>NC_090926.1:303996506-304621506 GCF_040938575.1 Ambystoma mexicanum
GTTGGGGAAAGATGTTTCTTTTTTCATCTTTTCCATCTTTCACGCAGTCCGACCGAGAGCTTGATATATATAGTGAGGACTTTTTAACCACACTCGCTTGCTTAACTCAATTTATTTTTTGGGAGCACTGGTTCTTGAGGGTATCAATGTGTGGAGAATCTGTCCCCCATTGAAGTCTATTGTCCAACAGTTACCTCCTTTATGAACAGTAATTCAGGGGATACCGGCTTCACCTTTTCATTGACTAATGGTATTTTTCACATGCACAGTACAGCCCAGAAAGGCTGATAGAAGTGTTAGCTTGTTTTGGATGTGCTGCTGTGCAACTTTACTTTTTTACCTTGCAGCAGCCATTCTACTACTACAGTGGCCAAAATTACCAACAAAGGTTAACCTCCGTCCTCTCTGGCAGGGGTCGGAAGTGGCCATATATAGTCATTCTCTTGGTGAGCATGGTATCAGCCTGGGAAGTAAACTTTGTGTACATAGAACTGGTTTGGGTTGGGTCAAAAGCTGTAGACAGCCACAATTCACATACTGAGTTATGTCATGACTGCACCTGAACTGGCTATCCATGATTGAACAACCACTCAGGGTTTGAATGTTGCAGGTCCTCTGATCGGTGGACTTGGGTCTCCCCAACCCAGATGTTGGAAATGATTTTCGCTTTGCTGCTTCCCTCATATATATCAATGGGATCTCCCTGCATTTTGCTATTGTCTGCTCCCTGACCTGACATTTTGGAGGAAAGTAAAACCCTTAACGTTTTGCTCACCTTTTCTGGGAGACTGACTAGTCCCCAAGACTATCAGTACTGGGATACTGTGTCTCCCTTAGTGGAATTCCTGTTAGTTTTGAACTGAACATAGCCCCTTCTCATGGATTGCAGTGTTGGGAAAGATTTTCTTTTTGCTGCTCTCCTCCCATTGTCTACTATGGGGCACCCTTTCTTCTTGCTTTGAACTCTGTCCTGATTTATGTGGGGTTAAGTAAAGCAATCTGCTCTACTTCGCTTGCCTGTTTGCTCATTCTGATGGGGAAACTGATCAGTACCTAAGGCTATCAGTACTGAGAGACTGTCTCTTTGTGAATTTCTTGTATTGTTACAATTGCACACATCACCTTACAGTGAAATTCATTTATGATACTTTGTATACTGTCTCTTTTATAAGGGCCTTTTTGGTTACTTTGACATTGTGCCTAAGAGACACTTGTGACAGCAGCATTATTTTGAATGCTTGATACATTTTAATCCTGCACGTTTGCTACCACGAATAGCTCAAAAGGTGGCCAGCACTTTAGGATGGCTGTACCACAAGGTTTTTCACTTGTTTAGCCATTTTGTTCTTTGGCTGGCTTCTTTCCTGCCTTCTATGGGCAGGAAATGCCTCCTATGGACTTCCCCTTCGCGGGGAAATCTGTGTTTTTCGCCTGCTAAGGAACGGTTTGTGTATGTGTTACCAGAGGAGGGTACTGGGACTGTCTAGTCCCAATCCACATCCCTGGTGCCTGAATGTCTGTAGCTGTACTGATGAAGTGGCCTATAGCCACTTCCTGTTAGATTGACACAGATCCTTACCATTGGAAGTGCTTCAGCATTCTCTCAGCCCAAATCATGGATAAAAGGACAGGTTCTGCAGCTATTTAACAGATCATCGTTGAAGCCAAGACCTCCACAAAGAGGTGCAGCTCCCTGACAATGACCCCTGAAGCAGAAATCATCTCCAGTGTTGTCCCGATCTCAAGCAGGCCTTCTTTGGTGTTGGTGCTTCGACCTTTGGAATGGTCGGAACAAGCACTCTCGACCCCTGCCTCAGGATCTGAGCCTTCGGAAGTTCTCTTGGCCAACCAGTGGACTGCCCAGCTCTCTCCTGGGCTACCTTGCTGCAACCATCGCTGTTCCGAGCAGAGCCGTGGAACTTTGCAGATCTTCAGCTTGTGCCACAAGTCGCCTGCTCCAGCGTCTCACTACAAAGGTAAGTGTGCTGGCTGAGCACCTCTGTTTGCCGCTGGACTATCACCTGTTGCCACCTGGCCGTGGTGAGCTTTGTTGGATCTTGTCATTTTAGTGTCCCTGTGGCCGTCTGACCCGCAGGAGTGGTTGCCTGTCTTAGTTTGGGTCTTCAGCTGGAAGCTTTCTGGAACAGATTCCGAAGTACCTCCACTGACCGACATTGAAATCCTTCAAATCAAAATAGCGCTTCTGTCTAGCAATCTGGACAACCCTCGCAAAAGAAACCAGGACAGAAGAACAAGCCATCTGGACGTCCCTCTCGAAAGGAAACAAAACAAAAGACCAAGCATGTCATGAAGTCTGTGACCTCCACAAGTGTTATCCATAAAACTGAGACATTGGGGTATGTTTACCGACCTGTTGCTTCCCTCAACCTTTGCCCTCATCTCCTATAAGGTAACAAGGGGTTAATGTCCTGAACCTAACTCTTACCTGACCTTTGGTGGTGGGAACTGGGTTAAGGATTCCTTCAGAGGACTAACCTTGTGTTGGATTGAGTTGATTCCTAATCTTAGTGTGAGGAAAAGTGTTAGTGGTCTAGGGCTACAGAGAGGCCCCACAGGGCAACACTTAATTTAAGTTGGACTACTTCATTCTTCCCCACTTGTTGTAGGTCGGATACGGGAGGCGGACAGCTGGACAAGATTCAAGTTTCACTTTAATAAAGTAAAGAAAATGCCTCACCTAGCCCTATTGCCACGATGAAATTTCCCTATTCTAGAAAATAATACAAGGGTGCTTGTCAGGATGTCCTACACAAATCAAAACCAGTCCTCTACCCGGACCTATGATATGGTACCACCTGGCCCTACCACTAATAAAGGAAAAATAGACCACCAAAGTGTCTTTTGAAATGTTACTCGAGATTTCCGAGGTCTTTGCCTGATCTTACAGATTACAGACAAGTTCCTTGGTTTTCAAAATAAGCAAAATGGGCAAACTCCTGGCCCCTCCACAAAGTATGGATTTACTGCAATAGTTCAAAACCACCTTGCTCAGGGCATCTATTTTTATTGGTAAGCTTGTCATGAGTCCAAATGATGTCTCCTCTCCACCCTTTAAGGTTGTCCCAGCTTTCTACAGATGATAGGTTTTTGGGGTTTTACATGTACCTGCATACTCTAATTGCGGGACTGCCTTGCTCTGGTTCTTCACCCTCTCGGAGTGGCTTTGGTTTGCACCACTGATTGGGCCCTATTAGGACCGTTTTTCTAAAGCCCTACCATACATCTGAGAAACCATATTTGAGGCAGTACATAAGCTCCACTCTTGGTATAAGGATTTCTGATGCTTGTTAATCTGCTTAGAATCACATGCTGTGCATATGGTCCGACATCCAGTGGTAACCGCGGAGTATTTCATCTTGTCTTTCGGGGACCGAAAGGGGACGTCGGCATAGGCGTGTCTGTAACACTATCCCTATCATGACGTGTGTAGTACCCAAAATCCCTCACGCGCCGAGGTCCTTCAGATTGTTTTTTTCCACCCAGATAACTGGTCGCCCT
Organism: Ambystoma mexicanum; assembly: GCF_040938575.1. Classification (NCBI taxonomy): domain Eukaryota; kingdom Metazoa; phylum Chordata; class Amphibia; order Caudata; family Ambystomatidae; genus Ambystoma; species Ambystoma mexicanum. Next base: position 304,000,026 of record NC_090926.1, read on the forward strand.
ATAGCGGAGCTCTTACTAGAGACATTGTTCATCTTACCGAATTGTCGGTTTATTCCCCGTTAAGTCACTTCGCCAATAAGAACATCTTCAATGAAGAATACGGGGGAATCGTCTACGGCTGTGGATTTCGGCGCATAAGATCTGGCGGACGGATTTTTCCACGTGGTCGGGCCCTCTGGCCGACCTATACAGTAAGGAGAGTGGGATCGGGGTGGCTATATTGTTTAGTATGTCTTTCCTCCTTTCCCCCATCTTTTCCCTTTCGATCTGGTCATCCTTCCCTTTTGCTATGAAAAGGACTCCTTTTAGATTCTTCCCCAAGTGTAGGGTCAGATATTCTTGGCAGGACGAACACGGGACGTGTAACGCCTGTCTCCCCCTAGCGCACGACGAGAAGCAGTGTGCGGCGTGCAAACTCCTTCGGCCCAAGACCCTTAAGGAGTGCCGTGTAAAGCGGTGGGCCGTGTACGGCATGTCACGTGTGGAGCCTCCCTCCCCCACTGCCACGCCAGCCGAAAGTGACGGGGTACTTCGGATGACTAAACGTCCAACGTGGATGTTATAGACCTTGAGGCGGACTCTGGTCTTGCTACAGGGACTACACCCGGCGACAGGGGTGTACAAGCGCATCGCACTAAGCACACAACCCCTACGCCAATTTCGATGCCTTCGTCGAAAAAGGTGAACGCACCTACGGGGCCGCCGAAAACTTCGCCCGTTCCCTCGGTTCGTTCAGATCCAAAGCCTTCCCCGCATCTGCAGCAGCGTATTGCGACTGGGCAATCAAAACAAACCAAAGGCGCTACTCCTAAATCTACACGCGTCGAAGTTGGGGAGCCCGACGCTTCGACGATTTCCAAGGACCCAGTAGGCCCAAAAACTACGGCTAGGCCTCTACCCGGAAAACCGACCGCTAGGCCTCCTGGTGCCACGGACGGTATTTCTACTGCCGACAAATCGGAGCCTTTGTCTCACGACGATTCGGTGACTATCCAAAGTAGCATCGGAAGAATCGCAGCGGCGGTGGGCCTTATTCCGGTTCCGCCTAAAGTGATGGGCCAAGCCGCGGAAAAGATTTCGGCGGATTTGGGCCCCGATTCCAATGACACTTACATAGATAGCCAAGAGCGTCTCCTGAGAGGTTCCTTGCGACGCCACAGTGCGGAGAACGTCATTTCTCCTCACGTAGGCCTGTTTGGGTCCTCTAAATGGACTGCAGAAAAGTTTGAGGGTTATATGGATCGGCTGGAGCAGATCATGGGTTCTTCTGATCATCCTCCCCCGAAAAGGGCTCGGGTAGACCCTAACCCCCAAATAAAAGAAGTCCAGTCTCATGTTTTCCAACAAGAAGACGTGGTCCATATGGACACACATAGAGACATCTATAATGAAGAAGAGGAAGCTTCTTTGCTCAAATTATGAGGAAGATCAACAGGATATGACGGACAACTGGGAACAAACCTAGCAGGAAGGTCAAGACCCTTGGACACAGCAAGATCAGGACACTGATATTTTGTGCCTAGACTCTCCTCCGTCCTCCCCAGCTCTCCAGGCCTCCCCTGTGGATGACCAAATGGCTTTCAACTCCATGTTGAAAAAAGCAACTGAATACTTCAAAATTGCCACTCAAGAGGCGGTACCTGAGCAGGATTTCGTGGAGGACATTATTAAGGAAAAACCTCTGGCGAGTCAATCCACCCCCTCCTTAACTCTGTTAAGAGACGGGTAGCTCCCTCATTGGTCACACCTGCTCAGACACGGGCTCTGAACCCAAGAGTCGAAAAATGATTTCGGCCTTCTCCCTCCGACCCGCTGTATATAAAAGGGGATGCCATCCCAGACTCACACTGGTAGTAACTACCACTCGAAAGAGGGCAGGGGTAACCCTTGCCATGGGAGAATCACCACCGGACAAGGAGTCTAAAAGGTGTTATGCCCTGAGCAAACGTGTCACATCAGCAGCTGCATACACCATTCGGGTTTCTAATAATACTACGCTATTAGCAAGCTATGCTGATGCCCAATGGAACTTGCTCCAAGAAGACCTCCAGGAGGTTCCTGAACCTGCCAGGACAAAGCTTCTCGCCATTGTTGCGGAGGGAAGACTTGTTAACCAGAATGTGGTGAAGAACACCCTGGATACTGCAGAAAAAGCAGGCAGGTCTCTTGCACATGGGAAAAGACACGCATGCCTGCGTACATCAGGATTTAGACCTGAGACTCAGGCCTCCCTCATTAATAAACCCATTGAGGAGACTAACCTCTTCGGGAAAGCAGTGTATGAAGCATTGGTGACAGCCAAGGAGGAGCATGAGACTATAAGGTCTCTGCACCAAATTACACAGAAACCCTCATCCCAGAGGGGTAATAACTCTCTGCGGTCCTTTCGGGGACAAGCATGTGCTGGTCAAAACTACGGCACGGGTAACTTCAACACAAATCAAACATCTGGAAGCCCCACTTACTACCCCTCAAGGGATCAGAAATGCGGCCAAGGTAGAGGAAGAGGCCCCCCCCCCAATCCCTGAGAGCCACAGCCTCTGGTCAGAAATTACCTCCAAGTCCAGGTCCCCTCCCATGTCACCCCGGTCGGGGGGCGATTAACATCTTTCCTCAAGGCATGGGAGGGGATAACTTCCGACCAGTGGGTCTTAAAGACGGTCTCCAACGGTTATTGCGTGGAATTCGCCGACCTCAACAGTTCAGACCGCCGTGCTCACGGCGCCTTTCACCGGACCATCTGGAGATCCTGATCCAAGAGGTGAAAGCACTGCTGGGAAAGGATGCCATAGAATCCGTCCCTATTCTTCAGGTAAACAAGGGTATTTATTCAGTGTACTTCATTGTACCCAAAAAGGATCTCACCATGCGCCCTGTTCTAGATCTGTGCCCAGCGAACAAGTTTATAAATCCCCAGAAGTTTCACATGGTAACACTGCAGGAAGTGATCCCATTGCTGAAACGGGGGGACTTCATGGCAACATTGGACATGAAAGATGTATCCTTTCATATTTCCATGTTGCCAACGCACAGAAAATATCTAAGGTTCATGATAGAGGACAGGCATTACCAATTCAAGGTACTCCCCTTTGGCATTGCCTCAGCGCCAAGGGTGTTTACCAAAGTTCTGGCAGCACACCTGCGCAGACTATCAGTCCCAGTTTACCCTTACCTCGACGACTGGCTCATTACAGGGGACTCGTTCGACGCTTGTTTTTCGAGCACCCAAAAAACAGTAGATCTCCTCTCCAGCCTGGGTTTTCAATCAACAAAAAGAAATCCAGCTTAGTCCCCAGCCAAGTAAAACAATTTCTGGGAGCGCTAATTTGGACGGAAGACGGTCTTGTCTTCCCCTCCAGCGAAAGGGTTCAGAACATGCTCTCTCAGATTCCTCAATATGTAGCCAGTCGGGAGATGACGGTACGCAAAGCCATGCGTTTGCTAGGGATGATGGCGTCGTGTATATACTTGGTTCCCCATGCGCGGCTGCGCATGCGTCCCATGCAAGAGTGGCTCAACAGCCAGTGGTGTCAGGCCAGCGGACAATGGGAAGATCTGGTAGTTGTCTCGCCAGCCCATGTTCTCTCGCTGCAGTGGTGGTCAAGAAAAAACCTCTTGAAGGGGAAGACCTTCACCACCCCTGCAGTGGAAGCCATTCTCACTACAGACGCATCTCTCACGGGGTGGGGGGCTCACCTGCTTCAGCAGACAGCACACGGAGTGTGGTCCCCTCAAGTAGCGTCCAACCATATAAACTTACTGGAGCTATTAGCAGTGTTCAAAGCATTGAAAGCCTTTCAGATGCAACTGCAAGGGAAGACGGTGCTGATCCTAACCGACAGCACTACAGCAATGTATTACCCGAACAAACAGGGGGGCACTCACTCTCCACGGCTATCCAAGCTGTCCCAAAACATTTGGATATGGGCACTCAAGCACAAGCTGTTTTTGTTGTCCCAACATGTTCCAGGGGAACTCAATCTTATGGCAGACGTACTCAGCAGAGATTTTCCTCTGCCAGAAGAATACAAATGGCGACTGCACGAAGACATTGTGTCCAACGTCTTCGCAGAATGGGGTTTCCCAGAGATCGACCTGTTCGCTATTCAGGAGAACGCCCAATGTCAAGACTACGCCTCCAGGTACCCCCAGAACCGATCCAAGAGGAACGGTCTCTGGATAACTTGGTCAGGGAAATTTGTCTATGCTTTTCCCCCCGACTCCCCTTCTCAACAAGATAGTGCACAAGATGCACCAGGAACCAGTTACCATGATATTGGTGGCCCCCACGTGGGCCCGCCAACCCTGGTTCGCTCACCTGATGGAAATGTTCCTCTCCCCACCATTCAAGCTGCCCTGCCCATACAACATGTTGTCTCAGGACAGGGGGGGAGACCCTACACCCATGCCCACAAACTCTGAACTTAGCAGCCTGGCTCCTGAGATCATAGGGTTTGGACACCTGCAACTCCCTCAGAGATGCATGGACATACTCAAGGAAGCGAGGAAACCTAATACACGTTATTGCTATGCCAGCAAATGGAAACGTTTGTCATCTGGTGCAATTCCAAGGGCGTCAATCCCATCGATTGCTCACCCTCACACTTTGTGTTGTATCTAACCCACCTGTTGGACTCTGGGTTAGTCTTCAATTCCCTAAAGGTTCATCTGGCTGCTCTGTCAGCCTACACCACATCGCAGCAAAAGGTATCGTGGTGGAAGATACCAGTGATTAAAGCCTTCATGGAAGGGGTTAAGAGGGTTTATCCTCCCATCTCTCACCCAGCCCCTGGATGGGATCCGAATGTGGTTTTAACTAGGCTCATGGGAGCTCCTTTCGAGCCTATGCATAAAGCAAGTCTGAAAGACCTGACTTATAAGACAGCCTTCCTAGTGCCTATCACTTCTATCAGAAGGGTTAGCGAACTACAGGCTCTTTCTGTTTTAGACCCCTTTGTGACAGTCCACAAAGATAAGGTAGTTCGCACACATCCCAGGTTTACGCCTAAATTCATTTCGAAGTTCCATGTGAACCAGTCAATCGAACTACCCACTTTCTTCCAGAACCCTACTAACATGCCTGAAAGAAGCCTTCACACACTAGACTTGCGCAGGGCAGTCATGTTTTATCTGGAAAGAACTAAACCACTAAGGAAGACTAAACAATTCTTCGTTTCAGTGGCAGCTGGTAGAGAAGGGGATCCTGTCTCTAAATCAGCTATCTCAAGGTGGATTGTCAAATGCATTGCACTATGTTTCTCTCTTGCTAAGAGAGAACTGCCCTTCAAGCCTAGAGCACACTACTCTAGGCACTGGGGCATCTATAGCATTCATTGCAAATGTTCCTCTTGAGTCCATTTGCAAAGTGGCAACCTGGAGTTCTGTACACACCTTTACAAAACACTATTGCCTAGACACTTATTCTAGGTCTGATTCTCAGGTGGGACAAGCAGTAATAAGACATTGTTTCTCTACTGCTCCTTCTCACAATCCACCTCCAATTCTGGGTACTGCTCGCTAGTCTATGCAGAGCATGTGATTCTAAGCAGATTAACAAGCATCAGAAGACATGCATTACTCACTGTAATAGCATTTCTGATGATTGTATCTGCTTAGATCCACATGCGCCCTCCCTACCTCCCCGCTCGTGGTGGAAGGAACATGGACGTCTTACTACTTTCTCTCTTTATGTACTCACTCACTATAGCCTTGGGCTCCCTAATGGCAGAAAAAATACAATCGGAGGGACCTCGGCGCGTGAGGGATTTTGGGTACTACACACGTCATGATAGGGATAGTGTTAGAGACACGCCTATGCTGACGTCCCCTTTCTGTCCCCGAAAGACAAGATGCAATACTCTGCGGTTACCACTGGATGTTGGACCATATGCACAGCATGTGAATCTAAGCAGATACAATCCTTGAATAATGCATGTCGTACCACCTGAGGATGGGGGTAGCATGGATAGAGCATCCAGGTTTACCTTAGGAGGGAGAGAGGGTTGTATCTTGGTACAAAGAAATTGTTGCATACATACGGTCCAAAGAAACACTGATATGTATTGTAAAAAATAAATGGTTTATTTAAATACAAGAAGGCCAACATGAATCTTGGGCAAATAAGTACTATCACATTATATATAAACACAATTCGAACAGCCAACTCAATACTTAAGGGATACAACACAAAGTCCAAAGTCTTACCTTGTTAAGAATGGCAGGTTAAGTAAACCTATAACACATCCAGAATGCAATCAGCTATTCTTGGGGAGTAAAACCAGGTTTCTGTTGGGCAGAATTGCAGGCAGTACCGTCTGGGACCACTACACACAATTAGGACTACAGGTGTAAGCAAGACCAACCTTTGGTATCCCATTAGTCGCCTTGACTAGAGAAGCCCTGCAAAGGCCGACTTCTCCCCTTGGGTTGGTGGGAACAATCGATTTGAAGACTAACTCCTCTGGAAATCCTCTCAAAGCTAGCTGTACTTCCATTGCTGCTGCAGGAACTGATTGACAGGGAGAGGAACACCAGAATCGAGTGTATCATTTTTAAGTCGGACCCGAGCTCCAGGAAGATCCTCAAAGCAGGACTAACCAAGCCTGAGCCACCTCAACAGAGTGCTGGACCCCAGAAGCAAGGAAAGCAAGCAAGGAAAGCCCGCAAGCTATCCGAGAACCCCGGTAGTGCTAGTCGCGAGAAGCTGAAAACGCAAAGTGCTGCTGATCTGAAGTTTTCCCATTGTTGCCGCCGGCCTTCGAATCGTAGTGCAGGAGTCCCCAGACGTCCTCCCTCTTGCCCCCACGACTCAAGCCCAGGAACAACACAATCTGCCATACTACAACAGGAACAGAAGCCAGCTAGAACCATTTCTTCTAACCAACAGTGATTTCTTTTTCAACAAAAAACTCTCGAGCATTGTGCAAGACTTGTTACCTTCAAGAAGAACTTCTGCTCCCCTAGACTTTGCTCAATTGACATTAGCTGTCCTGGCTCCCTGATAGACTCTTCTACCCTCTGACTTTGTGCTTTGATCTGGCCTCTCCAAAAGTCGCACATTCTTTACTTGTGTAGCTGGTAAAAGGTTAATCTACGTTGCATTGGGGCGTTTAAAAGTGCTTACCTGTTTAAGAAACTTGTTAAGCATTGTTTTCTACCTTAATCTTTTCCTTTTGACTGTTAAATTAATAAATAATTGGTTAATCAAGAAACCTTGAGTGTAAGTGTTATTTGGATACTTGTCACTGTGAAACTGTTACAAGCCTACAGCTCACATTGACCCCTCATGAGATGAGCCTGGCTGCTCAGTCACTCTACTAACTTGTGTAGTACATGCTTATACCAAAGGTTGGGTTAACTGTTGCCAAGGGGACAAGGCTGGTGCAGTCTCCCAAGGGTACTGCATACAATCTTACATAACAGGTATGTACTTACCTTAAGTCTCTTAGGATTTCTGTGTAGCGGTGGGTTGTTTTCTGCAATTGGGAGGCCTCTCATCCAGTGCACCCAGTCCCACTGCTAGAACCCTGCTAGGGTGTCTTGGGTTGGTAACTGTAATTCTAAGAGTGAACAGTTACAAACATTCTTGTTTACCTTGGATGTGTGATGCACTATTCTTAAAAGTATGGTTAACATCTTTCTTTCCTTATAAACCGTTTTGCCATTCTAATAGAAAGTAGATGTTTGTTTGTTTTTATTATTTATAATGCGCGAGCGTACCCAGAGTTATCAGGGCGCAGCATTTACAAGAATTTTCAAAGCTTAGTTGCAGTCATCATAACATATACAATGGACAATGGGTAAAGAAGTGTTATATACAAAGCAGCAGTGAGGTAGACCGGCATATTTACATGTAGGTGAGCACACGTGGTTAGTGAGTGTGTTGCTAGTGCGGCATTTAGATGTCCTAGTGCGCCTCTATTTGCAGCCATGAAACTACCTTGGAGCGGAAGTTCTGGTAGGGCAGGTCCATTCTGAGATTTGGAGGGAAGGAGTTCCACAGCTTGGCTGCTTTTACCGGGAAGCTGTTTCCCCCTGTGATGGCACGTTTGTAGTTGGGAATGGATAGGCAGTCTTTAAATGCAGTTCTTACGGGTCTTAAAGAGGATTGTCTCTGGAATCTATTGACCATGTATGTTGGGGCAGCGTTGTTGAGAGCTTTGTGGGTGAGTGATGCCGTTTTTAAGAGAATTTTATCATTAGTGGAGAGCCAATTGTTCTGTTGGCTGAATCCTGTTATGTGTTCTCTTCTATAGATGCCCAGAGCTGCTCTGAGAGCATTGTTCTGGAGGGTTTGTATCTTGCTGGTGGTGGCCTTGTACGATCCCAAGTAGAGGGCGTTGCAGTAGTCAAGGTGGGACAGTATGAGGGCTCTGGCAAGTGTAAGGCAGCTATTGTCCGAAAGAAAAGGTTTGGCTGCGCGGATTAATTTGCATGTGTATGCCGTGGAAGATACTAAGGAGCTCACTTGTTTTTTGAAGGAGAAATTGTAATCCAAGTAGAATCCCAGTGTTTTGACCTCCTGTCCGACTGTGGTGTTGTTTCCATCAATCATGAAGGAATTGTAGGCCGGGCCCAGTTTCTTTAGGCTGGAGGTGGTACCTAGGATGATGAGCTCTGTTTTATCATCATTCAGGCATAGTCCGTGAGTGGCCATCCATGCCTGGATGATGATGTATATCCTATTTAGCAAGGCCAAATCCTTTCCATAATCTCCAGAAAGCAGAAGGAGGATCTGGGTATCATCTGCATAGTTAGTGTACGTGATACCGCGATGAACCAAATCACCGAAGAGGGGCTTGGTAAATATATTAAACAGAGTAGGGGAGATGCAAGACCCCTGTGGTACACCGTAGGTGTTGGGTATGGGGTCTGCTGCAGCAGTGGGAGAGACGACCCTCATGGTTCTGCCGTTAAGGAATGATGTGATCCAGGTGATAGCCTCAGTAGAGAAGTGCGCTGAGGAGTGGAGGTGTGAGCATAGGACAGAATGATCAACCAGATCGAAAGCTGCAGATAGGTCGAGGAGGAGGAGTAGGGCAGCTTGTCCATTGTCTGAGCGTGTCAATCTAAGCTTTTAAGTCGATGAGTGCGGTTTCAGTCCCGTGTTGAGGGCGGAACCCTGATTGTCTGCATCCTAGTAGTTGGTGATCTTCCAGGTGCTTCTGTATTTTTACATAGGCAACCTTGTCCAGAATTTTCAGTAAGAAGGGGACGGTTGTTATGGGTCGATAATTGGTGGGTGTGGCTGGGTCAAGTGCAGGTTTTTTTAGTAGTGGTCGTACCCAAGATTGGTTTAAATTCGTGGGAATGGAACCGGTGGTGAAGGAGGCATTGATCAGTTTCGTAATGAAAGGAGAGTGTTCATGGGCAGCGTCTTTGATAAGCTGTGCTGGACACAGATCTCACTGGCAATTGGATGGCTTCAAGGATAAAATGATTTTTTCAACTTCAAGTGTATTGACTTTGGAGAACTTGAAGCGGGTGATATCTGTGGGCGTGGGTTTGTCTGGGATTTTTGGGGGGAGAGCGGCATTAAGGGAGGCTTTTTTTACTGGAGATTTTGCTTTGTAAGGTCGCAATCTTATTCGCTAGGACACTTTGAATTTCTGAGCACCCGTTTTTATCTTTGGTACAGGTGTCAGGAGGTACTTTGGGGGTTTCTATTTCTTTAAGGATAGAGAAGAATTCTTTCATGTTGGATTTAGCTTGGGATATGCGAGAGTCAAAGGAGGTTTGTTTAGCCAAGTAAATTTCTTTTTTGTAGGGTGCAGCTATTTTGGTAAGTTTGTATGTTTGCGACTAACGGGGATTTATTCCAAGTGGCCTCGCAGTTTCTTTTCTGCTGCCTAAGGTTTTTGAGGAATGTTATGTACCATTTGTTGAGGTTTGTTTTTGGTTTACTTGGTCTGAGTTTGAGGGGGCCGATGAGGTCCAGCGAGGTGGCCATAATCTTGTTGTATTCTTCGACCAAGGTGTCCGGGTCGAGGTTGTCCGTGTGTATTGAGTGTGGGAAGTAGGCTTGGGATGAGTCTTTCTACTGTCATGTTCTTCTTGTTTCTAGTGAGAGCCGGTGGGGCCCTAATTGTAGGCGGAGGAGTGGGTCTGTCAGTAGAAAGTATGAACGATACTAGATGGTGGTCGGTCCAGGCCAGGGGTGAGATATTTGTGATATTCGCTTGGCAGTTCTAATAGGCTACCCAGTCAAGTGTTCTACCTTTTGAGTGAGTGGGTGTTGTGCATCTTTGTGTGAAACCTAGTTCAGTAAGGGTGTTAGCTATAGTACTGGCGATGTGGTCTTCCCGGTCATTATAACCTAAATTAAAGTCTCCCAGGGTGAGAACTTGAGTAGAGGTCTTAAGATTGCTGGATAGAATAGAATTCAGGTCTTCATCGAAGGTGCCAATAGGGCCTGGTGGACGGTAGATCAGATAGATATTGAGAGTTTGAGTATTGGTAAGTAGGACTTTGAGAGTGTTTCGCATGATAGGATATTGGAAGGAGTTGCTAGTCTCATGGTAAGGCTACACTTATGGATAATGGCGACACCCCCTCCTCTGGTGTTGGGGTGATCTTGTCTCAGGATAGAGTAGTTATCTGGGACTGCCAGCATGAGCATGGGGCCTGCTGCTGGGTGAAGCCAGGTCTCAGTAATAGCAAGGAAGTCAAGGTCTTCTGTAGGGATTAGGTCTGCTATTTCTGTAGCATGAGCTACTACCGATCTGGCGTTGATCAGGGCTCCCTTAATTTTGGGGCTATCTGTTTTTTTAGGAGTAGTAGTATGACGCTTGTCCTGTGTTGATTCATGAGTGCCGTGAATGAAGGCGTTGTGAGGTGGTGTAGAGTTGCGGTTTTGGGGTGAATTAGGGGTTTTTGTAGAGGGATTGGGCCTAGGCCGCGGCGCTCTGGGGTTCCGTATAGTGGGCAGTGAGCGGGCAAGGAGCTCATAAATTTTAGCTAGTCCAGCTCTGAGACCTAGGTTCCTGTCTATAGTGGCACGAGGGAGACTAATGGGTGGCATCGTTTGAGGGATGTTTATATCTAAGTTTGATTCACGGTTGTTAAGTCCATTTGGGGATGGCTCTACTGCAGTGTTTAGGAGGATCAAGAAGCATGCAAGCAGGTTGGTGGTGAATGGGCACATATTAGGTAGAGGTGGCGAGAGTGTTGGGAGGCCGGAGAATAGGCTTGGTTAGCACCAGTTAGGCAGTGTGCTTTGGTATAATGGACCTGTGTTGTGTAACACCTAGTTTGAAATAAGGCAAGATGGCTAAAGTACATATAGCAGCAGCTAGATTCAAGTATAACAGTTAGGCTAGAATGCATTGAATAGCAACCAGAGTATACCTATACATCTGAGTACAAGAGGGCAAAGTGGCTAAAGTACATATAGCAGCAACTAGATTCAAGTATAACAGTTGGGCTAAAGTGCATTGAATCGTGAATAGGGCTGTCTTAAACTGCGCATGTCATAGGGGCAAGCTGAGTCAATGCAGCTGTGGGTTTGGGCACTTGCCTTCGTAACTAACAGGTTATGCTAATTCGGAGCACAAACACGGATCTTGTTGCAGTGTATGTAGCTGTGTGCAGATGTGTTGCAACAGTGCAGCCTCAGCTACATAGGACATAATCGGTTTTTCACAGTACATTACAGTAGACATAGGGCTGTCTGATTTGCTGAGTTCAAGTGTGCAGAGTGGAGCCAAAAAATGCTTTTACAATATACGCTTAAGGTGCGCAACCGTGCTAATGATGTGGCAAAGTCTGGGAATGCCGTGGCTTATAGAGTAACCTCTGTGGGTTTGTATAGTGAGTAGGGCAGTTTTTTTTTTCGAGCGATGGCGCAATTTAATAAGGTGTCATTAGTTTAGAGGGCAAGCGCTTATCTAGAGCAGTATGCCGACAGAGTTCCATGGCTCTCGGCTCCTTCGGTTCTGGACAGGTTTAGGACAGGTCGAAAGCCTTTCTTGTGCGTTCCTTCGTTTGTGTGGGCCGGTTTATCGCCTGCCTGCTGTGGATTGGTGCAAAAGAGGCACCCAATGGCCAATAGCAAGCGATCTGGATGCAGGCAGGGTGATGGTGCTGCCTTTACCGGCGAGCCGCCATTTTGGAGTGGCTATGCCTCGTGTGCCGTAATGGAGACATGCAGCACACTCGCTAAGTGGACTGCGTGGGCAGTAGTAAAACAGCATCAAGTTCAAAGTGGAAATATGCAGAGGGATGGGAGCACGATCTGTCGCGTTTTCAAAGACAATGAATGTAATTGTGGCAATTCTCTTTGCACCAAATATCCATTAACGAAATCTATTTTTTGAATTAATTGTTTTCTTTTAAATCTCTTTTGCTTGATTTAGAGAAGTATTCGCATTACATTTTCTGTGATTATTTACACCTTTTTGCTCTGAGACCTTAACTGTACAATTAGCCTTTGGACTTTCCTCTTTTGTGGAGCAACGACAACTAGGACACGGGTGGGTTTCCACATTTATATGCAAGTGTGTAGCCACACAGTGTGTGGTGCCCTGAGAATTAAATACCTTCCTTGGCACTCCCTACAAACATGAAATAGAACAAAAAGAATTAGGAGTTAGTATAGACAAATTAAGGGTTTTATAAATGAACTTTAAACAATGGTTGTATCTGAGCTTCTATGTCAGCTGTATACCTCTGCTACACATTCTGTTAGTTCTCCAGCATGGGGTCTGGCATGGTTTCACATGATTATGAATATTCCCAGTCGTCAGGGCGGGAATCCTCGGTAAAGAAAAAATCAGTATCAGTTTCGTTTCTGATCTGTCTTTCTTAGTAGTAACCAATCAGTGGTCTCTGGGTCATACTGCCCTCTCCCTAAGCCCTGCCTCTGGCAGCCATGCTCAGATTTTTACCGCACGCTCAAGTGTTGGGAGTCCTCGTGTTTAGCTCTTGAGGTTTTTTGCTGCGTTTTCACGCTTTTTTGAAGAGATTTACTCATTTTTTGGTCAAATAGAGCCTCAAGCTCTACTGTCTACATCCAATCAACGGGGACCCGTTTCGGATTTTCTACGCCCCTCAAGGGTGAAGTTTTCGTCGAGTTACGCTTCTTGGAGGAGTCCAGAAGTTTCTGCGGCCTACCCGGACATGGCTCAGGAGAAAGGAAGCTCGACGCCCGGAAAGCTGTTCAGGGTTTGCCCTGGATGCCAGCTGCAGAATGTGTTCAAGGAGGATGAGCACTCGAAATGTCTCTACTGCCTTCATGAGGACAAAACGCACGTGGAGAAGGACTGTGCGTTTTGCGGGAACATGCCGGAACGGACCATCAAGGACCGACACCTTCGTCTCTCCAACTGGCTGGAAGGAAAGAGCCCGTCAGGTGAGAAGAAGTCTGAGCGGTCTTCTAAGTCCTGTGAGGGCGCCCCGGCGAAGAGGGCCCAACAGAAGGCAAAGCACCGGGAGCACCGAACATTCGGGCTCCTCGGCTGCCAGACAGGGCGCATCCTCTCCAGCGCCATCAACCACGAGCCAATGCTCTGGCTCAGGGAAGAGGAAGGCCGAGAACCCGGCGAAGCTTCTGGAAAGGCCCCGGTCGATCTTGAAGGATCCAGCGAGGGGGACCGAGGCTGTGACCATCCCCCCCAAGGTGAAGGCCACAGGCCGCCAGAAGGTGGTGAAGGCCTTGATTCACCTGGCCAAAGCCTCTATCGAGGAAGTCGCGGCGGCCCTGGCGCAGCCTGAGGAAGCTACACCAGTGGAGGCGACCTCGGAGTTTCCCTGCCACCGTGGAGGGAAGCCTCTTTCAGGCCCATCGAGAAGACCCCCGTGAAGACCCCAGCGGAAAAAGAGGGGGGGGGACCCGGTGGCCATTGTGGACACGGACACAGCCTCTGAGGAGGAACTGGTTGAAGTCTTGTAGGGCCTCGACGAGGGCGTCGAAGAGGCTCGATCCCATGCGAGGGATCCCGACTAAGGGGATGACGAAAGCGCCAGCGAGATTGCTAGTCAACCGTCGCGCCCGTCGCTTCCAGAGCCGCAGGACAACTCGGGGGCCATTTTGTTGGCAATACAATCCTTATGTTCGGAGATAAGGACGAGATTGCCACTACCACCGACGGAGGAGCCGGAACCAGGCCCGACGAAGGAGCCAGAGCCAGGCCCGTCGGAAAGTCCCCCAAACAAGAGAAGACGGTTTCATCCAGCCCCGCCTTTTCAGCCCTCGCGGCCTGCTCAGCCTTTGCCCACGTCCCCCGTACCTGGGGATGAGACAGGAATGGACACGGCCACGACTGGTACGAATGACGACGGCGGGACGAAGCTCCCATCGCCTCCAGCCCGGGCCTCCCCGTCCGACGAGATTGGGTCTTTCCGCGCTATGATCGCCAGGGCATCTGAGCTTTTTCAGCTCTGCCCCGAAGAGAAGGAAGGTTTCCTTTACCAACGGCGCAAGGCCAAGAGGAAGACAGTCCTCGCCGTGCCTCTGCTGGATGACATCTGGGACGAGGGTCTAACCCTTCTCAAGAACCCGTCTACGACGCCTGCCAAGAGGGATTGGTACAAGAAGTACCGGGTCCCCGACGCGGCAGCTTTGTGCCTTAGGGCGCAACCGACCCCTGACTCGGTCGTCTCAGCGGCGGCCAAGAAGAAAGCAGGGGGTGCATCGGCCTCAACGTGAACTTCGCCGCCGAACGGCGAAGGAAAGAAGCTGGATGCAATGGGACGACGAGTTATCTCGTCGGCGGCAACAACGATTAAGGCGCCCTCGCGATCGTGGCCCGCTACGACAGGGAGTTATGGTACAAGATCGCCCCCTGTTGGACTTCCTACCGGACGACAAGAGGGCTGAGGCCCTGGAGATCTTGCAGGAAGGTGAGGTGGCGTCGGACCACGCCATAACGGTGGCAACGGACATTGCCGACACCGGTTTCCGCCAGCTAGGCAATGGCGTTTGCCTCAGACGAGGGTGGCTCAAGGTGACGGATTTCCGCCAGGACGTACAAGCCAAGGTTTTGGACATGCTGTTAGACGGGAACAACCTGTTTGGGAAAACAGTGGATGAGTCCCTCCAAGCCATCAAGGCGGACATGGAGACAGCTAAGGCCCTAGGAGTTCTCCAGCAACAAAGGGCGTCCTTTCGGAGCTCCGGAGGCAAGCAGGGTGCCTCCAAAGGATTCAGCAGTGGCTCCTCTACGTACTGCCAAGCAGCCCGCTCCTCGTCGCAGGAAGCCTATAAGAGGACGAGGCAAGTCGGGTGGATCCTGCTGTCGTCGCCAGGGAGGCCAAGGCGGCAAGGCGTCCTCCAAGCAAGATTGAACCGACCGTGGTGTCGGGCCCCCACCGAAGCACCCCGGTGGGAGGCCGGCTGGCGAAGTTAGTCAGCGTGTGGGAGTCCATCTCCACCGACAGTTGGGTGCTGGACGCCCTGGCCCAGAGGCACGCCCTCGAATTTCTAAAAAAGTGCCCCTGCATTCCTTCCGTGGCCAGGAAAGAAAACAACGTCCCTCAACTACTGTTGGAGGTAAGGGCGATGCTCAAGAAAGGTGCCAGCGAGCTTGTCCCAAAGAGGCTCTGGGGCTCCGGAGTATACTCGAGGTACTCCCTCATGAAAAAGAAGACTGGAGGGTGGCGACCCATCCTAGACCTGCTACAACTGAACAAGTACATCAAGGCAAAGAAGTTCCGGATGAACACCCTCCAGCACGTGCTGGGACAGCTGGAGGAGGGGTATTTCCTGTCGTCGTTGGATTTGGAGGATGCATACTTTCGCATTCTAAAAGGACACCGGAAGTTCCTCAGGTTCGTGGTCCAAGGGCGGCACTACCAGTTCAAGGCCCTCCTGTTCGGATTGAAGTTGGCACCCAGGGTTTTCACCAAGTGCCTGGCTCCAGTGGCGGCGCAGCTGCACCTGCAGGGGATCCACATCTACCCCTACCTGGACGATTGGCTCATCCGCGCAAGGACAAGGGAGCTCGCCGTAGAACACATAGCGTAGACCGTCCAGCTGCTCACGGACCTGGGGTTCTCCAACTTCCCCAAGTCCCACCTGGTCCCCTTTCAAGTCACACTGTTTCTGGGAGCCAAGCTCGACACAGTGGCGCGTCTGGCCTCGCCGTTGGAGGAAAGGACAAAGGCCATCCTAGGCAAGGTGCAGCGTCTGCTGGCCATGGACGTGGCCAGAGTGAGGTCCATCAAGTCCCTCCTCGGGATGATGTCCTCTTGCATTTATCTCGTGCGCCTGTGCAGGCTTCGGATTCGCCCTCTACAGGAGTTACTCTACGTCCGCTGGATTCAAGCGACGGGCAGCTTCGAGGACAGGATCCCTCTCAACGAGACCTTCCGACGAGCGATCCGTGGTGGGGCACCCATGCTCATCTAGCGGCCGGGCCAGACTTTCAGACCCCGGCCCACCAGGCGACGGTGACGACGGATGCCTCCCTGGAGGGGTGGGGGAGCGCACACCGGAGATCTTCATGGAAGAGGCCTTTGGCTCCCGGAGGAGAAGCCGCTCCACATCAACATCCTGGAGCTCTGGCCAATGTTCTGGGCCCTCCGGTTCTTTCTCCCGTCCCTCAAGGGCAAGGTGGTGAGGATCTTCACCGACAACACAACCACGATGTTCTACATCCGGAAACAGGGCTGAACCAGATCCCTGGCCCTATCCAAGGAAGCCCAGTGCCTGTGGCATTGGGCCGTTGCTCAAGGGATGTTTCTGGTGCAGTTTCATCTGGCAGGGATAAAAAGCACCATCGCCGACTCAATCAGCAAAGAGCTGCGCTTGTGCCACGAGTGGGAACTACGCCAGGATCAAGTGGACCGACTCTTTCAGTGATGGGGCAAACCCCAGATCGACCTGTTCGCGACGGCGATTAACTCCAAGTGCCAGAGGTTCGCCAGCAGGTTTCCCCAACTGACGAGTATGGGCGATACTTTCTCGTTCCCCTGGTTCCTATATGCGTTTCCTCCATTGCCGTTGCTGCTCCGACTCATCAACCAGCTCAAGAGGTCCCGGTGCAGAATGATCCTCGTCGCACCGGCGTGGCCGAGACAGATCTGGTTCCCGGACCTTCTGGACTTGTCAGCATCCCCACCAGTCAAGCTGTCGACGGACGCAGATCTTCTCTCCAGAGAAGGAGGCGCAATTCTTCATCACGACCCATAGTCGCTGAACTTTCAGGCCTGGCTCCTGCAGCACTAGAGTTTGGAGGGTACGATATCCTGGCCGACTGCAGAGAGGTTCTTGCGAAGGCCAGGGCGTCCTCAACTCTCGTGCTACGGACATAAGTGGAAGAGGTTCTCTAGCTGGTGCCGTGCACAGAAGATTAACCCTCTGCGGATTACGGCCCCTCAAGTATTGCCGTACCCTCTGTCGCTAGCCAAAGCTGGACTATCTCATGCTTAAATCAAGATACACCTGGCAGCGATTTCCCAATACACCAGGACTACAGAGCAGTCATCCCTGTGGTCTCATCGCCTGGTTAAGGAATTTATGAAGGGAGTGTTTCGATCATTCCCACCGGTGAAGGTGAAGGCGCCGGCGCCAGCCCCGGCGTGGGAGCTCAGCATGGTGCTGACCAGACTCATGGGTCCGCCATTCGATGCCATTGCATTCGTCTCTGTTGAAGTTTCTGTCGTGGAAAACAGCGTTCATGGTGGCCATCACCTCCGCACGACGAGTGGCACTATCCTGCAAGCCTCCATACCTGACCTTTCACGATACAAGGGTAGTGCTTAGCACGCACCCCTCTTTCATGCCCAAGGTGCAGTCGGACTTCCATCTCAACGAGCCCTTGGTGTTACCCGTCTTTTTCCCGTCGCCCGCCGAGAGGACTTTGCACTCGCTGGATGACCTGTGAACCAAGGGAAGGCTCTCTCGAAGGCTTCCATTTCCAGATGGCTCTCCGGCTGCATTATGCACTGTCGTTGGTTGGCAAACAGACCGTTGCCCGGCCGTCCGAGAGCCCATTCGACCAGAGCGGTCGCTGCTACCACAGCGTTCTTGTCTGGTGTGCCCCTGCTGGACATCTGCATGGCTGCTACGTGGAGGTCGACGCAGACCTTCACGAGATTCTACTGCGTCGACTGGGATTCCAGGGAGGAGTCCAGGGTCGGCCAAGCAGTGCTGCGCAACCTGTTCGCTTAAGGTGAGCCTGGTGAGGAGGTAAGAAATGCTTAATATTGAGTTTTGATGTAATGCTTAATATTGAGCCTTTGCCACCTCCCGTGGTTGTGCATGTGTGTACTGCTATGTATTCTTATGTTCATGAGCATGTGAATCCATGCCAGACCCCATGCTGGAGAAGGAACAAGTTACTTAACTGTAACTGTTGTTCTCCAGCATGGGTCTGGCATGGATTCACATGCGAACCCTCCCTCCTACCCCTCTGCGGCTCTTCACTTGGTCATACTGCCACTTTACGTTCTACCAAATCTGAGGATGGCTGCCAGAGGTGGGGTTTAGGGAGAGGGCAGTCATTGGCTGGGGGGAGGTATGACCCAGAGACCAGTGATTGTTTACTACTAAGAAAGACAGATCAAAAACGAAACTGATACTGATTTTTTCTTTACCGAGGATTCCCGGCCTAACGACGGGGAATATTCATGAGCATGTGAATCCTCACCAGACCCATGCTGGAGAACAACAGTTACAGGTAAGTAACTTGTTCCGACGTAGTAATTAGTATCCATGTCCATTTTGCTGAAAGAGGGCCTTGATTTCATGAGCTCAGCTTTTATCTGAAATGCCTATCCAATCATCATGAAAATCAGTATTCCATGTAGTTGGAGGTTCTGTAGAAGGTGTGAGAGGGCCTTCATGAGTTGCTTTTCATGCATGCAGATATAAGTTAACTTGTTTCTCTGTTCACTTTTAGCCTTTCAAGATGAGAAGTCTTTCAATCACTTGGATGTTTTTCCAGTGCATTCTGAGAAAGTGGTGGCAATGTCAGAGCCAGAAACTCCTTGGGAGAAAAGAGCTGCAAGTGAAGTGTCGGTTATGCTAACAGTGTCGACTGCAGCAGCCAAGGTACGTGGAATGTGCAGGGATGTAGTGGATTATAGTGGTGCATGCCTGATTTGGAAATTTGCTGAGAAATAAGGGCTCAGGGACTGTGGAATAACAGCTTTATTATTCCACAGTCCCTGCGCACTACCTTGTATTTAGTCACAGGCTCACAGAATTCAACTTTTTGTGTATTAGTTATATGGTTGTGGGATCCTTGCATAATGACACATGGATCTATTGCAAATTGCTGTGAGGTTGTGTTGCCCTTTAACTGTATCCTAATTTGGTTTTTGTGACCGCTCAGGGAAGTTTCTAGCAGTTACTGTACATTTATGCTTATTTGTAATGAATCACACTTCTCCCTTTATCTGCTTTCTCGTCACTTTTTTTATATTTCTATAGTATCTACACCATTCTTTGCCTTTTCATTACAGAACTTGAACCGAGTAATGGCTGCCGTGGCAGGTCTCCTTAGCATAAAAATTCCACATTCTTATAATGCACTTTTCCCTGAGGGCTCAATGCGTACTACGTTGGAAGTGAAGAAGTCTCCCTCTGAACCCAGCGCAGTTGGTGAGTATGAATATAATTGGGATGTACCTAGAGTGTGAGCCAATTATTGGGACTAAAGGTTTTCGCTCTGTATTGCCGTCAGAAGCTTTCAGCAAAGTTCTTAGTGCAAGGCTCAAATAGGCTAGTGGTATAGGCAGGCTGGGGCTTTGCTTGGCTCACCTGCTGTCCTGATCAAAAACATAGGAGGTGGAGTGAACAGTAACACAGATAAACAGGTTTTAACTCTGACAAAATAAATATTCAGACCACATGTATTTTCTATATACTTGATATCTTGTTGCCCTAAAAATAAATACCCCTATAAGGGGGATCCTTTCAGCGCCGCCCTCAACTTGCTTCTCCCGTTCCGACACATCCATTGGTGTGGTGTATGTAGCCGTCAGTACCATTTGCCACAGTTCCTTTTTTCCAGTGTGTTTGGAAAGATTTTCTTTCTGTACCATAGATCCCTATGGGGATACCAGTCTTTTTGCTTCTTCTTTAACCCTGTCTTGGGGTGGCGCTAGAGATCCTGACCAAGATGGCGGTCTCTCTTTGAGGGGCGCTGGAAAATCCTGAAAGCATCACTCTCGGAGGCATATGAGCCTTCACGTTCGGTTCGTCATGGGGATATATTTGTCCCCCTCTTACACCCCCCCAGACCCTCACCCCCGCAGCACCCTGTGACCTGCGGGCCCTCCCGGCAAGGCAGACACGGGCACGGAGGCAGCGAGGGAGGAGCTGGCAGGCAGTGGCGGCGACCACGGGAGGGAGGGGGGGGGGTTCACTCCGCTGAGACCTTGCAGCAACACCGCGGCACGGCAGTGACTGGAGGGACAGCTGATCTGAAGAGCTTTGTGCTTCGGCCCGACGGGTGGAGGTGGGGTCGGCGAGAGATCTGCAGCCCGGGAGTGGTGGCTGTCAGGAGTATCTGACTGGGTTGGGTGGACAGCAGAAAGGATCCAGCGGGGCGGCAGAGCCTGCCCCCTCCCCCCTGTTGAGTGTGCCAGGGCCCTTTCCCTCGGTGGGTGTGATGTGCCCGGCACATAAGGACAAAGTGAGAGACGAGCCGTAGTGGCTTGGAACGAAGGCTGTGGGGAGCCCGTTCAGGCACCCGGGATCTCAGCTGGTGTGCGGGGGCGGCCGGCGGCCCACCCCACAGGTGTGTGCAGGCGGAGGGCCCAGCAAGTGGAGCAGGGGGACAGCTCCCTCTAGACTTGCTACAGCAGGACTGGAAGGCAGTGGTAGTTTGGGTCCAGCTCCGGCTCAACGTTTCACAGCGGTAAGAGACTTGTGCTGCCAAAGGTGCCCCAGAGGTGTGCGAATCAGGGGCACCTGTTGATAGACCCCTCACAGTGGCTGAACATTGTGAGAAGGAGCCCCCAGGTGCAAATCAACCGCCTCCCCCCCCCCGTCCCTGCAATTGTAGGATCCCATGGTGGCGGGGGACGCCTTTGGAAGCCAGGGTGGAGCACCCACAAAGAGTGTGACCCAGGTGTTTGTGCAGGTACAGCGGTGCAAGTCCGGGACTTAAACTTTCGACTGCATTGGAGGGCAAGAGGTGGTGCCCCAGCGCTGAACTTGATCGGTGATGTCCCCCCAGATCCCCAGGCATTTGAATTTGGGGGCACCCCCTGTGAGCACCCTTCCTGCCGTCAGCGACTAACCCATCAGAGTGACCGGTGGAGGTGTTGTACTGAGATTCTGTTAGTCGGACACCTCTCCTCCTTGAGTGAAGCGCAGAGAGCAGTCCGACCCCCTAGCGGAGCACTGTGGGGACAAACTTGGTGTACGTCTGTTTAACAGTTGCATTGAGGTGTATCTTTGACCCCCCCCCCCCCGGGAGTCTCAGTGGTTAGAGCTTGCCCCACAGATAGGACGGGATCCACAGTGCTCGGCTTCCGGCATGGGCAAGTCTGACAAGACAGAGGAAACTTAACTTCGAGTTAAGTACCCAAACCACTGCAATAGGTGGAGATGCCTGACCCTATGGAGAAAGCAGCGGAGGGGGCCGCCCAGGCCCCGACGGTGGACATCAGAGAAATCCTGTTGGACCTGAAGGCGGGCATAGGGGGCCTTGACTCCAACCTAGATTCACCCTCCAAAGTCGACCCATTACATCGCCTGGATAAGCGCCCCGACTGCCTAGACGAGGTGGAGCAGTGTGTGTCTGGGCTAGAGGATAGATCGGCCTCCCTGGTCGGCAGGGTGTCATCCCTCGAGGCCCAGATGAAGATGGTGTGTTCCAAGAATGCGGATCTGGAGGGCAGTGCATGCCTTAACATACGCCTGGTGGGCATCCGAGAGATGAAGGGTCAAACGAAGATGGAGGAATTTGTTGTGATCCTTTGCAGAGAACTCTTTGGGGGCTCCAAGCTCTCACCCCAACCCCGCCCCCCCCCCCCTGGTTCATAGTAGAGAACCCACTGCATACCGGCGGCCCGCCCAACCCCGGGTGCGCCACCCCACCCCAGCATTGCCCGCCTCACTAACTACAGGGACCAGGACGCGATCCTGTGTCAGGCTACGGTGAAGGGGGATCTACAGTGTGATGGGGACAGGGTCCAGATTTTTCCTGGCTTCTCTGCGGCAGTACAGGCCTCGCGACGATCATTCGCAGTGGTTAAGAGGCGCCTGCGAGACTCCAATATCCTGTACTCCATGCTCTTCCCGGCAAAGCTTTGGATCCAATAACAAGGAAAGACTAAGTTCTTCACCTCACCGGAGGTGGCAAGCACCTTCCTGGACGGGATCAACGCAAGCCCCTAACGAAACCATCCGAGGCCCCGGGTTGACCACCACGACCGCGCCAGGGGAGTCCGGGGGGGGGGACCCGGGTTTAAGAACCTCATGACATTCACAAAATAGGTGAGCTCCACGCAGAATACTGAGCTGATTAACACCCCAGATGTGAGACCTGATTTGCCTCTGTTTCGCAGTTGCAGTTTTAGCGACAGAGCCCCACGGCCTTGGTCGGGCACTAGCGCCCCAAGCTCTGCACTGGGGTTCATTTAAGGTTTAGGGGAGGGTGGGGACACAATGGGCGGATTGGGAGGTTGCCCGTGAGGATGGGCGTTTGGTGATGGTCAAGGATGGAGGGGCACAGGGAGACTTAGTTCTAAGGCAAGTAGAGGGGCTGTTGGGAGGGGGGACTTTTGGGAGTTATTTTGTTTGGGGAGGGTCAGATTTGGTACAGCCATTGGTTAGAGGTGGTTTGATATTACTGGGCGGCACATGCACAATTCCTAGGGCACTGGTGTGCCACATACTTCGTGAGGCCTCATGTGCAGGTGGAGAGAGCACTGGTGGCTCCCTTCCTGTTGCGGGCGGCGATCATGGGGGAACCTAAGGCAGCGTCCTAATCGCTAAATGTTGTTAAGATAACCTGTGCGGTTTGGAGGAAGATGGCAGGGAAGATGGGCATCTTCATCTCATACTCTCCCCTTCTGCCAGCACGACATATCCCTGGGGTTGCTCTAACTAGCAAAATGGCCTATTTGCATTGGGCACGCAAGGTACAAATTGAGACTTTAGGTGACCTGTTTATAGACGGTGTTAGGGAGAATTCTCAGAAATATGCTAATTCGCTTGTACCTTAGAAGACCCCCAGCTCTTTTGCTGGACTTTAGGAATTTTAATTTTTATCCTGAAGAGAGTGAGACCTTTTTCCCATTCTCTCATGCATTTCCATTTGATTTGAACACTGTTTGATTTGGTTTTGGAGTCTGACAAACTCCATAGGCATCATCTTCTTACATTGTGACACGTGCAGTCCTTTAGATTCCTGCTAAGGTTTAAATACCTTCTTTTGGATAACTACTGTTTCCAAGAGTAGTAAAGTAAAATTGACTTGACTTAATTTTCCTCTTTATAGACCCTGCACACACTATTTTACCCTCTGGTGCTGGAGAGCTTACTTAGTATCCCCTTTGTCTAACATTTTTTTCTGATGCTTGTTAATCTTCTTAGAATCACATGCTCTGCATATGGTCCGACATCCAGTGGTTACCATGGAGTATTGCATCTCGTCTTTCGGGGTCCGAAAGGGGATGTCGGCATAGACGGATCTGTAACACTATCCCTATCGTGACGTGTAGTGTACCCAAAATCCCTCACACGCTGAGGTGCCTCAGATTGTTTTTATCCACCCAGATAACTAGTCGCCCTCTAGCCGAGCTCTTACATAAGAGACATTGTTTATCCTAAACCGACTTGTCGGTTATTTCCCCGTTAAATCATTTCGATGCCAAGAACAACTTCGACGAAGACTATGGGGGACTTGTCTACAACAGTGGATTTCGGCACCTACGATCCAGCGGCTGAGGCATCCACGTGGCCGGGCCTTCTGGCCGGCATTTACAGTAGGGAGAGTGGAGTCGGAGTGGCCATATTTCTGTTATTTTTCCTCTTTCCCCCTCTTTACCCTCTAGGTCTGGTCATCTTCCCCTTTTGCTATGCTAAGGACTCCTTTTAGGTTCTGCCCTAAATGTAGGGTCAGATATCCTTGGAATGACGAACACAGGACGTGCAACTCCTGTCTCTCCTTAGATCACGACGAGAAGCGGTGTTCGGCTTGTAAACTCCTTTGGCATAAGACCCTTAAGGGGCACCATGTAAATCGGTGGGCCGCGTACTGTATGTCAGGGGTGGAACCCCCGTTCCCCCACCGCCACAAGTGACGACCAAACATCTGTTTCGGATGTAATAGACCTCGAGGCGGACACTTCTAGGTCAGCCACGCCCGTCCCCGACCCTTTAAGGCCCGACTCTGGTCTTGCTTCAGGGACAACACCCAGTGACAATCGCATTTCACTAAGCACACAACCCCTACACCTATTTCGATGGGTACGTCGAAAAAGGTGAAAGCGCCAGCAGGGGCATCAAATTTCATCTGATGCCTCTGATCGTACAGATCCAAAGCCTTCCCCGCATCAGCAGCAGCGTCTTGCGACTGGGCATTCCAAGACAAACAAGGGCGCTACCCCTAAATTAAGTTTACACGTCGAAGCGCGGAAATCAGACGGTCCGCAAGGCCGCGGTAGGCCCAAAAATCATGACTAGGCCTCAAGGTGAAAAACTGACCGCTAGGCCCTCGAACACCGCGGAATGTAATAAGTCTACCGATAGTCCTTCGGACCCTCTAACTTCCGCCGATTCGGCGATAATCGAACACAGCATCGGGAGAATTACTTCGGCGGTTGGGCTTATTCCTGTTCTGCCGAAAAACATGGGGCAGGCTGCGGAACATGGGGCAGGCCGCGGACAAATCTTTGGATACGCCATGGTGCCCCAATTCTCACGATACCTATGAGGACAGAGCCTCTTTCCAACACCCTTGGAGACAATTTTCGGCGGAAAGACAACGCTTTTCCACCCATAGGCCCTTCAGAGTCCTCTAAATGGGCTAGGGAGAAATTTGGAGTGTATGGACCGTCTTGAAAGAATTCAGTTTTTCTGAGCATCCTTCCCAGAAAAGATCTCGTGAAGAGCCTAATCTTCAATCTGCTTCACATTTCTAAGATCAGCCTTCTGTCCCCGTCCAGCATGAAGACATCGTCCAGATGAACGCTTATAGGAACATTTACAGTGGAGATGAAGAACCTTCCTTCCTACAGAATTACAATGAGGACCAGGCGGATGCCACAGACAATTGGGAATAAACCCAGCAAGTGGGGACGGACCCATGGACGCTTCCCCATCAAGATCAGGACACTGATGTTATTGTGCCTGGATTCCCCTCCAACCACCCCGGCTCGCCAGGCCTCGCCTATAGACGACCAGATGGCCTTCAATACCATGTTAAAGGAGGCAGCTGAGCATTTTCAAATCTCTACTCAAGAGGCAGTGCCTGAGGATATTCTTAATGAGAAGCCTCCCTTTAGCCAGGCCATTCCCCTCCCTAATTCTATCAAGAGAAGATTGGCTCCCTCCCTGGTGTCACCAGCTCAAACCCGGGCAGTGAACCCAAGAGTTGAAAAGTTATTTTGGCCAGCTCCTCCGGACCCTCAATACATTAAAGGGCACTCCACCCCCGATTCTCTGGTAGTGACTACCACCCAGAAACGGGAAGGAGTACCCCTTGCCACTGGGGAGGCACCTCCGGATAGGGAATCGAAGAGGCTGTATGCCTTGTGCAAGCGAGTCACCTCGGCTGCCGCATATACCACTCGTATAGCGAATAATACTACGCTGCTGGCGATTTATGCTGACACTCAGTGGAACCTACTTCATGAAGGCCTCCAGGAGGTCCCAGAACCCTTTAAGCCCAAGCTTCTCTCTATTGTGGCCGAAGGAGGCAGTTGAACCAGAATGAAATAAAGAACACTGTGGACACGGCTAAATCAGCAGGCAGGTCTCTGGCCCAAGGAACCTTACTCAAAAGGCACTCTTATCTGCGTACCTCAGGGTTTATGCCCGAAACACAGGCCTCGCTAATCAATAAACCAATTGAAGAAGCTAACCTCTTCGGAAAGGCGGTCGATGAGACCCGACTCTAGAAACAGCCAAAAAAGAGCAAGAAATCTTAAGTCTCTGCAACAAATCACTAAAAGATTCCCCCCCCTCCACCCCTCCCCCCTCAGAGAGGAAGTAACTCTTGGCGGTCTTTTCGAGGGCAGTACCATGCAAGTCAGAACAACTATGCATGGCAAACATCAATACCGGACAGACATCCGGAAGCCCTGCATACTACCCTCCAAGGAGTCAGCGACGCGGCAAAGCCAGAGGTAGAGGCCCCAATCCTAGAGGAGCCACAGCTTCCGGTCAGAAATGACCATCAGATCCAGGTCCCCTCCCATGTCACCCCGGTCGGGGGGGCGCTTAACATCTTTCCTCACAGCATGGGAGGGGATAACTTAAGACCAGTGGGGGGTCATAAAAACAGTCACCCACGGGTACCGCATGGAATTCGCCCGACCTCCACAATTCAGACCACCGTGCCTTTCACCGGACCATCTGGAGATCCTGAATCAAGAGGTGGAAGCGCTGCTGGGAAAGGACACCATAGAAGCCGTATTCTTCAGGTAAACGAGGTTATTTATTCAGTGTACTTCCTTGTACCCAAAAAGGACCTCACCATGCGTCCTGTTTTAGACCTGCGCCCATCGAACAAGTTCATAAAACCTCAGAAGTTTCGTATGGTAAGGCTACAGGAGGTGATCCCACTGTTGAAACAGGGTGACTCCATGGCAACATTGGACATAAAAGATGCATACTTTCATATTTCCATGTTGCCAGCGCACAGAAAATATCTAAGGTTCATGATAGAGGATAGGCAATTCAAGGTACTCCCCTTCGGCATTGCCTCAGCGCCAAGGGTGTTTAAAAAGGTCCTGGCAGTAGCTGCATCACACCTGCGCACATTATCCGTCCCGGTTTACCCTTACCTCGACGACTGGCTCATAACAGGTGACTCGTTCGACACATGTTTTTTGAACACCCAACAAACCGTAGACCTCTTCAGTCTGGGGTTCTCCATCAACGAGAAGAAATCCAGTCTAGTCCCCCGTCAAAACAATTTCTGGGAGCTCTAATCCGGACGAAAGACGGCCTCATCTTCCCCTCCAACGAGAGGGTTCAGAACATGCTTTTTCAGATCCCTTAATATGTAGCTAGTCAGGAAGTGACGGTGCGCAAAGCCATGCGTTTGCTAGGAATTATGGCGTTGTGCATATACTTGGTTCCCCACACGCGGCTGCGCATGCGTCCCATGCAAGACTGGCTCAACAACCAATGGTGTCAGGCCAGCGGACAATGGGGAAATCTGGTAGTTGTCTCGCCAGCCCTCGTTCACTCTCTGCATTGGTGGTCAAGAGAAAACCTCTTGCAGGGGAAGACCTTCACCACCCCTGCAGTGGAAGCCAGTCTCACAACTGACGCATCTCTCACGGAGTGGAGGGCTCACCGCTTCAGCAGACAGCGCATGGAGTGTGTGGTCCCCACAAGAAGCGGCCAATCATATAAACTTACTGGAGCTATTAGCAGTGTTCAAGGCCTTAAAGGCTTTTCAGATGCAACTACAAGGGAAGACGGTGCTGATTCTAACAGACAACACTACGGCCATGTATTACCTGAACAAACAGCGGGGCACTCGCTCTCCAGGGCTATCCAAGCTGTCCCAAAACGTTTGAATATGGGCTCTCAGACACAAGATGTTTCTGTTGTCCCAACATGTTCCAGGGGAACTCAATCTTCTGGCAGACATGCTCAGCAGAGATTTTCCTCTGCCCAAAGAATACGAATGGCGTTTGCACGAAGACATTGTGTCCAACGTCTTCGCAGAATGGGGCTTGCCCAGAGATCGACCTGTTCGCAACTCAGGAGAACGCCCAATGCCAAGACTAGGCCTCCAGGTACCCCCAGAACCGCTCCAAGAGGAAAGGTCTCTGGATAACATGGTCAAGGAAATTTGTCTACACTTACCCCCCACCACTCCCGACTCCCCTTCTCAACAAGATGGGGCAGAAGATGTACCAGGAACCAGTTAACATGATACTGGTTGCCCTCATGTGGGCCTGCCAATCCTGGTTCGCTCAGCTGATGGAAATGTCCCTCTCCCCACCAGTAAAACTGCCCTACCTGTACAACATGTTGTCTCAGGACAGGGGGAGACCCTACACCCATGCCCACAAGCTCTGAACTTAGCAGCCTAGCTCCTGAGGTCATAGAGTTTGGACACCTACAGCTCCCTCAGAGGTGCATGGACATACTCAGGGAAGCTAGAAAACCTAACACGTTACTGTTATGCCAGCAAATGGAAAGGTTTTGTCATCTGGTGTAATTTCAAGGGCGTCAATCCCATCGATTGCTCACC
Source organism: Ambystoma mexicanum (assembly GCF_040938575.1). NCBI lineage: Eukaryota > Metazoa > Chordata > Amphibia > Caudata > Ambystomatidae > Ambystoma > Ambystoma mexicanum. The sequence goes on from NC_090926.1 coordinate 304,028,360, forward strand.
CACACAGATTGTACTATACCTTACCCATCTGTTAGACACTGGGTTGGTCTTCAATTCCCTAAAGGTTCATCTGGCTGCTCTCTCAGCCTACACCACATCACAACAAAAAGTGTTGTGGTGGAAGATACTGGTGATTAAGGCATTTATGGAAGGGGTTAAGAGGATGTATCCTCTCATTTCTCACCAAGCTCCTGGGTGGGACCTAAATGTGGTTTTGACCAGGCTCATGGGAGCTCCCTTTGAGCCAATGCATAAAGCAAGTCTAAAAGACCTGACTTATAAAACGGCCTTCCTAGTGGCTACCACTTCTATTAGAAGGGTTAGCGAACTACAGGCACTTTCTGTTCTAGACCCCTTTGTTACAGTCCACAGGGATAAGGTAGTTCTGCGCACTCACCCCAGATTTGCGCCTAAATTCATCTCGAAGTTCCATGTGAACCAATCGATTGAACTACCTGCTTTTTTCCAGAATCCCACTAGCATGGCTGAAAGAAGCCTGCACACACTAGATGTGCACAGGGCAGTCATGTCCTACCTGAAAAAACTAAACCACTGAGGAAAACAAACCAATTTCTCGTTTGTGACAGCTGGTAGAGAATGGGGTCCTGTCTCTAAATCAGCTATCTCAAGGTGGATTGTCAAATGCATCACACAATGTTTCTCTCTTGCTAAGAGAGAACTGCCCTTCAAGCCTAGAGCACATTCTACTTGGGGCACTGGGGCATCCATAGCATTCATTGCAAATGTTCCCCTTGAGTCCATTTGCAAAGCGGCAACCTGGAGTTCTGTACACACCTTTACAAAACACTATTGCCTAGACACTCATTCTAAGTCTGATTCTCAGGTGGAACAAGCAGTACTATGACATCTTTTCTCTACTGTTCCTTCTCACAACCCACCTCCTACTCCGGGTACTGCGCGCTAGTCTGTGCACAGCATGTGATTCTAAGCAGATCAACAAGCATCAGAAGGCGTGCATTACTTACCGTAATAGCATTTCTGATGATTGTATCTGCTTAGATTCACATGCGCCCTCCCTATCCCTCCTCGGGGTGGAAGGAACATAGACATCTTACTACTTCTCTCTTCTTCATGTACTCGCTCACAGTAGCCTTTGGCTCCCTCATGGCAGAAAAAATACAATCGGAGGGACCTTGGCGCGTGAGGGATTTTGGGTACACTACGCATCACGATGGGGATAGTGTTACACACCTATCCCGACGTCCCCTTTCGGTCCCGAAAGATAAAATGCAATACCCCGCGGTTATCACTGGATGTCGGACCATATGCACAGCATGTGAATCTAAGCAGATACAATCATCAGAAATGCTGTTAAGGTAAGTAATGCATGTCATGTTTCCCTTTCTACAATTAATGGCTTCTGGCATTGGTTTACTTTTTCCTACTATTGTGTGTTTGTACAGCAGACTGCGTTCGCAGCTGCAGTATAGCACATATGGGTGCCCATTTTGTCAAAATGGCCCCGGTCTTGTTTTTTCGCCATTTCTTGTTGGAAAGGTCCTTCTTGAGATTTACTCGGCACGCCAAACCAGGTCTGGTCCCTTTGTTAGTTTTGTCTTTGGCGGTGTTCACGAGTGAAGCCCTCCTCTGGCTCCAGCGTGTCTGGCAGGGCAGGAAGCGAGGGAGATGGCCGAAACTCCCTGTGCTTTATCGCCTTGGTTACAGGAATGCACCCAAATGTGATTGGCCGGCCGGCCACCCTGCTGTGTGAGTGACAGCTAGGCTGTGAATCAATGGGAAAGACTTTGCATAAAAGGCGAGGTCTTTTCAAAGGAAGGCATTGTCGACCACTGGACGAAGGCACCAAAGAAAAACTAGTAGAGAAGCTTGCTGTACCCCTTGGACCGTTGGTTTGCCCGGTGAAGCCCTGCTGCAGTGCTGAAGCTCCTATTTCGACATTGACTAGAGAAGCCCGGAAAAGACTTCTCCCCTTGGGTTGGGGGGACCAATCGACAACAAGACGAACTCTACTGAAACCCCTCTCTCTGCTGGCTGTACTTCCATTGCTGCTGCACGAACCGCGTGCCAGGGGACGAACACCAGAATCAAGTGCATCGTTTTTATATCCTCCGGAATCCCTCGAAGCAGGGGCTGACCAAGCCTGAGCCACCTCAACACAGTGCTGGACCCCAGAAGTAAGGAAAGTCCACAAGGTGGCCAAGAACCTCAATGCTGCTATTAGCGAGAAGCTGAAACCATGAAGTGCTGCTGATCTGAATTGCACCCATTGCTGCCGCCATAGTGCAGGAGTCACCAGATGACCTCTCTTGTCCCCATGACTGAGGCCCAGAAACAGCAGGACCTGCAAAAACTAGAGCTGGAACCATTTCTTCAGACCTAAGATACTATGAACTAAGGGGTACTTGCCTCTTGTGTGTGTGTGTGTGTAGCTTGCTTGCTCTCAGTTGAGACTTACATTGCCTTTGCAGAGTTGCTTTCAGCTTTGCCTTTCACAAGCTTCCCAGCTTGTGTGCAAGACTTTTACCTACCTTCAAGAAGTGCCTCCGCTCCCCTAGACTTTGCTCAAGTGACATTGGCTGTCCTGGCTCCCTGAAGACTCTTCTTAACCTATCCCTCCAAAAAGTCATTCATACCTTACTTGTACAGCATGGAAAGGGTTAATCTGCATTGCATTGTGGGGGTTCAAATGTGCGTACCTGTTTGAGAAATGTTAACCATTGTTTCCTTCCTTAACCTTTTCTTTTTTGCCACCACTTCAATATTACCATTTAAGTGTGAAAAGTGATATATTAATGTCCACAGCGGTAGCTCACCGCTCGACGTCTTTTACTTTTGCTTGCGGCACACGCTTAAGGGCCTCTTTTCCATGCTGCCTGCACAGCCTCCGACGTGGTCATTATTGCATGGGACGGGGGGGGGGGGTCTACTGGTCTTGCGGATCTACAAGGGACTGCTGTTAGAAACAGCTTGTGAGGGGGAGCAACCGCAGAGGAGATGGTAGGATGCCATGGGGGGAACCAATTCGGGGACGAGGATTGGAATTATGTGCTGCAGCAAACGCAGAAAGTATCCCTTAATTCTAAATATAAGTTAATACACTTCAGCTTTCTGCATCAGACCTACTGCTCTCCGGCTAGACTTCAGACACTTCCTGACAACCCCTGCTGCATGTCTGCGGTGTGCTGTTAGGCAGGATTTGGAACAGTAACCTTAGGGTGCACTACAACAACCTTGACCTCCTGGCAATAGGAGCCCAACCTTTGGTGTAAGTCTGTACTACACAAGTTGGTAGTGTGGCTGAGCAGCCAGGCTTCTCAAGAGGGGTCAATGTGAGCAGTAGGGTGGTTACACAGAGGTTCATAGTGACAAGTATCCAAATGCACACAAGGTTTCGTGATTAAACAATTATTAATTTATTTAATAGTCAGTTTGAATAAGCCTTCTTCAGAAGGGGCAATATAATAGTAACCCACACATACACTCCAAAATACGCACTCTTAGCTTCTCTAAATCAGCAAATACCCATTTGGGATGGTACACAGACACTTCCTACACCCTCAGGTGACTTAAATAGCTAGGACACTGTGGACATTAATATATCACTGGTTCATTTAGATCAATACCGAGATGTGTGTCAAAGTAAACAGGTTTCAGAATAAGACGAGAGATCACACAAATATTCTGAACCTGGTAAGTACTTCAGACTTTACTTGCTTGTGGGGTCCAACACTCTTTTGAGGTGGCTCAGGCTTGATCAGTCCTACATCAGGGAAGTCTGGAGGATTTTACTAGCACTTGGGTCTGACTTAAAAGCAATACACTTGATTTGGTGTTCCCCTCTCCGACACTTCGGTTCCAGCAGGAGCAGCAGTTGAAGTACAGCCAGCTTTGAGAGGATGTCTAATCGAGTTCACTTTGGAGTTCATTGGTCCCACCAACTCAAGGGGAGAAGTCGTCCTTGCAGGGCTTCTCTAGTTGAGGTGAATTCGGAACTTCAGCACAGCAGCAGGGCTTCATCGGGCAAACCAATGGCCCAGGAGTTGCACCAGGCTTCTCTTCCAAGTTCCTCTCTGGATTCCTTCGTCCAGTGGTCGACTCTACCTTCGAAGCAAAAAACCCTTGCCTTTTATGCAGGTTTCTCCCATTCATTTCAGCCTAGCTGTCAATCACAGCATGGTGGCTGCCCTTGCAGGACAGCCAGCCTGCCAATCACCTTTGGGTGCATTCCTGTAAGCAAGGGGATTAAGCACAGGGAGTTCCGGGCACCTCCCTCACTTCCTGCCCCTGCGAGACATACTGGAGCCAGAGGCGGGTTTAACTCGTGAATCCCACCAGAGACAAAATGAAGAAAGGGACCGAACCTGGTTTGGGGTGCAGAGTAAATCTCAAGAAGGACCTTTCCAACAAGAAATGCCGAAAAAAGAAGACAACGACCGAGGCCATTTTGACAAAATGGGCACCTATGGGTACTTAACTGCAGCTGGCAACGCAGCCCGCAGTAAAAACTCTGAATGGTAATTTAAAGTAAACCACTGCCACCAGCCTTTAGTTGTAGAAAGGGGAACATACACATGTTACATGAGAAACTAGAAACAAGGGAATACTAAGTAACCCCTCCAGCACGAAATTGTAAGATGGTGTGTGCTGGGTCTAGAACGTTACCATTGTAAGTAAAGTCAATTTCACTTTAATGCTGTCGTGAACAAGAGAAGGTATTTAAACCTTTGGGAAATCTGAAAGACTTCCCTGTGTCACTGCACTGAAGGTGCTATGTGTCACAATGCAAAAAAGGATGCCTATGGAGTTTGTCAGACTCCACAACCAAAAGGAAACAGTTTACATCACAGTAAGATACATGAGAGAGTGGGGAAAAAAGGTCTCTCTCTCCAGGCTGAAAAAGTTAAAAAAAAAAAAAAAAAAAATCCTACAGTCCAGCAAAGTGCTGGTGGGTCTATAAGGTAGAGAGGAATTGGCACATTTCTGAGAATTTGCCCTAGCATGTGCCCACGCCCCAGCTGTTTTTATCCATCTGGCTTGGGAGTGTCTGCAGGTCTCTAGATTCTGGTTGGCGGTTCTAGCAAAGGTTTTTTAAACATTGGGGAACAGCTGGCGCTAGATCCGATTGTTGCCCTACTGGGATGCACAAGGTTGCTCCGGCCTGCAATGCGACACCTGGCTGGATTGCTACTTGTGATGGCGCTTAGTAGGGGGGCCATGGCATGGGACAGAGGCAATCCCCCTAGTACTCAGGCGTGGCTTCAAGACGTTGCATACTGTTTTGATACTGAAACAGCCTTTATCCGTACCTTGCCGATGCATGCTCGCCCCCCCCGAGATCTGGGTAACATATATTCAATATCTAATTACAAATCCTGATTGATATTGCTCTGTGCAATGACTGTACTAGTGACTGCTTTAACCGCCTGTGTATTCTTGTTTCATCTCTGGTTTTTTGGTTGCGGTGGGTGAGTATTGGGAGGGATATCGGACCTTGTTTTGTTAATGCTGTTGTTAAAATGCAAAAACGAAGTATTAAACAAAAACCCCGTCTTGATTTTGGATGTCAGTAAAGCCGTCTGCTTCACTACCTTGCCTTGTTTTGCACATTCTTATGGGTAAACTGACGAGTCCCTAAAACTGTCAGTACTAAGACACTTTGTTGCTCTTTTGTAATTCTTATATTTTTACAATTGGCTGCATCGCCTTGCAGTCAACTGGAGTTGGTATACTTTGTAGTCTTATACTTTTACCTAATGGCTTTTTAGTTACTTTGACGATGTGCGCAAGACAAGCTGCTGGAAGCTGTGTGATTTTTACTGTTTTTGTGATATTTTGAGCCAAAGGAGGGAATGGGACAATTGTGGTCACAGTCCACATCCTCTGGCACCTGAAAGTCTGTTGCTGGGCGGATGTGATGACCAGTGGTTGACCAACCCTGGGCTGTTTGAATGTTGCAGAGTCTTCCCATTGGTGGGCTTGTATAGCTCTGAGCCTGAATCTTGGATATGAGGGCCTTCTGTAGCTATCCGACAGCTCATCATTGGAACCAAGACTTCTACAAAGAAGAGCAGCCCGCTAATGACCCAAGGACGACTCCTGGAGCTGACCAGCATCGACTCCAGTGATTGGGTCAGTGAACCTGTGCTCCTCTGCCTGATCTCGGAAGACCCTCGTTGGTGCTTCGACCTTAGGACCTGTGGAAATAAACAGTTGCAACCCCTGCTCTGGGATTAATGCCGTGAAAGCTTTGGGAAGTGTCCCTGGACCATCTGATGCACTGACCAGCTCCCTTTTGTGCTGCCTTGCAGCCATCGCCGTTCCGAGCAGAGCCTTGGGATTTGCAAGATCTTCAGCTTATGCCATAAGACGTATGTCCTCGTATTTTCAACCATCTCACGACGATGGAATTCGTGCTGGAATTCGTGCTGTAGCTGCTTGTAATGGATTGTATCCTCCCACAAATTCCTCATCTTGCATATATTCTGCGGCAGCAGCACAATTACGGAAGCTTTTTCCATCCACCATACAGCTTCAGTATAGAGAACCCATTCGACACTCGATCAGCAGCTGATGACGTGACGTTGATGTTTATACAAATAGACGGCCCCTGACCTCCGTTCCTTTTTTCTGCATGCTCGGCACGCAATGATTGGAACACCTCACACCAACTTTGTTTCTGAGAACTTTTTCCACACAGTGTCGCTGCCGAAGCCTTCAGACTTTAAGCGCTACAAGGATTGCGATGATAAAATGTTGCTAACTGATCCTCACAGGCTATGCCAGCTGTTGCAGCGCTGATCATGAGATGACCGTTTTGCGGGTCATGTCAATCCTTGATGCGGAATACATTGAAGGAGAGGCACTCAAAATTGAAACTCAGTGATCTTCTAAGTCCCAGAGTACCATGTCCTTGAAGACACATCCCAATGAGAGAGTTTGGCTGAATAACATTCGGAGAAATAAAAGTAAAAAAGAGATCTCACTCCTGAAGTCATTCCCATCACTCCTCTATTTCTTCTTTTAAGAAAAGAATGCACTCCTCATTGGACTAGAAAAACAGTTAAGGTTACCATCTAAATGCAGGTATCCGGTCATTGCATCGACAACCAAAGCATCGCCAGCCAGATCAACTAAAAATAAAGCATTTAATGCATTTTTTTTTAGATGGTAAAGGATTTAGTTTAATAAAAATGTGTTTTAAAAGTTTAAAAAAGGGTGGTTGGCGGGGGGGGGGGGGCCATTAAAACAAAAATGCATTAGATCCTTTTTTTTAGTGGTATGGCATTAGATGCTTTGGCTGTCGATGGAATGACTATAAACCCTAAATGCAAGTGTTGGAGCCCACCGCGCATTGTAAAGTCGGCAGGAACTCAACCAAAGACTTGTTGAGTGTGCCAAAAGGCCTGAGTAGACTCGGCACCCTTATCAAAAGGCCCATTGGCGTCAAAGTTCAACCCATCAGTGCAATGGTTTCACGCCAAGGTCGAGTTGAGACTTAATGTCATACTCCAAAAAAATTCATGACGTTGGGGGAGATGCAGTCCTCTTTGGACTAGAGCCCATGAGGCTAACTGATCCACCTGAAGATCTGCTCTCGGAGGAGGCCATATTGCGGGACCTTGCTACGGATCTTCAAGGCTGCATGAAATGGCAAACGTGGTTCTTTCACCAGAACCTTTTCAAGGCTATCCATGCAGTCATATTGGGTCACATAATATGACCTCACAGATATCCTTGACAACTGTCTGGTGAAATAACTACTTTTGCCACTTCATGTAGCCTTGAACGACCCTCTTGTGGTGCTTTGGCAGAAGCTCTGCTCGGCGCCAGAAGTAAGGGTGATCTATCAAAGTTATGGCCTTCAGCTTCGGACCCGGATTTCTAACTTAAACCCCCTGCACCCTGATAGTGATGACAAAAGGGTGTGCATGCTTGGGCAAAGAGAATCTTCGATTCAGGCAGCATGGCCCTCAAGTCTGTGAACTCCCCCACGCGCTTGCCAAGTACACCCATACTCTGTGGTCAGTGTGGCGAGCCAAGAGAAGGACTTGGACCAGAGGACATGTTTTAGAAGTCGTTTTTCTCCAGCATGGGGTCTGGCATGGATTCACATGCTCATGAATATTCCCAGTCAGGCTGGGAATCCTCGGTAAAAGAAAAAAGTTTGTTTCCTTTCTAAACTGTCTTTCTCCTATAAACCAATCACTGAACTCTGGGGTCATACTGCCCACAGCCAATGACTGCCCTATACCTAAGCCCCTCCTCAGGCAGCCATCTTCAGATTTTTACTGCACCTTGTTAGGCAGAAACCTGTGCAGTTCCCTTAGGGACCACTGCAAAACGTTTAAGACTACAGGAGTAAGCAGTAAACCTAAACGGTAGCAGTCCGCACCACCCAGATTTACCTGGTAGCTGTGGCTGAGCAGTCGGACCTCTCTCAAGAAGAGTTAGGCAGTACATAGAGTATACACAATAGGGCTAAAAATACAGTAGAACAAGCAAACGCTGACCAGAGCTTTGGTATAAAAGTATATAATTATTTATTTAAAAACACACTTATGAAAATACACTGGCACTAATAGATCAAGCAAGTTCAAACACAGTCACTATAAGTATATACACCTCCCTTGTTAATTATTCGACAAGTCTAGGTTAAGACACCACTTATTTAGCAAAACAGAGGTGAGCGCGTAACCGTAGATGGCACTCCAATAATTCGTTTAAAAAGGGAGAGAAAAGGCAGAGTAGGAAAATAACACAGTACCAACACTTTTAAGAAACCACAGCAAGTCAAGAAAGGCAGGGTCTACTGAAGAGCAAAAAGTTCATAGGCCAGGCCCACTCTTGGAGAGAGCAAGGCGGAATGTGCCCAAGATCACACAGTGGAACTGCACTCAAAGTCTTTGCAGCAAAGTCAAAAGAGGTTGGATCAGTTCAGAAAGGCAAAGTTAGCAGGTCTGAGGTCCACCCAGTTAGAAAGTCAAGGATTTACGGGACACCTTGGACAATCTGTTGCAAGGGAGACCAGGCGGGACCCAGTACCTGATATGGCGAGAAAGCTCCAGCGGTGGCAGTTGTTCCTGGCAGCAGGTGCAAGTCGTGGCTTCGACCAGGAGAAGAGATGATCTCGACGAGGACGAAAGCTGGCGGTCGTTGCACTGCCAGGGAAGAAACCAGCCGCGGAGTTCCCGATTAAAAGGTACGACCCTTTTATTCACGGTAGTGGTGAAGCGTGGCTATCCGGCCGCCAGGGTGCTTGGCACGGGCGATTCGACCACGAGACGTCCAGGAAGGCGAAAAAGGCGAACTGGTTGGTCCCACCAGCTCAAAGGGAAGAAAACTCTCCTGGAAGATCTCCTCCGTCGTCGGGGAAGTGGCGAGTTCGTACAGCAGGGTTCCACCGGTGGTGTCGTTGTAGATGGCTCAGCTTCTCCCCTCTTCGGATTCTTTAGGTCCTGTGGCGACTTCTGAAGTTCCAGTCCCCAAAGCCCTGCTTTTATGCAGCAAAACCCCCATTCAACAGCCTAGCTGTCACTCAAACATGCTAAGTGGTGAGCTGGGCGGCTCACCACTGAGCCAATCACACAAGAGTGCGACTTGAGTTGCCAAGGGAGCTCAGTCCAGGGTGCCTAATCCCCCTCCCACACATCCTGTAGAGCCCAGACAGAGTGGCACCATTTGGAGGGCTTCTGTGGAGAAGCCCGCCAAAAAGTGGAACAAAGGGCTCGACTTGGGTTAGAGTTTCAGAGGCGAACACAAACGCCATTTTGAAACAGAGTCCTGGCAAAAAGACCCAACCGGGGAATAAATATTAAATGAATAACCCGGCAGTATCTTTAACATTGCACCAAAAAGTGGTGCGTTTAAAATCAATGGGAAAGTCCCATAGGAAATATTCCGGTGGAATATTTCACGTGGTATGCACTGCCACCAGCCAGAAATTCGACCAGGGGAGACTGGACAGTGCCCCCTTGGAAAACAGACCCATGGGCAATCGAATTACCCCTACCAGTACTTCCACAATATGATGGTTTGTACTGGTTCTGTTCACAATTTCAGACTAGTAAAGCCAATGGTGAAGCCCTGAGGTGGAAAGGGCTGTGGAAGCAAAGCTGTTTGCTGTGGCGAGTGGAAGAGCGTTTCAAATCTATCACATCTATCAGGGAAGCCCGTGGAAGAGGGGGAGAGGTGCGTGTGCCTTTAACAGTCAACAGTCAAGCTGTCAGCTGACGAGTCAGCTGACCACCCAGCTGACTACTTGAGGCCGCCTCCGTGACCCTTGCGGCGTGAAGCCCTGAGGTGGAAAGGGCTGTGGAAGCAAAGCTGTTTGCTGTGGCGAGTGGAAGAGCGTTTCAAATCTATCACATCTATCAGGGAAGCCCGTGGAAGAGGGGGAGAGGTGCGTGTGCCTTTAACAGTCAACAGTCAAGCTGTCAGCTGACGAGTCAGCTGACCACCCAGCTGACTACTTGAGGCCGCCTCCGTGACCCTTGCGGCGTGAAGCCCTGAGGTGGAAAGGGCTGTGGAAGCAAAGCTGTTTGCTGTGGCGAGTGGAAGAGCGTTTCAAATCTATCACATCTATCAGGGAAGCCCGTGGAAGAGGGGGAGAGGTGCGTGTGCCTTTAACAGTCAACAGTCAAGCTGTCAGCTGACGAGTCAGCTGACCACCCAGCTGACTACTTGAGGCCGCCTCCGTGACCCTTGCGGCGTGAAGCCCTGAGGTGGAAAGGGCTGTGGAAGCAAAGCTGTTTGCTGTTTGGCGAGCGGCGAGTAATGGCGTCTATTCAGTCCCCTGTGCTAAGGACCCGGGCACAGAGGCGGCGTGACGGCGCTGCGGCTCCTGATGAGACAAAGGCTACTTGCCGACCTTCTCGTTCACAGAAAGTAAGTTGCTACCATTCATGCACTTCCGAACCTGAGTCTGTTGAGTATAATGAAGGTCTTATTCAAGCACACGTAGCTCAGGATTGCGAAAACGCTACGAGGAACATTGCTAACCTACCCCCTCTCTGTGACAACGTGTTTGTCAATATATGTAGCATGTATGATGCTAGCGCAGATGCTTTCACAGGTTGCGCCATTACTCATGGGCGGTGTGGGGGGGACTACGAATGCCGTGCGGTGGACGACGGCGAGCCCCTGCAGGCGCTTGAGGGATCGGGATGTTGCGGGGTTCTTGAGGCACCGCTGAAGCCCCTCGACAGCGACAGTGATGAACCGACTGGACTTTGCCGTGGTGGAGCTCTCATCCCGGCTCCCAATGTAGAGCGTGTCTGTTTGGACGCCGCGCCCGCGAGCGACGACGCCGCGGCGCAGGGTCTCGGAGCGTGTGTGTCTTCGAGCTCGCGCGGCAGAGTTATTTCAGACTCAATCACAGCTCGAGTCCTCAGCGACGATGGAGCAGCGCCCTCTAGCAATGAATTAATGGCAGTCCAGGAACTTGACCAAGAGAAGGAGCTGATTACTGTCGTAAATCAGTTCGCTGGGCCTCGGCCGTCCACCCATTCTTTTTCTAGTTTACCTTGCGATGACGTGGGACCCATTCCAAATGACTCTTGCATAAGGATTACTGCGAGTTCTCCAGTAAGCGCAACTACTAATCTGACCACAATGGGCTCGCACGATGAATTCGGATATATGAATGCGACCAACTTCAGCAAGCAACATAACATTTTTAACACAAGTCTGCACGGCTGCAACCAAAACTGCATACTTAATCTGGAGAGCGGTATAACAGATGAGCCAGAGGTACGCAATTCAATGCTCGCAAGAAGAGATTCCCTTGGGGTAGTGAACAACGTTCTTCAGAACTTAACGCGCCTGAACAAAATGTGCGCCAGTAAGACACCCAAAGAGCCGAACCTTTCAGCCGAATCGAAAGTAAAATCTGCAGCAAAACGCAACAACAGCCAACTGTCGGGAGCAACTTCTGACATATGGCCTGACTCATGCTACAAACGGTTAAAATCAACTGAGCAGTCCTTAAATGCCGATTTGAGGCACGAGACTTCAGAATTACATTTGACTTCCCAAAAAAGACTTGCCACCTCTAAATGGAAGTCCCATGGAGCCATTGATGAATCCGATGGCAACGACCATTCCTTACATAATGACTCTATGGATTCCTCACTAATGGAACGCCCATATCCGAAAATTCGTCGTGAGAAGGAGCTTCTTGTGGCCAGTCCTTCTGAGCTACAACCTAATTCATCTGGAATAACTCTGCCGACGATGCCTTCAACAACGGAATTACAAGCTCTCTTTATGGCCTCTTCGTCGATCTCATTGGCCCCGTTTATGAAACTGTACGAAAACATACATGAAGCCACTAAGGATTTAACAACGGTGGTCGCAATGATGAGCTCAAAACTAACTCAGATAGAAAAAACTTGCGACCGCTCGTATGTCGAGCAACATGAGTGCCTTAAAAGACTGGAAGGAGCGTTTGTCTTGTTAAATGAGAGCAGGAAAACCGACTCTTCTGACAAAAGATTGTTCGCCGAAGTGGCTCGAGAGACTCTTGCCCTATTTAAACACGACACAAAAATTGTAGGGAGGCGGTTGTCTGAAGAGTGCCTATGTAGCAAGCTCTCTAGCACGAAAGTTAAACCTCAGGCTGAACAAGCCCTTACTGAAGCATCAAAACAACAGCACTCCCTATTGGACTCTGTCTCTATCCAAGATCCTCCTTGCCCTCAGTTGTCACAAGCAACGCACAATACCTTAGCGGAAGCGGATCCAGTCTCGATCCCTGCAAAGGCCTTTGTAGTCCCTCACGACTCAGGGCTCCCGACTGTCTTATCCACCTCAACCACTGGCTCTTGCTCAGCGACAAGTTTGCCTGTAATAAACAGTCTCAATCTGTCCTTTAACACAGTATTTGAGCAGTCTAGAGGTGCTGCCAATAAGGCCTCTGTTGACCCCCAAACGGCCTCTCCCTCGGGTATTGGTACTATAACTGAAACAACTGCTGAAGCTGTGAGTATCTCTGCAAATGAAGGTTTACCTAAGGTTTTTTCCATTTTTACACGATCCTCCAACGCCATAAGGAACTTGGCGACTTCGCCTTCAAAACCAAACCACACTGTAACCAGCAAGAAACCGAAGAACCAAAAGACAAAGAAAAATGTCTCAAACGGATCTCAGAAATTTTTACGAAATATAAAAATGGCACAGGCTCTTTCTAGTGACTCGGCTAAAATTTCAACGGCTCAAGCCCCTGTATCGAGTAACGCCTTAACATCACAAAAAAGTGCCCATTTGACTTCAGCCAAACAATCTCAAATACTGAATATTACGACGTCTGAGGATGGCGTGCCTGAAATCCTGGACTTCTCAACCTATGACGATCCAGAACTTGTAGAGCTAGATTCTGTTTCATCTACAAGCTTGGACGTGCCCCAAATCACCGCGCCATTATCTAAAGTTGTTTCGTCTCAAGGTTTGGAGATGCCTGCATCACTATTGGATAAAGTTGCTTCAAATCCTGTAATAACGAATCAGCCGTGCCCCAAGGAGGTTATTGGTAAAAATCCTATACTTAAACACAAGTCTTATGAAAGACATTGTGAATTGATTGAAGCTTGTGATAATTCGATCACCTTGTGTCCGCCAGCAGTTAGTCCTGTGTTTATGACCATGGCTGATAAACGGAATTTTTGCATAGCTCAGGCGCAAATCAGCAGACCAGGGGGATCCTTGACATTGCCATGTCCCTTGATCAAAATAGACAAAAATAAGGAGCCCGAAAAATTTCAACTGGAACGTGTTGAGAATGATCTTATAGAAAGCAAGCGAAGGAGATTTAAAGAATTGGTGGTCGAGAGACGTCCTCAAACTTCACACGATAAGGGCCGAATTTCAGCACCGAATAAAGTCCGTACATACAAACTGGCAATTGAGAGCTTGGAACCAATTGCGAACCTGATCTTGAATCGAAGAACGATCCTTCAATTACTCCACCTTGTACCAAGCCTACGAACAATTTCCTCGAATGACATAAAAGTCGTGGAGTTCCCAGCTGAGGGAACGAATGACAAGGTGTTGCTTCACTTTACATCGAACCTTCTGATTACGTCAATTTTAGAAGAAAATGTGGCACTGTTTTCATTAGGTTTTGATGTTTATAATCTGAACGACTCTGATGAACCACGACAAAACTCTAGTGGAATATCCAACAATGGAAAGGACGTTCCTTCATCTGCCGCCGCAGCACCAATACCATCGAAAGAAGTGCCAACAAGGTCTCTGGAAGGGTCGTTTCACTCGACAAATACCGGCACCCAAAGTCTCAAGCAAGCACCATGCCGGCTAAGGACCCCTCTTTTGCCATCTAGCAAGATTTCCTCTAAAAGGGACTGCTCCGATGCTCAGATAAGAATCACAATTAAAAGAAAGGATTCTCTCCATGGAAACTCCAATGAGCGTCCGCACTCGACAACACCTGCAGCTGAAAACCTAGAATGGAATTGGATTGCTGGGGCTCTAAATGTGAAGAAGAGCTTATAATGCCAGGAGCTTAAAGCCCCTACCATCTGCTCTGTTGCTTCCTGGAATACTCGAGGGTTCTTGCACCTGTTTAACACACCTTGGTTAGAAAACCTCCAACTTGTGTGTCTACAGGAAACTTGGCTAAGCGAGCTCCCACTCATAGCGGACTTTGAGTCGGTATTAAATCCGGCCATAAAAGCTAGGTTGGGCCGCCCTATGTCAGGGCTCCTAACGATGGTCAGAAGAACTTCTGGCTGGAGTGTCACAAAGTCCGTTAATCATTCTCCATACATTCAGGAAACCATCATTGAGAAGTCAGGGAGACGGAACTTGCAGAAGGACATGATTATAATCCTGAACGTATATTGGAACCACCTACGCGCCGGTAAAATGGAGTTCATCGACCAGATAACCGGTGTAATTGACCATCTGATGGAACACTTTGTCTCTCCAAAGATTCTTTTGTGCGGCGATCTAAACATCGATCTATGCAAGGATCCACAGTTAGTTCATAACTCACTGGCACATGCTTGGGCATCTGAAATGAAGTCACGTAACTTTCAGATGCTGAATGGCAACACGTGCGGCGACTTACCATCTAGGCAAACATGGCATCGCAAGGACTCATCCTCTACAATCGACTATATGTTCGCATCCGAAGCCTTGCATCCGAGGATCCAATCATTGAGAATTTGTGAAAAAGACCAGAGCGACCATAACATGTTGCTCATGGAATTTGTATCAACCAGCACTATTCAAAGGCCAAAATGGACTCACAACCTCGTAGTCGAATCTAATAGGGTCCGCCTAAGACTAGAGGAGAGCGAAGTGAAGGGGGTGATGCTCCAGTATTGTCATCTGAGCGCAGATCTGGAATACGAACATCTCCTGTCACAATTTAAAACGGTAAAAGTGGGTTCTAAAAACCCCAACATGGCCCGTGTTCACCGCTTTGATTTCGAGATATTGACGCAAAAACGAATGATGCGCACTACCATAAGGAGAGCTAAGGCTCTTGACAGGACTACTGGTAAACAAGAAACAAAGGCGGCAAAGCAAAAATACAAAAATTGGCTGAAATCGCACAAATATATACAAGTGCAAAATGATGCAGAACAGATGTTAAACACCCTGAAAAATAAAAACACGAGCGATTTTTGGAGAATCATTAACAATTTTCAGGCTCCTCAACTGGCTCTACAGTCCAGCATGGTTTCCGAAGAAACCTGGATTAATCACTTCGAAGCCTTATATAAAGCTAAAATCCCTGAGACTACCACTTTGGGTTCGACCGTGACACCATGGAATCTGACATTTCCAAGAGAAGAGATTGTGTCCATTATTAAGAAAGCAAAAAAATCAAGAGCCCCTGGACCAGACGGGCTCTCCAATTTCACGATCAAACAACAGCCTGAGCTATGGGCTTCCATATGCGTATCCCTATTTGATAGGATTTGCAAATCTCAAAAAACTCCGAAATCCTGGAAATCTGCTGTGATTGTCCCAATATTCAAGAAAGGAGATAGAACTTGCCCAAA
The DNA here is from genome assembly GCF_040938575.1 of Ambystoma mexicanum. Classification (NCBI taxonomy): domain Eukaryota; kingdom Metazoa; phylum Chordata; class Amphibia; order Caudata; family Ambystomatidae; genus Ambystoma; species Ambystoma mexicanum. The sequence goes on from NC_090926.1 coordinate 304,044,370, forward strand.
GAACTATCGTCCTGTGGCTTTACTTGACAGTTTGGGGAAAATCTATGCCACAATGTTACAACACAAACTGGTGAAATGGGCAATCGACTCTAACCACATAGACAAAAGGCAATCAGGCTTCGTAAAGCAAGTGGGCTGTTCTCTGAACTTGCTAGCTATAAATCTGTTGAAAATGGAAGCATTAAAATCTAAATCTAAGATCTACTTGGCCTTTATCGACTTTTCTTGCGCCTTCGACACCATCGATAGAGCCGGCTTGTGGGCAAAACTGCAAAGTTGGGGATGTCCAGTCGATTTAATGGCAGCAATACGCGAATTGCACTCTGAAACCTCCATAAAAATCCGGCTGGATCAATCTGGAAACGTAACAACACCTATCAAGACCCATAAAGGGGTGAAGCAAGGTTGTCCCTTAGCAGCTGCAATATTCAGTTTATTTATATCCGATATTGGACTGGCATTCGACGAAGTAAGATCTTTTCCGCCGAAGATTGGAAAGACCTGCGTAAGCTGGCTGCTATATGCTGACGATCTTGTTATTATGGATCAAACTCCCATAGGCCTACAGAGGAAACTGAACGCAGTAGCACGATATGTTGCATCAAACCATTTGGTAATAAATACAAGGAAATGCGAAATTATGGTGTTAAAAAATCTTAACAGTGGAAGACAAAACACGAAAAGCCATCCAAGATGGTACTTGGGTAGGGAGGCTATTCAGACAACCCTGAACGTAAAATACCTTGGAATGTTACTAAATTCATCAGTCAACGACGGCCCATGGTTGTCTGAAAATAAACGTAAATGCAAACAATTGGCCAGTCAAGCGGTCATCATACGGAACAAATATGGGAAATTTTCACTAAAACCGGTTCTTACCTTTTATCACCAGAAGGTAATCCCAGTATTATTATATGGCGCAGAAAACGCCTTGGGCTGTAGTTCTGACACATGGTCTTCGCTGGAGCATTGCTTTTGGTCGAAGGTACTGGCGTTGCCTAGGGGGATTGCAACAGCTTGTGTGAGGTACGAACTTTCACTTATCTCGTTACACGCAAGGGTGTGCTGGGCCCTAATAAGCTTATTTCGGAAAACACGCCAGCGCGAACACATTCCACAATTTGATATCTTTCACGACCCATCTCCGGCAAACAACAGCATGTTATCACTATGGTCGAAAAGATGTGAAGATATCTTAAGAAATCATGGGATTAGTATGGACCAGCTGCATAATGACCCGAACGCTGCCAAATTAAAAATCTGGCGCGCAGACTGGGACCAAACTTGTATGCAACGCAGCTCAGCTTCCATGATGAAGGACATCCCGCTTGAGACAAGGCCTTTTAACGTCTTACAACGTTACATTGAATTATTTCCAGACCCACAGGCTCGAAGAGTGTTCATGCTGATGCGGCTGAACGCATTTAAAACCAGTGAACGGCTGGCGTCTTGGCGTTCAAATAAAGTTGAATCCTTGATGTGTAGATTATGTACCAAAGATAAGGAAACCCTAAAGCATTTGGTCCTATTTTGCACTAATCTCCGCTCTGAAAGGACAATCCATCTGGGCCCTTGGGGAGTAAACTACCCCTCCCGGTGTGCAGACGATTGGTGGGCCCACATGTTTCAAGGATGCGACAGGAAGTTGATATTACCATTAACTCGATTTCTGATGGTAATTGAAAATCGACTGAACTCTTTGTCAATTGAAGCCCAAGGAGGCCAATGTCTTGCATAGTTGTATGTGATCTTGGTAGGGGCATTGCTAAGTGATCCTAAGGGATGGCTAAGGGAGTGTTAACGGACAATTATTTTCCTGATGAAGTGTTGTATTGTGTGTTTGTTTGTAAAACATTCTCCTTTTCTTTTTTAAAGGTTTGAAATAAACCGATAAAAATAAAAAAAAAATAAAAAAAAATGGTGACTTTACATTCCCTGGGAGACAGTAGTCAGTCCCAGGGTATGGAGTCTATGTTTGGGGGTCACTATGACACCCCTGTGTTACTGCACTGAGGGTGCTGTGTAACACACATACCAAAAACACATGAAGCCCTATGGAGTAAAAGACCCCATAGCCCATAAAACACATTCGCAGTCAAAGGACATACTCGAATCATGCCTAAGAGTGGGAGAAAAAGAGTCTCACTCTTAGGAGAAAAAAATAAACCCCAAAAAAATCCAGCAAAGCTGCTGGGGGACTCGCTAGGTTTGGGAAATTAGCCTTAACAGAGAATTCTCCCTAACACACCTTCAAGTGTTGGGAGTCATCGCTTTTCGCTCTTTGAGATGCCAGAGCTTAGCCCGGGACCGACCCCTCCGGACCCGAAGAAGGTGGGGAGTGGGAGGGCGGGTGGCAGAGAAGAACTCCAAGGCACAGACATTTCTTCGTCCGACGAGGAGGAGATACTTTCCATCCACACCATCCACAGTGGTGACGATGCTGGGAACGTCGGGGAGATGCCCGCAGGAGGCGACGACTACGTTGACACTGTCGATGGGGATGACATGGGTGCTGGGCCTAGCGACTCTGTCCCCCAGGTGCCTCTTAGAGACATATTGTAGGATATCCTCTCAATCCTCTAAACGCTGGTGTCAGAGATTCAGAGGAGGGTGCCGACAGCGGCACCACTGGTGACCCCTTTGACACCGGGGGAACCACAGGCAAAGAAGACATCCTACACCTTCATTCCAACCGTCGCTGCCCTCCCCTCTATAGGGGGACGGGGACGGACACAGTGACTGTTAGGCAGAATTATATGCAGTACCCTTTGGGAACACCACACACAATTAAGACTATAAGTGACAGTACAAATTCACCTTTGGTACAGGCCTGTATTACACAGTTAAAGTGGTAGCAATGGCTGAGCAGCCAGACTCCTCAAGAGTAAGTGAGCAGTATCAAATAGTTACACAAAGGACAGCAATTACTATGAGGCAAACACTGACTCAAGGTTTTCAAGAATATACATTTATTTCACTCTACAGTTGTATAACATTACACTATTATAAGCAGTTTAAAAATCACACTCTTAATACACCACACCACTCCCAATAAGTACCAGACAAGTTAATCTCACAAATTGAAGTAGGAGCAAAATGGCACTCTAGCAATTTAAAAGGGAGGGAAAGACGAAGTTAATAGTAATGGAACCACACCAACAGTTAAGTACTCAGGGCAATTTAGCAATAGGAACTACAGTGATAGAATCAGGTAGAAAAGGCTTAGGGCCCAAGTCAATGGGTCAAGTCTTTTGCTCAAGATCACACAGTTCAGGGCAGTTTGCGGTAAAGTTTGTGCCAAGGATTCTTGACGAGGTTGGTTGGGAGAAAAGTTAGTTCAAAGAGAAGAGAAGGATAAGCCCTCGGTTTGGAGAAAGATTTCAAACACTTTCACCGCGGCTGAAAGAAACTAACAACCGGATTTGCACAGTACCTTAAAACGGATAGGAAGCTGCAGCTGGGGCGGACGTTCTTGGTAGTTCCTGCAGGCTCACGGTTCCTGAAGCGACCGTTGGACTGACAAGAAGTAGGAAGACTGGAGGGTCCTGCACTACACAGGGAAGAAACCAGCAGCAGAGCAAAGCAACGAATAAAAGGTGTGCGCCTTAAAACCCAAGCAGGGTCTGTCCTTCCTGGCTATCCGGCCCACTGTAGCTCTGTACAGCGAATTCGACCTGAGGAGGGATCCTGGCTTGCAGTTTGGCTGAACTGGTTAGTCCCACCAGCTCAAGGGAAGAAGTTTCCTGGAGGATCTTCTCTGTTGTCCGATTCTGAAGATTCGGACCTGCAGCAGGGCTTCACCGGGCAGTTCAGTCATTGTAGAGATCCTCTTCCATCAGCTTCTCGTTGGTTCTTTCGTTCCAGTGGTGACTCTGCCTTTCCAGTCCCAGAGACCTGCTTTTTATGCAGTTTTCCACCATTCATACAGCCTGGCTGTCAATCACACAGCAGGGTGGCTGTCCTGGCAAAGACAGTCACCCAGCCAATCAAACAGGAGTGCGACTTGGGTTACCAAGGGAACCCATGGCAGGGGTCCGAAGATGTCTGCCTACCCAGACTTTCAGGCGCCTTAAGGAGGGCTTCTGTGCAGAAGCCTGTGAAAAGACGGCGGACAAAGGGACCAACCTAAAACAATACCATGGTTTAAGATAACCGCTGTATAAAAAATAGGGTAGTTGCCACTGCCACCAGCCAAGTCTTAGTGTAAAGGGAGCGAAACAATGCTCCAAGAGACACAGACACAAAGGGATAAGAATGAACCCTTTCCAATACTCCATGTAAGATGGGGTGTATTGGGTCTGTGGTTTAAAGTGACTAAAGTTAATGGCAACTTTACCCTTTCTGGGGGACAGTAGTCCGCCCCAGAAAATGGAGTCGGGGGGGGGGGGGGGTCTGAAAGACAACCCTGTGTCACTGCACTGAAGATGCTGTGTAACACACATGAAAAATGAGGCCATGGAGTAGGTGAGGCTCCCATGCTCAAGATCACATACAAAGTGAAAACACACACAGCAAAACGCATGTAAGAGTGGGGAAAAAGGCGCACACTCTTACCAGGTGAAAAAAGAAACCCTAGAAATCCAGCAAAGCTGGGAAATTAGACATTTTTGAAAATTCTCCCTAACCGCGACAACGGATACGGACGGCAATGCAGGAATGTGAGATCCTGCATCACCGGCGCCGAGGGCTTCTCCACCAGACAAAGTGGGATCCTTTCATTCCATGATTGCCCAGGCATATGAGCTTTTCCAGCTCACCCCGGAGGAGGACTTCCTGTACCAACGCCGGTAGGCTAAGAGGAAGACTATAATTTCGGTACTGCTCCTGAATGACGTCTTAGATAAGGGGCTGGCACTGCTGAGGAACACCTCCTCAGCCACAGCAAAGAGAAACTGGCTTGAAAAGAAGTACTGGGTGCCGGAGTCTGTGCCCAAGTGTCTGAGGTCTCAACCGTCGCCGGACTCTGTGGTCTCGGTGGCCACCAGGAAGAAGTCGTCAAGTTAATAATCTTCATCTGCACCCCCTTTTCAACGAGGGGAAGAAATTGGATTCCAGGGATAAGAAAGGTAATCTACTCGGCGTTGACGACGATCACGGCGGCCAACGCCTTAGCGATTGTGGCCAGATACGACCAGGAGATTCGGTACAAAATGGCTCAGCTGCTGGATTTCCTCCCCGAGGACAAATTGGTCGAGGCTTTGGAAATCCTCCAAGAAGGCGAGGTGGCGTCGGAACACAGCATCGCAGTGGCCTGGACATTTCAGACACAGGATTCCGCCAGATGGGCAACAGGGTTTGACTTTGCCGTCATGGCCGGCTCAAGACCACCAACTTTAGGCAGGAGGTCCAGACGATGGTCCTGAACATGCCGTTTGACGGAGACAACCTGTTCGGGAAGGCCATCAATGAATCCCTCCAGACCATCAAGACTGACACAGAGACGGCCTGTGCCTTGGTCACTCTGCAACACTGGCCGTCCTTTTTGTTCCTCAGGAGGGAAGTCAAGCAGGTCTTCTAAGGTTTTTGGCGAGGGCTCTTCTTCTTACCGCCAACCCTCACGTTCTTTTACCCAGGAAGCCAACAGGGGTTGCTCCAAGGCCTTCAGAGGTTGCCGCTGCCATCGTCAAGGACCCCAAGGCGGCACGCTGACCTCCAAGCAGGATTGAACCAGCCAGGATGTCTGGCCCCCACCCATGCACCCCGGTGGGTGGCTGGCTGCCGAACCTCATTAGCGTGGGAGACCATCTCCACCGATCGTTGGGTGCTGGACGCTCTCACCCAAGGACGCACTTTGGAATTTTAACGGAAGTGTCTGCGAATACCACCGGTAGCCCAACAAGAACACCACATCCCTCGGCTGCTGCTGGAGGTTCGGGCCATGTTAAGAAAAGGGGCGATAGAGCTGGTTCCACTGCGACTCCAGGGCTCTGGAATTTACTCAAGATACTTTCTCGTAAGAAAGACCGGGGGCTGGAGGCCCATTCTCGACCTACGTCAACTCAACAAATACATCAAGTCCCAGAAGTTCAGGATGGTCGCGCTGCAGCACGTGATCGGCCATCTGGAGGAAGGAGACTTCTGTCGTCGTCGGATCTAGAGGACACATATTTCCACGTCCCCATACATGAAAAGCATCGCATGTTCCTACACTTTGTTGTCCAGAGGAAGCATTACCAGTTAAAGGCTCTTCCCTTTGGACTGAAGTCAGCGCCCAGAGTCTTCACCAAGTGCCTGGTGCCGGTGGCGGCCCAGCTACGACTACAGGGGATTCATATGTAGCCTTACCTGGGCGACTGGCTCATCAGGGCCAGGTCAAAGGACATAGCAATCAATCACATGGCGAAGACCGTCCGGCTGCTGCCGACAGACCTTGGGTTCTGTGAATTATGCAAAGTCCTGCTTGACCATCACATGACACACTGTTCCTGGGATCCAGGCTCAACACGGTGTCCTGCCTGGCGTCTCCGTCGGAAGAGAGGATAGAGGTCATCTTGGGCAAGGTGCAACGGCTGTTAGCACTGAGGATCGCCACATGTAGGACCATCAAGTCGCTGCTTAGCATGATGTCATCATGCATATACCTGATTAGACTGTGCAGATTGCAGATGTAACCACTCCAGTAGTTCCTCTACACCCGTTGGGTTCAGGTGTCCGGAGGCTTCCAGGACAGGATCACGCTCGGCGAGTAGTTCTGTCGGGCACGAAGGTGGTGGGGGGGTGCGCTCCAACATTGCCGGAGGCACAGACTTCCAGAGCCTCTGTACTAGGAGACGGTCATGACGGACACTTCTCTGGAAGGATGGGGAGCCCACACCTCACGTCTTCGCGCCAGAGGTTTGTGACTGGCGGAAGAAGATGCTACACATCAATGTACTGGAGCGACGGGCAGTGTTTTGGGCCCCCAGGTAGTTTGTTGTCTCTCAAGGGCAAAGTGGCGATGGTCTTCACAGACAATACCACCACCACATTTTACATCAAGAAGTGCGGGGGCACCAGATCCCCAGCGCTCTCAAAAAAGGCGCAGGACTTGTGGCACTGGGCCGTCTGCCAGGGGATGTTCCTCATTCCGTTTCACCTGGCAGAAGTAAAGAACACTGTCACCGACTCTCTCAGCAGGGAGCTGCGCTCTTGCCACGAGTGGGTGCTTTGGCAGGATCAAGTGGACAACCTTTTCCTCAAATGGGGCAGTCTCCACATCGATCTGTTTGCAACGGCAATTAACACGAAGTGCCAGAGGTTCGCCAGCAGGTTCCCCCTGCCAGGGAGCATGGGGGACGCATTCTCCTTCCCGTGGGAAGGCCTGTTTCTGTACGCGTTCCCTCCATTGCCACTACTTCTTCGAGTCATCAGTCAACTCAGACGGTACCGGTACAGGATGATCTTTGTTGCCCCAGCGTGGTCGAAGCAGATCTGGTACCTGTACCTTCTCAGCATGTCAACGTCCCCTCCAGTTAAGCTGCCAGTGGTCGCAGACGACCTTGCCAGGGAAGGAGGTGCAATTCTGCACCACGACCCAGGATCACTGAACCTGAAGGCCTGGCTCCTACAGCATTAGAGTTCGGTGGTTACGAGCTTCCGGCGGACTGCAGGGAGGTGCTCGCCAATGCCAGGGGCGTCGTCGACTTTGCAGTGCTACGCACACAAATGGAAGCTTTTTGCGATTTGGTGCCAGTCGCAGAAGATCAACCTTCTGAGGGTCACAGCCCCTCAAGTACTTCCTTATTTACTGTCATTGGCTAAATGACAGCGCACACCTCCATCAATATACATCTGGCAGCTATCTCCCGCTATACCAGGCCTCTGGGGCGGTCTTCGCTGTGGTCACACCGTCTAGTCAAAGAATTCATCAAGGGACTGTTCTGTTTGTTCCCGCTGGTGAAGGCTCTGGCCCCGGCGGGTGAACTCAGCGTGGTGCTGACTAGACTATTGGGGACTCCTTTCAAACCTATTAATTCACTCCGCTCAAGTTTCTTTTGTGGAACACCGCTTTCTTTGTGGCCATCACCTCTGCAAGAAGAGTAGGTGAGATCCAGGCCCTGTCCTGCACGTGGTCTTACTCGACTTTCCACGAGACGAGGCTGGTGCTGCGAACGCACCCCTCCTTCATGTCCAAGGTTCCATCGGAATTTCATCTCAACAAGCCCTTGGTGTTACCTGTGCTTTTTCCAACGCCTTCGTCACCGGCTGAAAGGACTTTGCACTCGCTGGATGTGGCTAGAGTGCTGAAGTTTTATGTGGCCCGCACAAAGTGTTTGCAGAAAACCGCTCAGCTTTTTGTGAACTTTGGTCCTGTGAACCATGGCAAGGTCCTGTCCATTGCTTCCATTTCCAGGTGGCTCTCCGGCTGCATCACTCATTGTCACCTGTTGGCAAACCGATCGCTGCTACGACAGTGTTCCTGTCTGTTGTGCCCCTGCTGGACATTTGCAGGGCTGCTACGTGGAAGTAGACACACACCTTCACGGAATTCTACTGTCGACAGGGATTCCGGGGGAGGAATCCAGAGTCGGCCAAGCAGTGCTGTGCAACCTGTTCGCTTGAAGGTGAGCCTGGTCATGAGGTCAGAGATTGCTTCTGTCAAGCTCTGCCACCTCCCGTGGTTGTGTATTTATGTACTGCTGTATATTCTTTATTCATGAGCGTGTGAATCCATGCCAGACCCATGCTGGAGAACAGTTACAGGTAAGTAACTTGTTCCTTATTTACATTATGAGAAAATGCCTCACTAACCCTTCTACTAAGAGGATGTTCCCTGCCTAGCAAAACTAAATTATGGTGCTAGTTGATAGTTCAAATCAAAAGTAGTCCTCAGTCCAAACCGATCCACTAAACTGGCCCTACCACTTAAACGTAACAATGTAGATGGCGTGTCCTGCACTCTTGGTTTTTCCTCAAGTGTCTATGGTTGCCCCAGGAATTCTTCCTGGGTCTATATGCAACGGTTAGCAATTGGTGAAAAATGAGCAAAAGTTCCTCTCAAAGGAAAAAGAGTTCTTGTCAGTCTTATCCAAGATTCCTTAGAATTTCCCACGTTCAAACAAAAAAAAAAAATCCTAATTTCTTGCTAGAACAATGTCCACATTTCTTAAGATGGAGAGAAATTTCCCTGATGGCGTTCCGTCACTTGTGTGGGTCTCTCCCCAATTGGTTCAGATTGGGGGTGCCTCTATGCCCCCTCGTATCTGTTCCTCTTTCTTTGTTGGGACCTGCTGGCTTCCTTGGGTGTGTCTGCCGCACCAAGTCGCTTGGGTTTCGGTTGTATTGTATTGGGCATGCCAGAGAGGACCGGGGTTCACACTACGCATTCACTGTTCAGAGCACCCAGGGCCCAACAAACCCTCCGCTGGCACACAGATGGACAACTCAGTCAAGGGCAAGTTAGCTGTCCTTTCTTTTTCATAACGGACAGTTATCATACAGGAAAAAGAGAATTCTCCAGCAATCGCAGCTCCTGAGCCCATGTCAAGGGCTTTTGTTGAAGTCTGACATCGTAGGTCAGGGTTCTTCCCCAAAAACCTAAGAGACCACCTGATTGGGTGCCTGGGATGGTATTTCCTATCGATGGCACACTTAGGTTATCTGACCGGCCCTTGCATGCCAGGTCTGTTTTCCTGAACCTTCCCCAGAGACTATTACATTGTTGCAGGATTACCATTGATCCTTGACCTTTGCCATCCACCCCTGGATTTGTGTTCCCTGATTGGGTGTAGCTGATCTCCCCAGGCCTGGGACCCAGCTCTGTTCTCAGCGCTCTGTGCACATTCTCAAGGTGATGCGTTTGGCTAATGAGAGAAAATAATAAAGGCTTTCAACAGTATGTATATGTACTCTACAGAACTGTGTAAGCATGTTCTTTGTGTCCCCATGTAACTTCATGCAGGGATGCTAGTTTGCTTCATGCCTAACGTTACTATTCGTGGTGTCTCTAATGGCTTCAGCACAGCTGGGTATGCATCATTAGTCAGTCATGTCCAGTGAGTCACCTGGATCCATGATCAGTGTTGGGGTACCTGTATCCATGATGTTAGCTGGATAAGGTTTGAATAACTGTCTGAGAGAATATCTGGTTGCATATTTATTCATTTTTTTAACATTTATAAAGTGCACAAAAGCAGCCCAAGCACACTGTGGCGCTGGTACAAGCATGCTTACTTAGTTACAGGACGGAGCCAGGGTCTGGAGGGCGAGAGGAAGTAAAAAAAAATGCTTGTTCACTGGCCCTCCTGGGGGCTGGCCAAACAGTGACGTGCATCTTGCATCTCTGACTCTTCGCACTGTCATGCTTATAGGGGTCAGGAGGGGCATTCCAGGGACCATTTCTTTGGTATCGATAACCCCCCTCTTCCTGTGGCTCTTAGGTCTTGTGGGTCTCTGCAAACCCACTGGAGGTTTGTACTTTGGGGGAGGGGGGCCGTTCTCAGGCTTCAATAACCATCCTCCTCATCTCCTCCTTTCTCTCTATGACCCTGAAATGGGGTTAGAGCAATCCTTCCCCAACCCCTTGCTTTTTACTTTCTCAAACTGCCTTCGATCTGGGCATCTCACTTACCTTCAGCATTGCAGGGTCTGCTCCAGTGAGGGTGTGCCTTTTTTGGCAGCTGTGGCGTACTCGGCAGCTAGCCGCTTTTCCGGACTGGATAAGAGCAGGTTTTGGGTTCTACTTGTGTTGGCGTATTCTCTTCCTTCTGCTCTCTCGTGATGAGTGATGGGCTCACTCCTCCCATGGTTTCTGGTCTCCTCGTCGGTTTGTGGGCACTGGGCCCACTGCGTTCTTTGTGTGGTCGTGCCCCCAGATCAAATTTGCTTCAGATCCCTCTGCTTCTCTAAGGCCCCATACAACTCTTTATCGGGACTACAGCCTTTCCCTACGTCTCTGGCCTCTGCTCGCGCCACTGCCTGTTCTATTTGTATTTTATTAAATGTATATAGCGCTTTAATCCAAAGTGCTTTACAAGAGGAACAAGAAAAATACGAGCATTAAATAACAATTGAATCACAACCAGAGACCAGTGCAAAGAACAATTTACGATATTGCTTAGGTGAGGCGATAGTAGGGAGGGACCGAGGTGTGAGAGGGAGTAGGAGGTAAGAGTGGAGGTAGGAGCAGAGGTAAGAGAGGAGGCGAGAAGGTGTAAGAGAGACAAATGGAAGATATAAGATTAGAGAAGTGCAGGAGGGGGGTAGGAGGGAATCGAAAGAAAGGAGAAGGTGAGAAGGTACAGAAGTGAGAGAGGGTGGAGGAAGTGAGGGAAAAGGTAGTAGCAGAATTAAAAGAGGAAGCTAGAGGTGTTAGGGAGGTGAACGGAAGAGATAAGATTTTAGAGAAGTGCAGAAGGTAGGGTAGGAGGGAGAAGAACGGATGGGGAGGCGGTTCCAGTGGAAAGGAGCAAGTAGTTAGGAGTGGAAGGGGGAAGGGGCGCAGGGTGATGGGGAGGAGAAAGTAGGGAAAGATCAGCAGAGCGGAGAGTGCGAGAAGGGGTATAGAAAGTGAGAAGGGAGGAAAGGTGTCGGAGGGCAAGACCATAGAGGGATTTAAAAACTAGACAGAGGAATTTGATCTGGGAGTGAAATGAGAGCTAGCCAAGTGAGGTGAGAGAAGAAGAGATGGAGTCATGAGGAGAAAGAAAGCAGAGGGAGCAGATGGCAGAGTGGTATACATACTTGAGTGGGGAAAGGTGAGAGGAGGGGAGTCCAAAGGAAAGAGAGGAGCAGTAGAAAAGTCTGGAGAAGATGGAGGCGATTAAGAGTTTAGTCGCGTGAAATGTTAGGAAGGGTCGAATTTTATGAATGTTGTAAAGATGAAAGCGGCAAGATCTGGCAGTAAGAGAAATGTGGTCAGATGGGGAGAGGTGGGGGTCAATGTGAAGACCAAGGTTATGGGCCTGGGGAGAGAAGGAGAGTTGGTAGGGGTGGGGGGGGGAGAGAATGAAAGGGGGAGGGGAGGGAGGAGGGAGTGTGTTGGCAGGGAAGAAAAGAACTTTCAGTTTTATCAGCATTGAGAGTAAGGAAGTGAGAAGGACATCCAGGATTTAATAGCAGAGAGGCAGGAAGAGAGCTTGTGGTGGTTATCGAGAAAGAGGAGAGGAAGAGCTGGGCATTATCAGCGTAGAAGTGGTGTGAGATACCAAATGAGGATATGATGGGAGCTAAAAAGGAAGTGTAAAGAGAAGAGAAAGGGACCAAGGACAGAACCTTGGGGGGATGCTGTGGTTAAGAGGAAGGGTGGGAGAGGTGGAGCCACCCCAGGAGACAGGAAAGGTGCGGTTAGCAAGATAAGAGGCGAACCAGTTAAGGACAGAGTCTTTGAGTCCAGTAGAGGAGAGAGAATTAAGAAGAGGATGGTCAACAGTATCAAAAGCAGCAGAGAGGACGAGAAGAATAAGAAAAGAGGAGTGCTTAGAGTAGTGTGGAGAGAGTTAAGAACGGAGATTAAGGCAGTTTCAGTAGAGGGGAGGAGGGAGTGGTTGGAGATGAAGGAAGAAAGTTGAGCGTAGACCATACGTTCTAGAAGTTTACAGAGGAAGGGTAGGAGAGAGATGGGGGCAATAATTGGATGTGAGGTGGGGAATAGCAGAAGGGTTTTTTGAGACTGGGGATAATGGTTGCATGTTTAAAAGGAGTAGGAAATGTGGAGGTTGATACAGATGTTGAAAAAGGAGGTGAGATAGGGTATGAGGAGGGGGTAGATTTTAGGAATGAGGGGAGTAGGAATGGGATCAGCAGGAGAAGCAGTATGATGCGTTTTAGATAGAATGGTAACTTCAGATTGAGTCACAGGAGTGAATGAGGACATGGGGGAGGGTGGAGGAGAGTAAGAAGGGGAGGAGAGGTTAGTAGTTCAGAAGCAGATGGAGGAGAGGCAATGGAAGGCTCAGGGGTAGCTGGAGAGAGAAGTTGGGATAAGGTCTGAAAGATGCAGCGAAGACTGAGAATGGAGAAGGTTGGAGAAGTAGGTGCGTTTGGCAGAGTTGAGGCAGGAGTCTTAGAGGGTATGATAGGAAAAGTAAGCTGATTGTTTGGATGGGGTGGGGTGTTTGAGCCAGAGATGTTTGCACTCCTGTCAGAGTCCCGATTCTCTGTATTGTTTCTCTTTCTTGTTGGCTCTCAGTTTGAGAGCGGGGGGACCCTGTCCTCTCAGTTTCTGGACTCCAATCCAGGTACGGCTTGCTTTTCGCGGCCTCTACTTCTCACACCCTGCGCATTGCTGGGCTTATGGGATGACTTCTCCCTGGCGCATCCGCTTCATTCCATGCTACAGGTGGCTATATTTGGCTCCGCCCCTTGCCGACATCCTCACATCATTGGGATTCTTCTCCACTCCAGGTTAATTAGTCCTTTATTTGTTTTCCTGAACGAGAGAGGGCCTATTGTTCAGCACAGGTTGTCAAGCATGTAGAAAGTTCACCATTACCTCGAGTTAGACATGAAGATATCCCCATCATCTAAAGACACCCAGATAGATGTGGTGTTCAGATTACTTTTCCCCATATAAGCAGATATCTTGTCTGTAGGGAGATCACCATGGGAATGGGAGTCCTGGTCCCCTAAAGTGGAGTCGCTTCCAGTATGGTCCTGCTTGCCAAAACCCTCAAGAGGGTTTTTGTGAGGGCTCCCGTCCCTAGCCTCAACTGGTGTGGTTCCCCATAGGGGGAGAAGGGACAAATACCCTGGATTAGTCGCATCAGTGATGGAGCAAGCTGCTGAATACATCTCGGAACTGAGAAAAAAGCCACAGAATGTGACAAGCTCTCCAATCTGGCTTGGACGACCGGTGAATCTGGGAAGGCCCTAGTTAAGTTTCGAGATGCTTCTCGTTGCTGAGAAAGTCCGGTTTTGCACCTGATGTGCAAGCTAAATTACTCTAGATGCCCTTTGACGGCCAGTCTCGTTGGCTCAAAAGCCTGGAGAAGCTGCAATCCCCCAAGGTGGCTGCAAAATACTTGTGTGTAGCAATTTGTCAGCAACCATTGCATGCACCTACTCAGCCCTGTTTGTTACTGTGGGTTCTTCAGCCAAAAAGGAAATGATCAACCTACCTTCAGACAAAGATTCCGCAAGCCTTCGAAAGGAAGACCGGGGAAGGCAAGTCAGTTATCCTCGGTCACTTCTGGCTGGTCAGTGGCAATGGCGGTAACAAAGCCTTCCTAATCTTGTCCCACACACCTCTCCTGTGGTGTTGGAGGCACCTAACCCACTACTGCGAAGAATGGCAATTCATTACTTCCGCCATGTGGGGCAAACAGTCTCAGAATGTACTGTCCACCTTTCATCAGCCACCCCTCTCCCACCCCGATTCCAAAACCACTGAGCCTGCTACTCCAGCAGGGGATTGCTTCCCTGCTAGAGAAAAGTGCATTAGTGTATGTACCTCTAGCTGAAAGGAATCAGGGATGGGGGGTGTGGGAGGGGATATTCCCTTGTTTTTTGATTCCTGAAGGGCAAATTCAAGATGGTAACTTTTGCAGATTCTCCAGGCTCTAGAACTCCAGGATTGGCTGGTGTCATTTGTGGATGCTTGCTTCCATGTGTCGATGCATTCCAAGCACAGAAAGTACCCGAGTTCTGTGATTGGCAGAGTGTACTACCAGTGAAAGTACTGCCATTTAGGCTGCCCCCTACCCAGAAGGTCTTTACCAAGCTGTTAACTGTGGTGGCAGCCAGTCTGGGGAGGGAATTGGTCTTCCATTACTTGGATGACTGGCTCAAAAGAGCAAAGTCAAGATCATCACCTACACTGTCTGCCACTTCCTGTCAAACTGGGCTTCTCCCGGGTGACCCTTTCACAAACGCTCCAGTTCATCAGAGCATTTCTGTACTCCTCCAAAGGGAAAGAGTTCCCTCCTGAGTATAGAGCTTCAAACATCCAGATATGGTCTCAACATTTCAGAACACCCAAGCTTTGTCGACCATCAACCTTTCAAGGTTTCTTGGTCTTTGGCATCCTCATCCTGCATTTTCCAGTTCCAGAGGCCAGACTGAGGATGATATCCCACTAATGGGACATCAGGTCCGAGTGGTCACAGTTTTTGGGCAACATGGCGAACCTGTTACAGGTCCTGACCAGTGGTGGTCCAGTAAGGAGAACTTAATGAAATAACTTTTTAGGCAACCTTGGCCGGATTTGACAATGGTGGGGGATGCCTCACTGAAGGGTTGGGGCACGCATCTGAATGTACTCCGAGTGGAGTATGGTAACCAGCGGAAGGGAAACTCCACATAAACCTTTTGGAGTTGACAGCAATCAGACTGTGCTGATGGCATTTTGTTCCATCCATAAAGGGGAAGATGGTCGTGATTATGTTGTATAAGGCAGTGGCCAGGCACTATCACAAGAGACAGCGTAGGTTCACTGCCACTGTGCAGAGAGCCAGTGCAACTCTGGATTTGGGCATTGCAAAGATAAATCTCCTTGTCTGCAATTGATTCAGCTGGGGAGGAGAACATGTTGGCGGACACTTTGAGCAGGCAGGATTCAGTCTCCCATAAATGGGAGCTATGTCAGGAAGTCCTTAAACAGATCTTCACCCTGTGGTGAGAAAATCAATCCCAGAAGGACTTAGGGCATACTCCACTAGAGGAGTGGCATCTCCCTCGGCTCTGTACAGTGGAGTACCTACCAATGACTATTTTCCAAGCAGCAACATGGTCTTCCCTCTACACGTTCGCTAAGCATTATTGCCTGGATGTCTGCAATGTTCAGGACGCCCGGTTCGGCAGAGCAATATTATAATGCTTTGTAAAGTGATGACAGGAGTAATTCATTCCCACCTCCTGGAAGAACAGTGCTATGGAAGTCTAAGATTGGGAATCTGCAGGAGGAAACGGTCCATTAGAAGAACAAATTACTTACCTCGGTTTGTTCTTTCTGATGGCTATTCCTCCTCACCCTTCTAACCTGCCCCTCAATTCAGAGCTCTAACTGCCTGTACAAGTCTTTCCTTCTCTATTAGAAGGCCCATGCTGGTCTGCAAAGTACATTGTACCCTTGATGAGTACAAAACACAATTACCCAACACTGCTGAGCAGGGGGAAAAATGAGAAAACCGAGGTCAATGGGTGCAGTGCCATTTTGTCAAAATGGCCCCGGTCTTTTTTTCGCCATTTACTGTTTGAGATCTTCCTTGGTTTTTACTCTGTGCGTCAAGACAGGCTTGAGCCCTTTGTTTGTCTTGCCTTTGGCGGGGTTCAGCCCTGAAGCCCGCCCCTGGCTCCAGTGTGTCTGAAAGGACATGATGTGAGGGAGGGTCCTAAAACTCTGTCGTCTTTAGGAATGCCTGACTACAACTAGTGCTGGCTGGCTGTCCTTTTGGGACAGCTACACTGCTGTGCGATTGACAGCTTAGGCTGTTCATGAATGGGAAAAACCTACTTAAAAGGCAAGGGTTTTGGGACTGCAGGTGGAGTCGACCACTGGGAGAAACAACAGACGAAGTAACCGTGAACGAAGCTTGCTGCAACCTCCTGGACCTTTGAATTGCCCGGTGAAGCCCTGCTGCTGTGCTGAACTCTTTTTTTTTTTTCACCTCGACAGAGAATCTCCGGATGGAATGACTTCTCCCCTTGGGTTAGTGGGACCAGCTAACCCAGAGACGAACTCCACTGGACCACCATCCCGACTTGCTGTGCCTCTCTGCTTCGGAAGCCCAATGCCAGGGGTCAAGTGTTCGTAGTCGAGTGCAACGTCTGCCGCGGAACGAATTCGGCTAGAAGCTCCAAAAGACTCCTAGGGACCCTCCAGAATGAAGACCTCCCAATCCAGAGTCCCCTCACCAGAGTGCAGGACCAAGGGAGCGAAGAGAGTCCAACCGGTGTCCAAGAAGCTGAACAGTGCTGTTTGTGAAGTGCTGAAACTGCAAAGTGCTGCTGAACCGAAAAGAGCCTGTAGCTGCTGATGACCTTTAAAGTACCACCATAGGAGCCCTCCAGACGTCCTCCCTCTTGTCCCCACAACTGAGGCTCAGGAACAAGGGTCTGCACCGCTGTAGCAAGACAGAATCCAGCTGGACCACTCTTCTTCTAACCAGAGGTACTGTTTAGGCTTGGGGTACTTACCTTATTGCCTTTAGCCGTGCTCTTCTCACTTGGGAATTGCACTGGCTTACCTTTTTACGAGTTGAATCTAACTCTCTTCTCACAGGCTTAATAGCCTGTGACCCTACAAGTGATTGTTGGGGAGAATTCTCATAAATGTGCCAATTCCTCCCACCTTAGAGCCTTTCAGCTCTTTTGCTAAACTTTGGGACTTTGAACTTTTCAAATCAATGTGTTTTCTGTGTTTGGTTCTTTTGGTTGTGGAGTCTAACCAACTCCATTGGCATTATCTTTTCAATTGTGTCGCGCAGCACCGGCAGTCAAATGCTACCCTTTCTTCTCAGAATGGCTCGCGGCAATGGTTTTACAACTAACTACCATGATTTTTCCCGACAGTAAACTATTCGTAACTCCGGTAACGTTAAATCGCGGGAGCCATGTTTTTCAAGATTGCGTCTGAGCCGCCTTTGTTTAAACAGGTCCCGGTCGTCTTTTTTCGCCATTTCTTTGTGGAAATGTCATTCTATAGTTTTTCTCTGCACGCCAAACCAGGTTTGGTCTCTTTGTTAATTCGCCTTTGGTGGGCTTCAGGAGTGAAGACTGCCTCTGGTGCCAAAGTGTCTAGGGTGGGCAGGAAGTGAGGGAGGTGTCCGAAACTCCCTGTGCTTAGTCTCCTAGGAGACCCAAATGCACTCTGGGGTGATTGGCTGGCTGACTGTCCGGCAAGGACAGCCACCCTGCTGGGTGAGTGACAGCTAGAATAAATGGGAGAGAACTGAATAAAAGGCGAGTCTCTTGGCTTGGGAGGCAGAGTCGACCACTGGACGAAGGAACCGAAGAAGAGCTTGAAGAGGACGGCTTCTGCAACTCCTGGACCATTGGTTTGCCCGGTGAAGCCCTGCTGCAGGTCCGAATCGCCAAGTAGGCATAGACAGAGAAGCCCTGCCAAGGACGACTTCTCCCCTTTTGAGTTGGTGGGACCAATCAACTCCAAAGTAAGCCACCTGGATACATATCTCGGAGCTGGTTGAATTTCCTCAGAGTTGCTGCAAGAAACCGTAGGACCAGGGAGTGTGTGTGTTACTTACAGCCACTGGAATTGAAGTTTGTCAGTTGCAAGTTTTTTGACCCGTCCGAATGCAGTGCAGGAGTCCCCTGACATCCTCCCTCTTGCCCCCACAATTGAGGCACGGGAACAGCGAGATCTGCAGGAACTGCCAGGAACAGAAGTCATCAGCTGCATCTGTTTCTTCATTGTAAGGTACTGTGAAAACAAGACTGAAGTACTTGCTTCTCTCGGTGAAAGTGCTTGAAACTTTTGCAACTCGCATGTCTATTCAGCTTGTGACCCAACATATGATTCTCCCTTTTTACAAACTACTCCTGAGAACCTGTGCCGAAACTTTACTGTTTACTTACCAGAACCGCTTTATCCTATCCAAGACTTTCGCCCATTGACTTTGGCCTAGCCTATTGAATTTATTTGACTCTTCTGGTGAAATCCAAGTATCTGCACTGTCTAAGAATAATTGTAAACATTCATGTTCTAATAATCTTTTCCTTTTACTCCTCTTGAAAAGTATTGTGAAATAGTATTTAAGTATATTTGTGTGTTATTATATAATTGCCGCCTCCTAATGAATGTTTTATAACTGACAGATAAATAAATTAATAATTATTTATCAGAGAAACCTTGAGTGTAAGTTTATTTGAACACCTGTGATTGTAGACCTCTGTAACATCATTACTGCTCACATTCCCCTCTTGGGATAAGCCTAGCTGTTCAGCCCTGCTTCCAAAACTGTGTAGTACAGACTTATACCAAAGGTTGGTTTGCTTACACCTGTTGTCATAGTTGTGTGTAGTGTTCCCAGAGGGTACTGCATACAAACTTTAGCTAACAAGGTGATGAAAAAATATAGGAAAAAAGCAAAAGTTGAAATCCCCCAAAAATAGGAATTCTGTCTTAACATTTTGCTCTCCATAAAAAAATAACTTTTTGAATCCTTGTTTAATCGCCCTTATTTAATTGTGGCAATTGCAGGTGTATTAAAATGAATTCAATGCTTTTGATCCATGGGTGGGCTTCTTCATTAATTACCTTTGCTTTGTAGAGGAGCCTGGCAAGGAGGACAAACCAGCAGTTGGTGTAAAGGGCTCGAACAACAGCGAGTGGCTAAAGCAGTTTGACACAGTGCTACCAGGGTACACTCTGAAGAACAACGTGGACATTCTCACTCTTCTGGCTCAGGTCTGTGTGAATGTTTTTTTTGTTTGTTTGCGTTGCGCTACTCTTTCGTTAGGGACTCCTTTCCTATGTCCATACCTCAAACCTGTTATCTCTAGCACATTATTAAGTACAATTATCATTTTGTTTCTTCATGCTATGTTTTTAAGCTTCACAGCATGCAGGTGATTAAGTGGATATGCACCATCTTAACCACATGCTAATCCGTTTCTCATCCATGCGTGTCTGTCTGATGGAGCCATGTCATAACCTCCTACTCTAGTTTAGTGAAGTTAATTTCTACCCCACGGAAGGAAATGGTAGTCGCTCATATTTCAGTGGGAATAAAATGCTCATCTGCGTTAGTCAGCCCACCCCAAGTCCCACAACTTCCCTTCCTCACTCCACTCATCTACTGCTCCTGCTTTCTTCCCCTCCGCCATTGGGCTCCACGAGGTGGCATCGGCTGACAAAAGCTACAGCACAAATGGGTAAGCCCAGCTGGGCTCTGTGTAATTTCACTCCCTTTTTGCTGGCGTTCCTTGTCTAATCACATTTGGGGAATCATGTGCTGTTTTCAATCTTGTGCACATAGCAATCGTGCACAAGCGTTTAACTACTACTTCAAATGGATTGTGTCCTCCAACGTATTCCACATCTTTGACATGTAATGTCAACAGCTGTGTACTTAAGAAACTTTTTTGGCAGAGGGCATCCTGCGTCGCTGGCGTCTGGTCGATGTGCCTTGAAGGCCTCTGTCAAGGGCGACGCCACTGGGTGTTATAAATAGGACGCACGGCGCCGTAGCCTCAGTTCTGTTTTTTCCGCAAACGTGTTTGCTTCGGAGACTCGGCGTGCCTCGTGTATTCCTTGTGAAAGTCTTCTTCAACCCCTCCAACTCCGCGGTTTGGATTAAAGACTTGCCGGGACTGCAAGTCTAAGATGCCGATTACCGACTTGCATCGCATTGGTTGGTGGTGCCTGGGCGAGATTCACACCACCGACGACTGTTCCAAATGCCAGTCACTGACTGCTAAGGCCTTGCAGGAGCGTAAGTGGAAGCTCCAGGTAGGTAGGGGTTCTAAACCCAGTAAGTCCCGTAAAACTTCTAAGGGGTTGTCCACCGACGATTCGAGGGGCGACTCTCTGTGTCGGAAGGAGTCCCGGGGATCTCGGACCCAGACTGGTTCCCGCCATTCGTCGTCGTCCTCTCAGCATTCCAGGAAGTGCCGTCACCGGTCGCCTTCCTCGTCGTCCTCGGAGGATGGAGCCGCAAGGAAAATGGCTTGTCCAACTAAGTACTCGACTCCGGAGGAGTGGGCTGCCTTTAGGGAGCAGATGCTGGCGATTTTCCAATCCCAGGGCACAGTTCCGTCCGCGTCTTTGGAAGAAGCCGACAAGGAACTGTCTCAATCCGTTGCTCGTACGCCTTTGGGCTCGAGTCCTCGGCACGACTCATCAGGAACCTTCGAGGTCCTGTTCGGACAAGGCTCAGGATGGTCGCAAGAGACGTGCTTCCAGGTCTCGGTCCTCGTCCCCCGCGAGACCGCAGAAACCTGGTAAGGGCTCGAGGTCGTCTCCGTCGGCGCCATGTCCTTCGGATACGAGCGTCACAGCTTTGCCTTCACACCAGCCCTCAGTGCCGTTATTGCCGCTAAAACCGTCAACGCCTTCGGGGCCTTTTGGCAGGAATTTGCCAATGGAGATCCCTGGTACTGTGGATCCTCCAAGGAAGGCTATTTCCCAGTCTGAAAGGCCTGTTAATGACTCCTGACCCTCTTCTGCACTGAGGCAGGACTTTTACCTCCCTCTGGATGAGATCTATGAGGATGAGGCGAGGCCAGATGTAGATTTTGACCCTGTTGAGCCTGATTTGGCTCCTTTCTTTTCCGGGGACAGTCAATTGGAAGAGTTGCCAGAGGCTTGGACATTTCACCCGAGGTGGAGTTTGGCAGGGCTGAGCCTGGGGTTCATGCCGAGTCGTCCTACAGGAGACTGATGGCTAGGGTCACTGAGTATCTTGGTTGGTCCAGTCCTCCTGAAGCTTTTATTCAGGATGATTTGACAAATATATTGGATCGAGGTCTGTCCTCTGACCCGGTGTTACCTTTTCATTTGCCATTGCAGAAAATCGTGGCGGCTGCTTGGCAGTCACCGGAATCTCTTCCGGCAGCTAACAAATCGTTAACTAAAAATACTGCCCTTCCGGTAGCGACCCAAGCTACCTTTCCTCTCACCCCACTCCCGAGTGTTTGTTGGTTCAGGCGGCCACGGCCACCTCGAGCCAGGCGACGTACCCTACCATCCCTCCTGAAAGGGACGACAAACGCTTTGACGATTGGGCACATGAGGTGTTTTCTGCGGGGAGTATGGCGCTGAAAACGGCTAACTCCACTTGTGCCTTAGGAAGATTTTCACACACTCTGTGGCACTGTTTCTCTTGCGGCTGAGCATATTCCCGAAGGGGAATAAAGGGATGGGTTCCTTGCTCTCGTGCAAGATGGCAAGGGTGCCATGTGTGAATCCCTTCAGTCGGGTTTGGACACGGCCGACAGTGTTAGCCGGTCCATGGCTGCAAGCACCGTTATACGCAGATTTGCGTGGTTGCGGAAGTCTGGTTTTGCTCCGGATGTGGAAGCCTGTCTTTTGAACATGCCCTTTGATGGCCCCAATTTGTTTGGCAGCAAGGCTGACGAGAGCCTTGAGAGGTTGCAGACCTCAAAATCTGCGGCAGTCTTTGAGCGCAGCTGTGCATCAACCTCCGCCTTTTCGTCCTAGGACAACAGTGAAGGGGCGGTTCCTTTCGGTACTACTCCTCTTTGGGTAGGACGAGAGGAGCTGTCAGTCAAAGGGGCCAACGAAAAAGTACCTGTGGTGGTCGGGTGCTCAGGCAGCTGCTTCTTTGCCTTCAGGCGCTGCCGCAGCCGCTCCAAAACAATAATGAGGCCATGTTCTATGCTCCGCCGTTTGGGGGCAGACTGTCTCTGCATCTCGAACAATGGCGAGCTATTACTTCGGATGCTTGGGTTCTGGATACCATAGCCCACGGCTACTGTTTGTCTCCTAAAGCGGCCTCCCGACAATCCACCAGGGAATCTCTCTTTGAAGCTTCCAGATCCGCTCCTTGTGCAGGAAATCCTGACCCTGCCGGAGAAAGGTGCTATAGAACTGGTGCCTGTAGCGGAAAGGAACAAGGGATGGTATTCCCCATATTTTTTGATTCCAATGGACGACAGGGGATTGACACCCATCTTGGAGTTGCGTTGGTTGAACAAACTTCTCGGGAAGTATATGTTCAAGATGGTCACTCTTTCTCAAGTCCTCCAGGCCCTTCGTCTCCAGGATTGGTTGGTGTCTCTGGACCTACAGGATGCTTACTTTCATGTGCCGATTCATCCAAAGCACAAAGTGCCTGAGGTTTGCGGCTGGCAGCTCACACTTTCAGTGTCGGGTCTTGCCATTCAGATTGACCTCCACTAAGCTAATGGTGGTGGCAACATCTCAGGCGAGGGGGATTCACGTCTACCCCTACCTGGACGACTGGCCGATCCGAGCATGTTCTCCCAAGCAAGCTCTGCATCATCAGTCTCACTTGCTGCTCCCTCCACAAGCTGGGCTTCTCCCTCAATTTCAAGAAGTCACATCTGACACCTTCCCAACAGCTCCAGTACATCGGGGCTATGTTAGACACATCCTTGAAAGTGCTCACCTCCCGTTGTGCAGATGGTGGACAAGTTTCAACATGCCCAGCATCTCCCGGCTTTCCAATTCTTAAGGTTGCTCGGCCTCATGGCATCCTGCATTTTTCTGGTGTCAGAGGCCAGGCTGAGGATGATTTCCCTACAATGGGTCTTCAGGATGCAGTGGTCCCAATTCTCAGGCAAGATGTTGGATCACGTTTAGATTCCACTCTCGGTCTCCCGAGATCTTCTGTGATGGGCCAACGAGGGGAACCTGATGAAGGGGGAGCCGTTTTGGCAACCGTGGCCGGAGGTGACTGTACTGACTGACGCTTCCCTCACAGGATGGGGAGCTCATGCCGACGATTTGACTGCCAGCGGCCGTTGGTCTCTGTCGGAGTCCAAACTCTGCATCAATCTGTTAGAGCTGAGAGCCATCAGGCTAGCCCTGAAGGCTTTTCTGCCATCTGTGCGGGGGAACACCGTCCTGATCATGACGGACAACACAGTGGGCATGTATTACCTCTACAAAAATGGGGGGTGGGAGGGAGAGTCACTCCTGTTGTGCAGAGAGGCAATGCAGCTCTGCTTCTGGGCAATCCAGGATGGAATTTCACTCTCGGCTGTTCATCTGGCCAGAGTGGACATTGCGGTGGCGGACGCACTGAGCAGGCAGAGCGCGATCTCTTTACTAGTCAGAGTTGGCTCAGGGAGTAATTCCTTCTGGAGATCTTCGCCCTTTGGGAAACCCCACAGGTGGATCTCTTCACCACCAGTACCAACCGGAAGTGCGAGAGATTCAGCTCAAGGGAATTTCCTCCGAGCGGAGCCTTAGGAGACGCGTTCGTAGTAAATTGGTCATTCCCACTTCTGTGCGTGTTTCCACTGGTCCCCGTCATTCCTCAAGTGTTAAGGAGGTTACAGAGGTTCGCGGCATTGGGCCAGGAGAGCGTGGTACCCGGACCTTTTTAGAAAAGTCCATCTGCCCTCCACGCTGTCTTCCCTACCGAGAGGATCTGCTCTCTCGTGCAAGTGGGGGGCGGGGGTCGTATCTGGTTTTCCATCCAGAGGTCAAGACTCTCAACCTTCACGCTTGGTAGCTGAAAGGTTGAGGTATAAGGATTGGGACCTCCCGGATGACGTGATGAAGGTGTTGCCTTCAGGCCAGGCGGCCGGCAACCAAATCCCTGTACCGTTGGCGTAAGTTTTGCGACTGGCGCAGAGGACAACATTTTGATGCTTTTCAGTGTTCCATTCCTGTGGCCCTGCCTTTCTTGCTTTCTTTGGCCCACAGGGGCCTTCAAGTAGGTACCATTAAGGGTTATCTGACGGCGCTGTCAATCTTCAAGTGCTCGTCTGAAGAATGTTCTTACTTTGATTCCCTTGATTTCCCAATTTCTTAAAGGGCTCACTAATGTGTTCCCGACGTCCCCGTTCCAGGTGCCTGTTTGGGATCTGAATTTGGTCCTGAAATTCCTGATGGTTGCTCCATTTGAACCGTTGCACTCTTGTCCTTTGAGACTATTGTCTTTCAAGACGGTGTTCTTGGTTGCGGTTACTTCCGCTCGCAGTGTGAGTGAATTGCAGGCACTTTCATCTAAACCACCCTTTACTGTGTTCCACAAGGAAAGGGTTATACTGAGGATACATCCTTCATTTCTGCCCAAGGTAGTGTCGGAATTCCATTTTAGCCATAAAGTGGTTCTTCCTTCTTTCTATCCTCCTCCTCAACCTGGTAAGGAAGAGGAGCGCCTCCATAGGTTGGACCCTAGGAGAGCTCTGAGCTTTTATATTTCTAGGATGTCCAGGGTCAGAGTGGACGATCAACTCTTTGTGGGTTATGCTGGACACCGATTGGGCCAGGCTGTTACCAAACAGACCTTGTCCAGGTGGATTATCCTCACCATTACTGAATGTCACCGATTGGCAGACAAGGACCCTCCTGATGGGTTACAAGCTCATTCTGCTAGGGGCGTGGCTACTTCCACAGCCCTGCAGCAGGGAGTTCCTATTAGGAATATTTGTGATGCAGCCACATGGGCTTCTATCCACACCTTTGTTAAACATTACTCCCTGGATACACTCCATGGTCCAAATATGGCCTTTGGTAAGGCGGTCCTTTATTCTGCCATATGATTGGGTACTCTAAATTCTTTTCCCCTCCTCCATTTTCTGGTACTGCTTTAGGAGTCTTTCAAAGATGTGGAATACGTTGGATGACACGATCCATTCGAAGAACAAATTACTTACCAACTGGTAATTTTCTTTTGACGATGTTCCTCCAACGTATTCCACATCGCCCTCCCAACCTGCCCCTCTGGAGAATTTCCAATGCTATTGCAGCTTACGTTTCCGCAAGGCTATGTGTAGTGAAGCAGGCAGTGGATATGTGCATGTCACACGTTATTGAGGAAAAAACATAAACTGAGGCTACGGGGCTGTGCATCTTATTTACAACATCCGTTGACGTTGCTCTCGACGGAGGCCTTCGAGGGACATCAACCCGATGCAAGCGACGCAGGACGCCCTCTGCCGAAAAAGTTTCCGAAGTACACAGCTTTGGACATTACATGTAAAAGATGTGGAATACGTTGGAGGAACATCCAATTGAAAGAACGTTACCAGTTGGTAAGTAACTTGTTCTTCAACTGCAGTGTGTACTCTTCTGGTCAGCTGAGCCTGCAACAATGGGCACTTTCATTCTGCCTCATGGCTGCTGCCTTTGTTCTTCCTCCAGCCGCTGGAGTGCCTCAGCATCCTCAAGCACTACTGCTGCAGTGATTGGCCAATTCTCCATCAAAGGGCCAATTGGTGAACCGGCAGGCATTAGCTGGCCCTCCCCAAATCCCACACAAAGTCCCCTGTCTGAGCCTGATTCCACCCACCACCCCCAACCTCTCCCCTCTTCGTCCCCACAGCACATCATTGTGAACGCTCCTGACAGCTCACCTAATTCGATTTCTTGTGACTTTACATCTGCAGTCACATTTGTGTTTGTTTTTCTAGTGTGCCTGTGCTAAAAATGGAATTCGAGGGGACTGGGTCCTCCAACGTATACCATATCTATGACAGTAATCACCACAGCTGTGCTGCTTCGGAAAATCTTTCTGCGTCGATGACGTCGATACGCTGTCCTCGAGGGCCTCCGTCGTGCCGACGTCACCGGATGTTAGAAGTAGGACGCACGACGCCCATAGCCTCAGTTCCGCAAACGTGTTCGCTTCAGAGATCTCGGCGCGCCTCGATTCTACTGAATCCTGTTCTTTCAGTTCTTCGAACCTGTTTCTTCATTGAATATTGTATGATGTCTTCGGCGGGCCGGGTTTAAGAAGTGTCGGGTGTGCGGGTCCAAGATGTCGCTGACGGACACACACAATGCTTGCCTCTATTGCCTCGGGGAGGACCATGATATGGATGACTGTGTCGACTGCCAATCGCTCACATGGAAGGCCTTGCGGGAGCGTAAGTAGAAGCTGTCGGTGGGTAAGGTGGCCAAGCCCCGGAAGTCACGTTCCACTGGTCTTTCGACGGATGATTCGAGGGGCGACTCTCTGCATCGTCATAGTGAGTCCGGGGGTTCTCGGTCTGGGAGGCAGTCCCGCCATTCCTCTGCCTCTTCGAGGCACTCCAGAAAGCACTGTCACAGGTCGCCTTCCTCGTCCGAGGACTCCGCCCGTCGGCGGGTTGCTTGTCCCAACAAGCATTCCACTCCTGAGGAATGGGATTCCTTCCGAAAGGAGATGTTGGCGATTTTTCAATCGCAGGGCTCTGGTCCGTCCACGCCGTCTGAGGACGCCGGCCGTGGCCATGCTACAGACACCGCTCGTCCGCCTTCGGGCTCGAGCAGTCGTCGCGACCACCGGGCGCCATCGAGGTCCTGGTCGGACAAGGATGGTCGCTCTAGGCATGCCCATTCCAGGTCCCGGTCTTCGACGCCCTTGAGACCGCGAGAACCTGTGAAGTCTTCAAAGAAGACATCGCCGGTGGCGGCGGCGCCAAGGTCTTCGACGGACTCTCTCGAGGCTCTGCCTCAGAGGAAGTTGTCGACGCCATTGGTGCCCAGGCTGTCGAGAGACACGCTCGGGGCTCCGCCCTTGAGGCCTGTGTCGACGCTGTCGGCGCTGCGCTCTATGTCGACGCCTTTCGAGGCGCCTTTGTCGTGGGTACCCCGTGGCACGTTGTAACCCCCCAGAAAGGCTCTGGCCAAGGCTAAAAATGTCTTTGTTCCTTTTTCTGTATTTGCTTTCCAGCCACTGGATTATATTTCTGAGGTGGATGAGGGGTCTGAGGAAAGTGATGTTCCTGCAGAGGTTTCTGATGGCCTCCTTTCTGGTCATAGCCAACTTGAGGACCTGCGCCAGTCGTTGCACGATGCCAGTGGGCTGGACACCTCCCCGGAGGTGGAGTTTGGTAGGCCTGAGCCTGGCACGCATGCCGACGACTCTTACTGGCGCCTGATGGCGAGGGTCACGGATTACCTGGGGTGGTCTGCCCCCCCCTGGGGATTTTCAGCAGGATGATCTGACTGATATCCTCGACCAATGTCCACCAACTGACCCGGTACTGCCATTCCATATGGCCTTGCAGAGAAGGGTGGCTGCGACTTGGACTTCTCCGGAGAGTCTCCCAGCAGTGAGCAAGTGGCGACCCCTACTACTTGACCACGCACCCCACTCCGGAGAGTTTGGTGGTGCAGGCGGCTACGGCCCCCGCAAAGCAGGCGTCGTACCCTACCATCCCTCCTGATAGGGACGACAAACGTTTTGACGGCAGGGCGAAGGTGTTTTCTTCTGTGGGTATGATGCTTCAGGCTGCCAACTCAGTTTGTGCCTTGTCTCGCTTCACGCTCACTCTGTGGAACTGTGTCTCCTTAGCGGCTGATCATATTCCCGAGGGGGAGGAACGGGATGGTTTTCTTGCTATCATGCAGGATGGCAAGGACGCCATGTGTGAGTCCGTTCAGTCGGGTCTGGACATGGTTGATTGCATCAGCGGGTCCATGGCGGCGAGCACCGTAATACGCAGGTTTGCATGGTTGCGGAAGTCAGGGTTTGCTCCTGATGTGCAAGCTCTGCTCCTCAACATGCCCTTTGATAGTGAACATCTTTTTGGCAGCAAGGCTGACGAGAGCCTGGAGAGGTTGCAGACCTCCAAAGCTGCAGCGAAGTCATTGACTGCTGCAGTTCACCAACCTCTGCCTTTTCGTCCTAGGGGACAACAATGGAGGGGAGGTTACTTTTGTTCTCCAGCATGGGGTCTGGCATGGATTCACATGCTCATGAATATTCCCCGTCGTCAGGCTGGGAATCCTCGGTAAAGAAAAAACCAGTATCAGTTTCGTTTCTGATCTGTCTTTCGTAGTAATAACCAATCACTGATCTCTGCGTCATACTGACCACAGCCAATGACTGCCCTCTACCTAAGCCCCGCCTCTGGCAGCCATCTTCAGATTTTTACCGCACGTTCATGTGTTGGGATCCTCGTGCTATTGCTCTCGAGCGTTAGTGCTATTTTTTCACGTTTTTTCTCAAAAACTTCGTTTTTTCGGTCAAAAGAGCCTCAAGCTCCACCGACTCTCCATCCGATCAACGGGGACCCGTGTCGGATTCGTCTGCGCCCCTCAAGGGTGAAGATTTCGTCGAGCTACGCTTTTGGAGGACTCCAGAAGCTTCCCAGGCCCGGACATGGCCCAGGAGAAGGGAAGCTCGACGCCCGGAAAGCTGTTCAGGATCTGTCCTGGATGCCAGCTGCAGAACGTCTTTAAGGAGGACGAACACTCCTTTTGTCTCTACTGCTTACATGAGGACAAGACGCACGTGGAGAAGGACTGTGCGTTTTGCGTCAATATGTCGGAGCGGACCATGAAGGACCGCCATCAACGTCTCGCCAACTGGCTGGAAGGGAAGAGCCCGTCAGGCGAGAAGAAGAGGAAGAAATCCGAGCGGTCTTCTAAGACCTTTGAGGACGCGACGGGGGTCCAACACAAGGCCAAGCACCGCGAGTCCGCTGGCACCGGGAGCGCCGAACGGTCGGGCTCTACGGGCGCCAGGCAGGGCGCACCCTCCCCGGCACCATCAACCACGAGCCAACGCTCTGGGTCGGGTAAGAGGAAAGGCGAGCACCCGGCGAAGCTCCTGGAGAGGCCCCGGTCGAGCTCGAAGGCCCCATCGGAGGGGGAGCGAGGCAGTGTCCCCCCCCCCCCCCCTCAAGGATAAGGCGGTGAGCGCACCTAAGGTGGTGAAGGCCTTAATCCATCCGGCCAAGCCCTCTATCGATACTGTCGCGGCGGCCCTGGCTCAGCCTGTGGAGGCTACACCAGTGGTGGCGACCTCGGGGCTCAGAGTCTCCCTGCCACCGCAGAGGGCGTCCTCTTTTGTGCCCATCGATAGGACCCCCGTGAAATCCCCGGCGGGGAAGAAAAAGGGGGGGCAGGGCGTCGTCGTAGATTCGGCCTCAACCTCGGAGGAAGAGCTGATCGAGGTCTTAAGCCACGGCCTTGGCGTGGAAGAAGACCGGCCCGTCGGGATGAGTCCCGACGCAGGTGACGACGACATCGTCGAGGGTGCCGACGGGGCCCCTGATCGCCCGTCGGATTCCCCTCTGCCAGCGCCGCAAGACAACTCGGCGGCCATTTTGTTGGCTATACAGTCCTTATGCTCAGAGATAAGGACAAGACTACCGTTGCCGACGGAGGAACCTCTCCCGTCGGGGGATCCTGAACCGGGACCTTCTGGTGTTCCCCCCTCCCAAGAAAAGGATTCACCCTCCACCTCCTTTTCAGCCGTCGCGCCCCGTCCAGCCCTCCTCCCCGTCCACCCGAGGGGATGATACGGGGACTGACACGGCAGCGACGGGTACGGACGACGAGGTATACGACGAGGATCTACCGTCGTCACCTCCCACCAGGGCTTCTCCGCCCGACGAGATTGGATCGTTCCACTCCATGATCGCCAGGGCATCCGAGCTTTTCCAACTCTGCCCTGAGGAGAAGAAAAAGGAAGGATTCCTTTATCAACGGCGCGAGGCCAAGAGGAAGACGGTCCTCGCGGTGCCTCTACTGGACGACATTTGGGATGAGGGCCTCGCCCTCCTCAAGAACCCTTCCACGACGCCAGCTAGAAGAGACCGGTACGAGAAGAAGTACCGGGTCCCGGACGCGGCCCCCCTGTGCCTCCGGGCGCAGCCTACCCCGGACTCCGTCATCTCCGCGGCGGCCAGGAAGAAAGCGGGGGGGGGGGTGCGGCCTCCACATCGACTTCCCCACCGGACGGCGAGGGAAAGAAATTGGACGCTATGGGACGCAGGGTCATCTCGTCGGCAGCGACGACGATTAAAGCGGCCAAGGCCTTGGCTATCGTGGCCCGCTACGACAGGGAGCTATGGTACAAACTGGCTCCCCTGCTGGACTTCCTACCGGACGACAAGAGGGCGGATGCCCTGGAGATCCTACAGGAAGGTGAGGTGGCGTCGGACCACGCCATCACTATTGCGACGGACATCGCCGACACTGGTTTCCGCCAGTTGGGCAACGGCGTGTGCCTTAGGCGGCGTGGATGGCTCAAGGCTACGGACTTCCGTCAAGATGTACAGACCAGAGTCCTGGACATGCCGTTCGATGGGAACAACCTGTTTGGGAAAACAGTGGACGATTCCCTTCAGGCCATTAAAGCGGACACTGAGACGGCCCGGGCCCTTGGGGTTCTGCAGCAACGACGGACGCCCTTTCGGAGCAGCGGAGGCAAGGGCGCCTCCAAAGGTTCCGGCGGCGGTTTCTACACCTACCGTCAAGCGGCCCGCTCGTCGTCTCAGGAGGCCTACAGAGGACGAGGCAAGTCTGGCGGACCCCGCCGTCGTCGCCAAGGAGGTTAAGGCGGCAAAGCCTCGTCGAAACAGGATTGAACCGGCCGTGGGGTCGGGCCCCCACCGAAGCACCCCGGTGGGAGGCCG
Organism: Ambystoma mexicanum; assembly: GCF_040938575.1. Lineage (NCBI taxonomy): Eukaryota > Metazoa > Chordata > Amphibia > Caudata > Ambystomatidae > Ambystoma > Ambystoma mexicanum. The sequence continues at coordinate 304,075,255 of NC_090926.1, forward strand.
GCTGGCGAGCTTCGTCAGCGTGTGGGAGTCCATCTCCACCGACCGTTGGGTGCTGGACGCCTTAGCCCGGGGCCACGCGCTCGAGTTTCAAAGAAGGTGCCCGCGCGTCCCCCCCGTGGCCAGGAAAGAGCTTCACGTCCCTCAGCTTCTCCTGGAGGTAAAGGCGATGCTCAGGAAGGGCGCCATCGAACTCGTCCCAAAGAGGCTTCGGGGCTCCGGAGTTTACTCGAGATACTTCCTCGTGAAGAAGAAGACGGGAGGATGGCGCCCCATCCTAGACCTGCGACGTCTGAACAAGTTCATCAAGGCACAGAAGTTCCGGATGGTCACCCTCCAGCACGTCCTGGGGCAGCTGGAGGAAGGAGACTTCCTGTCGTCGTTGGATTTGGAGGATGCCTACTTCCATATTCCCATCCTAAAGGGGCACCGAAAATTCCTCAAGTTTGTGGTCCAAGGGCGTCACTACCAGTTCAAAGCCCTCCCCTTCGGACTACGGTCGGCACCCAGGGTATTCACCAAGTGCCTTGCACCGGTGGCGGCGCAGCTGCGCCGCGAGGGGATCCACGTCTACCCCTACCTGGACGACTGGCTCATCCGAGCCAAGACGAGGGAGCTCGCCGTGGAGCACACGGCAAGGACCGTCCAACTTCTCACGGACCTGGGATTCTCCGTGAACTACGCCAAGTCCCACCTGGTACCCGCGCAAAACGCACTGTTTCTGGGAGCGAAGCTCGACACAGTGTCCCTTCTGGCCTCCCCGTCGGAGGAAAGGACCAGGTCCATCCTGGGCAAGGTACAGCGGATGTTGGTTTCCGACGCGGCCAAGGTGAGGTCCATCAAGTCCCTCCTCGGAATGATGTCTTCTTGCATCTACCTCATTCCCATGTGCAGGCTCCGGATGCGCCCGTTGCAGGAGTTCCTGGACGCGCTTTGGATCCAAACGACGGGCGGCTTCGAGGAGAGGATCACACTCGACGAGAGTTTCCGCCGAGCGGTCTGGTGGTGGGGCAAACGCGCGCGTCTGACGGCGGGCATGGACTTCCAGACCCCAGACCACCAGGAGACAGTGACCACGGATGCCTCCCTGGAAGGGTGGGGAGCGCACACCGAAAACCTGCACGCGAGAGGCCTTTGGCTCCCGACGGAGAAGTCCCTCCATATCAACGTCCTGGAGCTCCGTGCAGTGTTGTGGGCCCTCAGGTCCTTCCTTCCGTCCCTCAAGGGCAAGGTGGTGAGGATCTTCACCGACGACACCACCACCATGTTTTACATCAGGAAACAGGGCGGAACCAGGTCCCCAGCACTGTCCAAGGAGGCGCAGGACCTGTGGCATTGGGCCGTCGCCCAAAGGATGTTTCTGGTGCCGTTTCATCTGGCAGGGATAAAAAACACCATCGCCGACTCACTCAGCAGGGAGCTGCGCTCGTGCCACGAGTGGGAACTACGGCAGGATCTAGTGGATCGCCTCTTCCGACGGTGGGGCACACCCCAGATCGACCTGTTCGCGACGGCGACGAATTCCAAGTGTCGGAGGTTCGCCAGCAGGTTTCCCCAGGCGAGGAGCATGGGCGATGCTTTCTCGTTCCCCTGGGAGGGCCTGTTCCTCTACGCGTTCCCTCCTTTGCCACTGCTAATCGGGCTCATCAACCAGCTCAAGAGGTCACGGTGCAGGATGATCCTCGTCGCACCTGCGTGGCCGAGGCAGATATGGTTCCCGGACCTTCTGGACTTGTCAGCGTCCCCGCCAATCAAGCTGCCGGTGGACGCGGATCTACTCTCCAGGGAAGGAGGCGCCATCCTCCACCACGACCCGAAATCGCTGAACTTGCAGGCCTGGCTCCTGCAGCGCTAGAGTTTGGAGGATACGACATACCGGCCGACTGCAGAGAGGTTCTTGCAAAGGCCAGGGCGTCCTCGACTCTTAAATGCTACGGACACAAATGGAAGAGGTTCTCTGTCTGGTGCCACGCACAGAAGATTAACCCTCTACGGATTACGGCTCCCCAGGTACTGCCGTACCTGCTGACGCTGGCCAAAGCTGGACTGGCACACGCGTCCATCAAGATTCATCTTGCTGCGATCTCCCGATACACCAGAACCACGGGCCGGACGTCCTTGTGGTCTCATCGTCTGGTGAAAGAGTTCATGAAGGGACTGTTCAGATCGTTCCCGCCGGTGAAGGCTCCGGCCCCGGCGTGGGAGCTCAACGTGGTGCTGACCAAGCTCATGGGACCTCCGTTCGAGCCTCTGCACTCGGCTCCGTTGAAATTTCTGTCGTAGAAAACAGCGTTTCTTGTGGCCATCACCTCCGCACGACGAGTGGGAGAGATCCAGGCCCTTTCCTGCAAGGCCCCATACATGACTTTTCACGACACGAGGGTAGTGCTCAGGACGCACCCCTCCTTCATGCCCAATTACCGTCGGACTTCCATCTCAACGAACCCTTGGTGTTGCCTGTGTTCTTCCCGTCGCCTTCGTCGCCGGCTGAGAGGACTTTGCACTCGCTGGATGTGGCTAGAGCGCTGAAGTTCTACGTAGACCGCACGAAGTGTTTTCGGAAGACGTCACAACTCTTTGTGAACTTTGGACCTGTCAATCAGGGGAAGGCTCTCTCGAAGGCTTCCATTTCCAGATGGCTCTCCGGCTGTATCATGTACTGTCACCGGTTGGCAAACCGACCGCTGCCTGGCCGTCCGAGAGCCCATTCCACCAGAGCGATCGCAGCTACCACGGCGTTCCTATCTGGTGTGCCCCTGCTGGACATATGCAGGGCTGCTACGTGGAGGTCGACGCACACCTTCATGAAATTCTACTGCGTCGACCGGGATTCCAGGGAGAAGTCCAGGGTCGGCCAAGCAGTGCTGCGCAACCTGTTCGCCTGAGGTGAGCCTGGTGAGGAGGTAAGATGCTTAATGTTGAGTTTGATGTAATGCTTAATGTTGAGCCTTTGCCACCTCCCGTGGTTGTGCATGTGTGTACTGCTATGTATTCTTTATTCATGAGCATGTGAATCCATGCCAGACCCCATGCTGGAGAAGGAACAAGTTACTTACCTGTAACTGTTGTTCTCCAGCATGGGTCTGGCATGGATTCACATGCGAACCCTCCCGCCTACCCCTCTGCGGCTCTTCACTAGGTCATACTGCCACTTCACGTGCTTCCAAATCTGAAGATGGCTGCCAGAGGCGGGGCTTAGGTAGAGGGCAGTCATTGGCTGTGGTCAGTATGACGCAGAGATCAGTGATTGGTTATTACTACGAAAGACAGATCAGAAACAAAACTGATACTGGTTTTTTCTTTACCGAGGATTCCCAGCCTGACGACGGGGAATATTCATGAGCATGTGAATCCATGCCAGACCCATGCTGGAGAACAACAGTTACAGGTAAGTAACTTGTTCCATATTACTCTTCCTTTAGTAAATCGAGAGGAGCTGCTAGTCAAAGGGGCCACCGTAGGAGTGCCAGAGGTGTAAAACGGGGTACTCGAGGTGCCAAGGCCACTCGGGCAGTTGCCTCTTTGCCCTCATACACTGCTGCAGCCGCTTCAGCTCAGTCATGAGGCCATGTCCCATGGTTCGCCGGTTGGGGTAAGGCTGGCGCAGCATCTTGTAGAGTGGCGTGCCATTATTTCAGATGTGTGGGTTCTGGAGATCATAGCCCACGGCTACTGTCTTCCTTTCCGGCAGAGGCCTCACGACAATCCACCAGGGAATCTCTCTTTGAAGAGTCCGGATCCGCTCCTTGCGCAGGAAATTCAATCCCTGCTGGAGAAAGGCTCCATAGAACTGGTGCCTGTAGCGGAGAGGAACAAGGGATGGTATTCCCCTTATTTTTTGATTTAGAAGAAAGACGGGGGATTGAGACCCATCATGGACTTGCGCGGTTTGAACAAACTCCTCAGGAAGGACAAGTTCAAGATGGTTACTCTTTCTCAAGTCCTCCAGGCCCTTCAACTTCAGGACTGGTTGGTGTCTCTCGACCTCGGATGCTTATTTTCATGTGCCGATCCATCCGAAGCACAAGAAATACCTGAGGTTCGCGGTTGGCGACTCGCACTTTCAGTTTCGGGTCCTGCCGTTCGGATTGACCTCCGCCCCGAGGGTCTTCACCATGCTCATGGGAGCAGTGCTCGACACATCCCTGGGGCAGTGTTTCCCTCCCCAGGTGAAGGCTCTTCACATTCAGCAGATGGTGCACAAGTTTCAACTTGCCCAGACACTCCCGGCGTTGGAGTTCTTGAGGTTGCTCGGCCTCATGGCATCCTTCATTCTTATGGTGCCAGAGGCCAGGTTGTGGATGAACTCTCTGCAATGGGCCTTCAAGCTCCAGTGGTCACAGTCCTCCGGCAGGATGTCGGACCCCGTTCAGGTGCCACCCTCGGTCGCCAAGGACCTTCTGTGGCGGGCCGTCAAAGGCAATCTGATGATGGGGGCTCCATTTTGGCTGCCCTGGACGGAGGTGACGACCGTGACGGACGCATCCCTCACGGGATGGGGAGCTCATGCCAACGAGTTGACAGTCAGCGGTCGTTGGTCTCCGTCGGAGTCCAGACTCCATATCAATCTGTTGGAGCTGCGGGCCGTCAGGCTTGCCCTGAAGGCTTTTCTGCCGACTGTGCGAGGGTAGAATGTCCTGATTCTGATGGACAACACAGTGGCCATGCACTACCTCAACAAAAGGGGGGGGGGCAGGGTCACTTCCTCTGTGCAGGGAGGCAATGCAGCTTGGGTTCTGGGCCATCCAGCAGGAGGTTTCGATCTCGGCATTTCATCTGGCCGGAGACGAAAACGAGACGGCGGATGCTTTGAGCAGGCAGAGCGCGATCTCTCACGAGTGGGAGCTGGCTCAAGAGATTCTCCTGGTGATCTTTGCCCTTTGGGGGACCCCTCAAGTGGATCTCTTCGCCTCCAGTGTCAACCGGAAGTGCAAAAGGTTCTGCTTGCGGGAATTTCCTCCAAAAGGAGCTTCAGGAGACGCGTTCGTGGTGGAGTGGTCCTTCCCACTGCTATACGCGTTTCCTCCAGTCCCCGTCATCCCGCAAGTGCTGCGGAGTCTACGGAGGTTCGCTTCCCAGATGATCTTCATTGCTCCGACATGGGCCTGGAGGACGTGGTACCCGGACCTTCTCGACTTGTCCATCTGCCCTCCACGTCGTGTTCCCTACCGAGACGATCTGCTCTCACGGGAGGTGGGTCAGGTTCTCCATCCAGAGGTCAGGTCCCTCAACCTTCACGCTTGGCTTCTGAAAGGTTGAGGTACAAGGATTGGGACCTCCCTGAAGACGTGATGGAGGTGTTGCTTTCGGCCAGATGGCCGGCGACTAAGTCCCTGTGCCGTTGGAGAAAGTTCTGCGACTGGTGCAGGTCTCAGAATGTGGATCCTTTTTCATGTGACATTCCTGTGGTTCTGTCTTTTTTGCTTTCGTGCAAGTGGGTACTGTTAAAGGTTACCTGGTGGCGATGTCTATATTTAAGCGCTCGTCTGAGGAGTGTTGCTATTTCAAAATTCCTTTAATTTCTCAGTTTCTCAAAGGACTCCCTAATGTGTTTCCGCCGTCACCTTTCCAGGTGCCTGGTTGGGATTTGAACCTTGTTCTGAAATTCCTTATGGGTGCTCCGTTTGAGCCTTTACATTCTTGTCCTTTGAGACCGTTAACACTTAAACCTGTATTTTTAGTTGCGGTCACTTCCGCTCGCTGAGTGAGTTGCAGGCACATTCTGTTAAGCCACCCTTCACAGTGTTTCATAAGGACAGGGTTGTCAGAGTTCGTCCTTCCTTTCTTCCGAAGGTGGTGTCGGAATTTAACTTAAGCCAGAAGGTTGTTCTTCCGGCATTTTATCCTCCTCCACATCCTGGTAAGGAAGAGGAGAGGCTCCATATGTTGGATCCTAGGAGAGCTTTAAGTTTCTAAATTTCACGCATGTCCCGGGTCAGAGTGGACGATCAGCTCTTTATTGGTTACGCTGGAAGGCTTTTGGGACAAGCTGTGACTAAGCAGACTTTGTCTAGATGGATTATCTTGGCAATTTCTGAATGTTACCGCCTGGCGGGTAAGGACCCTCCGGTAGGCTTACGGGCCCAATCTACTTAGGGGTATGGCTGCCTCTACTGCCCTGCAGAGGGATGTTCCTATTCGTAACATCTGTGAAGCAGCCACATGGGCTTCGGTCCATACTTTTGTACGGCACTACTCCCTAGATTCTATCCATGGGCAGGATCTGGCCTTTGGCAAGGCGGTCCTTTACTCTGCATTTTGATTGGGCATTCTTTCTAAATTTCTATATTCTAAATTCTTTTTCCCTCCTCCATACGTTGGTACTGCTTTGGGAGTCTGTCATAGATATGGAATACGTCGGAGGACCCAATTCCCTCGAAGAACAAGTTACTCTTACCTGGTAACGTTCTCTCGATGGGATGGTCCGATGACGTATTCCATATCGCTCCCTCCCTCCCTGCCTGCCCCGCTACAGAATTTCTTATGCGATTGTGGCTTACGTTTCCGCAAGGCTTTCTGTGGTCATACTGGCAGTGGTTTGGTGCCACACGTTCTGGGGGAAAAAAATAAAACTGAGGCTACGGGCATCGTGCGTCCTACTTATAACATCCGGTGATGTCGGCTCGACGGAGGCCCTCGAGGACGGTGTATCGACGCAGGACGCAGACGCCGAAAGATTTTCCGAAGCAGCACAGCTGTGGTGATTACTGTCATAGATATGGAATACGTCGTCGGACCATCCCATTGAAAGAACATTAGCAGGTAAGAGATTAACTTGTTCTTTAGGTGCCTCTACATCTGCAGCCACTGTTAGGCAAGATTGTGTGCAGTACCCTTTGGGAGACTACAGCAACCTTGACCTCCCAGCAATAGGAACCCTATCTTTGGTATAAGTCTGTACTACACAGGTTGGTAGTGTGGCTGAGCAGCCAGGCTCATCTCGAGAGGGGTCAATGTGAGCTGTAGGGATTTTACACAGAGATTCGCAGTGACAAGTATTTAAATAAACTCTTACACTCAAGGTTTCTTGATTAAACAATTATTAATTTAACAGTCCGTTCAATAAGCCTCCTTCAGAAGGGAGAAATATAAAAGCAATACACAAATACACTTCAAAATACACACTCTTAGTTTCTCTAAGTCAGCAAGTACCTATTTGGGATGGCACACAGGAGCTTCCTACACCCTGAGGTGACTTAAATAATTAGGTCACTGTGGACATTAATATATCACTGGTACATTAAGATCAATACTGAGTTGGTGTCAAAGGAAAGGGTTTGGGAATCCAACAAAGGTTACACAAATGTTCTGAAGCAGGTAAGTACTTTTTTAATCCCCAATGCAAAGTAAATTAACCCTTTCATGGAGAAAAGGTAAAGCGCAAAGTCAGAGGTAAGAAGAGCCTTTCAGTGAGCCAGGCCAGCAAATGTTAATTGAGCAAAAGTCTAGGTGAACTGAAGCACTTCTTGCAGGTAAGTAAAAGTCTTGCCCAATGTTTTAGAAATCTTTGTAGAAATAAAGAATCACGGTAGGGCTACACGCTGGGAGGCTTGTGAACGGCAAAGCTGCAGGCAACTCTGCAAAAGTAACCAAGACCGTTCTCAACTGAGAACAAGCAAGGCTACACAACAAAAAGTTAAGTCCCCTTAGTTTAACAGTACTTTTGGTTAGAAGACATGGTTCCATCTGGCTTCTGTTCCTGTGTAGGTCTGCAGCTCCTGCTGTTCCTGTGCCTCAGTCGTGGGGACAAGATGGAGGACGTCTGGGGACTCCTGCACTACAATGGTAAAGTCAGCAGCAGGAATGGACAAACTTTGCAGTTTCAGCTTCTCGCATCTCTAGCAAATGGCAACACTGCTGTTCTCGGATCCCACTTTAGACTTTCCTCGCATCTGGGGTCCAGCACTCTGTTGAGGTGGCTCAGGCTTGGTCAGTCCTGCTTCTTGGGAGTCCGGAGGATCCTCCTGGAGCTCGGGTCTGACTTAAAGACACTCGATTCTGGTGTTCCTCTCCCTGGCACTTCGGTTCCTGAAGCAGGACAGAAAGTACAGCCAGCTCTGAGAGGATTTCCAGAGGAGCTCGTCTTGGGGTCGATTGGTCCCACCAACCCAAGGGCAGAAATGGTCATATGCAGGACTTCTCTAGTCGAGGCAAATTCGGAGCTTCAGCACAGCAGCAGGGCTTCACCGGGCAAACCAACAGTCTAGGAGTTGCAGCAGGCGCCCCTTCCAAGTTCTTCTTCGGATTCCTTCATCCAGTGGGTGACTCTGCATTTCAAGAAAAAAGCTTTGCCTTTTATGCAGGTTTCTCCCATTCATTCCCAGCCCAGCTGTCACTCACGCAGCAGGGTGGCTGTCCTCCAGCCAATCACCCTTGGGTGCATTCCTGTAACCAAGGAGACTAAGCACAGGGAGTTTTGGGCACCTCCCTCACTTCCTGCCCCTGCCAGACATACTGGAGTCAAGGCGAGCTTCACTTGTGAATACCGCCATAGACAAAACAAAGGGACCAAACCTGGTTTGGCGTGCAGAGTAAATCTCAAGAAGGACCGTTCCAACAAGAAATGGCAAAAAAAGACTGGAGCCATTTTGACACAATGGTCACCCATGGGTGTCTTACTGCAGCTGCAATTGCAGCCTGCGGTAAAAACACACAATGGTAGTAAAATGTAAACCACTGCCACCATCCATTAATTGGAGAAAGGGTAACATAAAAATGTTACATGATGTGTAACATAAAAATGTTACAAAAATGTAAGTAAAGTCAATTTCAATAAACTGCTCTTGGAAACAGTAGCTTCATCAAGAGAAGGTATTTAAACCTTTGGGAAATCTAAGAGAAGGTGCTGTGTGTCACAATGTAAAGATGATGCCTATGGAGTTTGTCAGACTCCAAAGTCAAAAGAAACAGAGTCCAAATCACAGAAAAATACATGAGTGGGAAAAAGATCTCGCTCTCTCCGGGTTAGAAATTAAAAGTCCTAAAGTCCAGCAAAAAGAGCTGGGGGGTCTCTTGGGTAGGGCGAATTAGGAAAATTCTCAGAAATGCGCGAACAGCCATTTTCGTTTTTGTGTCTAGTGTGCCTCTCCCTGCCACCCCTCCTCTTCTACTTCATGTCTCATGCACTTATCATGATCTGAAACGCTGTCAGGCACGTATGTTTGTCTTTGCTCTGTTCGTCTTACTCTCTCCTTTCTTCATGTCTAGCGCTTGCATTATTGAAACAACCGTCTGGCACGTACAATAATTGTCATATATTGTAAACAGTTTGTATTCCTCCTAGTCGATTTTGTACCTCTAAATGCATAGTACTTGCCCATTCTGAATGTTCCAATGCCTATTAAGAATGTCAATTTTGCTTAACTACTCACCCTCCCTGAAACGCTTGTTAAGTGTATAGGCGCTATATAAATGGCCAATAAATAAATCCACCCCTAGATACCTTTTTTAATTGTTGCCCCTCATATGAGTTTGGATGAAGTTATTGTGGATTTATTTGTATGTCTGGTTGCTTTAATCCTTCATGTTTCTCTTTTTTTATACCTCCTTAGGAATCACCTGCAATACAGAAAGTTATTCATCATCGTTATATCAACAAAGTCTCCAATCTGGATGTGCGACAACTGCCTACCTTGCCGGAGGATTCCTCTCCCCCTTTGTCTCCATTTACGCTCTCTCCTACCAGTAGCAGTGAACCTAAATACCAAGAAACTGAAGTCAATCCAGAGATGGAGCCTAAACCTCATGTGCGTCTATCCCCATGTCCCCCATCCCCTGCTCCACCCTCTCCATCCATTGAGGAACTAAAGGAGCTTGTGAAGGTGAAACAGCGCTCACGTCCCTCGGAGGACAGCGAGGAAGCCCGCCCACGAGTCAAAAAGTGGAAGGGGCTGCGCTGGAAGCGGCTGCGTATTCTTATCACCATCCAGAAGGGTGGTGCAAAGAGAGACAGTGATAAAGAGATCTCTGAGTTTATTGAGAAGCTTGGCACCACACTGAGGCCAGAGACACTCCCAACAGACCTTAGGAAGTGTTGCTTCTGCCATGAGGAAGGCGATGGCGCAACAGATGGTCCTGCCCGACTTCTGAACTTAGATCTCGACCTCTGGGTGCACTTGAACTGTGCTTTGTGGTCCACAGAAGTTTACGAGACCCAGGGAGGTGCGCTCATCAATGTTGAGGTAGCATTGCACCGGGGACTACTCACAAAGTGCTCTGTGTGTCAGAAGACTGGCGCCACCAACAGTTGCAACCGCATCCGCTGCCCCAATGTCTACCATTTTGCCTGCGCCATCCGTGCTAAGTGTATGTTTTTCAAGGATAAGACCATGCTCTGCCCCATGCACAAGCTGAAAGGGCCATGTGATCTTGAGCTGAGCTCCTTCGCTGTCTTCCGCCGTGTCTACATTGAGAGAGACGAGGTCAACCAGATTGCCAGCATTATCCAGCGGGGTGAACGCATCCACATGTTCCGGGTTGGCGGGCTCATCTTCCATGCCATAGGCCAGCTGTTACCCCATCAGTTGGCAGATTTCCACAGCGTCACTGCGCTTTACCCAGTGGGGTATGAAGCAACGCGGATCTATTGGAGCATGCGATACAATAACCGCCGATGCTGCTACCGATGCTCCATCTGTGAGAGCAATGGCCAGCCAGAGTTCACAGTGCAGGTGATGGAGTACGGGCATGAAGATGTGGTGCTCTCTGATTCTTCGGCACAAGGTGAATATCCAAAGAAAAGGAGTTGGGGGACTTCTCTGGGCACTGTAAATGGAGGGCATGGGTTTAGGCTTGGTAAAGTGCAGTGGAAGAGCAGTAGAGTTCCCTGGCCAGGATGACTACCGAAGTGTCAACCTGCCATAGTCTGTCTGTTGCCCAAGTCAGTGCAGCAATAACCACTCTGCGCCAAAGGTGTTGCTGTCAGAAGAGATGTGGCATTGTATATGTTTTGTTCCTGAGTGGGGAACGAAAAGTGGGAAGTTGCCGATCACTGTTTTTCCAAGAGGTACTGGAGGTCCACCAGTGCAGGTGGCAGCTGTTGAAGTTGCTGAATATTCTTGACCTTGGTTTTTTGGGAAGGTAGCAGAGGGGGCTTGCTTTTGCTGCCTGTATACATTTCTGTAATTTGTTGATGGTGATGTTTTTGTCGCCATTTGTGGCTCGGTTCTTTTGAGCAGCTCTGTTTTTTCTTTTTTTTGCTCAGCTGTTTGGAATCAGATTGTGGAGCCTGTGGCAAGGATGAGGAGGGAGTTGGACATGCTGCGGTTGTTCCCAGAGTATCTTAAGGGAGAAGATCTCTTCGGACTCACATTGCATGCTGTGGTGCGCATTGCTGAGTCGGTAAGTAGTAATGAGATTGTGTAGCGCCCAAACCTTTATTATGGATTTGAGATGCAGGTCTCTGTTCAATGCTTTATGAGCCACTGTATTTTTCTCTGGTGGCTTCTTTATACATTATGGCTTACATCGGCTTTTTAAGAAGGTCATGAGACAGACCATCTAAATGCTCAATTCCACATGAATAGGGAGGACAGAGTGTCTGCTGGTATGCTTGGTAAGAGAGCATGAACATGTCTGGTTGAGGGTTCATTCAGTGATTCCTGATTATAGGCAGCGGGTATATTTGCTTACTGAGTTAACTGAATGAGAACCAGGCTTGTATTAAATCAGTGAACACAAAACTAGGCTCATGCTGCTTGATTAGCTAGCGCATAATCGGGGGCTGTTCTCCTTGATCAGAATGGAGTGCCCATTTATGTTCTCTGTGAATGAACAGTTCCCCCATCAAGCTCCCTTCTAAATGTTGTGATATCAGTCTTCATACCTCCACCCTAACAAAAGGTGACCTGCTCCTCTGGCTTTTTATTTGTTGCATGGGTTTCTTTTGTTTTTCTGAATAAAGTTAGGTTTTGTCTAACCCCTAACTTAGTTTCTGAATTGTTATACAAATAGTGCCATGTGTGACCCCCCCCTTTTTCAGTCTTAGATCCCCAAGTAATTTGGACAAGAAACACTAAAATGGTGAAAAAAGATGGTGGCCAGTTTGGTAAAATGAGCACCCTTAGGTGCCTTTATTGCAGCTGTGAACACAGCCGCGGTAAAAGTGCGCCAAATTAATAAAAGATATCACTGCCACCAGCTTTTGAAGGTAAGCTTGTCCCTCTAACAGAATTGTTAGTTTTAGTGTGGCAGGGGATACATTGTATCTCCCCAGCCCTCCACATAAGGTGGGGTGTGCTGGTTTCACCAAATAAAATGTAGAAGGGATTCAAATATCCTTTCTACCCTTGGGAACTGTAGTTCTCTCAAGGTTAGCCAGAGAAAGTTTAAAAGGGGAGCCCCTAGGGCAACCCATTAACAGGCACTTATTGCCAAAACTTTGTACGAGGATAACTTTAAAAAGGACACTATGGAGAGTCTAAAAATTGACAACCATAAAAAGAGTAAAAGATTCTGTGGTTGTGGGAAAAGGTTCCCACTCAGAGATATAAGGAAAAATATCCCACCAGTAAAGCAAACAGTTCTGGGGTTGACACAGGTCAGGACGATTTACCATTTCTATGAAAATTTAACCTAACCTGGTTGACTTGTCATCAGCTTCCAAGTTTGGAGTATTTAACAGAAACTACAGCACAACTTCTGCAATCTCTCCCTGCTTCTTACAGAAAGGGGCGGAAGGGCTGACTCACTATATAAAATGTAAAGGGGGATGAAAAACCCTCTCTATTACTTGGGAACTGTAGTTCACCCCAAGTACATGAAAGGGTAATTAACTGGGGAGTCCATAGTGGCAACATAGCCTAAGACCAACAGTTGTAGGCAACTAGCTTCAACCATACACTATGGAGAGACATAAATATGTTTGATGTGTTTTGTTGTTAACTGTAAAGCGCCTTGGATTAAGGCGCTATATAAAACAATAATAAATACAAATACAAATAAAAAGGTCACCCATAAAAAGAGTAAAATACTAGGTGAGAGAGGAAAAAGATTCACCTATGGACAAGATAAAATAATTACCTAGTCAAAGCGACAAGTTCTGGGGTTGACAAAGGTCAGGAAGATGAATCATAGATATGAAAATCTTACCTAACACTTGTGTCCTTATTGAAGGGCTGGGTCGCTCCCAGCCCACATTCTGAATATAAGGGTGTTGGGACAGTTTTTCTAAAGTTGATCTAAGGGCTTAATAAAACCATACATCTGAGGAAGTACATAAATCCACTTAGTATACGGCTGTACCACCTGAGAACATTAGGTAGCGTAGACGCCAGCCAGGCCTGTTTTAGGAGCGAGAGAGGGCTGCAGCTTGGTACAAAGAAATTGTAGCATACATATTGTCCAAAGAAACACTATGTATTGTAAAAATAAAGGGTTTATATAAATGCAAGTAGGCCAAGATAAATCTTGGGGATGCAATTACTATTACATCTCATGTAAACACAATTATAAAAACCAGCTCAATACGTATGGTTACAACCCAAAGTATAACCTTATTTAGATTACAATCGGCAGTCAAGGTGAGTCAAACCTACAACACATTCAGAATGGCAGTCAGCTATTCTGGGCGGTAGTGGGGCGAGGTAAAAACCAGGTTATATGTACTTTTAGAATACAATCAGTAATTCAACGGTAGTATACCTTGTCAGTCATGCAGTGACACTCAGTTACAGAAATCACTTAATAAATCAACTGTTACAAGTATACACCTTGTAACGCTTAATTCTTTGTAGAACATAGTTCAGAGCTAGTAAAGTAACTGATATACTTTCTGAATGGGCCTTAAGCTACTCAGTGAGATGTATGAACACTCAATAACTATTTTAGACTGCACTGAATTTCTAAGCAATTCAGGGAAAGCAAATCCCAATGTTACAAGTTGAGAAGAGCAGTAGCTGTACAAAGTAAGTGAATAGCCATATACTTTAATGGGGGTCTACAAGCAACTCAAAGACCAGTATTAACTGTTTTAGAAATGCACTAGGCAGATCAGGGAAAGCAAAACTCAATGGTATGCTTCAAGAATGACAGTCTGTTATTCAAGATAGGTAAACGCTATTGATAAGCTTTTACACTCATTCAGTTAAGAATAATAAAACAGTACCAATACTTATTACTTTTCAGAAGGGGGGTGGCAAAACCAGCCAAAGCAATTAATATAGCTTTTAAGGGGGGCAGCATGCAAGTCAAAGGTAAGTATAAAACGTATATGGACACTTTGTAGCATACTCGATTACAGAGATATAGTTACCACAATATTTTCTTTAGCAAGTAAGTACGTATATACTTGTTATACTTTTCAGGACAGAATCCTCATCTTATAAAGTCCTTCCCTACTCTATACCATGAGTTTTCTCGGAGGCAGAAGAGGGACTCTAGTGGTCTCAGAGCCAGCTCTAGGCAGGCTGGGGTGCAGTTGCAGGAAAGCAGAGTTCCATAGGAGATCTTCTTAAACAAGTAGTCACTTGCAAGTGTTTAGGGACTTCACAGAAGACTCCCTATATGCATTCCAGCATTAGGCCTGGGCAAGTCGTGTGGTTGGGAGTTCAGCCAAACAAATCACCCACTCAGACTCGCAAGATTCACACAAGACCTAAGGTAAGTATTACCCAAGCCAACCCAATAAATACCTTAGGAGAAAAGAGCTGCTGAATGGATGCCGTCAGGATGCAGCAGCACAGGACCCGGCCCCTGGATTCTTGGTCTGGAGACAATAGAACTGGACACTGGATGGGAACTTGCAGCAGTCGGAGTAGGAGGCTTCCAGCAATGGTTTCTTCATGGATTCTTAAGGCTCTGTAGATTTTGCGACCTTTTACAGGAGCCAGCTGTTTACTGAATATCGCCAGTCGGATTCTTTTGCCTCGGTCCTGCACTCTGGTGAAGGGACTTCAGGGATTTGAATTATGTCTCTGGAGGTCCAGCAGCAGTCTAGCAAAGTTTCAGACTTAATCAGACCTCGGAAGACCATGCACTGCACACTGGCTCGAGACCCCAGGGTATTGGCGGTTTGCAGCTCAGCAAGGTCCCAGCACATTTTGCGGATGGCTCAAAATACATGTCTTCTTGAGACTAGTGGATCTCACCAACCTCTGTTAGGAGTCGTTGCATTCGGGACCTCAAGGTCGATTGTATGGAAGGGTTGCATCAGGCTCCGCTTACTCGGCAGGCTCTCTGGTTGCTGGAAATAGCTACAAATGTCTTTTCTTGATTGTCTTCGGATTCAGCTCCAGTGGTCGACTTGTCAGCAGCTTCCAGGATCAGAGTTTTTAACAGGAATTACAGCACACAACCTCTGCAAATTCTCCCTGCAGTTTACAGAAAGGGGCGGGCGGTCTGGCTTTCCAATCAGGTCAGCCAGCCCCCCCACATCCCCCATTGGGAACGGGTTCCTTTTAGGCAAGGTGTAAGGCGAATGGCTACAGGATTTTGGACTCCTGCCTTCTCAGTCACTCTAGAGCCTCTGATGGGACTACAAAGGATTCCCACCTAAGACAAAACCTCAACCTGTCGTTCCCGCCTAGAATGGCAGTGGAAGACCTCAAACAATAAGCAAATGAGAAATTGCGAAAAAAGGAGCCCACCATTCTAGCAGAATGGTTTCCTTTCTGTGCATTGCCAAGGCTGATTAAACAGCCTGCGAGTAATAAGAATAAAAAGTCACTAAGGTAAACTCACTGCCACCAGCCATTCAAGTAAACTTGCAATTGTAACAAAAATGTTACCAGGTAAGTAAGACAAGGGACATTGTGGTCCCTCCAGCACTCCACCTAAGGTGGGGGTCTGCTGGCTCACTAAAATGAATGTAAAGGGGTGGAAATCCCCCGTTACTTATTGGGAGCAGTAGTTCACCCAAGAAATAAGAGAATTGAAAGGGGAGCCACCACATTTAAAATGTGTGCTGCTGTAGTATGTTAGTCAGTCCAAAGTTATAGGAAGCTATAACTCCAATCATACACTATGGAGAGACATACAAAGGTCACCCATAAAAAGAGTAAAAGACTAGGTGAGAGGGGGGGGGAAAGATTCCCACTCACCTAGTAACAATGTAAAGTAATTACCAAGTCCAAGCAAAATGTTCTGTGGTTGACCCAGGTCAGGAAGATTTGCCATAAATATGAAACTCTTAATCTCCTCCATCTTCTCTCGTCTCTTCTATTGCTCTTCTCTTCTTTTTGGACTCCCTGCCTCTCACCTAGCCCCCCCTTAAATCCTTCTTCCAGTGCTCTATCCGTACCCTTTGTCTCCTTGCGACTCCATTTCCTCCTCGCTGTCTTACCTTGGCTGGCTTCCCTTTCACTCCCAACTTAAATTCCAATTCCTCTGTCTGGTTTTCAAATATCTCCATGACATTGCCCCCCTATCTTCTCTCCTCTCATTTTACACTCCCTCCTGTTCCCTCTGCTCTGCTGATCTCTTCTTACTCACTGTCCCCCCATCCCCATGTGCCTCTTCACGCTTCCGTTCCTTTCAGCTCTTGACCCCCCCCTTACATTGGAACTCTTTAACTCTCTATCTGCTCCATCCCCACCTACTCCTCCTTCCGCACCTCCCTGAAATCTCTTCTTCTCCACTCCCGCCTGGCCTCCTTCCCTACGTTCACTCCTCTCCTACTTCCCTACTCTCCCTCCAACCCACCTTCCTTCCCTTCCCTCGCCTTCCCTTTTCTCTCCTTCTATCCCCCTTGAAATTTGAAATTTCATATTTTCTCTTGACTACCTCCTCTTGTCCCTTACTCCCAACCCTTCCACTCACCTTCTTCCATCTAGGTAAATTGTTCCACATATTGTTTCATTGGTTTGTCTCATGATTGTGAATATGCTTCTTTCATTATTCTTGTATTTTGTTATATTGTAAAGCGCTTTGGATTAAAGTGCTATATAAACCTAATGAACATAAACACAGAGATATCCTGTGCAATGTTTTCACAAACTGTGGTCAGCCAAACATAGCTCTTTGCAACTCGAAAGACCGCACAATGGCCAGACAAAGCATCCAGGTATTCCAAACCGGGGTCCACAGGGAACGCTCTGTGGATTAACTGGTCAGGGAGATTTGCATATGCCCTTCCCCTCCGACACCACTTCTGAAATATAGTCCACAAGATGCACCAGGGACAAGTCACATTTTTTCTAATAGCAACAATGTGGTCATGTCAACCATGGTTTTCACACCTGCTCAATATGTCTCTTTGCACACCAGTCAAACTTCCATCACCTTAGAACATGCTGTCCCAGCATCAGTGAACAATAATTCATCCATGTCCACGAACTCTGAACTTGGCAGTTTGGCAACTTGCCACAAAGATGTATGGCCATCCTAAAAGAGACACGCGAACCCAGCACCAGACACTGCTATTTTGTCATTTGATGCAGAACGCGCAGCATCAATCCTATTGACTGCTCTCCCTCTCGCATAGTTCTTTACCTGCTTTACTTGTTAGTCTTTAACTCCCTTAGAGTTCATTTAGCAACATTCTCTGTATACACCACCTCTCAGAGTAAAGTATCTTGGTGGCAGGTTCCAGTAATTGAAGCCTTCATGGTAGGGGTTAAAATATCAGACCCCCCCAATTTCTAATCCGACTCCGGATGGGACTTGAATGTTGTACTTGCTAAACGGGTCAGCCTTTTATGCTAAAGCATAAAACCGATCTTAAATATTGTTAGGAAGAATTCTCATAAATGTGCTAATTCCCCTTCACATTAGAAACGCCCAGCAACTTTGCTGGATTTTGAGGACTTGATTTTTTTTTTTTACCTGGAGAGTGTGAGCCTTTTTTCCCACTCTCTCATATATTTTTGAATGTGTTTTACTCTTGTGTTTTCTTTGGTTATGGAGTTTTAGACAACTACATAGGCATAATATTTTCTTGTGTGTCACACAGCACACTCAGTGCAGTGACACAGGGAAGCCTTTCCAGACTTTCCCAAGGTTTAAGTACCTTCTCTGGGATAAACTACTGTTTCCCAGAGAAATTAAAGTGAAAGTGACTTAATTAGTGTTTTCAAATTCCTAGACCAAGCACACCCAATCTTACTATAGAGTGCTGGAGGGGTTACCTAGTATCCCCTTTTGTCTACAAACTCATGTAGCAGTCAAATGCTACTCTTTCCTCTCGAAATGGCTGTTGGCAGTGGTTTTACAGCGAACTACCATGATTTTTCCCGACTACAAACACCAGTGTCATTAAATCGCGGGAGCCATGTTTTTCAAGATGGGGTCTGAGCCCCCTTTGCTTAAGCAGGTCCCGGTCTTCTTTTTTCACCATTTCTTTTTGGAAAGGTCCTTCTAGAGTTTGTCTCTGCACGCCAACCATGTTTGCTCCCTTTGTTTGTTCGCTTTTGGCAGGCTTCAGGGCTGACGACCGCCTCTGGCGCCTGAGTTTCTGGGGTGGGCAGGAAGTGAGGGAGGTGTCTGAAACTCCCTGTGCTTAGTCTCCTAGGGGACCCACAAGCACTCTGGCGTGATTGGCTGGCTGACTGTCCGGAAAGGACAGCAACCCTGCTGGGTGAGTGGCAGCTAGGCTGGAATGAATGGGAGGAAACTGGATAAAAGGCGAGTCTCTTGGCTTGGAAAGCAGAGTCGACCACTGGAACGAAAGAACCGAAGACGAGCTTGAAGAGGACAGCTTCTGCAACTCCTGGACCGTTGGTTTGCCCGGTGAAGCCCTGCTGCAGGTCTGAATCACCAAGTTCATCTTGACAGAGAAGCCCTGCAAGGACGACTTCTCCGTTTGAGTTGATGGGACCAATCAACTCGAACCGTAAGCCACCTGGATACCATTCTCGGAACTGGGTGTATTTTCCTCAGAGTGCTGCAGGAAACCGAATAACCAGAGAGAGGGACACCAGTTTGTGTGCTTGACTACAGCTACCGGAATTGAAGATTTGCTATTTGCCAGCTTTGCAACCAGTCTCGGTGCAGGAGTTCCCCAACATCCTCCCTCTTGTCCCCACGACTGTGGCTCGGGAACAGCGAGATCTGCAGGAACTGCCAGGGACAGAAGTCTTCAGCTGCATCTTTTTCTTCATTGTAAGGTACTGTGAAAACCTGACCGAGAGAACTTAACTCTCACTGCGAAAGTGCTTGGAACCTTTGCAACTTGCAGGTCTAGTCAGCTTGTGACCCAACATATTCTTTCTTTTACGAACTACTTCTGAGAACTTTGGCAAAGACTTTTCCGTTTAACTACCAGAACTGCTTTATCCTATACAAGACTTTGGCCCATTGACTTTGGCCTAACCTGTTGCATTGAATTGGCTCCTCTGGTGAACTCAAACTATTTGCACTGTATAAGAGTAACTGTAATTTCTGATGTTTGTTAATCTGCTTAGAATCACATGCTGTGCGTAGTCCGACATCCAGTGGTCACTGCAGAGTATTGCATCTTGCTTGTCGAAAGTCGAAAAGGAGACTTCGACATAGGCGTGTCTGTAATACTATCCCTTTAGTGACGTGTATTGTATCCAAAATCACTCACGCGTCGAGGTCCCTCAGATTGTTTTTTTCCACCCAGAATACTGGTCGCCTTAGGCGGAGCTCGTAAGAGACATTTCCATTTACCATTTACTCGACCCTTGGTTGATTTTGTCAGTTATTATTAACTTATACCACCTCCAGCCCTCTTTCGACAGCCATTCATCTTCCCTGCCGAGTCAAGATCTTCGACGGCGGTGGTTTCGACGGAAGGGATCCTAGCGGCACTGCCGAACACGTGTCCCGGTCTCGCCGGCCTACATAGGGAGAGTGGGGGTTGGTGTGGACATTTCTGTTTCTTCTACAATGCCTCCCCCCCTTTCCTTCCGGTTTGTTATTACTGGTTGCGTCCACAGCTATGGAGAAGACTCCTTTTAGATTTTGCCCACTTTGTAACGACAAATTTCTGTGGAAAGACGAGCATAAGCGGTGGACACCCCTCGACTACAATGGGGGTGTGCGGTCTGTAAACTCCTTCGCCCAAAAACGTTGAAGGAACGCAGGGTCAAAAGGTGGGCAGCCTATGGCATATCGAAGGCTGATACCTCACCCGCCGCCTCCGAGTGTGACGAGGGGGATGGTGATAACGCTACCTCCGGAACGGAGGTTGTGGCCTCTCATTGGAGTGCTCCATCGAGTCTGTCCCCGAAAAGCTCGGCTCCGGCCCTACTTATGGGGATGTACACCCCGCTTACGCACATGAAAAAGTCACTAAACACACAACCCACAGCCATTCGTAGAGTAACTCGAAGAAGGCCTCAACGCCAACGGAGACGCAGAATCAACCGGCTGCCTCCGCTGACCGTAAGGGCCGGCAGCCCTCCCCGCAGCCGCATGCGCACCTAGCGACTGGGCCGTCTTCAATTTAGGGTGCTCCCACCAAACCATCAGTCGAAACGCCTCAGAAGAGGGCGTCCGTCGACGGTAAGGTTCCAGCTCCGCCAAAAACTATTCACGACCAGCCCTCGACGGAGAAGCTAGTTGTGGAAACCATAGCTAGAATAGTCTCCAAAGACTCGCAGAAACGGGTGGTGAAGGAGTCACCAAAGCCCGCTCAGAGGGTCAGGGAGACGCTGAAATCTACAGAGGGTACGCCGGAACCTCCCCCCACATCAAAGGGAAAACCCAGAGATAGGTCCTCAGCGCCGGGCCCACGAGAAGGTTTCTCAGAGGGCGACGGGGGTATATCCTCCACGCTATGAGAGAGATCTCGACGCCTAGAGGCGGAGGAGCAAGCCTTTCCGCCAGTGGACTAGGGAAAGATTTGAATCTTGTATGGACAGGCTAGATAGGTTTGTGTCCACTTCTGAACACATTTCACCTAAAAGGCCAAGGGAGGTGCTCCCTGAAGACCCTAGGGCCAAATTGCCAAGACTTGTTGACCCACTTGAGGAAGAAATATATACATATGACCTCACTGAAGAGGATCCACACTTTCAGGAAGAGGAAGAATTCCTTAATACTGAAGATCTACAAGACCATGTAAGGGACTTTGAGGAAGACCCAGACATATGTGAACCACAGCCCTGGCAGTCAGACAGACCCTGATGTTTTAGATCTGTCCTCTCCTCAGACCACGCCGGTCAGAGAACCTTTGCCTGTGGATGATCAACCCACATTCAATGCAATGCTACGCAAGGCGGCAGCACGTTTTCAAATTGATACGGGGGAGACTACCCTAGAAGTAGATTTTTTTGAAAGAATTATGGCCTGCTAGCCAAGCCTTATCCTCAATCAAGAGACGCCTCGTTACCTCTTTATCTACACCTGCATTAGTTAGAGGTATCAATCCAAGAATCGAGAAGCTTTTTAACCTCTCACCTTCTGATCCCTTATATATTAGGGGTCATTCCCTACTAGATTCCCTGGTAGTAACCACCACGAGGAAAAGGGCGGGGGGTTCCACTATCTACTAGCGAAGCACCGCCGGACAAAGAGGGGAAGAAGCTTTATGCCTTAGGGAAGAGGATTACATCCTCAGCAGCTTTTACCACGCGTATTGCCAACAATACAACTTTGTTGGCTAGCTACGCCGATGCCCAATGGGGACTGTTGCGCGAAGGCCTACAAGAAGTCCCTGAGCCTTTGCGAACCCGCTTATTAGCCACTGTGACAGAAGGTACTCAGGTAAACCAAAGTATCATCAAGAACACCTTAGATGCCGTGGAAACGGCTGGCCGTTCCCTAGTCCAGGGCGTACTTCTTAAGCGACATGCTTGAGTCAGAAACTCAGGCGTCCCTCATCAACAAACCCCTTGAAGACTCAAATGTGTTTGGTAAGGCGGTTGATGACGCACTGGAAACAGCTAAGAAGGAACACAAAGCATTAAAAGCCCTTGACCAAATCACGAGACCTCCTAATAAGCGAGGTTATGGCAGCAGGCGCTTTTTTCGTGGTCCTCCCCTCAGGGAACCAGTGGACAGTATGCTCAAAGAGGACAACGTCGTGGCAAGGGGAGACATAGGGGCCCTACTCCCAGAGGCTACCCGGCTACCACCACCAAATGACCCGAAAGTTCGGGTCCCCTCCCATGCATCTCCGGTCTGGGTCCGGTTAACATCATTTCTGCAAGCATGGGAGAGAATTACCACAGACCGTTGGCTACTGTCAACAATAGCCCACGGTTACTGCATCGAATTCAGTCGGGCCCCAACATTCAGACCCCCAAGGGGAAGACGTCTATCACCAGAACACCCCTCCATCCTTCTTCAGGAAGTCGAACTGCTGCTGGAAAAAGGAGCCATAGAGGTCATGCCTCTATCACAGGTAAAGGAGGGTATTTATTCAGTGTACTTCCTTGTACCCAAAAAGGATTTAACCATGTGCCCTGTATTAGATCTGCGCCCGGCGAACAAATTTGTAAAACCTCAAAAATTTCGTATGGTGACTTTGCAGGAGGTAATCCCCCTGCTCACACAGGGGGATTACATGGCAACACTGGACATGAAAGATGCATACTTTCATATTTCAATGTTGCCAGCGCACAGGAAATACCTCAGGTTAATGATCGAAGGCAAACACTATAATTTCAAAGTGCTACCCTTCGGCATAGCCTCAGCACCACGGTTATTCACGAAGGTACTGGCAGTGGCAGCCACACACCTGCACTAGTTGTCCATTCCGATCTATCCATACTCGACGACTGGCTCATAACAGGGGATTCTTACGAAACATGCTTCTCAAATGCCCAATAGACTGTAGACCTCTTTTTCCACCTGGGCTTCTCCATCAACTAGAAGTCGTCCAGTCTAGACCCCAGCCAAGTCAAGCAATTCCTAGGGGCTCTAATTCGAACAAGGGACGGCCTCGTCTTCCCCCTCCAACGAGAGGGTCCAAAACATGCTGTTTCAGATCCCTCAATATGTAGCCGGTCGACAGGTGACGGTACGCAAAGGAATGATGGCATCATGTATTTATTTGGTCCCTCACGCGTGCCTGTGCATGCGCCCAATGCAAGAGTAGCTCAACAGCCAGTGGTGTCAGGCCAGCGGACAATGGGACGATCTAGTGGTTGTCTCACAAGCCTTGCTTCTCTCGCTGCGGTGGTGGTCGAGGGAAAACCTGGTGTTGGGGAAATCCTCCGCCACCCCCGCAGTGGATGCCACTCTAACCACAGACGCATCCCTCACAGGATGGTGGGCTCACCTATCCCATCACACTGCACACAGAGTTTGGACTCAAAGTGTGGCGTCCAAACACATAAACCTGCTGGAATTGTTGGCGGTCTTCAAAGCACTCAAGGCCTTCCAGACACACCTACAAAGGAAAACAGTGTTGATCCTTACAGACAGCACCACAGCCAAGTACTACCTGAACAAGCAAGGGGGAAGTCGCTCTCCAGGACTGTCCAAGCTGTCCCAGAACATCTGGAAGTGGGTTCTCAAACACATGTTCCTGTTATCTCAACATGTACCAGGGGAACTCAATCTTCTGGCAGACAGACTCAGCAGAGACTTCCCTCTGCCCGCAGAGTACGAATGGCGATTGCATGAAGACATGGTCTCGAACATTTTTGCAGAATGGGGCTTCCCAGAGTTCGACCTGTTCGCAACTCTGGAGAACACCCAATGCCAAGATTACGCCTCCAGGTACCCCCAGAACTGTTCCAAGGGGAACTGTCTCTGGATAAGATGGTCAGGGAAATTTGTCTACGCCTGCCCCCCCCCCTCTCCCCCGACTCCCCTTCTCAACAAGATAGTGTACAAGATGCACCAGAAACCAGTTACCATGATACTGGTGGCCCCCATGTGGGCCCGCCAACCCTGGTTTGCTCATCTGATGGAGATGTCACTGTCTCCTCTAGTGAAACTACCCTGCCCGTACAACATGTTGTCACAAGACAGGGGCAAAACGCTGCATCCATGCCCACAGACCCTGAACTTGGCAGCCTGGCTCCTGAGGTCATAGAATTTGGACATTTGCAGCTCCCTTAGAGATGCATGGACATTCTCAGAGAGGCAAGGAAACGGAACACTTGTTACTGCTTCTCTAGTAAGTGGAAACGGTTCGTCATCGTGGTGTCCCGCCGCCCTTCATACAGCCCAGCCCAGCTAGGCACCCGTCAGGAAGGAGCGCTGCGGAGCAGGGCATTTCTTCGTGGGGTGCTCGTGATGTCCCGATGTGGCCCGCACTGAACGGTGTCTTGCTGTGGTAAGAACCCTAAGCGGATTTCTCCTTTAGGACCATAATACCTCTACAATTCATAATACCTCCATAATACATAATACCTCCACAAAGGAGGGTTGCATTAGGACTGTCTATATGTGTATTATCACAATCCGAACTTAAGATGATGAGAATCAAGTGCGCATCTGGCATCTAAATGAACACTAGGATGTCATTTAAGAAGAGGCGAGTTAACCACATTACAACGTTGGACTTGGGAGCTCCAGTGGTCTCTATGGCCTCATCACCAGGCATAAACAGAGTCCGGGTATCGGAGGTCTTAGTGCTCAGTGAGCGCAGGAGACGAGCGTGCTTAATAATCAGTCTAACTTTCCTATGTTAAAAATGTCCTCCTCTGAAGACCCTGTTATGCCCTCCCTTCAAGAAGCAGGATGTTCAACCCAGGACAGGGTGACCTTACTGGTGAAGTGCAGTCCAGCAGCCCAAGCACCCTTAACTAGCACCACGGAATGCATGATGCTAGATCCAACTGCAGATGTCTTACTCGTGGTAAGGCATGAAATGTCCATCTCTCTGAAAATCCCTGCTCGCCTAGAAAGGGTCTCGCCTAAACTACTGCAGGCTGATGCTGTTGGCCCACCACATTGGCCTGAGCTTATGGCCAACATTGCAAAGGAACTTCTTTTATGTTAGGACCCATTTGATCTTGGCATTTTGGCCAATGCCCTGAACGATCTTGCTCTGAGCCCACGGCCTACTAAAGTGGACACTGCCTCGCAGACAATTGAGCTCATTAGGTCATGTGCACCTTTACAGTCCGTTGGAGTTGATGTGGCCTGTCAAGCCCTCATTCAAAGGGACTTGGTAGACCAAACCACTCAAACTCATCTGTGTAGGGAGGAAACATTGATACTTTCTGAGTCCTGTATGACTCATAATAAGAAAGCCTGCACCTCAAAAATAATGGGAATACAGGAAATTCCCCCAGTGCTATTGCCGTCTGAGACTAATTGGTCTCTTAAAGAGCCCAAACAGATCACAACAATGAATTCCAAACTAAAGAGGGCTCTGTCACGGAACGTTCAGGTATAAAAGTCACGAATGACATCAATAACAGATAAACACACATCTGACTTTATTATGGATCAGAGAAACCTCATCGTAACCAACATTCCAAGAACTGGAACCAAAGAGTCGAATGAATCCCTGCGCAACAAGGTACTTGCCTGGATGCGGCAAAGGACAGGGCAAGGGGTGGTCAGACGGACTGACCTGATAATCATTCGCAGGATAGATCTGAGTGACTGGTGCTCAATTCCCGAAACTGACATCATCATGTGGGGCTAGCAGTTTACCTGCTTTTCTTAGAAACTGTAATTATATGCCCAAAGGTGCATCTCAATGTAATTTAATTACTTAAATACGCTAGGTACCCTCTTCTCGACATTTTTACCCTCCATCATTGTTTTGTTTAATTGCCTAATGAATGTCACCTGCTGTTTGTTTTTTTGTTGGTTTGTCTTGTATGCGCCATCACACCTGTGGGTCCATTGTGCGCTTTACAAATATAACAAAGTAAAGTAAAGTGTAACTCAAAGAGCATCAACCCTGTTGACTGCTCTCCCACACATATTATTCTATACCTGACTCACTTGCTGGACTCAGGGTTAGTCTTTAATTCTATTAAAGTTTGCCTTGCTGCACTCCATGCCTACACTACGTCTCAACATAAACTGTCATGATGGAAAGTTTGTTATTAAAGCCTTCATGGAGGGAGTGAAAAGAATTCACCCTCCTATATCTAACCCTGAACGTTGTTTTAACCAGGTTAATGGCTCCCCCTTCGAGCCCATGCCTAAAGCGACCCTTAAGGATATCAATCTTAAGACTGCTTTCTTGATAGCCGTCACCTCCATTAGGAGAGTGAGTGAACTACAAGCACTCTCTATCTTAGATCCCTTTGTAACAGTTCACAAAGATAAGGTGGTTCTACGCACACACCCTAGGCTTGCACAGAAAATCATTTCAAAGTTTCATGTCAACCAGTCTATAGAACTATCACCCTTCTTTCAAAACCCATCAAACTTGGGAGAAAAGAGCCTGCACACACTGGATGTGCGCAGGGAAGTCATGTTTTATATGGAAAGAACTCGACCACTAAGAAAGACTAATTAGTTATTTGTCTCAGTGGCGGCAGGAAGAGAAGGAGATGCAGTTTCCAAATCCACGATCTCGAAGTGGATTGGCAAATGCATCACACTGTTACACTCTTGCTAAGAGAGAACTGCCCTTCAAGCCTAGAGCACATTCTACTCGAGGCACTGGGGCATCCATAGCATTCATTGCAAATGTTCCCCTTGAGTCCATTTGCAAGGCGGCAACCTGGAGTTCTGTACACACCTTTACAAAACACTATTGTCTAGATGCCCATTCTAGATCCGATTCCCAGGTGGGACAAGCAGTACTAAGACATCTTTTCTCTACTGTTCCTTCTCACAACCCACCTCCAACTCCGGGTACTGCTCGCTAGTCTAGGCACAGCATGTGATTCTAAGCAGATTAACAAACATGAGAAGACATGCATTACTTACAGCATCATTACTTACCGTAAAAGCATTCCTGATGGTTGTATCTGCTTAGATTCACATGCGCCCACCCTTCCTCCCTGCTCGGATGGAAGGAACATAGACGTCTTATTACTTTCTCTCTTTTCTGTACTCCCTCACGTCAGTCATAAGGCTCCCTCATGGCAGAAAAATACAAACAGAGGGACCTCGATGCATGAGGGATTTTGGGTACACTACACGTCACTATAGGGATAGTATTAGACACGCCTATGTCGACGTCCCCTTTCCGACTTTCGAAAAAACAAGATTCAATACTCCGCAGTGACCACTGGATGTCGGACTATGCACAGCATTTGAATCCAAGCAGATACAACCATCAGAAATGCTTTAACGGTAAGTAATGCATGTCATTCTTTTTATTAACCTATGCCTTTTTGCTCCTGCTTCAAAGTACTCTGCCATTTTGCTCCTCCTTCAAAGTAGTTTAAATGCCTCAGACCCGTACCGTGTAAAGCACTAAAGTATATTTTTGTGTGATGTAGATTTCCTCCTTCTAGTGAATGTTTTATAACTGACTGAAATAAATTACCAAGAAACCTTGAGTGTAAGAGTCTATTTGAAGACTTGTGATTGTAGACCTCTGTGTAACATCTTTACAGCTCAGATTCCCATCTTGAGATAAGCCTGGTTGCTCAGCAACGATACCAAAACTCTGTAGTACACTTATACCAAAGGTTGGTTTTGCTTACACCTGTAGTCCTAGTTGTGTGTAGTGGTCCCAAAGGGTACCTGCATACAAACTTTGCCTAACAAACATCTCACTTACAAAACGGTTTCTTGTGGCCATTACATCAGTAAGAAGGCTTAGTGAACTGCAAGCCGTCTCAGTTCAAGATTGGGTTTTGGCTAACCTCTCAACGTTGACCTGTTCACTAATAACTAGGATGTCCACCAGGCCATGTTCTCGAAATAGAGAACAAGAATGTAGACCCTTTACTATGCAAGACACCAGAGGTGTTATCCTTTCTACTGTACCTAGCCAATCTGGGGATCCAGGTTGGAACAATTAAAGGCTATTTGGCGGTGCTATCCATCTTTAAGTTCTTGTCTGAAGAAACTTCATATTTTAAGCTCCCGCTGGTGATAGAATTTCTGAAGACTCACCAGTGTGTACCCACCTCCGCCCCTCCCCCCCATCTCCTTTTCAGGTTCCCGTTTCGGACCTTAATTTGGTGTTAACAATTCTGATGTTTGCACCTCTACGGTCATGTCCTTTAAGGTTATTGATGTTCAAGACCATTGGTTAGTAGCACTAACTTCAGCCCATAGAGTGAGTGATTTGCAGGCACTATCATCTAAACCACCCTTTACGGTATTCCACAAGGACGAGGTTGTCCTGAGGGTTAAGCCTTCATTTTCGCCTAAGCTCATTTCAGATTTTCTTGTAGGACAAAGAATTGTTACCTAATTTTTACCCGCCACCTCATCCTGGCAAGGAGGAAGAGAGGTTCCATAGATTAGATCCACCTAGAGCTCCAAGCTTCTACCTTTCTAGATTGTCCAAACTTCGTCTGGATGATCAACTTTTTATAGGTTATACAGGTCACAAACTGGGTCAGGCGGTAACAAAGCAGACCTTGTCAAGATGGATCATTCTAGCAATTTCAGAATGCTACAGGCTGCCAGGCAAAGACCCTCCATAAGGCTTGCAGGCCCATTCCACCAGGGGCATAGCTACCTCTTCGGCTCTGCAAAGAGGTGTTCCTATTAAAAACATTTGTGAGGCAGCTACATAGTCTTCAATACACACGTTCATGAAGCATTACTGCCTTGATTCTTCCGACAGTCAGGATGCAAGCTTTGGAAAAGCTGGCCTCCATTCAGGTTCATGGAAATCATTGATAAAATTCTTACTCCCTCCACCAAATCAAACATGAGGAATTTGTGTGAGGACACAATCTATTCGAAGAACAAGTTACTTACCCTTTGTAACATTCTTTTGCCTGGATGTTCCTCTCACGTATTCCTTATCGCCCTCCCAGCCTACTCCACAGTAGAATTTCCCATGCTATTACAGCTTTTGCTCCTTCAAAGCCTTGTACGGTCAAACCCGTGTTAATGTGTGTAGTTCTACTGAAAGAAAAAACAGAACTAAAGCCAACGTGCGCTGCTGGTGCTATACATACCTTTGATGACCTCCACGAGACAGAGGCCCTCGAGGGACGTCCAGTCGAATGCATAGAAGCACAGCTCCCTCTGCTGAAGCTAGATATTGAATATCAAAGATGAGGAACATCCAGTAAGTAACTGGTTCTTCTCCAGCATGGGGCATGGGTCTGGCATGGATTCACATGTCAACCCTCCCTCAGGCCCCTCTGCTGCTCTTTTTGGTCATACTGCCACTTTTTACGTGTTTACCAAATCTGAAGATGGCTGCAAGGGGCTTAGGGAGATGACTGTCATTGGATGAGGGCAATATGACCCAGAAGCCAGTGTTTGGTTTAGCTGAGAAATAGTTTTAAAGTGAAATGTTTTTTCCTTATTTTTTATTTTTATTTATATAGTGTCATAGCCATAATCAAATATAAAAACCAAAACACGCAACTAAATAATACATAGAAACATCATTCATACGCAAAATACAAAATAATTACATTACAATGTCTGGAAATCGTGAACAGATGCATTGAAAAGACTTCAATGATTCAGAATCATAAAGTGGTAAAAATGGAGCTACTCCTTAGCCCCCAGATCTAAAACTTTTAGAAATGCAACGACTTCAAAAGTCAGTAAAGTTTTGTTGCCCGATGATGATCTATCCCAAAAAATGTCTGAATTCAACCACCGGGGAACACATTTTCCGAATCGTGCAAATCTCAAAGCCCCCATGTTCCTTGGCATTTCGATAGTAGGTGATCGAGCGATTGAGTTTCCTTAGCCTCACATTTGTCACAAGCTGTGGTTGGATACTTCCCCTTATTTCTCGTGGACAAGATTTCCAGCGTGGGAAACAGATTTAATCTGAACCTTAGAAAATCTGATGGCTGGGGTAGCTGGGACTGTTAGTCAAAGTTTGTATGCACTACCCTCTGGCAACACTACAAACAACTATGACTACAGGTATAGGCAACCCAACCTTTGGTATAAGCTTGTACTACACAGTTTTGGTAGCGTGTTGAGCAGCCAGGCTTTTCTCAAGAGAGGAAATGTGAGCTGTAGTGGAGTTACACAAAGATTCACAGTTACAGGTATTCAAATAAACTCTTATACTCAAGGTTTCTTGCATAAACAATTAATACTTTATTAATCAGTTATAAAGCCGCCTTCAGAAGGGAGCAATAGAATAGTAACACACAAATATACTGTACACTTTGAGTTTCTCCCAAAAGCGTTAGGCCAGCTTAGAAGCAACGTACACAATATGGTGTCCCTCTCCCTGGCTCTACGGTTTCCTGCAGCAACTCTGAGGCAATACAACCAACTCTGAGATGGGTATCCAGGTGGCTTACTTGGGAGTTGATTGGTCCTACCAACTCAAAGGGAGAAGTCGTCCTTTGCAGGGCTTCTCTGGCGATGCTAACTTGGCGATTCGGACCTGCAGCAGTGCTTCACCGGGCAAACCAACAGTCCAGGAGTGGCAGCAGCCATCCTCTTCAAGCTCTTCTTTGGTTCCTTCGTCCAGTGGTCGACTCTGCCTTCCAAGCCAAAAGACTCGCCTTTTATTCCGTTCTCTCCCATTCATTCCAGCCTAGCTGCCACTCGCCCCGCAGGGTCGCTGTCCTTGCCGGACAGTCAGCCAGTCAATCACCACAGAGTGCATTTGGGTCTCCTACGAGACTAAGCACGGGGAGTTTTGGGCACCTCCCTCACTTCCTGCCTCCCCCAGACACTCTGAAGCCAGAGGCGGGTTTCACTCCTGAAGCCTGCCAAAGGCGAAGGAACGAAGACCAAACCTGGTGTGGCGCGCATAGAAAACTCGAAGGACCTTTCGACAAAGAAATGGTGATAAAAGAAGACCGGGACCATTTTAACAAAGGAGGTTCAGTGCCATTTTGAAAAACATGGCTCCCGCGATTTAACGGTACCGGAGCTGCGAACAGTTCGCGGTCGGGAAAATCATGGTGGTTCATTGTTAAACCACTGCCGTCCGCCTTTCCGATAGGAAAGGGCAACATACAAATGCCACATGAGTAACTAGACACCAGGGATACCAAGCAACCCCTCTAGCACTCCAATGCAAGATAGGGTGTGCTGGGTCTAGGATTTTACAGGGCTAAGTGAAGTCAATTTCACTGCACTGTTCTGGGAAACAGTAGTTGATCCTAGAGAAGGTATTTATTTAAACCTTGGGAAATCTAAAGGACTGCCCTGTGTCACTGCACTGAAGGTGCTTTGTGACACAATTGTAAAAGATGATGCCTATGGAGTTGGTTAGTCTCCATAACCAAAAAGAAACAGTGTATAAAACACATTAAAATACATGAGAGAGTGGGAAAAAGGGTCTCGCTCCCTCCAGGTAAAAAATCAAGTCCTCAAAATCCAGCAAAGTTGCTGGGGATCCCTAAGGTGGAGGGAATTAGCACATTTTTGAGAATTCTCCCTAACAGGGACCTGGGTTTATCAGTACTTGTGTGTGAGGACGACAATTTACCTAGCCTCATTTGGTCGATTGTCCAAATCCAATCCATTTGTTTAATGGAATGTGTGGCTTTACCTGGATTTTGAAGGAGGAGTTCCAACGAAACATTTGAATTGACCAAGAACTCCGGACACTTGCATTAACAGTGCCACATCCTCATATAATGACCCCTTCGGCGGTTCTGAAATCAATCTCAGGGCAGAAACCCATCTCCACTGCATCAATTATCTTTTCCACGGTTTAGCTTCAATTTTGTCCCAGTCTATATTGATGGATAACAGGTTTGAGTCTAGACTAAATAAAATGACTGGGACAGCTTTGCCTATATTACATCTTACCACAGGTTGGATCGAAAAGTTACAAAAGTTTAGATGAATTATTTTCATCTGAGACCCCAGATTGAGGACCTTAAGGTCAATGGCTGCAAGAAGATGGCCCATAGTCGGAAATGCTTTAATAACAGTCCACAGTTACCTTGTGGACTATATCTGTCGGACGCTTGTCCAGGACCCAGGTATCTGATTTTAAGATCTTCTTAGGATGTTTAAAGATCAGAACCTTAGATTTACTGGGATTCATTGTAAGATCATTACATTTAGCGTAATCCGTCAAGTCAGACAGTAAACGTTGTAACCCCATTTCTCCAGCTTTGGATCTTTCATGGATTCACATGCTTGGAATATTCCCAGTCGTCGGCTGGGAACCCTCGGTACCTTTATAAAGACATTTTCCATAGGAAAAATGTTGACACTTCTGTGTCCTATCTGTCGTTTTTAGGCCGCTTACGCATGCCCCAATAGGACGTAGCGGTATAAATGCCCCGCCACCGCGGCTCCCATCAGATTTCAACCGTCTTCCAAAGTAGTGGGATCACCTCGCGTCATCTACTATTTTTGCTAGGTTGTTTCGTCGTTTTTTCCTGATGTCTTGAAAAGCTCTTTTTCGTCCATGTGCTACATGCGGATTAAAGAAAGTGTATGAAGGAGATGGCCATATGGACTGTATATATTGTCTCCACCCTCACCATTCGGCAGACAATTGTGACATCTGTAAGGGCTTCTCCCAGAAGACTCTCAAAGACTGGAATCGGCGGTTGGTGGCCTGGTTGAACGACGGAGCGGGTGCGTACCCCCTTTTGGAGGTAGGCTCCACGCATAGCGTGGCCTCGACAACTAAATCTTTAGGGGCCCCCTGCCGTTCAGCATCGGCTGAACCTCTGGTGAAGAAAGCGCGTCCGATGGAGAAAGGCTCATTGGAAAAACATTCCACGAGAGAATCTTTGCTAAAAGCGAAAACCTCGTCCTCGTCTAAGAAGGAGAGGCAAGAACAGTCAAGATCCTCCTCAGGTGATCATCATAGATATCCTCGAGTCGAGACTCTGCAAAACACAGATCAAGTTTAAAAAAAGCGGGAACGTCTCAAGGATCTGCGCAGCTACCAGCGTCGTCAACGGGAGGGCGATCGTCGACGCCCTCACTGCCAGTGACGCAGATCGTCTCTTCAGGTGTTCCGCCGCAGGTGGCGACGACGGCAGTGCAGAATTTAACCTCGTCGACGGAGACTCCACAGGAGGCCTGGCGACCGGAGGTATACGACCCGGTTTTACCGGAAACCTTATTGCAGCAGGAGGCAGCCTAGTCCATATCCTCTATGGTCGACGAGCGTAAGCAGGTGGCTGGACCTGCGGAACTTGGTTTACAGGGGGTTAACAAGCTGACTCTTTCGAGCGGGACAAGTATCCCGGTTACAACCCCGTTACTTAACCCTCAAGCTGTTTTATCTCTGGAATTTGTATCTACATTGCAGACCTTGTTGAAGAAATTGGATGAGAAATTACCTCTGGTCACAGCTCCGGTGAGACCAGTCGTCGACGAGCCAGGTCCTTCCCATCGACCAACTCCGATGGCGGTGTCGGCCCGTGAAGGCCATCCATGTGCACGCCCGGAGGAAGGAGAGCTGCTGTAATCCGAGTCAGAGAGAGAGACCCCATATCGGATATATCGTTATCCCCCCTGTAGGGACCCGACCTGGGAGTCGGAAGCAGAGATGGAAGCTCAGAGAAGCCCAGCCGTCGCCCCCGGATGACATTGGTTCTTTCCATGCGATGATGAATAAGGCTTGTACCGAATTTGGACTGGCCCAAGAGGAGGAGAAAAAAAGACTGTTTTTTGTTCGATCATATGGGAAAGAGAAGGAAGTCTGTGTTTTCGGTCCCCATCTTAGATCATGTATGGCAAGAAGGACTACAAACGATGCGTCATCTCTTCTCAGAGCTGGCAATAAAAGGTAGACTGGAAAAGAAATTTAAGGCTCCCGAGTCCACTCCGAAATGTTTGTCCTCTCAACCGGCCCCAGAGTCGGTGGTATCAGCGGCTGCGGCGAGAAAGACAAGATCTCGGCACAAATGCATGACTCCTCCGGAGAACGAGGCCAGGAGACAAGATGCCTTTGTCAAGAAGGTGTTGTCGGTGGGTGCAACAGTGAAGGCGGCCAATTCTCTGGCTATTATGGCCAGGTATGACAGAGATGTGGCATCGTTTAACACCCATACTAGAACATCTCCCAGACGAACACAGAAAGGCGGCGATGTTACTCGTCCGAGAAGGGGGAAGAGGCCTCTAATCACTCTATAAATATCGCTGTGGAACTGGCAGAATCAGGCTTTAAGCAGGTTAACAACGGCGTGGTTCTGAGGAGACATGCATGGCTCAAGTGCACCAACTTTCGACCTGAAGTGCAATATAAGGTGTTGGATATGCCCTTTGAGGGAGACCTTCTTTTTGGTGAAAAGGTGGACAAGGCCTTGAAAGGCATGAAAGAAGACTGACACGGCACGTTCTCTCGGAGCCCTCCAGAGTAGTAGAAGTTTTCGTTCATTTTTCCCCTTTAGAGGAGCGTCAGGAAACTCCCGGTTCTAGTCATCAAGGGACCGTACTTTCAATAGACCGTCGTACTCCTCTCAGGGCTACAGGCGGGCTTCTCAGACCGCAAAAAGACATCGGGACTATCAGGCCTCTAGGAAGAGGGGAGGTTACTCCTCGTCCTCGAAAGACAAATAATCAAAAGACCAGCAATGACGGGTTTCAGAACATCCTGGTAGGCAGGGTGTCTCACTGTGTCGACGAGTGGGAAAAGATAACCTCGGACCAGTGGGTATTGGACACTGTGAAGTTCGGTCATTCCTTACAGTTCAGAAGCAAGCCGTCGCACATTCCACCAGTGTTTTCTGCTCAACCTCACCGGAACGTGTTAAAACAAGAGGTAGTGCTTATGCTACAAAAAGGGGCTATAGAATTGGTACCTGTGTTGCAGAGGGGTCAAGGAGTGTATTGCCGATACTTTGTGGTGAAAAAGCCCAACGGAAAAGGGCATCCCATTCTCGACCTTAGAGACCTCAACAAAACGTTAAAAAATCTAAAATTCAAAATGCTCACACTTAATGAAGTGATCCGGTCGATTCAACAGGGGGATTTTCTGGCGTCATTGGATCTCCAGGACGCGTACTTTCATATACCGATGCGTCGACGACACAAAGTCCCTAAGGTTTGTAGTCGGGTGGACCCACTACCAGTTCATAGTGCTCCCCTTTGGACTGAAATCGTCTCCCAGGACGTTCACGAAATGCCTAGCCCCAGTTGCAGCATGGTTAAGAAAACAGGGGCATCATGTTTAACTGTATCTGGACGACTGGTTAGTGAGGGGATCATCCCCTATGGCAACTCAAGCAAGTCTAGAGGCCACCATGCAACTTCTGCGACGACTAGGATTTGTGGTAAACTTCGAAAAGTCCTCATTGACACCGTCAAGAAGCTTAGTGTTCTTGGGTGCACAATTCGAAACTCAGTCGGGATTGGTGAGACCATCCGTGGAGAGGATCCACAGACTCAATCAGCTGGCAAGGCAATGGAGAGTCAACACCAAAGTGTTGGTAAGGAGATAAATGTCGATACTGGGCGCCATGGCTTTGTGCATCCCTTTGGTGAACAACTGCCGCCTCTTCATGAGGCCAATTCAAGAATTCCTGGCAGACCGATGGACCCAGAGCCAGGGACTTTGGTCGGACAAACTGACCGTCGACAAAGAGCTCCTGTGAGCACTTCGATGGTTGCAAGTCTTCGAAAACCTATCAAGAGGGGTTCCCCTGCAGGAACCGGAGTTTCACATGACCATAGTGACAGACGCGTCGCTGACTGGATGGGGAGCACATCTGGGCGCTCTACAAACGCAAGGCCGGTGGTCGTCGGAAGAGTCGCTCCTTCATATCAATGCGCTGGAGTTGAGGGCAGTGCGTTGGGCCCTGAAAGCTTTTCTACCGCACATAAAAGGGTCAGTGGTGAGAATACTGACAGACAATACAACAACAATGTTTTACTTGAGAAAACAAGGAGGTACTCGCTCCAGAACTCTTTCTACCGAGGCTCAGGAAGTATGGCAGTGGGCTCTACAACAAAATATAACCATGGTAGCCCACCATCTTCCGGGAGTAAAGAACGTGCAAGCAGATTCCCTCAGCAGGGAATGGATCAGATACACGAATGGGAACTGGACGAACTTCAGTTGTAGAAGATTTTCAGAAAGTGGGGACAGCCTTCTCTGGATTTCTTTGCGACGAGGGAGAACAAGAAGTGCGAACAGTACGCCGGCAGATGGCCACAGATCGATTCACTGGGGGAAGCGTTCTCCTTCCCGTGGACGGACAGGTTTCTGTACGCCTTTCCACCATTTCCACTCATACGGCGGACCCTGCAGTGGATTCACAGGTACCGATGTCGAGTGAGCTTGGTGGCTCCTTATTGGCCGAGACAGGCGTGGTTCTCCGACCTGCTACATCTTTCAATAGCGCGGCCAGTAACGTTTCATAAAGTCCCGAACCTCCTGACCCGGGACAAGGGAACAGTGCGGCACCACGATCCGGACAGTCTCAACCTGAAAGGATGGCTCCTGACTTCTCGGGAGTTTGGTACCCAGACTATTTCATCAGATTTCCATCGAATTCTGCAAGCCGTGCGGGCTCCGTCTACGAACACTTATTATGCATGCAAGTGGAGGAGATTCTGCGTGTGGTGTCAAAATCAGCCGGGGTTGAAGCCCCTGAATATAACTCCGGAACAGCTTCGGCCATATTTGCTGCATTTAGCGGAGAGTGGGTTATCTTTTTCATCGATAAAAGTACACCTGGCAGCCATTTCAAGGTTCACGCGGAGAAGGCAGTCGTCACCATTGTTTAGTGATAGGCTGATAAAGCACTTCATGAAAGGTTTATTTCGTACATTTCCACCGATTAAAAACTTTCCTCCGATCTGGAGTCTTAACCTAGTGTTGGCGGAACTAATGAAAGCTCCCTTTGAACCTATGGCTTCCTCATCTATGAAATTCTTATCATGGAAGTTGGCTTTTTTGGTAGCTATCACTTCAGCACGACGACTCTCGGAGATAAAAGCATTGGTCATAGATCCTCCGTACTTGAAATTCTTTAAAGAAAAGGTGGTGCTGGCAACCAACCCTCATTTTATTCCGAAAGTTCCTACTCTTTCATAAACATTCGTCGATTGTACTACCTACAGTTTTCACGTCTCCTTCATCGGTTGCGGAAAAAGGTCTCCATACATTGGACGTGAAAAGGGCTCTAAAGTTTTATCTTCATCGGACTCAGCAATTTAGAAGTACACAAACTGTTTGTGGTTTATGGTCCGTCGACGAAAGGAAAGGCAATCTTAAAACAAGGACTAGCTCGATGGGTCTCGTTGACGATTGCCTTTTGTCACTCGAAGGCGGGGAAACCGCTGGAAAGGCGTCCGAGAGCCCATTCCACAAGATCAACTTAATCTTCGGCAGCGTTGTGGGCCGGGATTCCGCTGGGAGACATCTGTCAGGTGGCATCCTGGTCGGTGCCACATACATTTTCCTGCCATTATTGCCTCGAACGGCAGCATGCCGACGATGTACAGATGGGACGAGCAGTCCTACGTCATTGTTTCAATGAGGTAGGCCCTGTTTAAGGAAATGTCCTTTACTCTATGTGCATGTATGTGTATGTATATATACATATATATGTATAGATAGATATATAGATATATATATATATATATATATATATTTCTGAGGCTTGTGGAATCTGCTTAGATCACATGCTGTGCATAGGCCGACATCTAGTGGAAGCTGCGGAGTATTACAGTTTGTTTTTCGAAAGTCGAAAATGGGCGTCGACACAGGCGTGCCAGTAATACTATCCCTAGTGTGACGTCCACTGTACCCAAGATCCCTCACGCGTGTAGGATCCTCAGATTGTTTTTTTCCGCCATACTGGTCGGAAGCATCTTGCGGAGTTCCCTGGCCTTAGCCATACTTTTGCTGTTATTATAATTTTAATTCTTATTCATTCCCTTCCCCACCCCAACGTCGACCCTCAACCTCGACGACGGCTGGAGAAGTCATCGACCGTCGACTGCTGCACGACGGATCTGGGCCTCGGTAGGCCGCTGGCCTCGGCCCGGGCCTAGTAGGCCGCTGGCCTCGGCCCTTACAAGTAGGGAGAGTGGGGGGTGGTACATACTCTTCACTCTTGATATATAGTTACATTTATATATATTCCTACACTTAGCAGCCCGCTGCCTTAAGGTGCGTATGGAGGGTACCCCTTTTCAATTCTGCCCCAAGTGCAATCGCAAATACCCTTGGGTCGACAGGCACGCCACGTGCAATCTCTGCTTGCCGAGGGATCACCCCGAAGCGAACTGCAGAGCGTGTAGTAGGTTTAAACCTAAGACACTTAAGGACCGTTCGACAAAGCGTTGGGCCCACCACGCCAGGCAGGAGGCCATGGCAGCGGAGGGCGCCTTCAGCGATGGCAGCGACGCCGTACTTTCGGACGGCGAGGGCATTACGGCGTCGAAAGACAGCCGACGAGCGCAGGTCCCCGACCTCGGAAGGTCGTCCGGCAAGGCGGCTATGGGGAAGACCCCCGGCGACGCAAGCGCTACACACCTAACACACACTAAACACACTAAGACCAACCGGACCTCGACGACGTCGACTTCCCGGAAAGAGGCACAAAAAGAACGGTCCGACTCGGTGTCCTCTGGGCGCTCTCGATCGAGATCGCCTCACGACGCAAGGCAATCATCCACTCTTGCCAAGAGTGCCTCGCTACACACACTAACGGAAGTTCGATCGTCGGGAGACGAAGACGACTTCCACCCCCAGGCCGCGCTCCAAGATACCGAGACCGCGGTTAACACCAGTGAGGCCCCACGCCCGAAGCACACAGATACCTTTCCAGACCCTCGACGCCAGGCGTCGAAAGTCTCTGGGGCCCCCAAGGGACAGGGAAAACATTTTTCCACGCACGGAGAAGGGGGGAAACAGCGGAAAGCACAGCCTTCCACCCCTGTAAAGCCTAAGCAGACAAGCAAACACAAGTCTACCCTTGAAAATAAATCACCTGCTAAAGTAATACCCTGTTCCAGGGAATGGTCCAGTGAAGACATAGACAGGGTTATGTCTAGGATGTCTTCCTTAGCTGATTTTTATGATAAGAACCCAGAACACTTTCTTTCATATAACCCTCAAGGGGCCACACCCTCAGGCTCCTCCGATCCCATCCCGCTAAGTAAAAAGCCCCGGGTCGAAAGACCTGAACCCTTCGAGGTTCAGCCTTACTCCACTTCATATTCTACTCCACTCCCCAGTTACCAGGGACAAGTTTTCCCTAGAGAGGACCAGGAGTTGGACATGATGGAAGAACAAACCGGGACAGATTACTATGCGGAGGATGAGGACTTGGAGGAGGGAGAAGATGAGCAGGAAATTTACAGAGTAGATTCCCCAGTACAAAGCGAAGCCCCAGTTACTGACTCTCCAGTTGATAACCAGCCCCTCCTTAACGAGGTTCTCGCCCGAGCAGCGGAACACTTCCACATCGACACCCACGGTGTACAGGAGGAAAGGGACTTCGCGGAGGAGTTTGTAGGAGAGAGAAGACCAGTCGCTCAGACCATCCCTATCCTCAAATCCATCCAACGAAGAATAGATCCTTCCCTGGTGAATCCGAACCTCACCAGAGCTGTCAACCCCAGAATTGAAAAGATTTTCCGGGCAGCCCAGTCTGACCCTCTGTATATAAGGGGACATCTTAAACCAGATTCCCTAGTGGTTACCAACACTAGAAAAAGGGCTGGCACGCCCTTATCTTCATCAGAAGCTCCTCCCGACAAGGAGAGCAAAAAACTTTACGGGTTTGGCAGGAAGGTAGCCTCAACGTCCGCCTACCAAGCAAGGATTGCGAATTCCACCACCCTGTTGGCTAGTTACAATTGCCATCAATGGGAAGAGGTCGCGGCGCTCATTGCCTCTGCTCCAGAACCATTAAAGGGCCAGCTGGCTCGGATCTCGGCAGAAGGGAGAGCCGTGTCTGGTTGCATTTTAAAAGCAACTTTCGACGCCGCTGACAACGCAGGGAGATTGATAGCAGAAGGTACTGTTATCAAAAGACATGCGTGGTTACGGCAGTCGGGATTCAAGACAGAAACCCAGGCTTCTTTAATAGACAAGCCAGTGGAACCCGACCTATTGTTTGGGAAAGCGGTCGAAGACGCACTTAAAAATGCCAAAGATGAATATGAGACTCTCAAATCCCTTGGCCAGCTTACCAACAAACCCCCTAACCAGAGGGGGAACAGTAATTTTCGTCGCCCACGCGGACAAAATTCACAAAGAGGCAACTATGCCCAGGGACAGGGTACACAATGGAATAACAACCAGCAGTCTACCCAGAGTTACGGCAGGGGTAACAAGAGAGGTCGTGGAAGAGGCAGAGGCAGCCCCAACAAGGGAGGTGGCACGCCTCCACCAAAACAGTGACGCTCAGTTCAGGGTCCCTTGCCACGCAACCCCAGTAGGGGGACGCATTTCCACCTTCACCCAGGCTTGGGAAGGGATCACCTCAGACAGATGGGTGCTGTCAACAGTATCCGCAGGATATTGTATAGAACTACTGCAGCGTCCCCGGAACCATCCTCCACGACAAAGAGTGCACTCCCTAGAGCATCAAAGGATCCTTCTCGAGGAGATCGCCATTCTGCTAGAAAAGGACGCGATAGAACTCGTCCCAGGACACCAGGTAAACAAGGGTATCTATTCAACTTACTTCCTTGTGCCAAAGAAAGATTTGACAATGCGCCCAGTATTAGACTTGCGGCCTGCCAACAAGTATGTCAAGCCCCAAAAATTCCGTATGACCACGCTACAAGAGGTAATCCCCCTCCTAAAAAAGGGGGATTACATGGCAACCTTGGATATGAAAGATGCTTATTTTCATATTTCCATGCTCCCAGCGCACAGAAAGTACTTACGCTTCAAGGTAGACAGTCGCCACTACCAATTCAAGGTACTGCCCTTCGGGATAGCTTCTGCACCAAGGGTATTCACCAAGGTACTGGCGGTGGCGGCTGCACACCTACGCAGGGAAGCAATCCCGGTGTACCCTTATCTGGACGACTGGCTCATAACGGGGGAGACCCCAGGAATTTGCAGGTCAAACATTCAGAGGACTATCGACCTCCTCCACGAATTAGGCTTCTCTATCAACGAGAAAAAGTCAAGTCTGGTGCCAAGCACCTCAAAACAATTTCTAGGAGCTATCCTAGATACTCAGAAAGGATTGACCTTCCCTTCGGAAGAGAGAATTCGGAATATACTTCTGCAAATTCCGCATTATCAGTCAGGTCAACAGATAACAGTACGCAAAGCTATGCGGTTACTGGGCATGATGGCGTCATGCATTTACCTGGTCCCCCACGCGCGTCTGCGCATGCGTCCCATGCAGGAATGGTTGGCGAAACAGTGGTCTCAGGCAAGTGGTCATTGGGACGATCTAGTGGTCGTTTCGCCAACACTCGTACAGAGCCTACACTGGTGGACAAGAGAGAATCTCGCAAAGGGGAAACCCTTTTACAATCCCGAAGTACAAGCCGTGGTAACTACAGATGCATGCCTGACTGGGTGGGGAGCTCACCATCTCCACCACACAGCTCAGGGTCTCTGGTCTCACTCAGTAGCCAAGAACCACATCAATCTGCTAGAGCTTCTGGCAGTATTCCGAGCGCTAAAGGCGTTCGAGCCCCATCTACTGAACTTGTCGGTGCAGATCAGGACGGACAGCACGACAGCCATGTTCTATCTGAACAAGCAAGGGGGGACTCGTTCACCAAATCTGTCCAAGCTTGCCCAGAAAATCTGGATATGGGCACTCAGACGGAACATCTTCCTGTCATCGCAACATGTTCCAGGGGAGCTCAATTCCCTAGCGGATGCTCTAAGCAGAGACTCCCTCCCAGAAGAACACGAATGGGTCCTTCACAGAGACGTGGTAGAAGATCTCTTCTCTCAGTGGGGTTTCCCCACTATAGACCTATTCGCCACAAGCGAAAACAAACAATGCCCAGGATTTGCATCCAGGTTCCCCCAACCGGACTCCCAAGGGAATGCCCTGTGGATGAACTGGTCAGGGATGTTTGCGTACGCTTTTCCACCAACTCCTCTCATCAGGAAGGTGGTGTACAAGATGAACAAGGAATCGATGACGCTCATCCTAGTTGCTCCCATGTGGGCGAGACAACCATGGTTTCCACACCTACGC
Source organism: Ambystoma mexicanum (assembly GCF_040938575.1). Taxonomy (NCBI): domain Eukaryota; kingdom Metazoa; phylum Chordata; class Amphibia; order Caudata; family Ambystomatidae; genus Ambystoma; species Ambystoma mexicanum. Next base: position 304,117,200 of record NC_090926.1, read on the forward strand.
AGGATGGCGGTGTGCGAACCCATCAGACTCCCAGCTTGGTACAACCTACTGTCCCAGCAACAGGGTCAAACAGTGCATCAGGAACCCAACTCTATGAACCTAGCAGCATGGCTCCTGAAGTCATAGAGTTTGGACATCTCAAATTACCACAGAGGTGTATGGACATTCTAAAGGAGTCCAGGAAACCAAATACAAGGCACTGTTACTTTGATAAGTGGAAAAGATTCGTTATCTGGTGCCAGAATAAACAAATCAACCCGGTTGATTGCACTCCTTCCAACGTTGTGACATACATGCTCCACCTGCTGGATGCAGGGTTGGTTTTTAACTCACTGAAAGTACACCTGGCAGCCCTCTCGGCTTACACCACATCCCATAACAAGGTCTCGTGGTGGAAAGTGCCAGTGGTTAAAGCCTTCATGGAAGGAGTAAAGAGACTTCACCCTCCTATTTCGAACCCACCGCCAGGATGGGACCTCAACGTGGTGCTAGCTAAGCTCATGGGACCCCCATTCGAACCCATGCATAAAAGTAGTCTCAAACACCTGACTTATAAAACGGCCTTCTTAGTAGCCATTACCTCCATAAGAAGGGTCAGTGAGATTCAGGCTCTGTCAGTGCAAGATCCTTTCTTTACTATCCACAAGGACAAACTGGTTTTACGCACACACCCTAGGTTCTCACCTAAATTCATATCCAAGTTCCATGTAAACCAGTCCATCGAGCTTCCGGCTTTCTTCAAAAACCCACAAAGCTCGGCTGAGGTAAAACTACACACCCTAGATGTGCGTAGGGCGGTCCTATACTATGTAAATAAGACCAGACCGCTAAGGAAAACAGATCAACTGTTTGTCTCCGTAGCTACAGGCAGAGAGGGGGATCGCGTCTCTAAAGGCGCTATCTCGAAGTGGATTATCAACTGTATACAGCTGTGTTACTCTCTTTCTGAAAAGACTCTGCCTTTTACGCCAAGGGCCCACTCTACTAGAGGCATTGGTGCCACTCTGGCTTTCATTGCAAATGTTCCCCTCGACACCATTTGCAAAGCGGCTACTTGGAGCTCTATTCACACTTTTACTCAGCATTACTGCATTGACACTCATTCCAAGACAGATACACAAGTGGGACAAGCGTTTCTAAGACACCTGTTTGCTCATGACCCTTCTCACATCCCACCTCCTTCTTCTGGTACTGCTCGCTAATCTATGCACAGCATGTGATCTAAGCAGATTCCACAAGCCTCAGAAGGGATACATTACTCACCGTAATCGTATTTCTGATGCTTGTATCTGCTTAGATTCACATGCGACCCACCCTTCCTCCCCTCCGAGAGAAGGCGCATGATTGCTTGTAGTCTTACCTTTCTGTTTATCTGCTTGGATTATCTGTACTCACGCTACTCCTCATGCTTCCTCATGTCAGAAAAAATACAATCTGAGGATCCTACACGCGTGAGGGATCTTGGGTACAGTGGACGTCACACTAGGGATAGTATTACTGGCACGCCTGTGTCGACGCCCATTTTCGACTTTCGAAAAACAAACTGTAATACTCCGCAGCTTCCACTAGATGTCGGCCTATGCACAGCATGTGAATCTAAGCAGATACAAGCATCAGAAATACGATTACGGTGAGTAATGTATCCCATATATATATATATATATAGATTTATATCTAGATATATATGTATATATCGTAATGTTATAGTTGCTGATATTCTTTGACGTTAGCGTGTAACCGCTGAAGTTCTAAGGGAGAGAGGATTTGGTTGAGTTGTTATTGGTTTGCATGCACACCTCCAGAAATCAAGAGTACTGCTATACAATCTATTCTAAGCATGTGAATCCATGAAAGATCCAATGCTGGAGAAGGGATTAGTTTCTTACCTGTAACTCCATTTCTCCAGCATTGGTATCTTTCATGGATTCACATGCGCCTGCCGGCCTCCCCTACATGCAAACAATATATACCCCTTCCTACTTTGGGGGGTTAAAATCTGATGGGAGCTGCGGGGGCGGGGCATTTATGCCGCTACGTCCTATTGGGGCATGCGTAAGCGGCCCAAAAACAACATAGATAGGACACAGAAGTGTCGAAATTTTTCCTATGGAAAACGTCTTTATAAAGGTACAGAGGGTTCCCAGCTTTACGACAGAGAATATTCTAAGCCTGTGAATCCATGAAAGATACCAATGCTGGAGAAATGGAGTTACAGGCAAGAAACCAATCCCTTGTGAGTGGTCTAAAACCACTACGACGTCGGTGTAGGCCAACCAGTTTCTTCTGAAGTCTCACATTTTTGGGGTGACTAAGCCTTTCTCCAGCATGGGGTCTGGCATGGATTCACATGCTCATGAATATTCCCCGTCAGGCTGGGAATCTTCAGTAAAGAAAAAATCAGTTTGTTTCATTTCTGAACTGTCTTTCTCATACTGCCCCCAGCCAATGACTGCCCTCTACCTAAACCCCTCCTCTGGCATCCATCTTCAGATTTTTACTGCACGTTGAAATGTTGGGAGTCCTCGTGCTATATCTCTCGAGCTTTTACTGCGTTTTGCGAGTTGTTAAACATTTTTTTTTGTTCTAAGAGTTTTGATCTATTTTTCAGTCAATCGAGCCTCAAGCTCCATCGATCCGTCTACCGACTAACGGGGACCTGTTTTTTGGAACCTTCTACACCCCTCAAGGGCGATTTTTCATCGAGTTCCCTTCTTGGAGGATTCCAGAAGATTCTTGAGGCCTACACCGCGTGGACATGGCCGAGGATAAAGGACATTGGACGCCTCTGTTCAGGATCTGCCCAGGATGCGGGCTGCAGAACATCTTTCTGGACGATGGGCACTCCCTGTACCTTTATTGCCTACATTCAGACTGATCGCACGTGGAGGTGACCTGTGCGTTCTGCAAGCACATGGTGCCACGCACCATGAAAGACCGTCGCAAGTGGCTCACCGAGTGGCTGCAGACTAAGATCCCAGTGGCGGGTGAGCCCCGGCAGCATTCTCCAAAGAGGAAATCTGAGTGGTCTTTTAAGACCTTTGAGGGCACTCGGGCGACGGGGGCCCAACATAAGGCAAAGCACCGCGAGTCCGCGGGCACCGGGAGCGCCTTTGGTACGGGCTCCACAGCAGCAAAGCCGGGCACAGCATCGCCGACGCAGTCAACCAGGAGCCAACGCTCCGGCTCAGCGAAGAAAGTCAGACCAACCGGGTACGCTTCTGGAGAAGGCCCGGTCGACCCCTCCATTGAAAGCCAAGGGAGAGCGGGGCATTGACCCTCCCCCCACGGTGAAGGCCTCAGACGCCCAACCCCCAAGACGAGTTTCCCTGCTTGCTCAGAGGGAATAGTCTTTCATGCCAATTGAGAAGACTCCCGTGAAGACGATGCCGATCATCGCTCCGAGGCCGTCTCCACTGGCCAAGAAGAGGGGGGGGGCATGGTAGTCCAGCCGGACTCTGATGTCTCTTCCGAGGAGGAGCTCTCTGGCCTGAAGACAGTGCTTGACAAGAAGTTTGTCGAGGCCAGGTCCTGCGGAAAGGACACAGACGAGCCGGACGTGGAAATCAATGAGGGAACCGATGAAGGGCGGTAAAGAACCGGAGGACACCACGCCACTGCCAACGCTCCCATTGCATCCGCCGCCACCACTGACGGACATGTCGGCAGACATCCTACAAGCTCTGCACTCCCTGTGTTCAGAGATAAGGACAAGGATGCCGTGCCTCCGACGGGTGATCCCGCGCCCGCGGCTCCTGGACCATCAGGGGACCTGCCGCCAAAGAGAATAGTCCATCCGCCTCCACCCTACCATCCTTCACCTCCATCCCCTCCGGCGAGGGATGAGACGGAGATGTTGATGACTGGTACGGACGACGATGGAACGGACCTCCTGTTGCCGCTACCCAGGGCTTCTCAACCCGACGAGATTGATTCGTTCCATGCCATGATCTCTACGGCCTCGGAGCTATTTCAACTGAACCCTGAGGAAAAGGAGGGATTCCTTTATCAGTGCCGAGAGGCCAAGAGGAAGACCCTGCTCTCGATCGTGCTTTTGGGCGACATTTGGGATGAAGGACTGTCCCTCCTGAAGAACCGTCCTCGGCCCCGGCAAAGAGTCTGGTACGAGAAGAAATACAGGGTGCCAGACTCTGCTCCGAAGTGTCTCAGGTCCCAGCCGTCCCGGACATGGTCGTCTCGGCGGCGGCCAGGAAGAAATCTGCAGGATCGGCGGCATCAACTTCCGTTTCCCTGCCGGACGGCGAGGGAAAGAAGCTGGACGCCATGGGACGATGGGTCATCTCGTCAGCGGCAACTACCATTAAGGCAGCCAACGCTCTTGGCATCGTGGCCCACTACGACAAGGAGCCTTGGTTTAAGATCGCCCCGCTCCTGGACTTCCTTCCAGACGACAAGAGAGCGGAAGCCCTTGAAATCCTGCAAGAAGGCGAGGTGGCATCGGACCATGCCATCACGGAGGCCACGGACATCGTTGACACTGGCTTCCGCCAGATGGGCAACAGCGTTTGCCTTCGTCAGCGGGGTTGGTTGAAGGCCACCAATTTCCGTCAGGACGTCCAGACAAGGCAGATACCGAGACGGCTCATGCCTTGGGCATGCTACAACAGTGACGGCCGTCCTTTCGGGCCTCCGGAGGCAAGTCCCATGGTGCCTCCAAAGGATTTGGTGGCAACTACTGTTCGTACCGTCAACCATCCCATTCCTCGACCCAGGAAGCCTACAGGGGCTGCAGCAAAGCTGGAGGAAATCGTCGTTACCAAGGCCCACAAGGTGGGACATCCACGATGAAGCAGGACTGAACGTCGGGCCCCCATGCAAGTACCCCGGTGGGAGGCTGGCTGGCTTGCGGAAGTCGTCAGCGTGTGGAAGTCCATCTCCGACCTTTGGGTGCTGAACACCCTGGCCCACGGAAACACTCGGGAATTCCAAAGGAAGTGTCCAAGCGTTCGACCAGTACCCAGGCAAGTAAACAACGTCCCACAACTGCTTCTAGAGGTATAAGCGATGCTGAAAAAGGTTGCGATAGAACTCGTCCCGAAGAGGCTCCGGGCCTAGAGTGTACTCGCGGTACTTTCTCGTCAGGAAGAAGACCGGCGGTTGGCGGCCCATCCTGGATCTCCACCGCTTCAACAAATACATCGAGCCCCAGAGGTTTTGGATGGTCACCCTTCAGCACAAGCCGGGACAGCTAGAGGAAGGGGATTTCCTGTTGTCGCTGGACCTGGAGGATGCTTATTTTCACATCCCCATCCCCAAGGGGCATCGAAAATTTCTACGCTTCGTTGTCCAGGGGCAGCACTATCAATTCAAGGCCCTTCCCTTCGGTTTGAAGTCGGCGCCAAGGGTCTTCACCAAGTGCCTGGCACCGTTGGCGGCGCAGCTGCGCCTGCAGGGGGTCCACATCTACCCCTACCTGGACGATTGGCTCATCCGAGCGAAGTCAAGGGAACTCGCCATCGAGCACACAGCGAGGACGTCCGCCTGCTCACGGAACTGGGGTTCTTGATAAACTATGCGAAGTCCTGCTTGGTGCCATCACAGAACTCTGTTTCTGGGGTCCAGGCTCAACACGGTGTCACACCTGGCTTCGCCGTCGGAGGACAGGGTAAAGGCCTTCCTGGGCAAGGTGCAACGGCTGTTCTTGAATTAAGGCATCATAGGAATGATTATGTACCACAGGTCTCTTTTTAAACTGAATAATTGGGGGACTAATGTCCCAGAGAAAAGGGAAGAAAGTAGATGGCTCACACCTGCACAAGATTTGATCATCAGACAATTGTTTAACTGGTTCATTTAGATTATTGGTCAAAGTCAAACCCCCTCTGTCAAATTTCCTTAAGAAATTAACAGCAGGGTTTGAATACAGATCACAAGAGTAAGAAGGTGATACATATGCAGCCTCTTGTGCCAGTAACACTATCAACATATCCTGGTCATCACTGTTCCCCTCAGCGATTATCAATTTAAGGCATCTATTGAATATGGTCCTAGATACGAAGAAATACTCCAAAACGGAGGCCACCCCCCTATGCCAAGTGGGGCCTCCCGAGAGATCCCCCTCTACATTACCATTAAGCATACAGAGGTTGCGATACCTCCTAACATTTAGCCAAATTTGCCATTGTTTGTTATAGGTTTAGTTTTACCCGCAATCTTATCTTTGGTTAATATACACTGGGAATTCACATCACCTGCTATTATGATTTCGTCTGAGGGGAAAAGGGATGAAAACTCAGCTAAGGTCCACATGGCCGCCAGATTTCCCAACTCTCACTATCAAGATACCCTGTTTCTCCTTGGACAGTAGTTTAGAGAAGCTGAAAACGTCATTATTGGTCGCGACCATGACAACATCCACAGGTCTGCCCCCACCAGAATGGAGAGCAAGCTGCTGAAATGTAAACCCATCAATTCCCAAAATATAAGTCGGCCACGTTTCCTGAAAGAAAATCAAATCCAAGTTCTGGACGATCGAGAATTTACTGGAATCTAATGGAAAAGAGGAAATCCCCTTGTATTGCAAGAAATTCAACTGTGTGCCTACTAGAGTTTGTTGATGTAGGCCTATTTTGAGAAAGAATTGAGATGATTTCTGGTACCATTTCCCTCATGTTAGTAGAAGGGGGGGGGGGGGCGGCTCTGGCAGTCCCCAACAATTCAGCACTCCGACCAGGCCCTTGAGATTTCGCCAATCGGGTTTCTTGAATCGGGGAACATATTTTGGAAACCGTCAAACCTCTCTGATCAGAAGACTCTTTAGCCCCCATGATGATCTCTTGACCCAATCTCGATTTTAAGGCTAGTTTGGCTATGTTGGTATTTGAACAATAAGGAAAACTCACCCGATCGATATCATAGGAAGAGAGGTACTTATGCAGAGAAATGCTCTTCATTTCCGCTAAGATGGTTGAACGAGTCCGCAGAAACTTTCCCAATTCAACACTCACCCCTGATCTTGCATAGGTACATTTACGATTGACTGCCGTTGATCAGTTTTATTTGGGTGGCCTGGCTGACGGGGTAAATTGGTAAAAGCCCACTGCCTAAGGCCCCTGTGTTCTTTTGGTAGATAACTAGGGTGCCAGAGTTCTCTGAAAGTTGGTGGTCACCCCCACTCGATGGACTAAAGTCCGATTCTTTTAGGGTAGCAGATTCTTAAGTCGATCGGTTCTGACAAACTCACATTTTGTTTATTGAATTTTGGGCCTGGTTTCAGGAAAATCGACACTGGTTTCATCTGGTTAGATTTTTTTTAGCCGCTTTCAGAAATATGGGAGCTATCTTCCTTGCTGGAACAATTGGATCAGTTTGTATGGCTACTGCAGCTGTTATTTTCACCCCCTCCTCTGAGGGAGCTACCCCAGATTGTGTCTGAATTTTTGCTTGACTTTTGCCCTTTTTTCCTTTTGTGCTGTTAGTTGCTTTAGGAGTATCTGCGGCAAAATCCGACACAGACGCCTCTTCTAAATATCTGAAGAAGCGTTTAGTGTCTGATGTACGATTCTTTAAATTCAGTTTGGTCGGTTTATTCCCAGTTAAAATTAAGGATAGACCCTTTAACATCTCTTTTCTCAATTTTTTGGTCTTCCCATTGGATTTTTTTGTTTGAGGCTGCACCACTTTCTCTGATGCTGAGGAGATATTAATTTTCTTTACCTCATCAGAGTCTTTGCTGGAGGGTGTCGTCTCAGTCACTTGCGCTAAACAAAAACTCCTCCATTACGGAGGCTGAGAGAGGGAATCATTCATCTCATCCACCAAGATGGTTTTCTCCGAGACCTAATCTCTTCCTGGATTCCTGTCCATTGTTCAGTTAAATGATCCAGTTTGGAAGATTGCGTTGTAGCTAGGGAGCAGAATTCTCCTAGAATCTCAGCCACTGACTCCTTGACAGCTGTTTTTACAGCAACATGGTAATTTCGCTCTTTCCAGGTCTTTCGTGATTTCCAAGAGCGAGCCCGACTGTTGCTGTACTTAAAGTTTCAGATTTTCTAATACTTTTACCGATGAGTTCAATACAAAATTCAAGGCCATTATTGTGGGTGGGGCCAATTCTTTTGACTTCTTAACTTCCACTGGATTAGCTTTGGCCATAGGACTTCTTATTCCCTGGGGGGACTACGAGAGCGGCTCTCTTGAACTAATATCATTCTCCCACATCGTTGGAAGAGCATTAAGTTTGTAAGAAGATTCTATCAGAGTTCGATTTTGAGGTTCCAATAATTCCTCATCGAGCAGGTCGATTTTATTTGCAGCCTTGTCTATATGATCACCACACTGTGGAGTAATTTCAATGACCTCCATAGCTATTCTCTCTTCAACCTCACTGTGACCCACTGGGCTCAATGGGAAGATACTCCCAATGGTATTCTTCATTGTAGTCGTTGTGAGGGTATAGTTCAAATTAGCTGGAAGCAGATTACATATAGGGTGGATTCACCTGCTTGAAGCCTGTCATGGGCAGGGCCACCTGACAGCCCCGAACTTGTGTGGCGTTGGTGATATGTGGGATAGACACTTTGTGGAGGACCAAAAATGCTGCTTCCAGATTTGTAGAGTTTAAAAGTGCCCCTCTACTTGATGCTGAAGTACCATTATGTTGGGGAGCACTCCGAAGGTTATACGTTTTCGACATGTGTGTTAAAGACGGGGCTCACCGCCCGCTGGCCTCAAAGTAATTAGCTGGCTTTAGCGTGTGGTCTTAAAAGTGGCCAATCTAATAGCCAAAAATTCAGCACGTGGGTCAAGGGCAAATTGCACAATGCCCACTGTCCACAACTGTGCTCTTGACGTTTGGTTAAACTGAAAGCTCTTAAACAAGTACATGTTAGACAGAAGGAGGGTCATCCGTCCAAAAACCTTGAAGGATATCAAGAGACTGTGATGAGGTGAATGAAACGATTGGCCGCTTGGGCTTTGCTCTCCGCCTTATAACCTTATGCCCCCCCCCATAGAGTAAGGGCAAACCTAAGTGAGAGTGGAAAGAAGCACAGGCCAACGGTGTCAGCTGTTAGGCTATCCAAAATTCAATAAAGGAACGAACGCTGATGGTGTTGACTATAAGAAGATAACCCAATAGGTGACCCATGATCCCCCCACCCCCAACAGAGAGCTATTTAGTTTTAGTTTTAGGATGTTATGCAACATTACGCAACTCTAGTTAGCTCTTACTTAAAATGACACACAGGTCTCCTGCCCTCATCCAATGCTATTTCTGGGTCGGTTTGTTTGTTCGCCTGGCCTCGGTTCGACCCCCACTCCTTGTGCCTCGCTGACTGCCCAGCGTTCGTCACCGTTGTTCAGCGGTGCTCGAGGAGATTCGAGGAAAGGACCTTCCATAACGTGAGCCACCACGTATGATCGTCAAGGCGCACTGAATTCACCACAGCCGCTTCCGACAATCGAAGTACCTGTTTAACCGTTTTTTTCCTTTTTCCGAGGATTCCCAGCATGACAACAGGGAATATTCATGAGCATGTGAATCCATGCCAGACCCATGCTGGACAACAAGAATTACAGGTAAGTAACTTAACCTTCTCTCAATGTTGCCTTCCTTTCTCCGACATTTGTCCATTGCAGTTGTTGGTGATGTTTCTGCTTCTGCTTGGCAGTCTTCACCCGTACTTGGGATTTCCTTGCGAACAGAAGAAAACACTTTGCCATCATTGTGGGTCACAGGCATAAGGTGATACAAATTGGCACTACACAGATACAGATTGGCGCTTTAGTGGGTGACATGATCTTGATCCCTCCCAGCTGCCACTGCCCTCCTCTGGAGCAGGAATGCCACTGGATTTCTCACTGATGGATCTCCCACCCTAGGGGTCCCTATGCCCTCCTGAAGAGATGTGTGGACTGACCTTGTCACAACTGGTTTTGGCCAGTTTCAGTCCTTGAACCCTTCCCCTCCCTCACACTTTTTGTTGCAGTGGATTTGGCTAAGTAGTAGTCCTACTGACTGTGATGCTGGAAAAGCATTGGTGGGACAGGGCCTCCCTGTCCTTGTCCTGTAGTCCTTTTTTCATTTGTGTTCTGTATTTTCTGCCTCGGAGTCCATGTGGGACTCCTGGCAGTGCAGCTCTTCCTGTTTTTGGTTTGGTGTACAGACCCATGGGATACCCTTATTTTTCTGGGCACCTGTGTGTGGCCCACAGAGCAGGGTATGGGGTGGTGGCAGCTCCATGCTGAATGTGACAGGTGCTTTGAGTATCCTCCATTTTGTGATACCCAGGCCCTGCCATTTGAATCGGTTGATTCCTGATGGGCAACAAGATGGCCCCTGTGGCCTCTTGCTTTCTATTGCCTGTCACCTTGTTTTACCATAGTCCTGGGAAGCCCTGACTCTGTCCCTTCCCCATGACTGGCTGTTGGGTGGAAGTTCCATATATGGTGGTGTTGTGAAGTCCAGGCCAGACTAGCTGGAGCCTTCCCAGTGACTGTATGTTGTGGGTACACCCTGTGGGTGGGACCTGGGTGAATGGAGTGTGTGAGCAATATGCACGTCTTGTTGTGGATGTCTGGGTTCTGGTGTTTGACACAATGACTGAGACAGCCCTGCCCGAAACTGGTATGAATGCAGGGTGTAGTGTTGAATGGCTGGGTGCTGGTCCCAATACACATTCCTTGTTGCGAGTGTCTGAGAGGGAGGAGAATGGCCTGAATGGCCTGAATGTCCTGTATGCCTGATTGGCTGACTGACTGCTGAATGCCCTTCTGAGTGATTGGTTGCCTGAGTGTGACCCAGCAGAATGAATGGGAGATCAACTAGTATATCTGGGGGCCTCTCACTGCTAGAAATCGTTCAGAAGCTAGAGTTGAAACTAACCTTGAAACTGAATCTCGAAGCCGAGCCTGAAGAAGGTTGACTGCTGTCTCACTTCACGGAAAGCCAGCGAGACTGATCCAAGAGAGGACCTGGTTAGGCACCCTCTTCCCGTGCTCCGGGGGGACCATCGAGCACTGGTAACCTTCGCCGAAGCGCCCTGGAAGTCAGACCCTCGGCAGGCTGCCGACAGGAGACCGGGACCGTCGAGGAGAACGAAGATAAGCACCGGACATTCCTTCCACCGTCGTCGACCAGGATTTGCAAGTTTGCTGTAACCGCTGGAGGCCCAACCAAGCCGTGTTGCCCAGAAGCTGGGACCGCTTGATGCCGTGCCATCGACCCCCGGAGCTGAACGCTCCTTTGCCTAAGACTTTTGATTCACGTACGCGCTCTTCCGCACCACTGCCCGCCTTATCCCACTGGAGAAGGCCAGGCCGTCGAGGTGCCGAGGAGCATTCGCCAGTGGGTTTCCCGCCACCCAAAGACCGCAGAGACGCCGGATGACTCGACGCCCTTGCTGGGCCACAGTTCTTCAGACTCTTTGCGGGTCTGAACTATAGACATCGAGGTGCCACGCACGCCTCTTCCTTGGAGGACATCTTCGACTCGTGGTCGACGAGCACCGCCAGGATCGAAGCTGCTGCCTCGCCGCGTAACTTCCATCGAGGATTCTCGACGCCTTTTATCTTCCCTCAAGTGGTAACAGTCCTTGTGCTGACTGACAATACAGTGACCGTGCATTACCTCAACAAGCAGGGTGGGTTGTACGGTCACTTCCCCTATTCAGACAGGTGCTACAACTCAGATTCTAGTTGCTGGAGAACCGAATCACAGTATTACATGAGTGGGAGGTTTGCCAGGAAGTTCAAGATCTTCTTCCGGTGGGCTACTAGACGGAGGATCTGTTTGCCACGAGGGCCAACACGAAGTTCAAACAATTTTGCTCAAGGGAGTTCCCACTGAAGGGTGCATTAGGGGACGCATTTCTGGTGTAGTGGGTCTCCGACCTTCACTATGCCTTTCTTCAGATACCAGGCATCCTGTGGATCATCAGGCGGTTTACAAGGTTTCGACCCACCACAATCTTGATCGCCCTGTACTGGGCAATGAGCTTGTGGTACTCGGATCTCCTGGACTTGACGATTTGTCCATCTCTAAGGTTTCCTCATTGGGCAGACGACCTATCCCATTCGGAAGGTCTGGTGCTCCACCTACATGCGTGGCTCTTGAGAGGATGAGGTATGATAGCTGGGACCTCTCAGAAGAGGTACTTGAGGTATTACTGTCTCCATGCAGACCTGCTACGAGATAATTGTACGTGTGCAAGTGAAGGTTTGAGGACCGGTGTAGGGAATGCGGGCTAGACCCTATTAAGTGTCCCACCACGAACAGGCATGGGCTACTTGGTAGCTTTTTCTGTGATTAAGAGGTCGCCGGATCAAGGATCCTTTTTCATGGTCCTGTTAATTACCCAATTTCTGAAAGACCTTGTAAATAGGTTCCCACCTACTCCCTTTTTGGTTCCGGACTAGGACCTAAATTTGGTTTTAACATTTTTGATGGTGCCTCTGTTTCAGACCATGAATTCATGTTCTATCAGGTTGGTTACCCTGAACTTTCCTGGTGGCAATCACATCAGCGAGACCTGTGAGTTTCAGGCCCTATCCTGCAAGCCACCCTTCCTATGTTTTTTCAAGGAGAAGGCTTCTCTCAAGGTGCGTTCTACATTTCTGCCAAAAGGGATTTCCTATGTCCCAGAGCATTGATTTGCCAATCGTCTATCCACCTCCACGTCCCTGCAGGGATGAAGAAAGGTAACACAGACTGGACCCTAAGAGGGCACACAGCTTCTTTGTAGCTAGGACAGCAGACTTTAGGCATAACAGCCTACTCTTTGGCTTTCTCTCTTTCCAGAAAATGTCTGGCTGTGTTAAGTTATGCTGACTTACAGCATGCACAGCTACCACCACAGAGGCTATCTCCAGGCGCTCGTGTGACTCTGGAAAAAAGTGGTCTGGGTGGGTTAGTGAGGTAGAGTGATGGGATCGGTCCAGAACCAGGAGAAACTGGCTTCTGTGTGTTTTGGATTGCAGATAGGTTGTTTGCTGGCACTGGCTCATATCAGTAAGGCTGAGTCCCAATTCCTGCGTTTATTGTATGTGAATGTCTGGTTATGTTGGGTGTGTGTTTTGTGGGTAGATTGGCTGACACTTAAGGTTGTGCCCACTGGCTTGCTGTATCCATACGGGTAAGGTGCAGTGCCTGGGATTGTTAGTTGTATGCGAGTGTTACTTATGTTGGGTGCGTATGTGTAGCTTGGCTAGCTCATAGGGCATGTATAGTACTTGACAGATGTGTTGAAGTGGTGCAGGAGCGGGGTGGTTAGTGCATCGGGTAGTCTCAAAGTGCTTGTAGTTTGCTAATCTTCCCAATTTTATCTGTGTGACACGCCTGGCTAATGTACACAAATCTCTCTAAATGTGACACATGGCTAATCTTCACAAATCGATCTAATGTGACACATGGCTATACTGCCCAATATGTCTATTGTAACATGTTTTCTGTCCCCACTATACATCAAAGTACAACACACTTGCTGCCCCCAAAGTACTTCTAGGAGCAACACATTTGCTTCCACATTTTCAGTACAATGGCTAACTGTGGAGCGCAGCACATTTCATAATGGTGGTAGTGAGAGTGGCCAGATTTTCTGGAACACCGTATTGGCTGTGCTCCTCGCCCATATCACCTTACGATGGCTAGTTATAGGGCATGGCAACGTTCAACACAAGTGAACTATGTTGTGTACACATTGGCTAACTATAGGGTGCAGCAGGGAAATATAACTAGACTATACCAACAGTTCAGATGTGAAGTATATTGTTACCTTACATAATTAGGCTCAGTCCAGAAAATAGTTAACTTACACACTCAGCTAAGTGCAAAATATGGGTACCTTTCACAATTAGGCTATATGATAATAGGTTATAAGTGTGGTGGAGTTTTAGTGGAGTACAGGAATGGCCTGCCCACACCACACTTACCTTATCAGTCGCTATAGGCTGTCTGCGTCAGACGTCCCAGGTGAAAATGTGCAAAAGTGGGGCTGCTTAGACGGGAGCTGCCCTTTGCTTCGTGGCCCTTAGCCGACTGCGTGCTCAGGCAAGGCAGTTCTGGAAGGGCTTCTGAAATGCAGCTGTTCCAGTCACGTGGGGGGCAGGGACCAATGTGAACCAAATGAATGGGCAGGTGAGGAGTGGGGAGGGAGGGTCAGAGGATGGATGAAGGTGAATGAGAGAAGGGAGAGGGAAGCAGGGACAGATGGCAGCCAGAACCAGAGGCAAAGAGACACCGGACTGCCTGAACCAATTGCTCAGGGGTTGAGTGGGGGATGGAAAAAAGTCAGAAACAAAGGACTACAGCACAGAAGCAGGACACTCCAGAAGTAGACCAGCTAAAAACATGTTAGAAGTTAAAGGAAAAGACCCAATAAATCACTCAGAAAACCCACAACTAGCTCAAAAAACGATTGCAAAATACACGCAAATGGAGTTCAGGCCATACTTTCACACACACACACTATTGCGTAGACATTCAAGCACAGTCACACTCTAAGGTGGGCTAAGGGATTTAAAGCATTTATTTGCAACAGTCCATTCCACTCGCCTCCTGGTTCAAGGAGTAATGTTTGCTAATGTATTTATTTGATCAATTAGGCACTTGTAAGGCTCTTATACATCAGGAAATTGTGTTTTAAAGCTCGCAAAGGGAAGGGAACAAGGGAAACAGAAGACATGGCATACACAAAATACAAAAATAGTGGTGCTACTGGGCCTTGTGAACATTAGAATCGTGCAAGTGCAGAGATAAGGGACAGGAGGGGGGGTGCTCGAGTGTCCACAGAGGTCGGGGGCATGGGGCAGAGTGCCATGGAGGCATTTGCAAGGAAACAGGTATGTGCAAGAGCCTTTTGAGGTTTCATGCATCTTTTCAATGAGGGAGGGCTGGACTTTACAAACTATATGGTATTTTGTACATGCAGGAAACTTGGTTGTCCTCCAAGCCGATTTGTGCGGACTTTGAAGTATGCCTTAACCTGGCCCAGACAAGGCCAGCAGGAAGACCCTCGGCTGGCCTTTTGACGTTGGTGAAACTGGGGCGGAAATCTTAAGATTTTGGAAACTAGCCACCCCAAATCCCTCTGTTCTGCTGGTGTTACTGAATTGGGAGAGAGTTGCTGGTAAAAGCTCATGGTTAATAGTTGTGGTCAACCTGTACTGGAACCCTGAGGGGATTGGGGAAGATTAATTTGTGGGTACTGCAACTCATTTAATAGATGACACGTTGGTGGAACTGAAGGACAAAATGGGGTTAAGGTTGCCAAAGACCTCCCTGTCTTAAAAAGCGGCTCTGTGTAACTGAGTTAAAAGAGCGAGACGTTTGTATGGTGAACGGCTGGCTAAGAGGCGATATTCTGGGTAGTGCTATGTGGTCCCGCAGCTCAGCCCAAAAATCTCACCTGGACTATTACTTTGTATCTGGTTGTCTATTCAAATGTCAGCATACTCTAAACATTAAACCGATGGTAAATAGTGACCATTATCTGTTAAGTCTAATCTTTCATTCCACCACGGATGAGGAACTGGATAAGAAGAGCAGTTCGCAGACTGCAAAATCCTTATCCATCCTCACAAAATCCACGCCCAAGACCTAGAGTCAAACGCACCAGCGTTCCAACAAGGGGTGGGCCTTCGGTGCATTCCGGTGCTTCCAAGAACGACGATCCAGGCAGCCTGACAGTTTGCAGAGTCCACACCGTTGCATGCAGCATAAGGTGGGAAATAAGGGCTTCTTTTAGTCCCCCTCCTCAGCCCCAGCCTCAAAGGGTAAGAAGGCATGACACACCCCTCCGGTTCCGCGGGTCTACGGTGGGGGGCATACTTGCCCTTCACGCACAGCATTGACGCGTAGGGTTTACGGACCCCTGGATCCTATCAGTAGTGTCCTCTGGTTACTGCCTACCAGTACCGCCCCACACCCCCCTCCGCTCTTCCGCTCCCACAGATTGGGATAACAACTCTATTGGCGGAAATTCGATGCCTCGTGCAGAGTCAAGCAGTGGAAGAAGCCCCAGCCTCCAAGCGGGGCATGGGCTTCTACTCCAAAATCTTCGCCATACAGAAGAAGAACCAGGCTGGCCTTTGAGTTGTATTGGACCTTTCCACCCTGAACCTTTCCCTTCCGCTTCAATAGTTCAAGATGGTTACCCCAGCACTTATTGCGGAGACACTGTGCAAGGGAGACTGGATGTGCTCCCTGGATCTGAAGGATACATACCTGCATGTCCCGATTTGGCTACCCCATCGATCCTTCCTGAGGTTCAGGATCCTGGGCTTTGATTTGCAATACAAGGTTCTACCCTTTTGGCCTCAATTTGGCCCCTAGGGTCTTTACCAGGCTTATGAATGCAGTGGCAGCCCTTCCCAGGGCCCAGGGGCACCATGTATATCCATACGTAGATGACTGGCTCGTCAGGGTGTGATCTCCGGAGGCGGTTGAGCACACCGCCTCCGCCCTCCTGACTACGCTACACGAATTGGAATTTTCCATCAATCAAGAAGTCACTGCTGCAGCTGGCTTTCCTGGGACTCATCTGGGATACAAGCTCTGAAAGAGTGTTTCCCTCAGAAGACAAGATTGCAGCCGTTAAGAGGGCCACGGGCCATTTTCTCACCAGAGAGTTGACCTCAGCTTGGTACCAGCACCTGCTGGGCCTCATGGCAGCAATTCTTCTGGCAGTGCCTTACATAAGGCTCACAATGAGGAGATTGCAATTGCACTTTGCGGCCTCATTGAATCAGGAGCGGGGTTGCCAGGCAGAACTTGTCAGCATACCTCTGATTCTCCACCACAACCTGGTTTGGTGGAGCACGGACTGCAAATTGAGGATAGGCAGACCATTCCGTCAACCAGCCCCACAGGTTACCATCACCACAGACTCTTCCCTAGAGGGCTCGGGAGCTACCCTGGACAAACACAGCACACAGAGTTTGGTCCCTTCAAGAACAGGAGGCACAGTTCAACTGGCTGGCGCTGAAGACCATCTGGTTGGCTCTCAAGGCCTTCCTGCCTCTCATCAGTGGCAAAATGATCCTCATTCAGACAGACAGCTCCACCAGCATGTATTATATCAACAAGCAGGGTGGCACCATGTCACATCCTCTATGCACCCTGGCAGTCAGAATGTGGGAATGGGCCGGCGAATGACATACACTTGATGGCAATCCACCTCCCGGGGAATCGAACCTGGAGGCGGACAGACTTAGCAGGTTGGGCACGGACTATTACTGTTAGGGAGAATTCTCTCTTTAGGCTGAATTTCCTAACCTAGTGAGTCCCCCAGCAGCTTTGCTGGATTTCTGCAGTTTGTTTTTTTCTCCTGCCAAGAGTGAGACTCTTTTTTTCTTCCACTCTTGGACATGATTTATGGTGTTCCTTTGACTGTTAATGTGTTTTATGGGCTATGGGGTCCTTTACTCCATAGGGTCTCATGTGTTTTTACTATGTGTGTTACACAGCACCCTCTGTGCAGTGACACAGGGGTGTCATAGTGACACCCCACCATAGACTCCAAACCCTGGGACTGACTACTGTCTCCCAGGGTATGTAAAGTCACCATTGGCTTTACTAGTCCCAAATTATTAACAGAAACCAGTACAAACCATCATTTCGAAGGGATTGTGTCCTCCGACGTATTCCTCATCTTAGATATCTCCTTCCAGCTCTGCTGGCCTCGGAAAATTTTTCTCTAGAGGGCGCTGCGCGTCGACGTCCTCCGAGTCGATGTCCCTCGACAGCCGCCGTATCGACGTCATCCTGCCTATAAAGGCCGCGCGCAGCGTCCGTTGCTCAGTTCCGTTTTTCCGCGCTTACTCAGTGCCTCGGAATACCGTTGCTCAGTTTTGTCAGGTTAAACCTATTTACCTCGAGTTATTCGATCCGTACTCGATGGCTTCTTCGTCGGAACCGACAACTCCTCGATCCGGCTTCAAAAAATGCCGAGATTGTGGGAAAAAGATGTCGCTGACTGACCCTCACAGAGTTTGTGGGTCCCATCACTCCTCGAGATCGAAGCACTCGAAGAGGAGACGTCGAAGATCCCCTTCTCCGTCTTCCTCTTCCTCTGTTTCGCCAAAGAGAATCCCTTGCCCCACGAAACATAGTTCCCGGGCTGAATGGGAGGAATTCCGCAAAAATATGATGAGCGTCTTCAAGAAAGCGGCCTCGACCCCCTCGAAGACTGCCGAGAGCGATGTTCTGGTCGAAAGACCCGAAGGTCAAAAACGCCGAGAGTCGCAGTACCCGGCGAAGGAAACCTCTCGAGCGCGTCTCGAACCCTCGAGTAGGACTATGACCTTCAAACCTTCCTCGAAGGTTCCGTCGACGCCGAGGTCGGTGTCTTCGACGCCGTTGTCGAAGGGACCTTCGTCACACGGGTCTGTCGACTCGACGCCAGCTTCGACACCGGCGTCGACGCCAAGAAAAGTCACGGTTACGAGACACCCAGTGACTATCCCCAGGTCCTCGATGACGATGGCTTCGAGATTGTCGAGCAGAATCCCAATTCTGTCAAGGTCATCGAGGCCTCCGCCTTTGTTTTCAACGCCACGCTCGAAGCCGTCGGCGTCGACGACATCGACGTTTTCGAGGCCGATTATGACAAGTTCGGCACCCTCTGCCTTGGAAATGGGGTTTACACCCTATGAGTTCAGAACAATTGAGAACTATGTCCTCAATTATGGAAGAGGGTGAATTGTCTGAACAGGAAGACACATTTGAGTCACCCCAATTAGAGAGGAATTTTCCTCTGAAGAACGCAGGTTAAAGGATCTTCATGATTCCTTACATGAGGCAAGTGGGTTAGACACTTCCCCTGAGGTGGAGTTTGCTAGGCCAGACCCGGGGGAGCATGCTGAAACCCCCCTATAGAGCCTTAATGGCCAGGATCACAGAGTTTATGGGGTGGTCTGCACCTTCACAATCTTTCCAACAAGATGACCTCACGGATATTCTTGACAAAGGCCCACAGGAGGATCCTGTGGTGCCTTTTCATAAAGCTCTTCAGAGGAAGATTATGACGAACTGGGAAACCCCAGATGTCGTCCCGGCAGTAAATAAAAAACTGTCTACAAAATACAGGGTATCCTCTACAGACCCGGAGTTTTTGTCAAAACACCCATCCCCAGAAAGTCTGGTGGTACAGGCAGCATCTTCTACCGATGTCAAGACGGCTTATCCTACCGTCCCACAGGACAGGGACGATAAAAAATATGATGCTATGGCAAAGAAAGTTTTTTCGGCATGTAGCATGGCGTTAAAATCTGTTAATGCTACTTGCACCCTTGCTAGATTCAGCCATACACTTTGGGAGTGTGCTTCTACAGCGGCTGACTGCATCCCGGAGGGAGAAGAAAAGGGAGGCGTTCCTGAATATCATACAGGACGGTAAAGACGCTATGTGCGAATCCCTCCAGACGGGCATTGATTCGGCTGACAGTATCAGCAGAGCAATGGCGGCAAGTACAACAACCAGGAGATTCGCTTGGTTGAGAAAGTCTGGTTTTGCCCCAGATGTGCAAGCCAGGCTCTTGAACATGCCATTCGATGGCTCTTCTTTGTTCGGGAAAAAGGCGGATGACAGTTTAGAGAAACTGCAAACTTCAAAAGCAGCAGCAAAATCCCTAGGCACTGCAATCCGTCAGACACCTTTTCGTCCCACAGGAACCTCTGCGAGGGGCAAGTCCTTTCACTTCTACTCCGCATTCGGAAGAGGTAGAGGACGACCGGCTCAAAGGGGACAAAGAAGAACTACCCGAGGTGGACGGGGTAGATATTCAAAAGCCGCAGCAACAGCAGGTGCCTCTTTACCATCGGCATCTGCATCAGCCGCCCCAAAACCACTCTGAGGACTTCCCTCACAGGACACCTGTAGGAGGCAGGTTGACTCAACATCTGGCGGTATGGCAGGCTATCACGTCAGATGCTTGGGCATTGGAAACAGTTGCCCAAGGTTACTGCCTGCCTGCCCTTCCTACGCATACCTCAGAGTCACCCACCGGGGATCAGCTCTCAGAAAGCTCCAGATCCGCTCCTCTTGCAGGAAATTTTGGACCTGCTAGAGAAAGGTGCCATAGAACCGGTACCTGTAGCGGAGAGGAACAAGGGCTGGTACTCCCCTTACTTTCTCATTCCAAAGAAAGACGGAGGACTGAGACCCATCTTGGACTTGCGAGAATTGAACAAATTCCTCAGGAAAGACAAATTCAAGATGGTCACTCTTTCTCAGATCCTCCAGGCCCTTCAGTTCCAGGACTGGTTGGTATCTCTGGACCTTCAGGACGCTTATTTCCATGTGCCTATCCATCTCAAACACAGGAAATACCTGAGGTTCGCAATTGGCAACTCTCACTATCAATTTCGAGTGCTGCCATTTGGGCTGACCTCCGCCCCGAGGGTCTTCACCAAGTTAATGTTGGTAGTGGCGGCAAGTCTAAGGAGGGAAGGGATTCACGTCTACCCCTACCTGGACGATTGGTTGATCAGGGCTGTTTCTTCGGAACAAGCTCAGATCCAGCTAAATCACGTGTGCCACTCCCTTCACAAACTGGGCTTCTCCCTCAATTTAAAGAAGTCACAAATGATACCATCGCAGAGACTCCAATTCATAGGAGCGATCCTGGACACTTCCCTGGGAAAAGCCTCGCCACCAGAGGTGAGGGCTCAAGATATTCTACAGATGGTTACCAAGTTCCAAGATGCCCAACGTCTCCCAGCCTTCGACTTTTTGAGGTTGCTAGGCCTCATGACATCCTGCATTTTCCTAGTGCCAGAGGCTCGCCTGAGAATGTGATCCCTCCAGTGGGCACTGAGGACTCAGTGGTCACAATTCTCAGGGAGAATGACAGATCTTCTTCAGGTTCCCGACAGGGTGGCTCGAGACCTTCAGTGGTGGGCCTGTCAGGAGAACATTCTGAAAGGAGAACATTTTTGGCAACCCTGCCCGGAGATAACAGTAGTCACGGATGCCTCACTCACGGGGTGGGGAGCCCACGCCAACGACTTGACCATCAGCGGTCGTTGGTCTCCATCGGAGTCCAGACTACATATCAACCTGTTAGAGCTGAGAGCCATCAGACTTGCACTGAAGGCGTTCCTGCCAGCTGTACAAGGGAAAAACGTCCTGATAATGACGGACAACACGGTGGCCATGCATTACCTCAACAAAAGAGGAGGCGTAGGATCACTACCCCTGTGCAGAGAGGCGATGCAGCTCTGGTTTTGGGCAATCCAAGAAGGAATCTCTCTATCGGCAGTTCACCTAGCCGGAGAGAAGAACTTGACAGCGGACGCTCTGAGCAGGCAGAGCACAGACTCCCACGAGTGGGAGCTAGCTCAGGAAGTCCTTCAAGAGATCTTCGCCCTTTGGGGAACCCCTCAGGTGGATCTGTTCGTCACAGCCTCAACAGGAAATGCAATCTGTTCTGCTCAAGGGAATTTCCCCCGAGAGGAGCTCTGGGAGACGCGTTCATAGTGGACTGGGAGTTTCCGCTTCTGTATGCGTTCCCACCGGTCCCTGTCATTCCTCAAATGATCAGGAGGTTGAGAAGATTCCGGAGAACCATGATCCTAATTGCCCCGGATTGGGCCAGGAGAACGTGGTACCCGGACCTTCTAGACTTGTCCATCTGCCCTCCAATTCGACTTCCACTCAGAGAGAACCTACTCTCACAGAAGGGAGTTCAGGTTCTCCATCCAGACATCAAAACCCTCAACCTTCACGCTTGGCTTCTGAAAGGCTGAGGTACAAGAATTGGGACCTCCCTGATGATGATATGGAGGTGTTGCTTTTGGCAAGGAGGCCAGCAACAAAGTCTTTATACCGCTGCCGTTGGAACAGATTTTGCAGCTGGTGTAGAGAACAGAACATCGACCCTTTTTCATGTGGTACACCAATGGTTTTGTCCTTCCTACTATATTTGGCGAATTCAGGCCTTCAAGTTGGCACCATTAAGGGCTATCTCGCAGCGCTATCCATCTTTAAGCGCACTGCGGAAGAACCATCCTATTTCAAGTTACCCTTGGTAATACAGTTTCTAAAGGGGTTAACCAATGTTTATCCCCCAAGACAATTCCAAGTTCCTCTATTGGATTTAAAGTTAGTCCTAACTTTCCTGATGGGCACACCTTTCGAACCACTCCATTCTTGTTCGTTAAGATTCCTTACCCTTAAAACTGTTTTATTAATAGCACTTACATCTGCTAGAAGGGTGAGCGAATTACAAGCTCTTTCTTGTAAACCCCCTCACACAATCTTTCACAAAGACAAAGTTGTCCTGCAAGTGAAGCCTAATTTCCTCCCAAAGGTGGTTTCTGAATTCCATATCACTCAGAAGATTACCCTACCATCTTTCTATCCTCCTCCTCATGCGGGGAAAGAGGAAGAGAGGTTACACAGGCTAGACCCTAGAAGGGCTTTAAGTTTTTACATCAGTAGACTAGCCAGGATAAGACGGGCAGACCAGCTGTTTGTAGGTTACACAGGTCACAAGCTGGGGTTACCAATAACTAAGCAGACGATTTCCAGATGGATCATTCTAGCCATTCTGGAATGTTATAAACTGGCAGGGAAAGAGCCCCCTCAAAACCTTAGGGCTCATTCGACCAGAGGTATTGCAGCTTCATCGGTCCTCAAAAGAGGTGTGCCGGTTAAAGACATCTGCGCGGCCGCTACATGGTCTGTCCATACCTTTACACGATTTTACAACTTGGATTCCTCCTCCAGTCAAGAGACTAGGTTTGGAAGGGCTGTACTGCATTCTATTCATCAATAGAAGACAGCGTGAAGTCAGTACTCCCTCCTCCAATAATAGAATACTGCTATGGGAGCCTATCTAAGATGAAGAATACGTCAGAGGACACAATCCCTTCGAAGAACAAGTTACTTCTTACCTTGTAACGTTCTTTCGACGGGATGTTCCTCCGACATATTCCTCATCGACCCTCCCATCCATCCCCGCAGTTCTACTTCCCTTGTTGTTGCAGCTTACGCTCCTTCAGGGTGATTAGTCTAGTCCAGAAAGAATTATTGTGGGCTACAAAACGGAACTGAGCAACGGACGCTGCGCGCGGCCTTTATAGGCAGGATGACGTCGATACGGCGGCTGTCGAGGGACATCGACTCGGAGGGCGTCGACGCGCAGCGCCCTCTAGAAAAAAAAATTCCGAGGCCAGCAGAGCTGGAAGGAGATATCTAAGATGAGGAATACGTCGGAGGAACATCCCGTCGAAAGAACGTTACAAGGTAAGAAGTAACTTGTTCATTGTGGACGTACTGGTCGGGACAATTCGATTGCCCCGGGGTCTGTTAGTCGAGGGGGCACGTCTCCGTCCCCCCTGATCGAGTTTTGGCTTGGGGCAGTGGAAACTACTTTTTATATTCGACCGCAAATATTTCCCTATGGGATTTTCCCATTGTTCGAGGCTACCAACTTTAATTATTCAATTCTCATAGCCTCGAACATACCGCCGGTTTATTTATTTAATATTAATTTGCCGGTTGGTATTTTTTTGCCAAGACTCGATTCTAAAATGGCATTTGTGTTCTCTTCTGTGACTCCAACCCAAGTCGAGCCCTTTGTTCCACTTTTTGGCGGGCTTCTCCACAGAAGCCTCCAAAAGTGGTGCCACTCTGTCTGGGTACCACAGGGGGCGTGGGAGGGGGTTAAGGCACCCTGGACTGAGTTACCTCACCACTTAGCATGTTTGATTGACAGCTAGGCTGAGTGAATGGGGGTATGCTGCATAAAAGCAGGGCTTTGGGGACTGGAACTTCAGAAGTCGCCACAGGACCTGAGAATCCGACGAGGGAGAAGCTGAGCCGACCTACCATGACGACACCACCGGTGGAGCCCTGCAGGACCAACTCACCACTTCCCGACGACAGAGGATCTCCCGGCTGGCGAGGCTTCTTCCCCTGACTGGTGGG
Source organism: Ambystoma mexicanum (assembly GCF_040938575.1). Lineage (NCBI taxonomy): Eukaryota > Metazoa > Chordata > Amphibia > Caudata > Ambystomatidae > Ambystoma > Ambystoma mexicanum. The sequence goes on from NC_090926.1 coordinate 304,141,088, forward strand.
CCCAACCAGTTTTCCTTCTTTCTTCGCACCCCAGACCTGTTTGTGGTCGAACTGCCCGTGCCAAGCACCCCGGCGGCCGGATAGCCACTGAACCGCGAATCAACGGACCGCTCCTTGTACCTGAGAAACTCAGTGGCTGGTTTCTTCCCTGGCAGTGCAACGGACTCCTGTCTTCCTCCCCGACGAGATCCTCTCTTCCCCCGGACGAAGCACCGACTTGCATCCGCTGCCAGGAACAACTGCCCCCGCTGGAGTGTTCTCACCACTTTAAGGTACCGTGTCTGCCAGGCCTCCCTTTCTAAAGATTGCTACAAGGTAATAATAACCCCTTAACCTTCTGGACTGGGCTGCCCGCCTTGACCCTCTAACTGGTCCCGCTCTTTGATCCAACTCCTTTTTGAACCATTACAAGACTTTTGTGCACTGCAACCGTGTGACATTGGACACATTTCGTTTGGATCCTCTTAAGCGGATCTGGCCTACTGACTCTGAATTCCTAGTGTTACTTTGCCTTTGCCTTCCTCCCTTGTTGTGTTCGTGAAAAAGTGTTGGGATCTGTTTCAATTTATTCTCTGCTTGTCTCTCCCTTTTAAAACGAATTATTAGAGTGCCATCTGCGTTAAGCGCTCACCGCTGTCTGAAAATAAGTGGGGTTTTACTTAAGACTTGTCTAATATTCTTTTAATGGAGTGTATATCTTTAAGTGACCGTGTTTTTGAATTGCTTACTATTAGTGCCTGTGTTTTTCTAGATGTGTTTTTAAATAAATAATTCTCTCTTTTACACCAAGCCCTGGTCAGTGTTTACTTGTTCTATTGTGTTCTCTTGACCTATTGTGAATACTCTGTATACTGCCTAACTCTTCTTGAGGGAAGTCTGACTGCTCAGCCACAGCTACCAAGTGAAACTGTGTGGTACAGACTGCTACCAAGTGGGTTTACTGCCAAACACCTGTAGTCCTAAATCTTTTGCAGTGGTCCCAGAGGGAACTGCACAGGTTTCTGCCTAACAATTACGAATGGCAATTGAAAAATCAGGTCCTCCAGGGGATCTTCAACAGATGGGGTCATCGACAGGTGGACCTCTTTGCCACATGGTACAACCGTAAGGGCCCTCAGTTCGCATCCTGGCATGGCCAGGTTCCCGGCTCTCTGTGAGATGCGTTACAGATATACATTCCCTCCCGCTCCCCTGGTACACAGGCTGATGTGCAAGATAAGTCCTGGCACGTCAACATCCTTCTGGTAGCTCCTGGGTGGCCAGCGAGGCCATAGTTCTCAGAGCTGCTCAGCTTGTCGGACCAACCTCGGATTCACCTCCCACTGGGCCCAGTTAATCTACTATAAAAGCAGGGGGAGGGGTCATCCACCCCGCCCCACAGAAGTTGGCGCTTGCAGCGCGGTTCCTGAACAGGTCACATTAAAGCTCTGTGTCTTTCCCAGGCCAACCTGGACATCATACAGGGTGCTAGGAGTGATGCTACCAGGAGCCAGTACAAAAGCAAGTGGACTAGGTTTTGCCACTGGGTGGAGTCCAAGGAGGTCGATCCTCTTTGGACAACGTATTATCCTTCTCTGCACACCTTACACACTCAGGAGTGCAAATCGGCACATGCTGCACCTATTTGGCAGCCATCAGAGCTTACCGGAACTCGGAGGAGGAGGTATTTTCATCCTCCAACCTGGTTGTGAAAAGACGGGCCACACCAATCTCTACCTGCCTATCAAGAAGCCACACCCTGTATGGGACCTTAATGCACTGTTGGGCATCTTGGTGCACAAACCTTTCCGACCAATGGCATCCGCGGACATAGGGCTGGTCACCATCAAGACAGCCCTCCTGGTGGGTCTTATGTATGCACGCAGGGTCAGCGAAATTCAGGTACTAGTCGCTTCAGAACCTTGCACTACCTTTCACAGACTAGGTGGTCCTTGGAACGCACCCCGCATTCTTGCCTAAAGTGGTCTCTTTGTTCCATCTAAATGAAGAGTTAGTGTTACCTACCTTCGCGGAGCCCACGGACAATGCTCTGAGGGTTTTGCATTGTCTGGATGTCAGGCGCGCCCTGATATTCTATCTGGACAGGACCAAGAGCTTCTGCAAATCGGTCCGAAAGAAGACGGGAGGGCGGGGGCCGCTCCTGGATCTAAGATGCCTCAACTATTTGAAGACCCAGAAGTTCTGGATGGTCACGTTGCAGCACATGCTCGGCCAGCTGGAACAAGGCGACTTCCTGCCGTTGCTGGATCTGGAGGACTCCTACTTCCCCATCCACCTGGTGGGCGCCAAGAACACCATTGCAGACTTGCTCAGCAGGGAGCTACTTTTTTGCCACGAGTGGGAGCTTCACCAGGACCAAGTAGATATTCTATTCTGCGAATGGGTTCAACCCCAGATGGACCTCTTCATGATAGCGAGGTACTGAAAGTGTCAGAGGTTCGCCAGCAGGTTCCTGCAACCAAAAAGCATGGGGATGCTTTCTCGTTCCTGTGGGCGAGGTTTTTCCTTTATGCCTTTCCTCCGTTCCCACTAAGTGATCAACACACTGTCACTGAAGATTGATACTTGTCGCTCCGGCTTGGCCAAGACAGATATGGTATCTGGACCTGCTCGGCCTGTCGAAGGCACCACTCATCACGCTGCCGCTACTTCCTGATCTTCTTGCCAGAGAAGGGGGAGCGATTCTACATCACAAACCAGCATCGCATACCTCGGAGCCTGGCTCCTGCAGCCCTAGAATTTGGACATTATTCTTTGCCAGCGGAATGTAAGGACATCCTAGCCAATGCCAGAGCCTCTTCCACATTAAAGGCTACAGCCATAAATGGAACCGATTCTCCATATGGTGCCGGGCGCAGCAGATCACTCCCCTGCTTGTCATGTCCTCTTCGCTCTTGCCATACCTGCTTTCCTTGGCCAAGACTGGACTGGCTCTTGCCTCTATCAAGGTGCACTTGGCCACCATATCCTGTTACACCAAGGCACACCGGGTAGGCCTTCCCTGTTGTCTCACAGGCTCGTCAAGGGGTATATTAGGGGCCTCGTCAGAACTTTTCCTCTGGTTAATGTTCAGGCTCCAGCTTGGGAACTCAATGTGATATTGCCTAAACTCATGGGGGCACCCTTTGAACCAGTGCATTAGGTTCCCCTGAAGTTACTTTCGTGGAAGACCGCGATCACCTTCGGCCAGGCATGTTTGAGAGATCCAGGCCCTGTCCTGCAAACAGCCGTACTTATCCTTCCACACTACATGGTACTGTGTACATAACCCACCTTTATGCCAAAAGTGCAGTCTTAGTTCCACCTCAACGAGCCTTTGCTGTTGTCTGTCTTCTTCCTGAATCAGTCATGCCTAGTGGAGAGGGTGTTGCATTCTCTGGATGTTGCTCGTGCCTTGGAAGTTTTACGTGGCACACACAAAGGGTTTTCGGACGACTTCTCAGTTGTTTGGCAATTTTGGACCTGTGAATCCCGGGAAGGCCTTGTCGAAGGCTTCATCTCCAGACTGCATCATGCACTGTCATCGGCTTGCGAACGGGCCTCTTCCGGGCCAGCCGAGAACCCACTCCACCAGAGCCATCACAGCAACGACCGTGTTTCTCTCTGGTGTGCACCTTCTGGACATCTTCAGGGCTGCTGCGTGGAAGTCTATGCACACCTTCGCAAGGTTGTACTGTGTCAACAGGATTCCAGGGAGGAGTTTCGTGTCGGCCGTGCAACCTCTTCGCTTGAGGTAAGTGTTCAAGTGGTAAGTGTTGAATGATTCTGTTGAGCGTTGCCACCTCCTGTAGTTGTGTATATGTGCCGCTGTATAATCGTTATTCATGAGCATGTGAATCCAGGCCAGACGCCATGCTGGAGAAGGAACGAGTTACTTACCTGTAACTCTTGTCCTACTGAATGGGTCGGCATGGATTTGCATGCAAAACCTCCCTCCTTCCCATCTATGGCTCTTCTTGGTTCATACTGCCACTTTACATGCTTCCCAAATCTGAAGATGGCCACCAGGGTTGGAGCTTATGGAGAGGGCTGTCATTGGATGGGGCAGTATGACCCAGAGGGCAGTGATTGGTTAGAGTAGAAATACAGTTTGAAAGTGAAACTGTTTTTTCTTTTACCGAGGATTCCCAGTCTGACGGGGAATATGAGCATGTGAATCCATGTGAGACACATGCTGGAGAACAAGAGTTACAAGTAAGTATCTTAAACCTTCGGATGCTTGTATCTGCTTAGATTCCTTGACTGCTTGATTCCTCGCGCCTTGAAACACTTGTGTATAGGCGCGTTATAAATGCCATATCATATAATTCATTTGTGCCCACCGGTCCTCCCCTACTGGAGTTGAAAGTATATAGACAGCACAAATCTTTATCTTTCGAACTCCTGCTTCAAATTACTCATACACCGTCATGTTGGAAACAAAACAATCTGAGGGGCCTCGACGCGTGAAGTACCATGGGTACGAGGGATGTCACACTAGGGATAGTATTACAAACACACACAGTCGGCATCCCTTTTCGTCTTTCGTAAACAAGCCATGCAATATTCTGCACGTACCACTAGATGGCCTATGTAAAGTGTGTGAATCTAAGCAGATACAAGCATCAAAAATATGATTACGGTAAGTAATGTATGCTATACTTGTCTCTGATTTTCAAACGTTCACAGCTCCAGGTGAGCTGGACCTTTTCTCTGGATTGTATCCTTTCTTGATATATTTCACACTGTCTTTATTTGTCACATTTTAGGGTACCCTGGTCTAGGCGCACTTGTCAGACCACACGGTCCACCCGTCACAGGTTGTGCAACCATGAACCCTAGGCTCTTCAACCCCCCCCCCCCCCCCAACCGTATGTGCAGCTTTACACTCTCTTGGCTTCCCCTGGTCAGCCTTTTGGCTTTGCCATATAGGTGTTGCACGCTTTATATCAGTCAAACTGCTGCTGCTTCTGGCTTCCCACTGGGGCTTCAGATGGCCCCTTTTCACACTTCAGTGTTCCACTGCGCGACCTCTGCCACACGGACTTGGCCATTCATGGGGAAAGGATACATGTGCAAGAATCCTCCTTCCCAGCCTGCTCTGCTCCCGACAGTTTACTCGGTCTGCCACGGCCCACACGGCTGCTATGCCTCCTCTGCTTCAGATTGTTCATACCTGCAGCTGAAAGTAACCGTCCCTGCTCAGCCCTCACATAGGCTTCCCGGTCTCTGCCTTGTTGCTCCTTTGGTCCCCTTTTGTACACCTGCAACCACTTAACAGTTGCAGGTAACAGCTCCCAATTGAACTTGCCTGGCCATAGTTGAAGGGACATGCCTGACCTTCATAGTACTTTGCAGGCCTCTTCCTCTTCCCAGTACTAGAGTGGTGAAAGGAGCTGGTGTTCATTACTCCTAGTTGCCTCTTCTTCGTCCCAGTATTGTCATAAGTAAAATGTGGGAAAGTGAGGGGAGATGTACAATAGCCTATAAAGGCTGGTGGGGAGTATTAGGTAGATCTTCAGTTGGAAAAGGGGGATACCATGTCTCGCCTGTGGGTACCCCACTCTCAATCCCAAAGGACCCTGCACCCAGATGCTCCTCCCTCGCTTCTTCACCCCCCCAGAGTCGGGATCCAAAAGCGATGGTCTTTTCCTGGCCACCTGAGAGGAGGATCCAGGTGGGAGTAGGAGTGAGGATACACTCAGGTTTCTCACACCTCCCAATTCCTGTCATTCCTTTGGTTCTTAGGATGTTTCAAGCGACCCTGATTTGATTGCCTTTGACTGGGAGAACGTGGTACTCTGACCTCCTGGACTTGGCCATTTGCCCACTGCTCCATTTGCATCGACGGCTGTATCTCCTATCTCAGAAGGTCGGGTACTACACCTGAACCCGCAGTCCCTCAATCTACATGTGTGGCTCTTAAGAGGATGAGATATGACTGGGACCTCTCAGAGGTGGTACTTGAGGTGCTGCTGGTGGCATGCAGACCCTCAACAAGATAGCTGTACACGTGCAGGTGGAGAAGATTTGCTGCCTGGTACTGGGAACGTTAGATTGACCCTATCTCTTGCCCCACCACTGCAGCGATGGGGTGCTGTCTGTCACTGGCCTTGTCAGACCTTGAGGTTGCAACAGTCCAAGCATACTTGGCGGCTTTGTCTGTTTTCAAAAGGCCTCCGGGTCTTTCTTTACAATCTCGGTTATGGCCCAGTTCCTGAGGGGCCTTGTGAACAAGTTTCTGCCCTAGATTTGAACCTTAACTTGGTTCACACTTTACTCATGGCAGCTCCTTTCGAGCCTTTGCATTCTTGCTCCATTCGTTTGCTTACTCTGAAAACTGCTTTTTTGTTGGTCATTACGTCCGCCAGACGGGTCAGTGAGCTGTAGGCCCTGTCTTGCAAGCAACCATATCTGTTTTTTAAGGATAAAGGTTTCTCTTAAAGTACAAGTAGGGTTTTTTTACCCAAGGTTGTTTTGGAGCTCCTTCTGTCCCAGGCGATCAACCTATCGGTTTTCTACCCTCCTCCTCTTCCCTCCAAGGAGGAGGAGCGGCTCGACCCGAATAGGGCTTTTATGTTGCAAGTAAGGTGGAATTTAGATTTTGTTGTCAAGAAAGGCTTTGGCTGTCTCCAAGCAATCCATCTCTAGGTGGATCACACTCTGCATTTCTGAATGTTATCTCAATGCAGGGACGGAATCTGAGCATCAGAGCCCACTCCGCTAGGAGGGTGACGGCCACTTCAGTTCTACAAATGGGAGTACCAGTGAGACGCATCTGCCAAGCAGCAACTTGGTCCTCACTGCATGCCTTCACCAAGCACTACTGCCTGTATGTAGCCCATGGAGCAGACACACACTTTGGGAAGGCGGTTTTACAAATGTTCCTAGTATAAGGACTTTCATTCCACCTCCTTCACACATACTGCTTTGGGAGTCTATCTGATGAGGAATCTGCGTGAGAAAAGCAATCCGTTGAAGGCGAAATTACTTACCGGTAATGTTCTTTCTGTGGATTCTTTTCCTGCAGATTCCTCATCACCCTCCCACCCAACCCTGCTATGAAAGTGTCTAGTGATTACTGACTTTTTTATTGGGTGAAGGAGGCAAGCTCTTTCAAATGGCTGTCGTAGAATTTGTCTTCTGCAATCTTACGGTTTCATTCCTCGCAAAAAAAAACACATTATTAGGTTTAACTTTTTTCTATGATTTGTGGCTATTTCAGCCTTACCTTTTGGCTTCTTCCTCCACAGCGATTGTGCTCTTGGAGGATGAAAGGTGGGGAACTGAGGTACGGGGCGTAGGGATGCAGTATTTGTAACACGTCCAACGTCCCGTTCGGAGTTGACGACTGCTGCATCGAATCAAGAGAGATCGACGACTGAGTCGAGATGCAGTTTGCCCCCTTTCGAAAAGTTTTTCAAGCAGCTGATGCTGGAAGGGATCTCTATCTGATGAGAAATTTGTGGCAGAATAGTCCATAGAAAGAAAATTACCGGTAAGTAATTTCTCCTTCGAACTGGTGGCTTTTGCGCAACCATTTGAGGGTTGAACTTTATAATAATTAGGAAAGCGGCTTTGTATTGGTTCTAAGAGTTCTTCGTATCTTCATTTATCTGAACTGCTTACCTGTGTGGCACTTGTCATTACATCAACTGCTCATTGCATCAACTGTATAGATTTGTTTTAAAAGGGTTGTGGCTGACAACAGGTGTCTGTTATTTTTTATCTGCTTAGTGTGTAATCTAACTAATTGAATTTTTATATACTTACCGGTTTAACTGGAATTACTCTGTTGACTCATTGTAGCCCTAAACTACTCTCACCCTTCCTGAGACTAAGCTTTGATGCTCTGCTACCTCACCTTGATTGTGTTTGCTTAAACTCTTCCCTGTTAACCATCATAGGGTGGCCTCCCAAAATCGGGAGCACTGAAATAGATGCCAAAGCTGCAAAAAGAAAAATCCTTGTCCACGGAGCAGCCATTTGTCAATAATAAAGCAAATTACCAACTGTTCCCATCATTTAGCTAAAATGTATGGAAGAGTAGATTTCCAATGTCAGGCCAATATTATTCAGCTAGAACTAAAGCTTTGAAGATTAACAATCATTCCCTTCCCAATATCCTCCCTCGCCCCACCAATGAACAAGATGCTCAGCGATTCTAGTATCATGTGCTGCATTAGAACTCAATTTATTTAAAATCTCAGATCAGTAATTAAAAATCTTATATTCCCAAAATATGTGCTTTTTCTCTGCACTTGGACTGCTAAATCTTGTTGGGCAGAACTAACACTTGAACCTTTGCTTTTGCAAGGGTGTCTGAATTTGCATGATTTAGCTGCTTCTGGTATAGGATGGGTTGATTACTTCTTTCTGGCAAGCATACAACTCAGAATGAACTCGCACCCTAGTGCATCTGGTCTTCCCAGAAGCATCCACAAGGGTCCTCTGTATACACACTGCTGTTCAGCATATGCCATCTAGCACAGCCTGTGGAGGAACACCATCTACAGATCCAGATGTAGACAGACATCTATATCCATCTCAGAATGAGAAACAAATCAAATAATCAAAGCTGCATCTCTGAATGCCTGAATTGTTTTAGTGAATGGGAGCTGTGGTTCAAAAAGGAAGATTTTGTTAATGTCTAATGCAATAAGTAAACCCCATGGCCATATACGGCAGGTGTTGCACAAGTGGAACAGGCCAAGAACCTGGTCATACAACCAACTTTGTTTTTTTCATGAGCCCCTCCAAGTGGTTGTCACCTGTATGTTGTCAGAAGGAAGGTGCTACTAAAGTCTGGTGAATAACACTTTCAAGATCACTAATGCCTTATATTAGTTATTGTGTGCACAAGCCTCCCTAAAACCCACATACAGAACCTGCAGAGACTACCAAATAGTGCATACCTAAATATTGAGTGGCATGAGCATACATTCCTAGCCATTGTCCCAATCCACTGGCGCAGCAAAGAAATGTCCATGGTACAGGTTGCTTTTGGCAGAGGCTGTTATTGGCTGCAAAGACAAGCAATACCCCTTACCCCCATCCCCGTAAAACACCTGCTGGATTCCTCTTCTCCAGTAACGCTGTCCTAATTGGGAGGTACAGATCATTACTGAGCCGTTCCTGCAGTTTCTACAGACTCATGATTCAGGTGAAATTTAATGGCCTTCCTCTTCATGATCTGTCATGTGTATTGTGATAGAATTCTTAAATGCTTCCGGATAGTTTTTAAAATATCTTGAATAAAAATTCTTCCTATGGAAAATGGCTTTTGTGTGTGATAAAGTCAACAAATGTACCAATGCATGTGGATTCATAGTCCGTCATAGGAGGAATTGATTAGACACCCCACTTGGTTGTCACACTATTTTGGAAGAATGTCTAAACTTGCACCATAATCGCATAGTCTTGAACAAGTTCTGTAACCAATTTCAAGCCACAGAAGTATTGTTCTAAAAGTAGCTTGTTAGTTGAGATTTTTGATTGATCACAGGGAGCTTGTTTTTGCACATTCTGACTGAAGTGAAAGGGCATAGTTGTGTGGTTGCTGAGCAAGCCAGGGGGTTTGGTGCGTTTACTGAGCAAACAGCATAATGCTTTTGTTGATGACTTAAAGTGAGCATGATGTTTGTGTAATTTCTGTGGTTGCACAATGTGAGATTCATGTTTTTTCTCCTAGTTGCCTGGGGTTGAGAACTGCCAGGATTACTTGTTTCGATATGGACGGCATCCATTGATGGAGCTACCGCTCATGATTAATCCTACTGGCTGCGCAAGATCTGAACCCAAAATCCTCACTCACTATAAACGGTGAGCGAAATGCAATATGGTCGATAGGGGTGGGTTCTGGGCAAAATGAACCCAGTAATGGGAAAGTGGAGTATCACATGGCTGACTTGGTTTAAATGAGTTGCATATATTTGACAGATTGCTCACTCTAACAATCAATACTGCTTTTTGTTTCCTTTTATTCTTGCTGACTTTTTCAGTTGTGGGTCAGGATGTTTAACCTTTTTGTGATGCTACATAGTATGCTACAGTTGCTTGGCATAATTAGACACATGGTTTATGGGTGGCCCTTCTGCCACAAGGCACTCTCAAAGCACCTTAGTGTTCCCTGTCAACTCTGTTGGTATAGCTAAATGCCCTCTCCTGTTGTTCCCCAATGATTTTAAATGTACTCAGTTCGTTAAAATAACATGGTGTTAGTGTTTAAGCTTTCCAGGTAGTTTTGGTGAATAAAGCTTGTTATTACTCGCGATAAAGAAGAAAGGGCTGGTTGTACACATTTTCAAGCTATTCTCACTGTTAATTGAACCTTATGAGTGTAATCCTTATTTGGGTATAACAGTAAGGTTGTCCAATTGCACTGGTGCATTCAGTTCCTAATACTTCAGACTGTCTGGATAATCTGGAACACCACAAACCAGTTGAGAAAATGTCTGGACCCACGAATATCATTAAAATGACGATCAAAATTCCATTTGCCATGCAGCTGGATTTTGATGAGTGTTAAGACAGTTTTTCTGAAGTCCAACAAAGGGCTTACTAAAACCATACAACCGAGACAGTACAAAACTCCACTCTTAGTATAATGCTGTACCAACTCAGTATTTGGCAGCGTAGATGGAGCAGCCAGGCTTATTTTAGGAGGGAGAGAGGGTTGTAGCTGGTACACAGACATTTTAGCATACATATGGTCCAAAGAATCACAAACACTATGTATTGTAAAAATGAATGGTTTATTTAAATACAAGTAGGTCAAGATGAATCTTGGGTAAATAAGAACTATCACTTTATATGTAAACACAATTGTAAAATCCAACTCAATAATTAAGGAATACAACCCAAAGTGTATCACCTTACTAAGAATAGCAGTCAGCAGTTCAAAGTTAGGTCAAACCTATTACACATTCAGAATGCAATCTGCTATTCTTGGGTAGTACAACCAGGTTATATATACTTTTTGAATACAGTCAGTATTTCAAGGGTAGTAGACCGTGCCAGTCATACAGTGACACTCGGTTATGAAATCGTATAAAAATCCAACTCTGTTACAAGTATTCCTTGTAACCTTGCTATTTAGAACTCAGTTTCAGAATTAGTAAATTAACTCCTATACTTTCTGGAGGGGTCTTCAGCTACTCGGTGGCAAGTATAAACACACACCAACTATGTTATAATGCAATAAACAAATCTGGGACAGTAAAACCTTATAACACTTTTTAGAAAGACAGCAGTATTTCAAGGTACCTAATGGATCATGTAATATACGGAAAATAATCAGGATGGGAGACCCAAACAGTAAGGATTAAGGATGTGTGATGAAGTTGTTTCATGGATCGACATTGAAGTGTTTCGGCCATGTGATACATGGACTAGACGTAAGTTGCTGTAGTAACGGCACGCACTTTTACAAGAGTACAAGTCCCATGACTCAAGCGACGTCAGACACCACGCCACGCTTTCATTTTCCTTTTTCGTGACCCTGACGTTATCCACACCGGATTGGCCCATGTGCTACACCACCATTGGCCATCCGGATTGAGGGGTGTTACCGACACCGCTCTTATTTACTCTGTGGTTTCACTTTCATTCGCACCAGCCGAACATCCCGATCGGGCAGCGAGACTCTCCGGCAAGCAATACCAGTACGTTTTTACCTCGGTGCCTAGCCATCACCATTTTGATAGACACGTCCTTCCTCTGTTCCCTTTGGAAATATAGGGCCGTTGACCCTTTTTTCCAAAACGAATCGAGTGATTGTCATCGCTGGATTCACACATTTTGACACAGAATGAGTCCAGACAAGCGCTCGTGCTTCCGGCACCACCCTCTGCAGGACTCATGTGTTGTGAAAATGTCTCTGATTATACTCGCATCTGCACAATACCAGACCACACTAAAAGTATGCCATCCGTCAGAATCTCCCACCTCCACCACAGCCGGTCTAGTTTAGACAAGCCTCATGGCGCTCACCTGGGCAGGGCACCACTCAAGCCCTTGTACCCATTTTTCCTGCTACCTATACATCATCAGCCACATTCCAGGCCCAGCCATTCCACCACTCTTGGTCGGCCACAATAGATGCCACCCGCCGGCCTCTCTACCAGACAGGACTATACTAAGAATTTTGTCCCCTCTCTTTTAGCTTTGCCCTTTGGCACGCACCATTCATTTGGTACCTCGTCCTCTTGGACCTACCTGGCAACACAGAGACAACATGGATTTGTTTCCTCTGCAGTGTACTTGACACACTGCGCCCACTGGTCTTCCAGCACACCAGCAATCAGAGACCATCAGAAGCTCTACTGCCATAGTGTCTTGCATGACGGTAACCCTCTGACAAAATGGTGCACTGTTCAGTGCATCCATTGACCCCAACAAGTCACTAATAAGTACCCTTAAACCGCTAAATTACTATGGAGATTCCCACACCGCCCAAATCTTTTGCTCACATTCAATCCTACAGATCTCTCACGGACAGTGTTTATTCTTCACCTCCATCCTGAAGAAGGCCTTAGACAGCAACTTGCGTCTAGTCCACGTACCACATGGCCGAAACACTACAGTGTCGATCCATCACACATCTCCCCGTTCACACTTGTTGTGTTTTTATGACAATACCCTCAGACCAACACTGGCTCTGGGTAGCATTCACTCATGTGTGTTAACCAAATGTCAAAACTGTTCCCAAGAGATTTTGCACCTTGTATTAGGCTAATACCCTCCACACCAAAGAGGGAGGTACACATCAGTACCGCTAATTGCTAAGTCAAAATCTGTCTGTTGTTTTTTCTGTCAACTTCAAATCAGTGAATTGTTTTTGTTTGTATTATCTTTAGTATTTTGAGATTAAAATCATTAATCCTTACTGTGTGGGTCTCCCATCCTGATTATTTTCCTTATATTATATTTACCCTCCTGGGCATATCAGGACAGAGCCAGGCGCCCTGTACTATTTATCCTTACCTAATGGATCATGTGACTTTTTTGGAAATGCTCTAAGCAGATTCAGGGGAGGCACAACTCAGTGTTGCAAGTATACTTTTCTGAATGTGAATAGAACAAAGTTGAGTAAGGACATGGGAGTCTTACTGCTGAAGACCAGATGGACCCACTCCTAAATAAAAACCACCTATGAGTGGTGGAATTGAACTAGTATCAATAGTTGTGGCAAATATTTGACAAAACATTTATGTGGGCTGCAATAGCGTTTTAATTAGATTGCAGCGGGTGTTTTCAATGCACGTAGATCTGGGTCAAAAGATACACCAGCCAGTGCACGTTTTCAAGGTTGAGTAACCAGTTTGTAGGGTACAAATGCTAAATATTTGTGGTATCAATCTGTGCTTCCATGTCCACTAGGGTATCCTTGGAAAGGAGACCAGCGGACTTAGTGATGTGATAGCACATTTATCGGTGGACAATTCATCAGAACAATGTGGGGTTGAACAAAGACAACACAAAAAATACAAAAAGTCAACACAACAGTGTTTCGGCCAGGAGGTCAGCTAAGTGAGCTCTTGTGGAATGGCCTTCATCAGGGCAAGATGATTTCGGGGTGGCGGTATCTGTAGAGGTCGGGTCTTGGGAGCGCAGTGGCTCGGGTGGAGGCAGTGTCACTGTACACTGAGAGGAGTTTGAAGTCATATGTGTGTCCGTTCCTAAAGGTGACCTGAGGCTGGATGTAGCGTCCAGTAAGAGTTGAGTAACGCTGTGTCGGTCTGCCTGGGTGGAAGACTCTAGGTCGGAAGGTGAACAGCTACAGTCGCGAGTCTGTAGGCACGCACGAGATCCATTAATGGTGCACCGTTATGGTAGAGCAAATATTAATAGAACAGTATGAACCTATAACTACATTTAGGATAATCTTCATTTATACTAGTCGAGTCAGACCTAATGTTGTAATAAACTATTACACTTGCTTTTCAGATCAGTGGAACACAGAGTAAGGTAAGCAGTAACTAACTTATTTTAGGATGGCACAATGCAGACAAAGGTTAGTAAAACCCAAAATACACTTATTAAAAATTGCACACAGCTATTCAAGGTAGGTAAAACCCAAGACAGACTTATTCTTGATAGGCTATACAGCAGATCAGGGAAGCAAGACCCAGTTGGTAAACATATAAACTTGTTTTCTGAAATAGTTGGGTGAAGCCAGCAGTATTACATTTGGGAAGAGGAGGACCATATTCACAGGCTAGTAAAACAAACCTATATATACTTTTAAGAATGGTAGTTCACTTTAGGGACAGTTCGGGTTAATAGACTTCACAGAAGAGTCCCTAGAGGGATTCCAGCAGTGGGCCTGGGTGAACTGGATGAGAGGACTCGCAATCACCCCAAAAGCTACACGGGAATCACACAAGGCTTAAGGTAAGTACTACCCCAGCCAACACAGTACTTCACATAGAAGAAGAGCTTGCAGCAGGATGACTTCAGGATCTGCAGCCATAAACCTGGTTGATGAATTTCTTGTCATGAAGACAGGACACTGGAAAGGATTTTGCACTAGGGATCAACAGGGAAGGCTCCAAGCGCAAGAGTTTCTTTGTTGCTGGGTGCAGTTCTGTTGTTTTAGAGCCCTTTTCAGGAGTCCGGAGAAGACTGAATATCACCTCTCGGATGTTCTATGCTAATCTGGTGCAGCACTCTGGTGAGGGAACTTCCAGGACTCAAATGGTGTCTCTGGAGATCCAGGAGGAGGCCACCAAAGTTTCAGATGGATTCGGATTTCGGATGACCATGTACCGCACAATGGTGCAAGGTCCCATGGTATTGGGGTATTGCAGCCCAGCAAGGTCACAGCACATTGTGGGATGGCTCACAATGCAGGCCTTCTTGAGACTAGTGCATCTCACCAGCCCCTGGGTAGGAGTCGCGGCGTTTGGGACCCCAAGGTCGATTGGAAGGAAGGGTTACAGCAGACTCTGGTTGCATGCAGGCTCAGGTTACAGCAGACTCTGGTTACACAGCAGTCTGTCCAGTCGCTAGACCTGTCTTTTCTACATCTTCCTCTTCGGTTTCTGCTCCAGTGGACGACTTGTCAGAAGCTTCCAGTTTCAGAGAATTTATACGGAACTACAGCATAACTTCTGCATTCTCTCCCTGCATTCTGTCCTCATTCTCCTTGATCTAGCCTCTGCTTTCGATACGGCCAACCACGCCATCCTGATCAATCATCTCCATGACAACCTGGGCACCATGGGTCAGGACCTAGCATGGTTGACCTTTCTCTCCGATCGACCCTCCCAGGTCCAACTTGGGTCCTATCTCTCTCCCACCTTTCTCTCTACATGTGGTGGTCCACAGGGTTCTCACCTCTCGCATTGGCTCCTCTGGCCCACCTAATCTCTACCTTTTGTTCTAACATTCAGTGTTTGAGTTACTCTGCTTTCCTTCAGACCCCCCTCAGCCTCCTCTGACCTCTCGCTCATTCCTGATAGTCTATCCACGATTCAGGAATGGTGTGCCTCCACCAATCTCTGCCTTAATGCCAGTAAGGCTGAGATCCTTCTCATTGTGATCCATGCTCCCGCTTTCCCTCTTGCACTCTAGCTGCCCACCCTGGGATCCTCCCTCTGCACCTTCCTGTGAGGCAAAGTACCTTAGTATCATATTTGACTCCACCCTCTCCTTCTCTCCTCAGAACTGGCATCTCTAAGAAGTAACACTGCCAGCTGCACCTTCTCTGAGGTATTCTTCCTTTTTCTCACTTTCCCCCAGAAGCTCACTGTCTCCAGAGCGCTGTTTCTCTCTAGGCTGGACTATTGCAACAGCCTTTTTCTAAATCTGCCTGCCTCTACTCTTCGCCCTTTGCAACTAATCCAGAACAGGACAGTCGGACTGGTCCTGGGCCTCAAGCCCAGGGATCGGATCTCTTCAGCCCTGAAATCTCTCCACTGGCTCCCGGTGGCTGCAAGGATCAAGTTCAAGACCCTCTACATTGTCCACAAGGATTTCTGGGGTCAGGGACCACATTACATCCAACTTTCTCTTCCTAAGCATCTTCTCGAGCCCTCCGCTCATCCACCTCCAACTCTGAGGGTCAGACGCTTCTCCAGGTAGAGAGTGTCTCCAGGCAGAGTGTGGGTTGGGGAGGTAGATCTCTGTCCTCGGCTGGGGCCTCCCTCTGGAACAGCCTCCCTGCTTCTCTCAAACTTGAGCAGGACCACCTAAGGTCCTGGAAGCAACTCAAGACCTTCCTTTTCGCTTCTGCTTTCTCTTTCCTGCTGATGATCTTGTCTGCTGAGCTAACTGGTTACCTGGCCACTTGCTGAACCTCACGGGCACCAGGCTCCTGCACGACCAGTAGCCCCTTACAGTGCCTCCGTGCCTTCCACCCACGTAGGGGACTGTATCTGCAACCCTACAGTCCCCTGCCTCTCTGAACTTACTTCAGCCACCACCCTGGCAGCACTTACCGCGTTTGGTACAACTGACCGTGTCTTGCCGCTGCACTCTCTGCCCGTCCCCCCTGGCACTTCTCCTCTTCCCTCCCCTTTGCACTTGCACAATCTGAATGGCACAAGGCCTAGTGAGATTGTTTGTTTTTGTCTTGCCTTGTCGAGCCTAGAAACACAGGTGTGTTCTAAATTACTTATCATTTTACAGAAAGCCCCCTCTCCCTGCCCACCCCCACTGAGACTTGGTTCATTTCCGGCAAGGTGAAAGACAAAAGGCTTCATATTTTTGGACTCCTGAAGGCAAGTCACTCTATGCGCACACTCCAGAGTAAAAACAACACGCTTGGGAAATCGGCCAAAAGATAGCTTTGCACGGATAACCAAGTTTAATTGTACATAATACAAATGCCAGCAAGAGACTGCTGCTCGAGAGCGCTCTAGCTCTAACAGTTACAAACATCAAAAGGCAAATGTCATCATATATGCTACAAGTTGGTGCCACCGATTGGTGGGACGCTACACATGTGCCTGCTCCATCGTGGATGCAAAGCAGCAATTGGTTGGTTCTTGTCCCGTCTATCAGCGTCCACATGGGTCAGCTGTGCTCATCCTTGCAGTGAAGGTCGGGTCACACATTAAGACAATGTTTCTATCTAAACTAAACATACAAAGCTCAAATATTGCTCATCGTTACAGCAACCTGGCCGGCACGGGAAGTCGTGCCAAAGGAAAGGGAGGATAAAATACAGTCAGGCTGACCCATACATTTAGGGCTTCATTAATACAGCAGTTACCTCACTCAAGGTCCCCACCTTGGGATTTGATCTTTAATTTATCCCCCTAAGTACCTCGTGTTACGTGGGGTATGTTATTTCCTAGAAGAAATATTGCTGCGCATGCTTAGATCTCCTGCGGACACTTGTTGAGGGTTGGGACCTGGGGGTCCCGTTCATATCGAGGAAAGCAATGGTGTAGGGGTCGAGGCAATGGGGTGAGGCTGGCTCCAGCCTGCCGGGGTGGGGTGAGAGCCTTCCTGGCATGTAAGTAGAGGCTGAATGGACGCAGTGCGGAACCTAGTGCTGTCTCACGCTCTTGCAGGGCTCATTCCAGTGAAAGATGCTAAATATTCGCAACACTAAAAGCACGAGAGGGAAATGGACTTCCGTGGGAACAGGGCTCAAGCGGAGCCAGCATGTTGTGCAGAAATTGGGCTTTGTGAACCAGAAATGTGAGCAGCGTGAGCCTGGTGCTTGACCTTTTGGGGCCGAATACAAAATGGAGTGGGGGGTTATGGGCATTTCTAGTGTTCGGCACCTACTAATATGCACTGTGGGGTTGCTAAACTGAGGCGGATCGCTCCCCCCCCTTATAGGTTATATTGCTTCATATGGTGTTTGCCATATTTGGAAGCGCCTAGGTGAGTGGGATAGGCTCATTTCCATCCCAGCACTCCTCCCTTGCTTCCTGCCTTTTCAGACATTCTGGAACCTAGGTAGTGAATCAAAAGGATTCCTGCCAAAGACAAAACTTCCATGAGGTAATTACCGCCTTGAATGGCAGGGAAGACATCAGAAACGGCAAGCACAGAAATGTCGAAAAAAGGAGCCCACCATTTTAGCAAAATTGTGGCCCTTCTGTGAATTCCCGAGACTGAATTAGTAGCATGCGAGTAACAAAGACTAAAAAGTCATTAAAGTAGTTACGCTGCCACAAGCCATTCAAGGAAACTTGCAATTGTAACATGTTACCAGGTAAGTAAGAAAGGGGATGCGTTGTATCCCCCCAGCACTCCACAGAAGATGGGGTGTGCTGGCTCACATGCACAAAATTTAAACGGGATGTAAATCCCTGTCTCTCCAGCATGGGTTCTGACATGGATTCACATGCTCATGAATATTCCTCGTCGTCGGGCTGGAATCTTCAGTAAAATAAAAGCTTCACTTCAGCTTTAAAGCTGTATTTCTCTATTAAACCAATCACTGTCCTCTGGGTCATATTGCTCCCATCCAATGGCAGTCCTCTCCCTAAGCTCCAATCCTGCTAGCCATCTACAGATTTGTATTGCATGCTTCAGTGTTGGGAGTCGTCTTGTTGCTCTCCAAGCTATTTTCATATTTCTAGGGTTTTTTCTGGACTAATTTTGAGCACATTTTGACCTATTTTTGTCCCCTCGTTCGACCATAGGTCTACTACCGACAGCGGGGACCCGTTATCAGCAAAGATCATACTACATTGCAGATCTTTCATCGAGTTTCAAGATTGCCCAAGTTTTTCACCATGATTGATGAAAAGAGATGCCTCTTTGAACTCTGCGCAAAGTGGGGATTGAGGAATGTGTATGTCGAGGATCGGCACCAATAGTGCCCGTATTGCCTGCATCCGGACCATGATGAGGGATGTGAGGTCTGCCGGGGATTTTCGAAAAAGACTAACAAAGACTGCTACAGCAAGCTGGCGGCTGGTTGAAGTCGGTTAAGGCCTCTGACTCTGCTTCAGGGCATGGTCATGCTTCACCCAGGACTGGCCGGTCCCAGGAACAAACTCCCTCAGAAAAGAGGTTGAGGTCCTGTGAGGACGCCCTTCTCCCGGGGTCCAAAAAGAGGCCAGGCTGTATGACGTTGCTCCCCCTGGATTCGCCGCGGTTGCGGGTCCGCGCGCAAAAACGACAAGTTTGCTGTCACCAACTACTTCTACAGCGAGCCTACTGGTGAGGGGTGCTCCCTCTAAGAGAAAGTCCTTTGCCGTCGGTAGATAAGAGATTGAAGAAGAGATCGAAAGGTGGCCCTTCTCTACCCCGTCTGCGATGCAGTCATCGGCAACTCAGCCAGCCAGAGCAGCTTTGTCGACAAAGGCTCCAACCACCCAGTCAACTACCTCTTCGGCCATCACTACTTCGCCTAAGGGCAGGCTGGCCATGACACTGGTGTCCACGGTCACTACAACAGCTACTCCTAGATGGTCACTGCCACCAAGGCATGAGGCAGTTTGTGTTGCCTGCGTAGGACCCTGGAATTGGGACAGCTCCCCTGGCCGCTCCTGCCCAAAAGTCTCCGGAGAGGGGAAGGGGTAAGGCTCCAGCTGACCCTAAGAAGGGTTTGGGCCCATAGGCTGGCTCGAGAAGCCGGTGCAAATTTATACCAGTTCGGACGAGGATGATCCGCCCGGAGATTATTATTCAGACCATGAAGGGGGTCATGGAAGAAGACTTATCAGTTCTGAGCCTCCACCACTCGTTCCTTTCACGCCTCAACCGATATGTTCTTGGGCATACTGACAACACTTAACATGCTGGTCTCGGAAATCTAGCAGAGGCTGCCTCCCACACTGGGCCCTGCAGCGTCTGAGCCCTCTGCAGCCCGGGAGTCCACCCCATCACCAGGTAAAGGACCCTCCGAGCCCAAGGCCTCAAACAACACCTCCACCTCAGAATTTGACTCTGACTGGGCACCTGGCAATGCACACGGACACGTGCACATGGATACAGCGGCTACGGCCACAGACACTGGGGCAGATGACTTCGTACCAGCAGACGAGGAACCATTGGGTGTGGATGAACCCCCACAGGTTGCCTCCACCGGATGAAGTTGGCTTGTTTCACGCTTCTATGTCAAGGGCCTCTGGTACTTGAGGAGACTAAAAGGGAAGGATTCAGACTGAAAACAATCATGCTCTCCCCTTGCTGGACGATATCTGGGAGGAGGGCTTGGCCTGATGAAGGCCCTGAGCACTTCTCCGTCCAAGCGGCATAGACTCAAAGAAATACCTGAGGACCCAGCCTTCACCCGACTCTGTGGTCTTGGCCTCGGCCAGAACACGATCTGCTAACCCATTCTTTGTCCATCGTACCACCGGACCAGCAGGGGAAGAAGCTGGACGCAATGGGTGCTAGGCAGAATTGCACGCAGTACCCTCTTGGACACCACATATAATTAGGACTACAGGTGTAAGCAAAACCAACCTTTGGTATAAGTCTGTACTACACAGTTTGTGGTAGCGAGCTGAGCAGCCAGGCTTATCTCAAGAGGGAATGTGAGCAGTAAAAGAGGTTACACAGTGGTTCAAGTAGACACTTAAACTCAAGGTTTCTTGGTAGAACACTTATCAATTTATTACAGTAATTTAGAAAACATTCACTAGAAGGAGGCAACTTAATATCATGCACAACTACACTTCACTACCAAACCAATACGTTTCTGAGTAAATTAGGCTCCCCTGAAATAGGAGCAAATTAGCATTTCAGTCACTTTAAATAGGAGTAAAAAGGCACAAGTTAATATAATAGATCACAAATTCTTTCTTAGGCAGTGCAAATAGTTTCAGTTCACTAGAGGACTCTATTAATTTCAATAGGCCTAAGCCAAAGTCAAGGGATTAGTGTCTTGGATAGGAAAGAGCAGTTCTTGAAGTAAACTGTAAAGTCTTTGCCAAATTTCTCAGAAGTAGTTTGTACGAAAAATAATCATGTGTTGGGTCACAAGCTGATTAGGCCTGCAAGTTGGGAAAGTTTCACAAACTTTCACCGCAAGAGGTAAGTTCTCTCAATCAGGTTGGCACAGTACCTTAATATGAAGAAAAGACGCAGCTGGAGACGACAGTTCCTGGCAGTTCCTGCAGATCTCACTGTTCCTGAGCCTCAGTCGTGGGGACAAGACAGAGGACTTTTTGGGGGTGGGGGGGCGGGCAAGCAACCTGGCAGCAAAATGGAAGATCTTCGGTTCGAGTAGCTGTCGTCAAGCACACAACCTGGTGTCCTTCCCCCTGGTTAATCCTAACCAGAGAATGGTATCCATGTGGCTTATGAGTTAATTGGTCCCACCAACTCAAAGGAAAAAGTCATCCTTGAAGGTGCTTCTCTGTCGAGATGAACTTGGCAATTCGGACCTGCAGCAGGGCTTCACCGGGCAAACCAATGGGCCAGGAGTTGCAGCAGCCGTCCTCTTCCAGCTCGTCTTCGGTTCTTTCGTTCCAGTGGTCGACTCTGCCTTCCAAGCCAAGAGACTCCCCTTTTAAACAGTTTTCTCCCATTCATTCCAGCCTAGCTGCCACTCACCCAGTAAGGTGACTTCCCTTGCCAGACAGTCAGCCAGCCAATCACGCCAGAGTGCATTTGGGTCTCCTAGGAGACTAAGCACAGGGAGTTTCAGGCACCTCCCTCACTTCCTGCCCAGCCCAGACACTCAGGCTCCAGAGGTGGTCTTCAGTCCTGAAGCCCGCCAAAGGCGTAGGAACAAAGGGACAAAACCAGGTTTGGCGCGCAGACAAACTCTAGAAGGACCTTTCCAAAAAGAATTGGCGGAAAAAGAAGACTTGGACCTGTTTTTACAGAGGGGGCTCAGACGCCATCTTGAAAAACATGGCTCTCGCGATTTAACGCCAATGTTGTTCGCTGTCGGGAAAAATCATGGTTGTTTGTTGTAAAACCACTGCCACCAGCCATTTCGATAGGAAAGGGTAGCATTTGACTGCTACGTGAGTTTCTAGACCTAGGGGATACTATTGTAAGATACGGTATGCTGGGTCTAGAACTTTAAAAAGACTAGTAAAGTCAATTTAACTTCACTTTCTCTGGGAAACAGTAGTTTATCCAGGAGAAGGTATTTAAACCTTGGGACAGCCTGAAAAGGCTTCCCTGTGCCACTGCACTCAGGGTGCTGTGTGACGCACATGAAAAGATGATGCCTATGGAGTTGTCTAAAACTCCATAATCAAAGAAAACAAGAGTAAAATGCACAGAATTAAAAGTTCAAAGTCCCAAAGTTTCGCAAAAGAGCTGGAGGGCTCTAAGGTGGGAGGAATTGGCACATTTATGAGAATTCTTCCTAGCACATCGGCACACCTTGGTGTCCCTCGTATTCCCCCTGTGGCTCGACAAGAACAGCATGTAGCGCAGCTGCTGCAGGAGGTCCATGCCATGTTAAAGAAGGGGGCGATAGAGCCCGTCCTTCAGTGCCATAGGTGCTCTGGAGTGTACTTCAGATATTTTGTGGTGCACTTCAGATATTTTGTGGTGCGAAAGAAGACAGGAGGGTGTAGGCTGATCCTGGACCCGAGATGCCTCAACAATTACTTGAAGTCCCAGAAGTTCAGGATGGTCACGTTGCAGCACGTGCTCAGACAGCTGGAACAAGATGACTTGCTGGGGTCGATGGATCTGGAGGACGCCCATTTCCAAATCCCCATCCACCGGAAACATTGCAAATTCCTGCGTTTTGTTGTACTTGGACAACACTATCGGTTCAAGGTGCTCCCCTTTGGCCTGAAGTTAGCACCAAGGTCTTTACAAAGTACCTGGCTGCGGTGGGGGGCACCTTTTGTCTTGAGCCATCCACATCTACCCTTATCTAGACGATTGACTCCGATTCCGCGCGTTGGTGAAACAACACACGAGGACCGTCCATCTGTGATTTTACATAAATTATCCAAAGTCCTGCTTGGAGCCATCGCAGAACGCTCTGTTTCTGGGCACCCGACTCAAATGAGTAACGTGCCTGGGAGAGGTACAGCGCCTGTCAGCTGCACGGTCAGCTACAGTGCGGGCCGTCAAGTTGCTGCTGAGCATGATGTCCACCTGCATCAACCTCGTCCGCCTTTGCAGACTGCAGATGAGACCTTCCCAGGAGTTTCTGGATGCGAGGTGGCTGCAGGTCACAGGATCCTGGATCGACAAGATCACCCTTAACGAGGTATTCCGTCAGGCGATAGTGGTGGGTGTCCGCCCTCAACTTTCAAACAAGGGTCTGTGCCAAGTCCCGCTGTACCAGGAGATGGTCACCACACCTGCTTCCCTGGAAGGTTGGGGAGCCCACACCTGAGAGTTGCACGCCAGAGCCCACTGGCTGGCAGAAGAAAAGGCTCTTCACATCAACGTCCAGAAGCTTTGGGCCTTCTGCTGGGCCCTCAAGTCCTTCCTGCCGTCGCTGAAGGGCAAGATAGCGAGGATCTTCAGACAACACCACCACCATGCTCTACATACGGAAGCAGGGCGGGTAGCGCTCTCCGGCTGTCTCCAAGGAGGCCCAGGAGCAGTGGCGATGGGCCCCCTGTTAGGACACGTTTCCTGTTAATTTCCACCTGCAGGGGCACCAAGATTACCATTTCAGACTCGCTCAGCAAGGAAGCTACGTTCTTACCACGAGTAATAGCTTTGCTAGGACCAAGTGGATCTTCTGGGGCTGACCCTAGTTGCGGAAATAGATCGACCTCTTTGCAACAGCGATAAACTCCAAGTGTCGGAGGTTCGTCAGCAGGTTCCCGCAGCCAACGAGCATGGGTAATGCTTTCTCGTTCCCATGGGAGGGACTCTTGCTTTACAACTTCCCTCCGTTCCCACTCCTGCTGTGAGTGAGTGGTCAACACATTCATACAGTTTCACTGTAGGATGATTCTTGTCGCTCCGGTGTGTCGGAGACGGATATGGTATCCAGACCTGCTACGCCTGTCGAAGGCACCACCCATCAGGCTGTCGCTACTTCACAATCTTCTCACCAGAGAAGGGGGTAACGATTTTACATCACAACCCAGCGTCTCTGCACTTCCTGACCTTGGTCCTGCAGCCCTAGAATTTGGACATTATTCTTAGCCAACGGAATGTAAGAACATCCAAGCGAAAGCCAGAGCCTCTTCCATGTTAAAGTACGACAGCCATAAATGGAAGCGATTCTCGTTATGGTGCCGGGTGCAGAAGACCACTCCCCTGCGTGTCGACCCCGCAGCTCTTACCATGTATGCTTTCCTTGATCATGGCTCGATTGGCTCACACCTCTATCAAGGTGCATTTGGCCGCCATATGCTGTTACACCAGGACACCGGGAAGGCCTTCCCTGTGGTCTCTCAGACTCGTGAAGGAGTTAATCAGGGGCCTCTTCAGAACGTATCTGCCGGTGAAGGTTCTGGCTGTAGCTTATGAACTCAATGTTGTATTTGTTAATGAGAATTTTCATTTCTGTGCCAATTCCCTTTAACTTTAGAGACCTGCATCTCTTTTGCTGGACACGGGGATTTTTAATTTTTACTCCTGAGTGATCGGGCACTTTTTTCTCACTCACGTGTTTTCCTGACTATGATTTTACATAGGCATCTGCTTTTGCATTGTGACACACATCACCTTTTGTGCAGTGCCACTGAGAAGACCCTTGGACTTTTCTTAATGTTTAACTACATTTTCTTGGGTGAACTACTGTTCCCAAGAATAGTAAGATGACACCTGTCTTGCTTCCCTTTATTTTATTGGTCCAGCACACACCACCCTATGTGGAGTGATGGGGGCGGGGGGTTACAAAGTAACTCCTTTAACCCATTTCTCATGTAACAATTTGTTACACTAACTCACTTGAATGGCTGGTGGCAGTGTTTTCTCGTTTACGACCTAGTGTCATGTATCTGCAGGCAGTTACATCAGCTGCAGTGCTGCACCCAAGGGTGACCATTTTCTCAAAATGGCCCCCGTCTCCTTTTTTCGCCATTTCTTGTGATTTTCTTCTGGGCTTTTACTCTGTTTTGCATCATGTTTTAGTCCTTTGTGTGTTTTGTCTTTGGCGAACTTCAGCCCTGAAGCCCGCCCAGGTTCCAGTGTCTGGAAAGGCAGGAATTGAGGGAGGGTCCCGAAACGTCCCTGTCCTTTGTCTCTAGATGTGCCTGAGTGAAACCAGTTCCAATTGGCCGGCTAGCTGTCTTGTAGGACAGCCACCCTGCTGTGTGATTGACAGCCCAGGGCTGTGAATGAATGGGAACTTGCGTAAAAAGCAAGGTTTTTGAGAGTAAGAGCAGTCTTGACCACTGAAGGACAACATCCGAAGCAGAAGATGCCAGCAGCTCCCTCCTGGACCGCGAAGTGCCCGGTGAAGCCCTGCAGCTGTGCTGACCCTGTTTTCGAATAGACTGGGAAGACCCGTAAAGAACGACTTCCTCCCTTACCCTGGTGGGACCAACTAACCTCGAGACAAACTCTATTTTGGCGCAACCCCCAACTTGCTGCGACTTTTTAAGGCTTCAGAATCCCAATACCCGTGGTATCTTGACCATCTGTTAGTGCATGGTCTTCTGAAGTCAGAATCTGGCCAGATCTTCGTGGGAATCCAGAGGACCCTACAGAAGCAAGAAAACTGCATCCAGAGTCCCCTCACCAGATTCAGGCCGAGGGATTTTCCTTCTTGTTGTGCACTGAGAAAAAAGCACCAAAACCACAAAGATCCGCTGAATCGACATCAATCTATTGCTGCCGAGTCCCTCTCTCGAGTGCTGCTGCAGGAGCCCGCCAGACATCCTCCCTTTCGTCACCATGACCAAGGACCAGAAACAAGGGTCTGCTGCATTGCATCATGAAGGCAACCAGCTGGAACACTTTCTTCATTTTCAAGGTAGTGTGGGGTTTGGGGTATTTTATCCTTTTGCCATTTGGGGTGCTTCCCATCTTTGGGAGTGTGATTTAACACTACACGAAGTTGACCTCAACTTACTTGCATTGGCCTTACAGCTTATGCTTTCTAAAGGTGACTCTTGTGTTGCTGTGATTTCTCTTTTGAACACGGACTATTGGAGAACATGTTTCTAAGAAGAGCATCAGAACTTTGACTTTGTCCATTGACTTTGGCTGAACCGGGTTCCACCTGATTCGGCCCCCCACCTCTGCAGGCCCTCCCCTCCTGCTTTAAATGGAAGGGAGGCGCGCCGCGAGGCGAAGCCGCACATAGAAGGCCGTCTGAAAAGGCCAGGCTCCCTCTCAGCAGCTCCGCTGAGAGGGAACCAACAGCTGATTGCCCATTCAGCTGATCCGAGCGTCTGTACAACACAGGAGTGCTTCCACGTGAATTCTGCGTCCATTACGAGCCACGAGGACTCTGCCAAAGTTAAGATGGCCGCCACCTGCATCTCCAAGGCGACCGATAAATAAATTGCCCACACGCGACCTGATTCGGCCCCACACCTCTGCTGGCCCTCCCGTCCTGCTTTAAATGGAGGGGAGGCGTGCCGCGAGGCAAAGCCGCAGAGAAGGCCATCTGAAAAGGCCAGGCTCCCTCTCAGCAGCTCGACGTCGCGAGATGCCGCACCACGTCCGCTCCTGGAAGATAAGGGTGAGAAGCACTGCCCCGTACTTGCGACTCCCCACTGCAATGCCCTTATTGCTGCCAGAAATGCACGGCTCCGCCCACGCACCTCGCCCACTCTGCATCACTTCTACACGCCCACCTTGCACTGCCGTAATGCACGGCTATGAGCCAGACTTGCTCACGGCCGCCCCTCCGGTAAGTGTCAAGGCTCCTCCCATCCTGTCGGCTCAGCTCTGTGTAACCCTTGCCGCCATCGTACGAGCACAAGCTGCAGCCCTCCTGCCCATATTGTCGGCTACCAGTTCCATGCTGCCCTCCAGCGCCTCGTTCGTGCATCTGTCACCCATCCTGGACCCGTCACGCTTACCTGCTCCTCCTGTGATACGCCAATCCGTGCGACTGGGCCCCCTTTACCCGCAAGACTTAAGAACTCTCAACTCAGAACACCCACACACCCAGCCATGCGCCGACCTGCTGCCAATGTCTGTACCTCGCATATTTTTTCGAACACCATGCCTACTCCTGATGCTAGCCTATGTGCCCCTGTTACAATCACTGTGCCTATGGTTGCTGCTGTGCCTGCTCCTGATGTTAGCCTAGGTGCCTCTGTTACAATCACTGTGGCTATGGTTGCTGCTGTGCCTGCTCCTGATGGTAGCCTATGTGCCCCTGTTACAATCACTGTGCCTCTGGTTGCTGCTGTGCCTGCTCCTGATACTAGCCTATGTGCCCCTGTTACTATCGTGCCACCTCCCCTGTGGCCTACCTTGCTCACGCCTAACCATAACCTCTCTGCCCCCGCCACCTGTCCCCTGCCATCACCCAAATCTGCCAAATCCACCCCTGCGCCCAACGCTATCCTTAAATGTGCCCTTGTCAACGCCCGCTCAGTACAGCGCATGCCCTAGATATCCATGACCTCATCATAAAGGACAACACTGACCTCCTTATGATCACTGAAACTTGGCTTAACGAGGCACCGGCCCCGCCCTTACCCTCGCCGTCCCAGAAGGATACACCATATTTAGACGAGACCGTCCCCACCTAAGAGGCAGCAGTGTTCCCTTAATTACTAAAGACTGCTTTAATGTCAGAAAGATCGACGGGGAGATTGGTAACAACTGTGATTACCTTCTACTCAAAATTAACCTATCCCCGAACCACACCATTGCCATCCACTTAGTCTACAGACCTCCGGGTCCCAGCACTGATTTCCATGAGGCCTTGCTGCACGCGCTCTCACTGCCCTGGGTAAAGCCCTATCCACACTTAGGTTCACCCATATCAACTCAGAACCTACCCACGTCAAAGGTTGCACTCTCGTCTGGGTTAGCCACCACAACTGCTCTGTTTGCCTCACCGGCAACACTCCCATCCCTTGGTCTGACCACCATTACCTACAATTTGACCTTAACACTCTTAAAGGATCTCCAGGTCCTGTGATCCCACTCCCCGCGGCCCTCACCAGAAGCTTGCGTCAAGTAATTGCAGAAAAGATCTCCCACCACCCCCAGCCCCCTTAGAAGTGCCCACACTGCAACCTCCCTTTTCAAAGGATCCTGACATCCTCTCCACGGCTTTCAAAACCGCTGTTACCCAGGCCGTAGATGCCATTGATCCTCTAACTATGAGGAAAGCAAAGAAAGTTAAACATTCCAATACCTGGTTCTCTCAAGAGCTGCTAGAACTACTCTCCAAGAAAAGACGTGCACTCTGCATGAAAAACGAACCCCAGTGAGGTCTCAAAAAAGTTTGATGCCATATCTAGGGATTACAAATCTAGCATCATCAAAGCCAAAGCAGCGTCCTCAATATGAGGATATCCAACGCTAAATCAGAGACTAAAGACATTTTCAGCATCTTTCGGGAGCTGGAAAAGCCGCCATGCCCACCTCCCACATTCGTGAAAGATGACAAATGGTGCAACAACATCCAATCTGCCATGCTCGACAAACTGAACACCCTACAATCCAAAATCCTTGCCCATCAAAAGGCACTTACTCACCTTCTCACTGACCTTCAAAGTGACCCTCTCAAAACCTTGCAAACCAAATCTCTTTGAATTCAAGGAAATGAGTGAAACTGAAGTCGCTGCCCTCCTCAAAACCATTAAACCCTCTAATTGTAAAGGTGATGCGTGTCCAGCACAGCTCATTAAAGACTGTGCCCCCACCTTAGTCCCCTTTATCACAGCACTCATTAACGCCTCTTTCCAATCCGGCCATGTCCCATCTGACTTTAAGGAAGCCTGGGTCTGCCCGCTCCTTAAAAAAACCATCCCTCGACCCACTGGTCCCAAAGAACTACAGCACCATCACCACAGTCCCCTTCCTCCTAAACATTCTGGACAAAGCAGCTTATCTGCAAGTTCAGAAATACCTTGAGGACAACTGCCTTTTAGGTCTTCGGCAGTCTGGATTCCGTCCACGCCACGGCACTGAAACGGCTCTCCTTGACCTTAAGAATCAAATGGACGACCTAAGAGACGCAGGCAAACCTGCGCTTCTCCTTCTCCTCGATCTGTCGGCGGCATTTAACCTGGTTGACCATAACACACTTTGTCACCACCTCGCCAAATCTGCCAACTTCTTCCCCAAAGCGTATGACTGAATCACTTCATTCTTACAAGATAGGGCTATGAAAGTCTTCTCCGACTCAGCCTGTGCCACCCCAAGCCTTATCAAATGCGGAGTTCCACAGGGGTCCTGCATTGCACCCACCTTGTACAACCGGTTTACCAGGCCACTATTCAAATTGCTGGACGCCCTGGGCATCTCATATACAAATGATGCAGATGATACACAGGTACTTATCCCCCTAGCAGGCTGACAGCATCACCCTCAACTCAGTTTACTCTAAGATCCAATCATGGATGGCCCAGAATTGGCTATGCCTCAACAGCGAAAAAACAGAACTTCTGCTGATTGGATCCCCCTCCATCCTCAGCAAACTAGGCAATCAATACTGCACCTTCGCTGTCGACAACATTGCCATCTCCCAAATGATCAAAACACTTGGCGTCTACCTTGACTCAGACCTGACCATGGATAGACAAATCAGTGCCATTGTTTCTTCATCTGCCTATTTCTCCAAACTACTTAATGCAGCAAGACCTTTCCTTTCCCAATTGCCTCACCATAGCTAGAGCAATCATCGGCTCACAACTTGACTACTGCAATGCTCTCCTGGCAGGGGCAGGGGCCTCCTGCAAAAACATTGCCAAACTACAGGTGGTCCAGAACAACGCCCTCGGGGCTGCCTCTGGGATCTCTAGGAGGGACCATATCTCCACTACAAGAAGGCAGGTACACTGGCTGCCAGTTAAAGAAAGGATAATCTTCAAAACCCTCTCACTCGCACATAAATGCCTCCATGACCTAGCACCTCCCTACCTGGCTTCCAGAATTCAGAAACTCTCCTCTCAAAGTGAGGCCTACACCAACCTGATCTCCACTGCCAAAAGCGGGAGAGTGCGCACAGGTGGCACTAGCTTCCCATCTATGGCCGCCTCATTCTGGAACTCTCTTCCCGCCCATTTTAGGATGATAGACTCCCATCTGGCATTTCGCAAAGCCATTAAAACCAGACTATTTGTTTGATCTGTCAATCCTAAGCCTCACGTTATCATCTGTTCCACATAACATGCTTGTAACTAAGACTGTATCACTGTATTAACAATTAAGCTTCCTTTCATCTTCTTGCAAGCGCCACGATGCCTGTGGGCTGTAAGTGCGCTCTACAAATACAAAAAATAATGGCCTCCTTCTGAGCCTATTGGCTTTGGCAGTGCTTGTTCCCTCACAGGTTTTAAATGAGGAACACTTTAATGCTGGGATAATTGACTGCCTGCATCCCTCTGGGAGAAGCTAACTGTTCTTAGCACTTATCAGTCTGTTCTGATCCAACCCTAACCTTTCGTTCCTTGACAAACGCAATATTGCAAAGGTGATACTATATAAATGCTATACTGACCTCAAATGGCGCCACCTCCGGATGCTGGAGCATGTGTAACATATGAATGAATTACTCACCTGCTTTATTCACTTTTTGAATTGAATCCTAACTGCGATTCATGTTACAGCTAATTACTGCTTTTTAAAGAATGCGTTAAATATCTGTGTATAAATAAATATTTTTCTGATGTTTGTCAATCTGCTTGGAATCACATGCTGTGCATAGTCCGACATCCATTCGTAACCGCAGAGTATTGCATCTTTTCTTTCGAGAATCGAAAGGGGATGTCGACATGGGCGTGCCTGTAACACTATCCCTCCGTGACGTGTAGTATACCCAAGATCCCTCACGCGTCGAGGTCCCTCAGATTGTTTTTTTCTGCCCAGATAACTGGTCGTCCTTATGCGGAGTTCGTAAAGAACATTGCTATTGTCCAACGACCTTTGTTCGAATTATTGTATAGAAATATTCAATTTCACCCCTTCTGTCCCTTGTCTCGACGGTTGTTCCAGTTTCTGCCGAAGACCTGCAAGATTCGACAGAAGGTGATCCTGTCGGCACTGCCGACCACATGGCCAGGCCTTCGCCGGCCTATACAGTAGGGGGAGGTGGGGGGGGTCGGGGTGGACATTTCTTTTCTAAACTGAAAATGCTTTTCCCTTTCTTCCCTCTTTCCCAGTTGGTCTTAGTCACTCTGTGTTACCTCAGCTATGGAGAGGACTCCATTTAGTTTTTGCCCTATTTGCAAGGGCAAATTCACGTGGAAGGACAAGCACAGATGGTGTAACCGGTGCTTGCCGCTCGATCATAAAGAGGAAGGATGTGCGGCCTGTTAGCTCCTCAGACCCAAGACTTTGAAGTAATGTGGAGTAAAACGGTGGGCGGCCTATGGTATGTCCAAGGCTGGGACTTCTCCCACTGCCGCTACCACGACGGCGAGAGTGACTATCAGGCCTCTGAATCTGAGTTTGTTGACCTTTCAACGGAACGCTCACGTTCCATATCGTTTGTCCCCAGCCCCGATAAGCACGGTTTAAGCCCTGCTATATGTAAGTCACACCCCAGAGACAACGACAGACATGTTCATGACACTAAGCACACAACCCCTAGCCTTATTTTGACTACGTTGAAAAAGACTTCAGTGCCAACGGGTGCGCCGGTCCTTCCACCGATACCCGCCGATCGAGTTCGGCAGCCCTCCCTGCAGCCGCATGCGCGCCTAGCGACTAGGCAATCCAAGACAACGGGCGCTACCCCAAAACAAATAGTTCCGTCGACACGCATCATGGGAAAGCGTACGGCGATGACAAACCTAAGACGCCGAAAGTTACGGCACTGCCGGAAAAGGCAGCCGATAAAGGCAAGGCCTCGATTCCGCCGAAACAGACTCCCTTATAACCGTCAGATGTACCTATGCGTCTCCTGACGGGTGAGGACGTCGAGGTCAGCCTGGCAAGGATTGTGGCTGCCGATTCCCATAAACGGCAGACTAGGGACTCTGAGTCTCCGAAAGACCCAAAGATCGGCTGAGATCAAAGGATAGTATTCGAGGGAAGGGCACAGGGATACGCCACCTTCTTCGGCCCCGCCAGAGGATTTCTCTGAGGGACAGGAAGGACTTTCTTCGACGTCAAGGCACAGAGCTCTACGTTTTTCGACGTAAGAGTGCTGGGGACACTTTTTTTCGACGGAAGACTGAAAGAGACACCTTTCCACCCCTAGACTGTTCTAGATAGTCAGTCTGGACTAGGGAAAAGTTTGAGGACTGCATGGAGAGGTTGGGCAAGTTTTTCACGTGCAGAACAACCTACACCACGAAGGCTTAGGGATAAAAGCCCTGCTAACCCTAGATCTAAAGAGGGGTCAAAAAGCCTTGGAAATTTAGAAGAGGACATATATAATTATGACCTTACTGAAGAGAACATTCTACCAGTTAAGGTACAAGAGAATCCTTTTTTTAACGAGGAGGAACATGAGCCCATTGGAGATGAGCCCATTGAGGATGATCCTATTGAAGGCTGGGGGGGGGGGAGCCATATGTGGGTTACCCTCAACCATGGCAATCCCCAGAGCCATAAAACCCAGACTGAGATATTCTGGCCTTGGACTCTCCTCCGAATACCACTACAAGGAATCCTTTTCCTATTTATGATCAACATTTAATGTAATGCTACATAAAGCAGCTGATCACTTTAAAATTGCCACTGAAGAGGCAGCACCTGAAGCTGACTTTGTTGAGGATATACTCAGAGAAGCCGCCAACTAGCCAAGCCATCCCTCTACTCAATTAAATAAAAAAAGCCTTTCTCCATCTTAGTCTACACCGGCTCTTACGAGGGGTGTAAACCCAAGAATTGAAAAACTCTTCCGCCCCTCTCAATCAGACCCTCTATATATTAGAGGTAATTCCACTCCAGATACTTTGGTAGTCACTACCACAAGGAAAAGAGCAGGGATCCCTTTATCAACAGGCGAGGCTCCCCCGGACAAAGAAGGGAAAAGACTTTATGCCCTGGGTAAGAGGGTTACCACAGCGGCAGCGTACTCCACGTGTATCGCCAATAACACTACTAGTTACGCAGATGCGCAATGGGCTTTAATACAAGAAGGCCTACAGGTGGCTCCAGAAACTCTACAGACCCGCCTACTTTCCACAGTCTCTGAAGGTAGGCAAGTTAACCAAAGTATTTTAAAGAACACTTTGGATTCTGCCAAAACAGCCAGCCCAGCCCTCGCTCAAGGCATTCGCCTCAAAAGACTCACATGGCTTCATAATTCAGGGTTTAAACCTAAAACACAAGCGTCTCTTATAAACAAACCAGTGGAGGAATCCAACTTGTTTGGGAAGGCGGTCGATGAGGCCTTGGATACCGCGAAAAAAGAACATGAAACCCTAAAGAGCTTGGACCAAATTACTCAGAGACCTGCCACAAGGCGAGGATTTGGAAACATAAGGTTTTTTCGTGGCCAACACTCCACTCACCAACAATACCCTTCAGGAAACAACTGGAACTCTCCACAGGGAGCCAATACTTAAAATAACCCATACCCCCAAAGGGGACAGCGGCCTGGTAAGGGAAGAGGCAGGAACCCGACCCCCAGAGGTTCTCCTGCCTCAGGCTCCAAATGACTCGAAGATTTGGGTCCCCTCCCATGCCTCTCCGGTCAGGGGCTGGTTGACATCATTCCTGAAAGCATGGGAGGGAATAACCACGGACCAGTGGGTGCTAAAGACCATAGCCCAGGGGTACTGTGTAGAGTTCAACCAATCCCCAAAATACAGACTTCCTCGTCAATGAAGGCTAACACAAGAACATCTTTGCATACGACTTCAAGAAGTGAGATACTGGAACAAAAAGGAGCCATAGAGATTGTACCTCTATCACAGGTAAAGGACTGTATTTATTCAGTGTACCTCCTTGTACCCAAAAAGGATCTAACCATGCGTCCTGTTCTAGATCTGCGCCCAGCGAACAAGTTTGAAAAACCACAAATTTCGCATGGTCACCCTGCAGGAAGTAATTCCTCTGCTCACACGGGGATTACATGGCAATCCTGGATATGAAAGATGCATACTTTCATATTTCGATGTTGCCAGCGCACAGAAAATACCTCTGGTGTATGATAGAGAACAAACATGATCAGTTCAAGGTCCTACCCTTTGGCATAGCATCTGCACCAAGGGTATTTACAAAGATACTAGCAGTAATGGCAGCACACCTGCACAGGCAATCCATTCCAGTTTATCCTTACCTCAACGACTGGCTCATAACAGGGGACGCCTATGAAACATGCCTGTCCTATACCCAAAAGACGATAGATCTTTAATTCAGCCTGGGCTTCTCCATCAACGAGAAGAAATCCAGCTTAGACCCCAGTCAAGTCAAACAATTCCTAGGGGCTCTAATTCGAACAAAGGACGGCCTCGTTTTCCCCTCCGAGAGGGTTCAAAACATGCTGTTTCAAATCCCTCCGCATGTGGCCAGACGAGAGGTAACAGTACGCAAGGCTATGCGTCTACTGGGAATGATGGCGTCATGTATCTACTTAATTCTGCATGCGCCCAATGCAAGAGTGGCTAAGCAACTAGTGGTGTTAGGCCAACGGACAGTGGGACGATTTAGTAGTGATCTCGCCGGTCCTAGTTCTCTCGCTGTGGTGGTGATAAAGGAAAAACATCTTGAAAGGGAAATCCTTCACCACCCCCTCAGTGGAAGCCACTCTAACTACGGATGCCTCTCTTACAGGGTGGGGAGCCCACCTGCTCCAACAGCCAGCCAGCGGAGTGTGGTCCCCAGACATAGCGTCCAACCACATAAACCTGCTGGAACTGCTGGCAGTGTTCAAAGACTGAAGGCATTTGAAACACAACTACAAGGAAAGACTATACTAATCCTTACAGACGGCACCACCACCATGTACTATCTGAACAAACAGGAAGGGACTCATTCTCCAGGGCTGTCCAAACTGTCCCAGAACATTTGGAAGTGGACTCTCAAACGCAACATGTTCCTGTTATCACAATATGTTCCATGGGAACTCAATCTTCTGGCAGACGTACTCAGCAGAGACTTTCCGTTGCCCAGGGAGTACAAATGGCGATTATACGGAGACATCTTCGGCAACGTTTTCGCACAATGGGGTTTTCCAGAGATCGATCTGTTCCCGACTCTGGAGAACGCTCAATGCCAAGATTACGCCTCCAGATACCCCCCAGAACTGATCCAAGGGTAACGGACTCTGGATAACATGGTCAGGGAAATTTGTCTATGCCACCCCTGACCCCCCCGACTCCCCTTCTCAACAAGATCGTGCACAAGATGCACCAAGAACCAGTCACTATGATAGTGGTGGCCCCCATGTGGGCCTGCCAATCCTGGTTTGCTCACCTAATGGAGATGTCCCCATCTCATCCTGTCAAACTGCTTTGCCCGTACAACATGTCGCAAGACGGAGGGGAGACGCTTCACCCATGCCCGCAGACATTGAACTTAGCGGCCTGGCTCCCGAGGTCAGAGTTTGGTCACCTGCAACTCTCTCAGAGATGTATGGACATTCTCAGGGAAGCAAGGAAACCGAACACTAGATACTGCTATTCTAGTAAATGGAAACGGTTTGTCATATGGTGTAACACAGAGCATCAACCCTATTGACTGCTCTCCCACTCACATTGTCCTATACATAACTCACTTACTTGACTCAGGCCTAGTCTTCAACTCAATAAAGGTGTACCTAGCGGCACTTTCAGCATATACAACATCTCAACAGAAAGTGTCATGGTGGAAGATAACAGTAATTAAGGCTTTCATGGAAGGGGTAAACAGAATTCACCCTCCCATTTCCAACCCAGCTCCCTGATGGGGCCTAAATGTGGTATTAACTAGACTTATGGGCGCTCCTTTCGAGCCCATGCATAAAGCAAGTCTTAAGAACCTCACCCTCAAGACTGCTTTTTTAATAGCATTCGCCTCCATTAGGAGGGTAAGTGAACTGCAGGCACCATCTATCCTAGATCCCTTCATAACAGTTCACAAAGACAAGGTGGTTTTGCGCACTCACCCTAGATTTGCGCCTAAACTCATTTCCAAGTTCCATGTGAACCAGTCAATGGAGCTACCAACTTTCTTTCAGAATCCCTCAAGCCTGGGGTAAAGAACCCTGCACACACTGGATGTACGCAGACCTGTCATGTTCTATATGGAAAGAACTCGTCCACTAAGGAAAACTAATCAGTTTTTCGTGTCAGTGGCCACAGGGAAAGAAGCAGATACATTCTCAAAATCCACTATTTCAAGATGGATTGTCAATTGCATTACACTCTGCTACCATCTTGCAAAAAGAGAACTGCCCTTCAAGCCTAGGGCACATTCGACTCGAGGCACTGGGGCGTCCATAGCATTCACTGCAAATGTTCCCCTTGAGTCCATTTGCAAAGCGGCAACCTGGAGTTCTGTGCACACCTTTACAAAACACTATTGCCTAGACACTCATTCTAGGTCTGATTCTCAAGGGTGACAGGCAGTACTAAGACATCTTTTCACTACTGTTCCTTCTCACAACCCACCTCCAACTCCAGGAACTGCTCGCTAGTCTATGCACAGCATGTGATTCTAAGCAGATTGACAAACATCAGAAGACATGCATTACTTACCGTAAAAGCATTTCTGATGGTTGTATCTGCTCAGATTCACATGCGCCCACCCTTCCTCCCCACTCGGATGGAAGAAACATAGACGTCTTACTACTTTCTCTTTTCTGTGCTCACTCACGATAGTCATAAGGCTCCCTTTTGGCAGAAAAAATACAATCGGAGGGACCTCGACGTGTGAGGGATCTTGGGTACACTACACGTCACTTGGGATAGTGTTACAGGCACGCCCCTGTCGACGTCCCCTTTCAATTCTAGAAAGACAAGATGCAATACTCTGCGGTTACCACTGGATGTCGGACTATGCACAGCATGCGAGTCTAAGCAGATACAACCATCAGAAAATCTTTTACGGTAAGTAATGCATGTCATACTATAACTTTAAGCGTGTAAGTGTTTAATTGGATACTTGTATTGACTGGTTTCATTGCACAGCTCTACAGCTCACATAACCCCTCCTAAGATGAGCATGGCTGCTCAGTCACACTACCAACTTGTGTAGTACAGGCCTTTATTAAAAGGTGGGTTACCTAATACCAAGAGATAAGTCTTGTGTAGTCCCACACCATTTGGACTGCACTAATTCTTACCTAACAGTACTGACTAAACTTACGTGGGGGGCACCCTTTGAAACAATGCATCTAGTTCGCCTAACGTTTCTCTTGCCAAAGACACTGTTAGGACAGTTCTCCAGCATGGGGTCTGGCATGGATTCACATGCTCATGAATATTCCCCGTCGTCAGGCTGGGAATTCTCAGTAACAGAAAAAATGTCAGTTTGTTTCGTTTCTGCACTGCATTTCCTAACACCCAATCACTGAGCTTTGGGTCATACTGCTCCCAGCCATTGACTGCCCTCTACCTAAGCCCCTCCTTTGGCAGCCATCTTCAGATTTGTACCACACGTTCAAGTGTGTTAGGAGTCCTCGTGTTTAGCTCTCGAGCTTTTACTGTGTTTTTTTTTAGCTTTTTTGAAGAGTTTTACTCTATTTTTCAGTCAATCAAGCCTTGTGCTCCATCAATCAACCTTCCGGTTAACGTGGACCAGTTTTTCAGATTCTTCAGCACCCCTCAAGGGCGAATTTCATCGATTTTCTTCGTGAGGCTTCCAGAAGATTCTTCAGGACTACGCTGCGTAGGCCATGTCGGAGGAGGAGGGTTCAACTCCCCTGTTCAAGCTTTGCTCCGACTGCGTCTTGCGGAATGTCTTCTCGGACGACAAGCATTCCCAGTGCCTTTACTGCCTGTACCCGATGCACAGGGAGGAAGATTGTGCGTTTTGCCAGAAGATGACGGCTCGCACGCATGGCGGCTGAAGGAGTGGCTACAGGCCAAGGCCCCTGTTCTGGGTGGGTTCCAAGAAAGTTGAGCGGTCTTCTAAGACCTTTGAGGGCGCCCAACAGAAGGCTAAGCACTGCGTGTCCACTGCCACCGGGAGCGCCATTGCAGATGGCTCCTCTGCGGCCTGGGCGCGTCTGACGTCTCCAGCTACTTCAGTCACCAGTCAACGCTCATGATCTTTGTCCAAGAGGAAGTCGGACCATCTGGGCAAACTCAAGAAGAAGCCCAAGGCCAACCTGCCTGAGAAGGCCAAGGGGTAGCGGGGCAATGACCCTCCCCTTAAGGAGAAGGACAAGGGACCTGTCCTGACTGTGAAGGCCCAGCCTTCCATCCAGGGGTGGTGGCGTCCCTCCTAGAGGCCGCCAAGGTGGATCCACAGGGCGCACTGCCGAAGGCTAGAGTATCTCTTCTTCCCGGGAGGGAGGCTACATTCCAGCCCATACAGAAGACCCCGGAGAAGATGCCAGTAATCTCCCAGAGACCGTTCCCTCTGGTCACGAAGAAGGGGGGGGGGGGTGTGGAGGTCCTCCAGGGCACGGACATCTCCTCAGAGGAGGAGCTTGTCTACCTTCAAACCATCCAGGAGGAGCAGAACGTCGGGAGCAGGCCCACCAACGAAGACGATGATACCGTCAAAGAGCCGCAGGGCGACAAGGGCTTGGGCCCCCTGACTATGCCCCAGCTTCCTGCTCCACCTCCGCCCCAACCACCACCTCCGCCTCTCAGTGGACATTCTCTCTGCACTGCATACTCTGGTCTCCGAGATACAGACGAGGATGCCTTTAACGGCGGTCCCTCCGCGGCGACGGCCGACCCCTTGTCAAGGGGGAACCACCGGCCAAGAAGAGGAAGAGACACACCCTCTGCCTCCATGCCACCCCTCGCCTCACTCTCCCTCCCACCCCCCAAGGAATGAGACTGACACCGACACAGCGACAACGGGTACGAATGACAACGGTGGGATGGGGGACCTCTCGTCACTGCCTCCCAGACCCTCCCCGGCGGACAAGATAGGCTTATGTCACGCAATGATCTCCAGAGCTTCGGAGCGAGGCGAAGAGAAAGACCATCCTCTCAGTCCCGCTCTTGGATGACATTTGGAACGAAGGGTTGACCCTCATGAAGAACCCTTCTACGACCCCAGTGAAAAGGGATCGCCTTGAGAAGTACAGGGTGCCGGACTCTGTGGAATCACCAGCAGCCAAGAAGTCGTTGTCGGGTGCTTCTTCCTCAAGACGAGTGCAGAAGAGGCCGAAGGACGTGCACAAAGAAACATTAGGATCCTGCGTATCCCGAAAGGCATGGAAGGGACGGGTCCGACTATGTGGAAAACCTATTACTGCAGAACTGGGGCTGGGGAACCTTGCACAAGGATTCACAGAGCGTGCGCACAGATCCTTATAAAAGAAACCACCGCCAGGAGCGCCCCCTGGATCTATCATAGCTAAGATTCTCAAATATAAATCTAGAGAAAAGATTCTATCTTTCTCTGGAACTGGGGGCACAATACAAAGTGCCTTTTCTAAACTGGCGATATACCCAGACTACATCTTCCAAATACAGAAGAGAAGAGCTCAGTTCATTGCCACAAAAGAGAGAATGAGAAAGGTGGGCATGTAGTACATGCTAATTTACCCGGCAAGGATGAAGGTGCTACATAATGGCAGAACCCTATTCTTTGACAGCCCAACGGAAGCACAAGACTGTATGGACAGTATGAAATTACCAACGTCGGACAAAGATTGCGTACAGCTAGGGCAGTAATCGGTAAGAGGCACAAGCACTAGACTGAAGGATGAGCATAGACCCGGAATTGCAACGAGGGCGAACCTAGAGCCCAATATGTCCAAGACCACTGAACAATAGAAGGCTCAAAACTGGGATCATACAAAATGAGTCGCATAAGAACAAGTACACAGGAGCAGGAAGAGCAGACAGTCTTCGGAATAGGGGAGTCACAAGGAAGGGACTCTTACTACCACATCTACACAGTACAGGGTGCATGCAGTACCCACCCGTTGGACACCGAGCGCCTGGTCAGTCGACTAGGAGGGGAGGGTGCGGAAGTGGGGGGAGCCCGACCATGCCTAGCAGAGCTAGGCAAGTTAAGTTGGGAGGGGGGCAATTCGGGAAAGAGAGGGAGTTCGTTTGGGGAAAGGGTGGGAAGCCTGAAAAAGCATTCTGTATTCCAGACGCAGAGTGGTACACAGCGCAAGCTAAACACGGGGCTAGGCAGACAGCCTCTGCGCCCTAAGCAACAAACACAAAATGAAGGAGTATTTGAGTAATGGCTTGGAATGTCAGGGGACTCAAGAACTATGTGAAGAGACTTAGAATAATTGCATATCTGCGACGCTACAAGATACGAGTTACCCTACTGCAGGAAAAGCATCTAAATAAAACTAGACAAGAGAAGCTAGCACAGGATCGGGGCGGCCAATTCTCTGTTTCATCATACTCGGCATACGCCGGGGGGGGGGGGGGTCCTCATTGGGGTGGCCCCACCGGTCCCACTGAAGATAATGCACACTAAGACGGAAGGTGAAGGTGGTGGTAATTCAGGGGACGTTGGAAAACAGGGAGGTAAGGGTTACCAGACATTTGGTCGAAAAAAAAGGTCGACAGGACAAATGGTCGACACCATTTGGTCGAAAGCCAAATGGTTGAATTATTTATTTTTTTTGTTGATTTTTCACTTTTTTTGGGGGGGGGGTCCCCCCACCCCCTTTTTTTTCTAAAAAACCCTTTTTTTACCTAAACGAAAACCTAAAAAATATATATATAAATAAAAAAAAATTCTACCTTTTGGCTTTCGACCAAATGGTGTCGACCATTTGTCTTGTCGACCTTTTTCTTTCGACCAAATGACTGGACACCGGAGGTAAGCATAGTAAATATATATGCACCGAATCATGATGCCACAACTTTCTTCAGATCACTGTACGCAAGATAAGGACCTTATAGAGATGGGCTCATGTCATGGGGGGGGGGGGACTTCAGTTGCACACTGAAGCCCAAATTAGATGGATCGAATGATAAATTCAAAAGGCTGGCACCACCTGCCAAGATAATGAATACCCTACTATGATCCTTTAATATGGTAGATATATAGAGGACTAAGCATCTGACGCTAGGGAGTACTCGTCACTCCATGCCACACAGTGTACACAGGACTTGATTACCTATTCACAGGGAAAGAACAAATGGGGGAATTTGAAGAGGCCGAAGGCAAGGGTGTTATCTGACCACGCCCCTTTCAAATCAAAATAGGTGTCATGGGTATCAGGTAAGTAGTTGGGGCAAGCTGGGTGGAGGCTTGGCAGGCCTGGCATAGGCACACAACCCATAACAAATCCCTCCTTTCATTCCTTCCTAGTGTTTGTAGTAACTTCCTGGTTACCACTTCCTGTTGCCAAACAGGAAGTGCATGATAACTCATGAGCTCTCTAGTGTTTGGGCATGGCTGGCTATATAAGCCACACCGAAGATTCTTCCAGTGCTTCGTGTTGCTTACTGTGAGCTGTATCAGCAACACACTTGCCGTGCTCTGGATCAGCCAGCATCTGCTTACCTGCTC
Source organism: Ambystoma mexicanum (assembly GCF_040938575.1). Lineage (NCBI taxonomy): Eukaryota > Metazoa > Chordata > Amphibia > Caudata > Ambystomatidae > Ambystoma > Ambystoma mexicanum. The sequence continues at coordinate 304,182,557 of NC_090926.1, forward strand.
CGGATCATCCTGCTTCTGCTTACCTGCTCCGGATCATCCTGCTTCTGCTTACCTGTTCCGGATCATCCTGCTTCTGTTTACCTGCTCCGGATCATCCTGCTTCTGCTTACCTGCTCCGGATCATCCTGCTTCTGCTTACCCGCTCTGGATCATTCAGCTTCAGCTTACCTGGTTCTTACTCCACGCCGCAGCTATCTCCAGTCAAGAGGGGACTTATACACCGGCACCTGTAAGAACAAAGAAGAACAGCGTTAACACGCGCACATCAGTAACGCTGCGCATACTCACTGAATCTTCCCGCGACGCTGGAATCCAGGTTAGTTGCACGAGCCCCTAAACCCCTGTAAGAAAGAAAAGCCTCAGTGCAAACTTACCTAACCACCAAGTCTCCAGTAGCGCTGAACCTGGACTCGAGGCGTTAATGCCACATAATTTCTCCTGCAAGGGAAAGGGAGAGACATTACCAGGCGCGCTCGAATTGAAGGCGCTGCGCAAACCTACCAGCAGCTAGCTTCTACACGCAGCGCTACTCGCCCACAAAAATAACGGCAAACAAAGACAATACGGACAATTTTGGACACTCAACATTCTCCGCGCAACGTTCACTTGTGGGAAGGACTTTCTAGCCAGTGAAGAAACGGGCGCCTTGAACTCTCGGCCTCGCTGTGAAGGCATTAAACAGCGTTTGGCATCTGAACAGTCTACAGACATTGGCACCAATCACATGAGTGAATCACGCCCCTGCAAATGCAGGATGGAGTGCACACCCTACTAAAGATCAAGGTAAGCCCATAGGGGAACATCACAGCACACAGTAAAGAGAAGAGAAGAGAAGGGAAGGGCCCAGGGGAATCGGGTGAATTCCGGTCTGAGTGTACACCTTGTATTTGACAGGTATTCCTCCGGGTGAAACAGATGAAGTGAAGACTCTGGGTCAAGGGAGGCTCGTCCATCGCTCCTGAAGAGACACAGGTGAGTGTGACGATAGGTGATGACCGCACCTAGACCCCCAATACCAACATGGAGATTGAGAAACAAATCCCTTCTAGACAAGGTATTTAGAGAACATGTGGGGTTAAAACTAATGTAGGTATCGTTGAATCAGTGGGGTTATTGTGGGAGACATACAAGGTGGTGAGCAGGGGAAGAAATGATATCCAAAGCAGAAGGGGTACGCAGAACCCTCCCTTCTGAATTAAGCAGAATAGAGAAAGAACTAGCAGAGGTGGAGAGAAGGAATAGCGCAGGGGGTGAACCGCTAGGGGCAGAGGCTACATTGAGACTCGAGTGTATGGCACAGTGGGATAGATTGGGCAAATTTAGCTACGCAAGATATGTGGAAGAAATACATGCGCAAGGGGACAGCCCAAGCAGGTTGCTAGCATGGCTATATAAAAATAATGTAAGAAAAACACTAATGCACTCAGTCCAAACTGAAGAAGGCAGCATAAGTAACACCCAGGTAGGGGTGAACAAAGCGTTCTACAAATACTATAGGAGACTGTATGTGGCAACAGAGGGAGGAGGGCAGAGCGAAGAACTACAAGAGACATTAGATCTCATAACGCTACCGCACCTTGAGGAATAGGTAACAAACATGCTAGATGAACCCATAATGGCAGAGGAAGTAAAGGCTGTAGTAAAGGTGCTTCCCTCAGGCAAGACCCCAGGCCTAGACAGGTTACCAGCAGAGTACTATAAACAATATGCAGACAGCTTAGCGCCAGTCCTGCCGGACGCATATAACGAGGCGGTTGAGGTGGGAATATTCCCAGATAGTATGAGGGAAGCAGTGAGAATACCACTCCCTAAACCCAACAAAAGAAAAGAGGATTGTGGCTCCTATAGGCCACTGTCCCTGCTGAATGAGGACTTTAAAATCCTAAGAGCACTATTAGCGAGCAGGCTCAGGAGAGTGATAAAAGAGCTGATCACCGGGATCAAACTGGATCCGTCCCAGGCAGGAATATCTCCTGGAACCTACGGAGGCTACACCACGTTATAAGCAGCACAGAGGGTAGGAAAGAGCACTGTGTAGTAACCTCGCTAGATGCGATGAAGGCATTTGAATCGGTGCAGTGGAACTGGCTGTACACGACAATGAGCTAACTAGGCTTTGGGCCAAATTATGAGATGGATAAAACTACTGTACACTAGGCCTATGGCGAGAGTAAGAACGGGTGGCAACTTTTCAAACATATGGGAGTTAAAGAAAGGCACCAGACAGGGATACCAGTTATCCCCTATGCTGTATATCATAGCAATGGAACCCATTGCGGCCTTCCTACGGCAGGAATACCAGGATGCCAGTATTACGATAGATGGAGTGCAACACGTAGTCTCAATGCATCAGGATGATATGTTATTGTATGTACAGGAACCTGAGGAGAATTTGCAACATGTATTAGACGTCCTAGGCAAATTCACCAAGATGTCAGGAATCAAAATGAATAAGACCAAATCCTGTTTATTCCCACTAGCTGCACTAGCCGAGGGAAGCCGCGCCAGGCTGCTGTGTCTAACGCTACCATGGACAAAAGACACATTCCGGTATCTGGGATTGCACATTTACCCAAAACCGAAACAGGAACACATGCACAATACCTTTAAAAGCGATGGGAGGAATAGTTGACGTTATGAAATTTTGGGGCAAGTTACCGCGATCGGTGATGGGGAGAGCCGCGCTGCTGAAAATGGTGGCGCTGCTCAGATTGGTACATTGCTTTGGGAACATCACATACAATATCCCCATACAATTCGTCACAAGCTTAGACAGGGAATGAAGAAGCTTCTTATGGCAAGGAGGAAGACATAGGGTGGCACTCAGTACACTGCAGCATACTTATGACAAGGGGGGGGCTGAGAATCCCAAACTTCGAACTGTATTAACTGGCGTGGCAGATGCAGTATGTGGTAGGTTGGCTGGCAGACAACCCCACAGTAGACACAGCGCTATTACAACCATCATTACAACATTTATACTTGAATGACTTAGTGTGGGTACCCCAACTTGAACCGCAAGGATACCCGCAACTAGTGAAACTAAGGATGCAAATATGGCGCAGAACTTGCAAAAAATATGGGAATCAAAGACCATCTATCACCATCGATTCCCCTAGCAGCGGTGATGACAGACAGTAGAAAGCTGAGGGCCAATGTGCGGCTACATTGGGAGACGTGTGGGATCATAACCATTGGCGATCTGAGGGGCAAAGGGGCCTTATTAAAATGTCAATAACTACAAGAAATAAGGAAATAAGCGATACGGAGCGGGCAATACCTCCTGTACTGCACAGTAGTACATATGATTAAGAGCTGATGGCCTGCAGTAGAGGAATACACAATAGGTAGTGAAGAGGTAGAAACAATAATAAATATCTCAGAAGGAGGGCTCCCTATATCGAGATTGGATGATGTATTAATAGAACACCACTCTAAATAGAAAATGCGAGTTAAAGCGAAGTGGTAAGCTGAGCTGGGCAGGCCTTTCATAGAGAGAGAATGGACAAGGGTATCTAATTATCACAAGAAGGTATCCAGAAATGCGAGATTGCAGTTACTATAATTGTATATAATAGAGGCCTTACCTAACTCCGAAAGTAATAGCAGGTTTCAGGGGAACAAACGCCCAAAGCTGCCCGAAATGTAAAAGTATGAATGCCAGAATGCTACATATATTCTGGGAATGTAGAATTATTAAAAAGCTTTGGGAGGTAATCGCACAGAAAACTGCAAATGGAGCAATTGAATTGGAAGTTCAATCACCGGGGGCATGCATACTAGGACTATTCCAAAGGGGCTCGAAAAGGTAAAGTAGTGGGGAAACTTAAAGACTTGATATGTGTTGGCTAAACGCAGCATAGCCATGTACTGGAAATCTGAGAGTGGGTCGCTGGTAGAGCAGTGGTGGAAGGAGCTGGAAAAATGGGTGATGGCAGAGACAACTGTGTGGAAACAGGCGATAAGGGAGCAAAAACAAGACCCCGACGAAGACATGTTACAATGGACAGAACTCACGCTGACATTATTCAACTCAAGTACAGGGAAGAATGAGACTTCATAAGCTCAGAGGCAAAAGGTAGAGTAAGAAACTCAAGAGAAAGATCATGTAATGGACAAGATGCTGTAGTATGGCAATTAAAGGGGGCTGGGAGGAGGGATGGGGAGGGTAAGTTGGACTGGGAATTATAAGACAAGTAAGCAAATGCAGCAGGATATGTCTGGAGGGCTATGTGTGCCCATTTGTATATATACATTGTGTGCTGTATGTGAAAACAATCAAATGCATTTTTAGAAAATTGAGATGCCAGCAGCACCCTCTTGGACCGCAAAGTGCCCGGTGAAGCCATACAACTGTGTTGACCCCGTTTTCGTTTCGACTGGGAAGACTTGCACCCAACGACTTCCTCCCTTGGGCTGGTTGGACCAAATTAGCCTCAAGACAAACTCCATTTTAGCGCAGCCCCCGACTTGCTGTGACTTTCCAAGGCTGCAGAATCCCAGTACCTGGTGTTGGGCAGAATTGCATGCGGTACCCTCTGGGATCACCACATACAATTAGGACTACAGGTGTAAGCAAAACCAACCTTTGGTATAATTCTCTACTACACAGTTTTGTGGTAGTGAGCGGAGTAGCCAGGCTCATCTCAAGAGGGAATGTGAACAGTACAAGAGGTTACACAGGTCTTACAATCACAGTAGTTCAAGTAGACACTTAATCTGACGGTTTCTTGGTAAACACATTTATTACACCACCATTTAGAAAACATTCACTAGAAGGAGGCAACTTAATATTATACACAAACACACTTCAATAGCAAACCAATGAGTTTCTGAACAAATTAGGCTCCCCTTAAATAGGAGCAAACTGGCGTTTCAGTTACTTTCAATGGCAGTAAAAAGGCACAAGTTAGCAGAATAGATCAAAAATACTTTCTTAGGCAGTGCAAATAGTTATAGTTCACTAGAGGACTCGATTCAGTTCAATAGGTCTAGGCCAAAGTCAATGGACTAGTGTCTTGGATAGGAAAGAGCAGTTCTTGAAGTAAAGGGTAAAGTCTTTGCCAAAGTTCTCAGAAGTAGTTTGTATGAAAAAGAATCGTATGTTGGGTCACAAGCTGATTAGGCCTGCAAGTTGGGAAAGTTCCACAAACTTTCACTGCAGGAGAAGCGTTCTCTCAATCGGTTTGGCACAGCACCTTAGTATCAAGCAAAAGATGCAGCTGAAGACGTTGGTTCCTGGCAGTTCCTGCAGATCTCATATTTCCTGAGCCTCAGTCATAGGGACAAGAGGGAGGATGTCGGGGGACTCCTGCACGGATCGTCGGAAAACGCGGACAAAATGGAGTCACTTAAGTTAGAGTAGCTGTTCATCAAGCACACAAGCTGGTGTCCTCCTCCCTGGTTAATCCTAACCAGCTCCGAGACTGGTATCCAGGTGGCTTACGAGTTGATTAGTCCCACCAACTCAAAGGAATAAGTCGTCCTTGAAGGGGCTTCTCTGTCAAGGTGAGCTTGGCAATTCAGACCGGCAGCAGGGTTTCACCGGGCAAACCAATGGTCCAGGAGTTGTAGCAACCGTCCTCTTCCAGCTAGTCTTTGGTTCTTTCAATCCAGTGGTCGACTCTGCTTTCCAGTCCAAGAGACTCGCCTTTTAAACTGTTTTCTCCCATTCATTCCAGCCTAGCTGCCACTCACCCAGCAGGGTGGCTGTCCTTGCCGGACAGCCAGCCAATCACGCCAGAGTGCATTTGGGTCTCCTAGGAGACTAAGCTCAGGGAGTCTTGGGCACCTCCCTCACTTCCTGCCCACCACAGACACTCGACACCAGAGGCAGTCTTCAGTCCTGAAGCCCTCCAAAGGCATAGAAACAAAGGGACCAAACCGAGTTTCTAAAAAAAAAAAAAGAAGGCTGGGACCCGTTTAAATAAAGGGGCTTTAGGCACCATCGTGAAAAACATTGCTCCTGCGATTTTTAGCTACCGGTTTTGGCGGTCGGGAAAAATCATGGTAGTTTGTTCTAAAACCCCTGCCACCAGCCATTTCGATAGAAAAGGGTAGCATTTGACTGTGTCGGTAACATGACTCTTATTGTACTTTGTACTCCTTTTTTTTTTTTCTTCTCCCCTCTAAAACCTCTGCGCGATATCATCCCACAGGGTTTCGGGCTTCAAGTGAAGCCGCGATTGCCAGCCCAAAATATCTATGACCAACCCCCATGACGTCTGGCTGTGATGTCTCGGTGCTAGTGATGACACGGAGGCCTGCATGTCATGCGCAATGATGCAGCTGAAATCCCTGCGTCAGAGTGCCAGGAATGTGGCTTTGGGCCAACATGTCACCAAGACCCCGGCGCGGTCGCTCGTCCGATCCTCCGGGGCCGAGACGGAGGAGCCCACCCCCGTCAAGGGGAAAGACCGACATTGTAAGAAGACCAAGAAACGATTCCTTGTGGAAGAAGCAGCATCATCGTGGCAAGTCCAGCTTGTCATCAGAACGAGGTAAGCCCTTGGCGGGGCCGACCATTCGAGAGGAGTCAGAGTTTTAAGACCTCTATGTTGCAAATGTTTAAGATACAAGCATCTGTAGGTTTGGCTCTGGCCCCTGACCAGCAAGCTTTGGCGGCTAAAGCGGTGCTTGGTGCTCCCGACCTCAAGCCAGCCACTCCGTCGACTGGGTTGAAAGTGTCTTCGAGTGTTACTCCCGTCAGGCATAAGTCTCTGGAAGGCTTTAGGGACGAGGCTCCTGACATCTCTCGGTTGCCCGAGTGTCCCTCAGCGCCGAAAGTAACCCTCTGCATAGATAGCTTTGGCTTGAAAGTCTTTACTGAAGCCTGTGGCATCTCCGAGGCGCAGGACCTTTGGCTCTGGGCCATAGCCCAGGAAATGTTCCTCATCCCGTTTCATCTGGCAGGAGTGAAGCACACCATCGCCGACTCTCTCAGCAGAGAGCTGCGCTTTTGCCACAAGTGGAAACTTCGGCAGGACCAAGTGGATCAACTGTTTCGCAGATGGGGCAATCTCCAGATCGATCTGTTTGCGCCGGCGACGAATACCAAGTGCCGGAGGTTTCCCCAGCCAGGGAGTAAGGGGGACGTGTTCTCCTTCCCTTGGGACAGCCTGTTTCTGAATGCGTTCCCTCCTTGCTGTTGCTGCTTCGATTAGTCAATCAACTCAGACGGTCCCGGTGCAGGATGATCCTCGTCGCACCAGCGTGCGGAGGCAGATATGGTACTTGGACCTTCTGGACATGTCGGCGTCTCCTCCAGTCAAACTTCCGGAGGTTGCAGATCTTCTCGCCAGGAAAGGAGGCACAATTCTGCACCACGACCTGGGATCGCTGAACCTGAAGGCCTGGCTCCTGCAGCGCTACTAGAGTTTGGGGGCTACAATCTCCCAGCGGATTGTAAGGAGGTGCTCGCCAAGGCCAGAGCTTAGTCTACTCTCAAATACTACGGGCACAAATGGAAGAGGTTCGCCGTTTGGTGCCGTACTCAGAAGATCAACCCTTTGAGTCACTGCTGCGCAGGTGCTTCCATATTTGTTGTCGTTGGCCAAGGCAGGACTGGCCCATGCTTCCATCAAGGTTCATCTGGCCGCTATCTCCTGCTACACCAGATCTCCTGGACGATCATCCTTATGGTTGCATCGATTGGTCCAGGAGTTCGTCAAAGGACTATTTCGCTCGTTCCCGCCGGTGAAGGCTCCAGCCCAGGCATGGTAGCTCAATGTGGTGCTGACTAGGCTCATGGGTCCTCCGTTCGAGTCTATGCATTCAGCGCCACTGAAATGTTTATCGTGGAAAACAGCTTTTCTTGTGACCATCACTTCCGCACGGCGAGTGGGAGAGATCCAGGTCCTCTCTTGTAAACCACCTTATTTGACATTCCACGAGACGAGGGTAGTGCTGCGGACGCACCCCTCCTTCATGCCCAAGGTCCCGGCGGACTTTCATCTAAACAAGCCCTTGGTGTTACCTGTATTTTGCCGGCTGAGAGGACTTTGCATTCGCTGGATGTTGCTAGTGCACTGACGTTCTAGGTGGACCGCACAAGAGTTTTTGGAAGACGTTGCAACTTTTTGTGAACTTTGGCCCTGTGAACCATGGGAAGGCCCACTCCAAGGCTTCCATTTGCAGTTGGCTCTCCGGCTGCATCCCTCATTGTCACTGGTTGGCAAACCGACCGTTGCATGGCTGTCCGAGAGCCCATTCGACCAGAGCGATCACTGCAACTACGGCGTTCCTGTCTGGTGCGCCCCTGCTTGACATCTACAGGGCTGCTACGTGGAGGTCGACACACACCTTTACAAAGTTCTACTGCGTCGACAGGGATTCCAGGGAGGACTCCAGAGTCGGCCAAGCAGTGCTGCACAACCTGTCCGCTTGAAGGTGAGCCTGGTGAGGGGCTAAGAGATGCTTAATGTTGAGCCTTGCCACTCTCGTGGTTGTGCATGTGTGTACTGCTATGTATTCTTTATTCATGAGCACTTGAATGCATGCCAGACCCCAGGCTGGAGAAGGAACAAGTTACTTGCCTGTAACTGTTGTTCTCCAGCATGGGTCTGGCATGGATTCACATGCAAACCCTCCCGCCTACCCCTCTGTGCTCTTCTCTTGGTCTTACTGCCACTTTACATGCTACCAAATCTGAAGATGGCTGCCAGAGGAGGGGCTTAGGTAGAGGGCACTCATTGGACGGGGGCAGTTTGACGCAGAGACCAGTGATTGGTTGTTAGGGAAAAGAAAGTTCAGAAGTCAAACTAAAACTGATTTTTTTTTCTTTACCGAGGATTCCCAGCCTGACGGGGAATATTCATGAGCATGTAAATCCATGCCAGACCCATTCTGGAGAGCAACAGTTACAGGTAAGTAACTTGTTCCTTTCTTCGATTCCATGCAGTCCATATTCAGAGTCGAGGAACACGATGACACTGAGAACACGGTCGACCCAGTTTTACACGGGAACCGGTGACGTCGACTGTTTCAGCTCAGGGTTTACATGATGCAAGTGGTCTGGATACTTCTCCAGACCTGGAGTTCCAGCAAAAACAGCCTTATACCCACACTAGCATGAAGTTCAGGGAGCTGTTTCACAGGGTAGTTCACACCATGGGGTTGAAGTCGTCCTCTGTCCCTCTTCAAGTGTGTGATCTTACTGACATTTTGTACGAGAGTCCATCAGTCGGGAACAATATGCCTTTCAACCCTGCCATTGCAGACCCTTTAGCCTCCTAATGGCAGCACCCTTGTACCATTCCCCCTGTGAATGCCAATTTCACAGGGAAGTATAGGCCGGCAAGAGGAGAGCCTTCTTTCCTCGGCACACACCCTTCCCCGGAGGGGTTGGTGATTCAGATGGCCACTGTTTCCACAAGACCCGCGCCATCCACCTCTAATCTGCCTGCGGACAGAGAAGGGGAAAAACTGTGAAGCCTTGTCCAGAAAGGTATTCACTTCTGGTTACAAGGCTCTTAAGGCCACTAATGTGGTGTGTGGTTTCGCCAAATATTCATTTGGCTTATGGAAAGCAGTAGAACAGGCTGCGGAGTACGTCCCTGAGGGTGCCATGCGGGTCAGCTTTTTATAACTGGTTGAGGATGGGAAGGAGGTAGTCGAACAGTTATAAACTGGCCTGGACATAGCAGACTGTGTTGGCAGATGTGAGAAACCTGAGGGTATTCTCCCAAGTAGACCTCGAGAATCCCTTATTCAGGTGGCCAGGGAAGGGCTGGTGCTCTCAGATCCCACCCCTGGGGGTGGATGAGCGAGGGAGGATAACCTGGGTAGAGGAGCCGGTGGTTGTGCTCTTGGAAATACCCAAGGTGAAACGCGGTATCATACTGGGGAAGGAGAGGACAAGATCCCTGAGACGTTTGTAGGTTGTACCACAAATGTCTCCCTTCCTCCCAATGAAGCTCCCTTACTAGAATCCAACCACCCCTACACCTCTGGTAAACCAATTAAGAGCCCAAACCCTGTTACAGTAGTAAACAACCTCTCTCAGAATCCTTGTTTTCCGGTTGCCTACCCAAATACTCCGGGCCATTATTTTTCACGTGCCTCTGGTTTTTTCCTGAACTCCCAATCTGCATTGACAAAGCACCACTGTTCACACAACCACCCCCTTTCCATTTCATAAGCCCTACCAAGCGCTAACCCCCACCTTTTCTGACACAAAGCCTTTCTCACACCGTGGAAATCAACGGACTAACACTGGAGCTGTTTCCCTGATATGTCCCGGTGTTAGGGAGAATTCTCAGAAATGTGCCAATTCCATTCTACCTTAGAGACCTCCCAGCACTTTTGCTGGACTTTAGGACTTTTCATTTCTAAACTGGAGAGAGTGAGCCCTTTTCTCTCAACCTGTCGTGTATTTTTATTGTGATTTGGACTCTGTGTTTCTTTTTAACTTTGGAGTCTGACACTCTATAGGCCTCATCTTTTACATTGTGGCACACAGCACCTTCAATGAAGTGACACGGGGAAGTCTCTCAGATGTCCCAAAGGTTTAAATACCTTCTCTTTGATAAACTCCTGTTTTAAAGAGCAGTAAAGTGAAATTGACTTTACTTACATTTTGTAACTTTTTAGACCCAGCACACACTATTTTACCATAGGGTGCTGGAGGGGTTACTTAGTATCCCCTCTGTCTAGTTTCTCATGTAACATGTGTGTTACCCTTTCTACAATTAATGGCTAGTGGCAGTTGTTTACTTTTTACTACCATTGTGTTACCGCAGGCTGCGTTCGCAGCCGCAGTAAAGCACCCATGAGTGCCCATTTTGTCAAAATCGTCCCGGTCGTCTTTTTTCGCCATTTCTTGTTGGAAAGGTCCTTCTTGAGATTTACTCTGCGCACCAAACCAGGTTTGGTCTCTTTGTTCATTTTGTCTTTGGCGGGATTCACAAGTGAAGTCCGCCTCTCGCTCCAGTATGTCTGGCAGGGGCAGGAAGTGAGGGAGGTGCCCGAAACTCCCTGTGCTTAATCCCCTTGGTTACAGGAATGCACCCAAAGGTGATTGGCCGACTGGCTGTCCTTGGGGGACAGCCACACTGCTGTGTGATTGACAGCTAGTCTGGAATGAATGGGAGAAACCTGCATAAAAGGTGAGGCTTTTTGGCTTGGAAGGCAGAGTCGACCACTGGACGAAGGAATCCAAAGAAGAACTTGGAAGTGACGCCTGCTGCAACTCCTGGATCATTGGTGTGCCTGGTGAAGCCCTGCTGCTGTGCTGAAGCTCTGAATTCGCCCTGACTAGTGAAGCCCTGCAAGGACGACTTCTCCCCTTGAGTTGGTGGGACGAATCAACGCCAAAGTAAGCCCGCCTGATCATCCTCTCGCAGCTGGCTGGACTTCTGCTGCTCGAACCGAAGTGCCCGCGAGAGGAACACACCAGAGTTTGTGCGTTGCTTTAAGTCTTACTCGAGCGCCAGGAAGATCCTTCAGACTTCCCTGATGCAGGACTGACGAAACCTGAGCCACGTCAACAGAGTGCTGGTAACCAAGGGGATTATTAAGCACAGGGAGTTTCGGGCACCTCCCTCACTCACTTCCTGCCCCGGCCAGACATACTGGTGAATCCCACCAAAGACAAAACAAAGAAAGAGACCAACCCTGGTTTGGTGGGCAAAGTAAATCTCAAGAAGGACTTTTCCAACAAGAAATGGCGAAAAAAGACGTGGCCATTTTGACAATATGGGCACCTATGGGCGCCTTACTGCAGCTGTGACCGCAGCCCGCAGTAATAACACAATGGTAGTAAAAAGTAAATCACTGCCATCAGCCATTACTTGTAGAAAGGGTAACATAAAAATGTTACACGAGAAACTAGACCAAGGGGATACTAAGTAACCTCTCCAGCACCCTATGATAAGATGGTTTGTGCTGGCTCTGGAAAGTTACAAAATGTAAGTAAAGTCAATTTCACTTCACTGCTCTTGGAAACAGTAGTTTCACCAAGAGAAGGTATTTAAACCTTTGGGAATTCTAAGAGACTTCCCTGTGCCACTGCACCGAAGGTGCTGTGTGTCACAATGTAAAGATGATGCCTATGGAGTTTGTCAGGCCCCAAAGTCAGAAACAGTCCAAATCACAGAAAAATACATGAGAGAGTGGGAAAAAGGTCTCACTCTATCCAGGTTAGAAATTAAAAGTCCTAAAGTCCAGCATAAGACCTGAGGATCTCGGAGGTAGAAGGGAATTAGCACATTTCTGAGAATTCTCCCTAATAGAGCTTCTGCAAGACTGGAGAGGCGCAGCAAGTCAGGGTTGCGTCAAAGTGGAGTTCATCACAGGGTTAGTTGGTCCCACTAACCCAAGGGAAGTAGTCGTCCCAACTGGAGCGTCTGTTGATATGAAAAAGGTCAGCACAGCAGCGGGGCTTAACCGGTACTTTGAAGTCAAGGAGGTTGCAACAGGCTTCTCTTCACGATTCCTGCTTCGGATGTTTCTTCCAGTTGTCGACTTTGCCTCTAGTCCCAAAACCCTCGCCTTTTAAGCAAGTTTCCCATTCATTCATTGCCTAGGCTGTCAATCAGACAGCAGGGTGGCTGTCCTTTTAGGACAGCCAGCTTGCCGATTGGGACTGGTTTCTTTCAGGCAAAAGACAGGGGTGTTTTTGGGACCCTCCCTCACATCCTGTCCTTCCAGACACACTGGAGCCAGGGGCGGGCTTCAGGGCTAAAGCCTGCCAAAGGCAAAACACACAAAGGGCTCAAACCTGCCTCAACGCACAGAGTAAAACCCAAGAAAGACCTCACAAACAGAAAATGGCGATAAAAGACGAGGCCATTTGGACAAAATGATCACCCATGGGTGCTGTACTGCAGCTGAGGGTTCAGCCTGCGGTAAAAAAGTACACTGGTAGTAAAAAGTAAACCACTGCCACCAGTCATTTAATGTTGAGGGTAACACAAAATGTTACATGAGAAAGTATGAAAAGGGGCTACGAAGTAACCCCCCAGCACTCCACATAAGCTGGTGTGTGCTGGACCTACAAAAGGTAAAAGGTAAGTGAGATCAATGTCACCTTACTTATCTTGGGAACAGGAGTTCACCCAAGAAAAGGTGTTTTACCCTTAAGAGAAATCCAAAGGACTTCTCAGTGACAATGCAATCAAGGTGATGTGTGTCATTATACAAAAAGCAGATGCCTTTGGAGAGTTCAGACTCCAAAAACAGTGAAAACATAAAATCCTAGTTCGGAATAAAACACAAGAGGCAGTGAGAAAAAGGTCCCACTCACTCGAGTGAAAATTAAAAAGTCCCAAGTCCAGCAAAAAAGCTGTGAACTTGCACACTAATATTCTGAAATAAATAGTTAAGTGAAGCCAACAGCATTACTTTTGGGAAGAGGCACACCCAATTCACAGGTGAGTAAAATAACCTTACATATACTTTTCAGAATGGCAGAATGCATTCAAGGTAAGTAAGAAGGTTTGTAACTGCTCACTCTGAGTTAGTTAGCAACCAAATCATTTACAAGTTAGGACACGTTTAAACACTTGTTCTATTTTCTAGGCAACAGGCCCTTAAAGTATTTCCCTATGCGTGTTCTCAGTGGCAGAAGAGGGGGGTGGGAGGGGTCACTAGGTTGCTAGGTCACCAGTGTCCCACAGACCGTTCAGGATAGGCACAGAAGTAGCAAAAGTCAGAGTTCCTAAAGAAGACTGTTCAAACAAGTATTATACTTTAGAGAGGTTTAAAGGGTCCAGGGATTTCTGAGAAGACACCCTAGGAGGATTCCAGCAGTGGGCCTGGGTGAACTGGGTGAAAGGACTCCCAATCACAAGAAACACCCCAAAGATGCACAGGAATCGCATAGGCTTAAGCTAGGTAAATTTCACAGCCAACACAGTTAACTCAGCACGGAAGAAGAGTTGCATCAGGGGAGACTTCAGGATCTACAGCCAAAAACCTGGTGTATGGATTCCTATGTCATGATGAAGGAAGACAGGGCTTTGGAAGGGATTTTGCAGCCAGGATCAACGGGGAAGGCTCCAGGCAAGAGTTTATTCATGGCCGGATGCGGCCCTGTGGTTTTGGCCCCCTTTTGACAAGCCAGAAGACAGATTATCGATGATTGGATTTGCGTCGCTAATCTGGTCCAGCACTCTTGGGAGGGGTGGGGGTCTTCATGGTCTGGAATCACATCTCTGGAGACCAAGCAGGATGCCACCAAAGTTTCAGCTTGATTCGGAATTCAGATGACTATGCACCGCATGTTGGCTCAAAGTCCCAGAGAATGGGGGTATTGCAGCCTCGCAAGTTCGCAGCATGACGTGGGATGGCTCAAAATGCAGGCCTAGTGGATCTCGCTATGCTCTGGGTCAGGGTCGTCATTTTCTCAGGCCCCGGTTCGTTTTGAAGGAAGGCAACAGCAGGCTCCGGTTACACAGCAGGCTCTTGGTTTGCTGGAAATCATCTCGGCTGTGATTTCTTCATCTTCCTCTATGGATTCAGGTCCAGTGGTAGACTACCTCTTCAGCTTCCAGGATCCAACTTTTATGAAACCCAGCCAATCAAAGTAACGTGCAACATTCAAACTTGGGGCTTTGCAGTCCTTTCTGGACAGCCAGACTCCCAGTTGGAACTGGATTCTCGCAGTCAGGCTGGAAGACAAAGGACTGCAGAGTATTGCACTCCTCCATCACTCCCTGGCTTCCTAGACACTCTCGCCGAAGATAAAAATCACACAAAGGACTTTCCCGCCCTGTAGGGCCGAGTAAGAAACAAGAAGGGACGGAAATGACAAAACACGAAGACTGGCCATTTTGGAAGCTGTGAAAAGCACCTGCAGTAAAGGTGCACCAAATTTGTCAAAAGGTTCACTGCCATCAGCCATTAAAGGTAAGCTTGTCCTTGTAACAAAATCGTTACAGTGCTAGTGAGAAAGGGGATACATTGTAGCTCCCCAGCACTACACATGAGGTTGGGTGTGCTAGTTTTCACCTAACAAAACGTAGAAGGGATAGAAATATCCTTTCTACCTATGGGAATTATAGTTCTCACAAGGTAAGCCAGAGAAAGTAAAAGGGAGCCCCAAGGGCAATCCTCTAACAATAAAAAGATATATACCAGACGTTTTTACATAGATTACAATTAAAAGGACACTATAGAGAGTCTTAGAAATGACACCCATGAAAAGGGTAAAGGGATCTGTGAGTGTGGAAAAATGTTCCCACTCACTGAGGTATAGGGAAAAATAATCTATCAGTCCAGCAAAAAGTTCTGGGTTTCTCACAAGTGAGGTAGATTTAGCTATAAAGTTAAAATCTTACCCAACACTAAGAGCTCATTCTGCCAGATGCGTGGGAGCAACCTCAGCGTACCAGTTATGAACATTTGCTGAGCAGCAGCAACTTGAGCTTCTCTACATTCATTTTGAGAACATAACTTTTTTGATGCTTTGTTTTAAAGATGATGCTGCAATGAGAAAATCAATCCTTCAGAACCACCTGTTACTCTGACTGGATTGTTCACTACCTGCCTGGTTATGGAGTACAGTTTTGTTGAGTCTAAGAAGATGAGGAACCCAGGAGGAGTTACTTACCTTGGGAAATGTTCTTTCTGGTGGACCTGTTAATTCCTCCCACAGATTGACCAACGTCCTCGGGTCAGCTTCTCTATTAAAACTCTCCTGCCTAGTTGAGAAAAAATGGCAAGTGTTAGGCAGAAACCTGTGCAGTTCCCTTAGGGACCACTGCAAAAGATTTAAGACTACAGGTGTTGGCAGTAAACCCACTTGGTAGCAGTCTGTACAACCCAGATTTACCTGGTAGCTGTGGCTGAGAAGTCAGACTTCCCTCAAGAAGAGTTAGGCAGTATGCAGAGTATACTCAATAGGCACTCGGATACAATAATACAAGCAAACACTGACCAGAGCTTTGGTATCAAAGTATATAATTATTTATTTAAAAACACAGTTGAAACACTCCAGCACTCTTATTGTAAAATATTCTAAACAGTTACTATTATGATATATACACCCCTTTTTCCCTATTAGAAAATCACAGTAAAACACCACTTATTTTCATACAGAGGTGAGCGCTTAACTAGATTGCACTCTAATAAGTTTGTGAAAAAGGGAGGGAAAAAGACAGAATATGAAGAGGTACACCACTCTACGATTCCAGAACACTGTTACCAAGGCAGAGAGCAAAAAGTCACTGGTGAGTCAAAGTCCAAAGGCTGGGCCCACTCTTAGAGCAGAGCACAAATGCGCCCAAGATCACACAGTTACACTAGGCTTAGAAAGTCTTGCAGAGGGTTCAGAAAAGCGTTGAGAGGCTTAGAAAAGTTTAGCCAAGGTGTCCCAGGCTAATCCAGGTTCGAAAGCCGGGGGCTAAATCTACCCCGTACAGTCGGTAGCAAGGGAAGCCAGGCGGGACACGGTACCTTAAGTGGGAAGGATCCTCCAGCGGTGGCAGTTGTTCCTGGTAGTGGGTGCAAGTTGCGTCGTCGTCCAGGGGAAGAGAAGATCTCGACTTGGAGGAAAGATGAAGGTCGTTGCACTACCAGGGAAGAAACCAGCCGTGGAGTTTTCCGGTTAAAGGTGGTACCTTTGTTTCACGGTCGTGGTAAAACGTGGTATCTCGGTTGCCGGGGTGCTTGGCACGGGCAAGGCGGCCATGAGATACGTCGGGAAAGCGAAAAGACGGTGAAACTGGTTATCCCCACCAGTTAAAGGAAGAAGACTCTCCGGCGGGAGATCTCCTCTGTTGTTGGGAGAAAGTGGTGAGAAAGTCCAGCAGGACTCCACCGGTAGTGGTGTCGTGGCAGGTCGGCTCAGCTTCTCCCTCGTCGGATTCTTAGGTCCTGTGGCGACCTCTGAAGTTCCAGTCCCCAAAGCCCTGCTTTTATGCAGCAAACCCCCATTCACTCAGCCTAGCTGTCACTCAAACATGCTAAGTGGTGAGCCATCCGGCTCACCACTTGGGCCAATCAGGACAGAGTGCGACTTGAGTTGCCTAGGCAACTCAGTCCAGAGTGCCTAAATTCCCCTCCACCCCTCCTAAGTACCCCAGACACAGTGGCACCACTTTGGAGGGCTTCTGTGGAGAAGCCCGCCAAAAAGTGGAACAAAGGGCTCGACTTGGGTTGGAGTCACAGAAGAGAACACAAACGCCATTTTAGAATCAAGTTTTGGCAAAAAATACCAACCGGAGAATTAATATTAATTAAATAAACCGGCGGTATGTTCGAGGCTACCGTAAATAATTAAATAAAGGTAGTAGCCTAAAACAATGGGGAATCCCATAGGAAAATATTCGCAGTTGAATATAAAAAGTAGTATCCACTGCCACCAGCCAAAACTCGATCAGGGGGGACGGAGACGTGCCCCCTCGACTAACAGACCCCGGGGCAAGTGAATTGCCCCAGCCAGTACGTCCACAATATGATGGTTTGTACTGGTTCTGTTCAGAATTTAAGACTAGTAAAGTCAATGGTGACTTTACATGCCCTGGGAGACAGTAGTCAGTCCCAGGGTATGGAGTCTATACTGGGGGGTTACTATGACACCCCTGTGTCACTGCACTGAGGATGCTGTGTAACACATATCACAAAAACACATGAAGCCCTATGGGGTAAAAGACCCCATAGCCCATTAAACACATTTAGTTTCAAAGAAACACACTCAAATCATGCCCAAGAGTGAGGGTACAAGAGTCTCACTCTTGGCAGGAGAAAAAAATAAACCCCAAAAAATCCAGCAAAGCTGCTGGGGGGACTCACTAGGTTAGGAAATTCAGCCTAAACAGAGAATTCTCCCTAACAGCAAGTGACCAGGTTCTCCATCCTGCCATTCCTTTTTCTTGCCGTTGTGGGAAACCGCTGAACTGAGGGAAATTCCACTGACTGCTCTGTACATAATTACCAATGACAATGACGATGTGCCAGCCTGAGATGGAGCAGCCGAGATAAACAAGTCAAGGACTGAAACGAACTGGGCCATTTGGTGCCTGAACATTCTCCAGTGCTGACTTTTTAGGAGAAGAAGAATTGGTGGGTGGAATTAACATGTCCACCAGAAAGAACATTACAGAAGGTAAATAGTTTTCTCCAAGATCCTGAGTGCACAAAGTCTCTTACCTTCTCCAGCATGGGGTCTGGCATGCATTCACATGCTCATGAATATTCCCCTCTGTATTCCCCTCTGTAAAAGAAAAAAGTTTGCTTAGTTTCTCCTACAAACCAATCACTGAGCTCTGGGTCATAATGCGCCCAGCCAATGACTGCCCTGTACCTAAGCCCATCCTCTGGCAGCCATCTTCAGATTTTTGTTGGGAGTACTTGCATTTCGCTCTTCGAGCTTTCTGCGTTTTTTCTTGTTTTTTGCTAAGCTGTTTTTGATTCAATTGAGCCCATGTGCTCCATTGCTTATCCTTCCGATTAACGGGTACCCGATTTTCGGCATCTTTCATCGCCCCTCAAGGGCAGAAATCGTTGAGTTTCTTGGAAGCTTTCAGAAGTCTTCAGACCTACACCGCGCCGGATCATGTCGGAGGAGGACTGAGCTTCCATTTTCAAACTGTGCACCAGCTGCAGTTTGCAGAAGGTTTTTATGGATGAAAAGCATTCCCAGTGCCTGTATTGTCTACACCCGACGCATAAAGATGAATATTGTGAGATATGCTGTGGCTTCACCAAGCACACAATGAGCGATAGACACATTTGCGGCGTGGCACAAGACCAGGGCCTCTACCCTGGGTGATTCATGCCTATTCCAGATCCAACCAACCTGAGTGAGCTTCTAAGTCCTTTGAAGGCGCTCCGTCTGTGGGGGCCCAACACAAGGCCAAGCACTGCCAGTCCGCTTCCGTCGGGGTGCGTTCATCAACTCCGTCTGCCTCGATCTCCAGCCACCGCTCCAGCTCTTCGTCCAAGTGGAAGTCAGCTACCCCGGGGAAGGGAGACACCAGAGAAGGCCAAGCAGGGCAAGGTGTCCGAACTGCCCTGAAGGAGAAGGCCAAGCAGGACAAGATGGCCTACCTGCCCGTGAAGGCCCAAGTTATCCAAACCGTTGTCCTCGATCAAGATGGCGGTGGCCTCCCTTTCAAAGGCAAAAGGGGCTGACCCCGTCCAGGGTGCCCCGGCGGCAGCCAGAGTGTCTGTCCGTGCCAGGCGAGAGTCTTCGTTCAAGCCAGTAGAAAAGACTTCGGAAAAGAGGATGCCGGAGCTTAGCCCGGGACTGAACCCTCAGGACCCAAAGAAGGATGCTGGAGGGTGGAGAAAAACTCCAGGGCAAGGACATTTCTTCGTCCGACAAGCCCCAGCAAAGAGAGAGTGGCTTGAAAAGAAGTACCGGCTGGCGGAGTCTGCGCCCAAGTGTCTGAGGTCTCAACCGTCGCCGGACTCTGTGGTCTCGGCGGCCGTCAGGAAGAAGTCGTTGAGTTCGTCTTCATCTGCACCCCCGGACAACGAGGGGAAGAAATTGGATTCCATGGGTAGAAAGGTAATCTACTTGGTGGCGACGACAGTCAAGGTGGCCACCGCCTTAGCGATCGTGGCCAGATACAACTGGGAGCTTTGGTACAAGATTCTCCACTCCTGGATTTCCACCCCGATGACAAACGGGTCAAGGCTTTAGAGATTCTCCAGGAAGGCGAGGTGGCGTCAGACCACGCCATCATGGTGGCCCTGGACATTGCGGACACGGGTTTCCGGCAGATGGGCAACAGGGTTTGCCTTCACCGTCGCAGCTGGCTCAAGGCCACCAACTTTGGGCAGGAGGTCCAGACAAGGCTCCTGGACATGCCGTTCGACAGAGACAACCTGTTCGGGAAGGCAGTCGAATTGCTCCAGGCCATCAAGACCGACACAGAGACGGCCCGTGCCTTGGGCACACTGTAACAACACCGGCCGTCCTTTGGTTCCTCAAGAGGGAAGTCTAGCAGGTCTTCGAAGGGTTTCGGCAGGGGCTCATCCTTTTACCGCCAACCCTCCCGTTCTTCGACCCAAGAAGCCAACAGGTGTTGCTCCAAGGCCTTCGGAGGTGGCCGCTGCCGTCATCATCAAGGACCCCAAGGCAGCACGCCGACCTCCAAGCAGGATTGAACTGACCATGCACCCTGGTGGGAGGCTAGCTGGCGAACTTCGTCAGCGTATGGGAGACCATCTCCACCAATGGATGGGTGCTGGAAGCTCTGTTCCCACGGACACACTTTGGCGTTTCAACGTAAGTGTCTGCGAATACCATCGGTGGCCCGACAGGAACACCACATCCCTCAGCTTCTGCTTGAGGTTCGGGCCATGTTAAGAAATGGGGCGATAGAGCTGGTTCCACAGCGACGCCAGGGCTCAGGAGTTTACTCAAGATACTTTCTTGTAAGAAAGAAGACCGGGGGCTAGAGGCCCATTCACGACCTATGATGACTCAAAAAAAACATATAGTCCCAGAAGTTCAGGATGGTCACGATGCAGCACGTGCTCGGTAGCTGGAGGAGGGAGACTTTCTGTCATTGTTGGAACTAGAGGACGCGTACTTCCACGTCCCCATACATGAAAAGCTTTGCATGTTCCTGTGCTTTGTCGTCCGAGGGAAGCATTACCAGTTCAAGGCTCTTCCCTTCGGACTGAAGTCAGCGCCCAGAGTCTTCACCAAGTGCCTGGTGCTGCTGGCGGCCCATCTATGACTACAGGGGATTCATGTGTATCCTTATCTTGACGACGGGCTCATAAGGACATTGCCGTCGATCACACGGCGAAGACCGTCTGACTGCTGACGGACCTGGGGTTCTCTGTGAATTATGCAAAGTCCTGCTTGACTCCATCACATGACGCACTGTTCCTGGGATCCAGGCTCAACACGGTGTCCTGTCTGGCGTCTCCATCGGAGGAGAGGCTAGCGACCATTTTGGGCAAGGTGCAACGGCTGTTGGCACTGAGGATCGCCATGGTGAGGACCATCACGTTGCTGCTCGGCATGATGTCATCATGCATATACCTGATTCGGCTCTGCATATTGCGGATGCGGCCACTCTAGGAGTTCCTCTATGCCTGTTGGGTTCAGATGTCCTGAGGCTTCCAGTACAGGATCGCGCACGACAAGAAGTTCCGTCAGGCGATACTGTGCTGGGGCGTGCTCTCCAACATCACCAGAGGCACAGACTTCCGGAGCCCCCGTACCAGGAGATGGTCATGACGGACGCTTCTCTGGAAGGATGGGGAGCCCACACCAGACGTCTTCACGCCAGAGGCATGTGGCTGCCAGAAGAGAAGACACTGCACATCAACGTACCGGAACTATGGGCAGTGTTTTGGGCCCTCAGGTCGTTTCTGCCGTCCCTCAAGGGCAAAGTGGTGAGGGTCTTCACAGACAATACCACCACAACGTTTTACATCCGGAAGCAGGGGGGCACCAGATGCCTAGCGCTCTCCAAGGAGGCGCAGGACTTGTGGCACTAGGCCATCACCCAGGGGATGTTACTCTTTCCGTTTCACGTGGCAGGGGTAAAGAATACCATTGCTGACTCTCAGCAGGGAGCTGCGCTCTTGCCACAAATGGGAACTTCGGCAGGATCAAGTGGACAACCTTTTCCTCAAATGGGGCAGTCCCCAGATTGATCTGTTTGTGATGGCGATGAACAGCAAGTGCCAGAGGTTCGCCAGCAGGTTCCCCCAGCCGGGGAACATGGGAGGGAACGCATTCTCCTTTACATGGGAAGGCCTGTTTCTGTACGCGTTTCCACCGTTGCCACTGCTACTTCGAGTCATCAGTCAACTCAGACGGTACCGATGCAGAATGATCCACATCGCACCAGCGTAGCCAAGGCAGATCTGGTACCCGGACCTTCTCAGCATGTCAGCGTCCCCTCCAGTCAAGCTGCCCATGGCCACGGATCTCCTCACAAGGGAAGTAGGTGCAATTCTGCACCACGATCCAGGATCGCTGAACCTGAAGGCCTGGCTACTGCAGCATTAGAATTTGGTGGTTACGACTTTCCGGCAGACTGCAGGGAGGGACTCGCCAAGGCCAGGTCGTTGTCGACGTTGAAATGCTATGGACACAAATTGAAGCATTTTGCAACTTTCGCAGATCAACCATCTGAGGGTCACAGCCCCTCAAGTACTTCCGTATTTATCATTGGCTAAATCGGGGCTGTTGCACGCCTCCGTCAAGGTACATCTGTCAGCTATCTCCCGCTATACCAGTGCTCCATGACGGTCTTCACTGTGGTCGCACCATCTAGTCAAAGATTTCATCAAGGGACTGTTCCGCTTGTTCCCGCCTGTGAAGGCTCTGTCCCCGGTGTGGGAGCTCAACATGGTGCTGACCAGGCTCATGAGATCCCCATTCAAGCCTATGCATTCGCTCAGCTCAAGTTTCTGTCACGGAAGACAACTTTCCTCATGGCCATCTCCTCTGCAAGAAGAGTAGTTGAGATCCAAGCCCTGTCCTGCAATCAGCCTTACTAGACATTCGACGAGACGAGGTTAGTGTGGTGGACGCACCCCTCCATGCCCAAGGTTCCGTCGGAATGTCATCTCAACGAATCCTTGGTGTTAACTTTTTGTGAACTTTACTCCTGTGAACCATGGGAAGGCCCTGCCCAAAGCTTCCATTTCCAGATGGTTCTCCGGCTGCATCACTTACTGTAACCGGTTGGCAAACCGACAGCTGCCTGGCCATCAGAGTGCCCATTCCACCACAGCCATCGCTGCGACAACGGCATTCCTGTCTGGTGTGCCCCTGCTGGACATTTGCAGGAATGCTACGTGGAGGTTGACGCACACCTTCACGAAACTCTACTGCGTCGACAGGGATTCCAGGGAGGAGTCCTGAGTCAGCCAAGCAGTGCTGTGCAACCTGTTCGCTTGAAGGTGAGCCTGGTGGGTAGGTAAGAGATTGCTTCTGTTGTGCCTTTCCCACCTCCTGTAGTTGTGTAATTATGTACTGCTGTGAATTCATTTTTTCATGAGCCTGTGAATCCATGCCAGACCCCATGCTGGAGAAGGAGCAAGTTACTTACCTGTAACTACTGTTCTCCAGCATGCGTCTGGCATGGATCCACATGCGAACCCTCCCGCCTTCCCTTCTGCGGCTCTTCTGTTGGTCCTACTGCCACTTTACGTGATACCAAATCTGAAGATGGCTACCAGAGGAGGGGCTTAGGTAGAGGGCAGTCATTGGCTGGGGCATTATTACCCAGAACTCAGTGATTGGTTTATTGAAGGAAGACTGTTTAGAAACTAAACAAACTGGTTTTTCTTTTATCAAGGATACCCAGCCTGACGACAGGGAATATTCATGAGCATGTGAATCCATGCCAGACCCATGCTGTAGACCAACAGTTACAGGTAAGTAACTTGTTCCTTTCCACATGTTTGCTTGATTTTGAATTGGCCTGATTGTCTCTTGACTGTGAAGCCCGGAACGCCAGACCAGTGACTTACTATATGCATGTTCTGAGTATATGTAAAGGGAGGGTGTGCTGATCTTGAAGGCTGGTAAAATGTATCCTTTTACGTGTGACCCCTTACAAGCCATGGGAAAAATGTTTCTGATGCTTGTTAATCTGCTTTGAATCACATGCTGTTCATATAGTCTGACATCCAGTGGTAACTGCGGATTATTGCATCTTGCCTTTCAAGAATCGAAAGGGGACGTCGACATGGGTGTGCCTGTAACACTATGCCTATGTGACGTGTAGTGTATCCAAAATCCTTCGCGCGTCGAGGTCCCTCAGATTGTTTTTTTCAGCCCAGCATACTGGTCGCCTTATGCAGAGCTCGTCCAGAGACATTGCTATTATTATCCTCGACCCTTGGTCGTATACTTTAAAGTTATTATTATCCTACCGTTCATTCCATCGACGGCTGTTTCCGAATCTACACAGAAGCCGGTTCCATGGACCGTGTTCCGGATATCGCTGCCGACCACGTGGCCGGGCCTTCTGGCCGGCCTACACATTAGGGAGAGTGGGGTCGGGGTGGACATTTCTTTTTCCGAGAATGCCTTTCCCTTTACTATTTTTGTT
Organism: Ambystoma mexicanum; assembly: GCF_040938575.1. Lineage (NCBI taxonomy): Eukaryota > Metazoa > Chordata > Amphibia > Caudata > Ambystomatidae > Ambystoma > Ambystoma mexicanum. The sequence continues at coordinate 304,206,535 of NC_090926.1, forward strand.
CCCTGGGTCTCTTCGTCACTATAGGTTTCCTCAGCTATGGAGAGGTCACCGTTTAGGTTTTGCGCTTCTTGCAAGGGCATATTTCCTTGGAAAGATGAACACTAAGTGTAATAAGGTGTTTGCCCCTGAATAACGACAAGTCTGCTTGTGCGGTTTGCAAGGTCCTGCGTCCAAAGACAGTAAAAGAGCGCTGTGTTAAGCGGTGGGCGGCCTACGGAATGTCGCAGGCCGAGTCTATTTCTCCAGCGGCCACAACCGCTGATTGTGGCGAGGGGCTAAGTGACGAACAGGCCTCCGATTCGGAGGCCATTGACCTCTCGGCAGAGCATTCTCGCTCCGCGTCGTCCGTCAAGACTCAGGTCCTGCTGTGGGGGACTGTATACCCCGGCGACAAGGACACACACTCTCTACACACTAAAGAGACAACCCCCGGGACGTCTTTGACAAAACAGTCGAAATGACCCATAGCGCCAACAGGCACACCTGTCCGGATCGGCAGCCCTCCCCGCAACCGCAGTTGCGCATTGCGACCGGGCATTCTGAATCGAAGGGCACTGCCCCCAATACTCAGGAGACCGTCGAGATGCATCAGAAGAAGGTGCGCACGGTCAAAAAGACCCTGGTTCGGCTGAAAACAACCACGCAACCGCAGGACCATTCTAGACACCTTAGACCTCTGATGAGGTTACGGAAAGCATTGCTAGGATTATATCAGCAGATAATCAGAGGCAACGGTCCAGGGATTCGTCGATACCTAAGGACAAACCTAGGGATTCATCGAAATCCAGGGATAGGCCGAAGGACTCATCGGAACCCACAGAGAGGCCTAAGGACAGACAAAAGGACTCGCATCTACCGTTGGTCCCCCGAACAGGCTTTTCGGAAGGCATGGGAGGGATTTCTTCGACGTTAAAGGAGAAATCTCAACATTCTGCGACGGAAGATCCATTACAAGAGCCTTTTCCACCCCTAGACTCCTCTGGTGCATCTATTTGGACCAGAGAGAAATTTGAGGGATGTATGGAAAGGTTAGAGAGGTTTGTCCACACCCAAGAGGCTGTGGGTAAACTTCAAAAAGTCTTCGATCCTTACCAGGAAGAAGAGATATATAATTTATGACCTCACTGAAGATGAGGTTCCTGTGGACCAATACAATCAGGATGAATATCCCTTTGCTGATACTGAGGATGTTCATATCGACCCCACAGAGGGTTGGGGGGGGATAACCCTGACCTGGGTGATCCTCAGCCTTGGCAGTCACCTACTCTTACACCGGAACCTGATGGCCTGTGCTTGGATTCCCCCCCTGCCCCCACCACAATCACTCGACAGGCCTCCCCGGTTGATGACCAAATGGCATACAATGCCATATTAAGGAAAGCAGCGGAACATTTCCACTTTGCTACCCAGGAAGCTGTTCCAGAGGCTGATTTTGTCGAGGACATATTAAGAGAAGCCACCGGCCAGCCAGGCAATTCCTCTGCTTAATTCGATCAAAAAGCTGTTAACCCATTCTTTATTAACACCTGCCCTAACTAGAGCAGTAAATCCTAGAGTAGAACAATTGTTTCGACCCTCACCCTCCAACCCACTTTTCATCAACGGCCATGCTACTCCAGACTCACTGGTGGTAACTACAACCAGAAAAAGAGCGGGGGTTCCCCTATAAACTGGAGAGGCACCCCCGGACAAGGAGTGCAAGAGGCTTTATGCTCTTGGGAAGAGGGTCACGGCTGCCGTGGCTTTTTCCACGTGCATCGCAAATAACACCACTTTGATGGCTAGTTATGCCGACGCACAATGGACCATGCTACAGGAGGGCCTTCAAGAAGTCCCTGAACCGCTGCGGGCTCGCTTGCTCTCCACGGTAGCAGAAGGCAGACAAGTTTATCACAGTATTTTAAAGAATACTTTGGATGCAGCAGATACGGCTGGCAGGTCCTTGACTAAGGTACCCTCCTCAATAGACACGCATGGTTACAAAACTCTGGTTTCAAACCAAAAACTCAAGCTTCACTACTAAATATGCCGGTGGAAGAGACTAATCTATTTGGGAAAGCAGTATACAAAGTGCTCGAAACTGTTAAGAAAGAGCATGACCTCCTCAAGTCCCTGGATCAGATCACCCAGAGGCCTTCCCCAACGAGGGGGAGTGGATTGAGATTTTCCTTTCGTGGCCAACCTTTCCCTCAAAACCAGTACAGTCGGGAAATAATTGGTCCTCTCCCCAAGGAACCACCAGCTACACCACACCATATCCCCCAACAGGTCAACGACGTGGGAAAGGAAGGGGCCGGAATGCTACCCCTCGAGGCTTCCTGGCCTCAGGCCAAAATTGGCCCGCTGATCCGGGTTCCCTCCCATACCTCACCGGTCGGGGGCCGGCTAACATCATTTCTTCAAGCATGGGAGGGGATAACTACAGACCAGTGGGTACTCAAATCCTGCCGGTCTCCCCAATTCATACCTCCACGTTAGAGACGCCTGATGCCACAAAATCTGCGTGCGCATCCTGCTACAAGAAGTCGAGACCCTGCAGGAAAAGGATGCCATAGAAGTCGTACCTCTTCCACAGGTAATCAAGGGTATTTATTCAGTGCACTTCCTTGTACCCAAAAAGGATTGCACCATGCGCCCTGTACTAGATTTGCACCCAGCGACAGGGGGTATTACATGGCAACATTGGACATGAAAGATGCATACTTTCATATTTCAATGTTGCCGGCGCACAGAAAATACCTCAGGTTCATGATACAAGACGAGCACTATCAATTCAAAGTACTACCCTTCGGCATAGCCTCGGCACCAAGGGGATTTACGAAGGTACTGGCAGTGGCAGCAGCACACTTGCACAGGCTATCCATCCCGGTTCATCCTTACCTCGACGACTGGCTCATAACAGGGGACTCTTACGAGACATGCCTGTCAAATACCCAAAGGACTATAGACCTTTTATGCAGCCTGGGATTCTCCATCAATGAAAAGAAATCCAGCTTAGACCCCAGTCAAGTCAAGCAGTTCCTAGGGGCTCTAATTCGAACAAGGGACGGCCTCTTCTTCCACTCCAATGAGAGGGTCCAAAACATATTGTTTCAAATCCCTCACTATGTAGCAAGTCGAGAGGTGACGGTACGCAAGGCTATGCGACTGTCAGGAATGATGGCGTCATGCATTTATTTGGTTCCTCACGCACGCATGCGTACAACGCAGGAGTGGCTCAACAGCCAGTGGTGTTAGGCTAGCAGACAATGGGACGATCTAGTGGTTGTCTCACCAGCCCTCGTTCTCTCGCTGCAGTGCTGGTCAAGAGAGAACCTCTTGAAGGGGAAAATCCTTCACCACCCCCGCAGTGGAGGCCACTCACTGCAGATGCATCTCTCACAGGGTGGGGAGCTCACCTGCTTCAACAAACAGCGCAGAGTTTGGTCGTCAGACAGAGCATCCAACCACATAAATCTGTTGGAACTATTGGCAGTTTTCAAGGCACTGAAGCTTTTCAGACACAGCTGCAAGGGAAGACGGTCCTGATCCTCACACAGCACCACGGCCACGTATTATTTAAACAAACGGGGGAAGGAGGGGGGGCGGCACTCACTCTCTAGGGCTGTCCAAACTGTCCCAGAACATTTGGAAGTGGGCTCTCATGTTCCTGTTGTCTCAACATGTTCCAGGGGAACTCAGTCTTCTGGCAGACATACTCAGCAGCGATTTCCCACTAACCACGGAGTATGAATGGCGATTACACAAAGACATCGTCTCCCAATGTTTTCGCAGAATGTGGGTTCCCAGAGATCGACTTGTTTGCAACTCTGGAGAACGCTCAATGCCAAGACTACGCCTCCAGGTACCCCAGAACCGTTCCAAGGGGAACGGTCTCTGGATCACATGGTCAGGGAAATTTGTTTACGCTTCCCCTCCACACCGCCCCGACTCCTCTACTCAACAAGATAGTGCACAAGATGCACCAGTCACCATGATATTGGTGGCCCCCATGTGGGCCCGCCAACCCTGGTTCGCTCATCTGATGGCGATGGCTCTCTCTCCCCCAGTGAAGCTACCTTGCCTGTACAACATGTCGCAGGACAAAGGGCAGACACTCCACCCATGCCCGCAATCATTGAACTTAGCAGCCTGGCCCCTGAGGTCATAGAATTCGGACACCTGCAACTCCCTCAGAGATGCATGAACATACTTAGGGAAGCGAGGAAACCCAACACCCGATATTGCTATTCCAGCAAATGGAAGCGCATCATTGTCTGGTGCAGTTCAAAGGGCGTCAATCCCATTGACTGCTCCCCCACACACATTATATTGTACCTGCCTCACTTACTTTACTCGGGCCTGGTTTTTAATTCCCTAAAGGTTCACTTAGCTGCTCTCTCAGCCTACACCACTTCACAACAGAAGGTGTTGTGGTGGAAGATACCAGTTATTAAGGCTTTCATGGAGGGGGTCAAGAGAATTCATCCCCCCATTTGTAATCCAGCTCACGGATGGGACCTAAATGTGGTATTAACCAGACTTATGGGGTCTCCATTTGAACCTATGCATAAAGCAAGTCTCAAGGACCTTACCTATAAGACGGCCTTCCTAGTGGCTATCACTTCTATTAGAAGGGTTAGTGAACTATAGGCTCTCTCAGTTCAAGACCCTTTCGTTACAGTTCAGAGATAAGGTGGTTCTGCGCATTCACCCTAGATTTTAGCCTAAATTTATCTCCAAGTTTCATGTGAACCAATCAATAGGACTGCCTACTTTCTTCCAGAACCCTAACGTGGCCGAAAGCAGCCTACACACATTAGATGTCTGTAGGGAAGTCATGTTTTACCTGGACAGGACTAAACCACTGAGAAAGACGAGCCAATTTTTCGTTTTAGTGGCAGCTGGCAGAGAAGGAGATCCTGTCTCTATATCGGCAATCTCAAGGTGGATTGTCAAATACATGACACTCTGTTACACTCTTGCTAAGACAGAACTGCCCTTCAAGCCTAGAGCGCATACTTCTCGAGGCAATGGGGCTTCCATAGCATTCATTGCAAATGTTCCCCTAGAGTCCATTTGCAAAACGGCAACTTGGAGTTCTGTACATACCTTTACAAAACACTATTGCCTAGACACTCATTCTAGGTCTGATTCTCAGGTGGGAAAAGCAGTACTAAGACATCTTTTCACTACTGTTCCTTCTCACAACCCAGCTCCGGATACTGCTCGCTAGTCTATGCACAGCGTGTGATTCTAAGCATCAGAAGACATGCATTACTCTGCTTAGATTCACATGTGCCCACCCTTCATCCCCGCTCGGATGGAAAGAACATAGACGTCTTACTACTTTCTCTTTTCTGTACTCACGATAGTCATAAGGCTCCCTCACGGCAGAAAAAATACAATCGGAGCGACCTCGACGCATGAGGGATTTTGCGTACACTACACGTCGCATAGAGATGGTGTTAAAGGCACACCCGTGTTGACGTCCCCTTTCAATTCTCGAAAGAAGATATGCAATACTCTGCGGTTACCACTAGATGTCGGACTATATGCACAGCATGGGAATCTAAGCAGATACAATCATCAGAAATGCTTTCACGGTAAGTAACGCATGTCTTCCAGTTGATATGCTCTTTGCTATAGGGACCACGGGAATCGATTTTTATAAATGACTTTCAGAACTATATTAATATTCCTATTACTGAGTTAGGGCTCCCTCTACAGTACCAAGGACCTTGACATGGCACTGCCTTCCCTCGCTCATTCCGCCCCCCACCCCTCTTCCCCCACACTGATGTATACATGACACACTTTCATGGTCTATTTAATTGATTTCTCAAGTATCAGTCATGGAATACCTTCAATTTTAACTCGGTGTAAAATAAAATAACCATGACGTAGGCACTGACTTATTGAGGCTGTATCCTGTATTCTACATTAGGACTCATTCACATGTGTACTCTTCATTTCGGTGTAACTGGTTCCTGTTCTTCACTCCCTGCTGTGTATGTTTCTTTTTCCAAACACCACAGTGTACTTCTTTCTGCTCCCTCCCAAATCAAGTCATGCCTGCTCCCTAACCAGGTGCTAGATTTTCTCTTACAGCTGCAATCTCTTTTTGTCATTGTCATTGTTGTTTTAATAATTTCTTTCATTGGTGGTCCCTGCTCCTGCAGGCCTCACACTCTAAACAGCACCAGCATGTCCAAAGCCTACCAGAGTACCTTCACCGGCGAGACCAATACTCCCTACAGCAAGCAGTTTGTGCACTCCAAATCTTCTCAGTATCGGCGCCTGAAGACTGAGTGGAAGAACAATGTGTACTTGGCCCGCTCCCGGATCCAGGGGTTGGGGCTTTATGCTTCCAAGGACATTGAAAAGCACACCATGGTCATAGAGTACATTGGTACCATCATCCGCAATGAAGTGGCCAACCGCAGGGAGAAGATCTATGAGGAACAGGTAAGCTGCCGTTAATAGAGGACTTGCTGGGAGTTGGGCGATGCATGGGGTTGTTGTGGGAGGAGTCCTTTGGGTTGCAAATGAAGCCATGCAGTGAATGGGTCTTTAAGGAGTGAATGAAGGGGCCTTTCAATAAATGTGGGCACGTCAATATGTTTGGTCCTGACAATGTAGGGGCGAATCTGGGATATTTTTCTTGGTGTCACAAGTGATATCTAGTGAAATCAAATGATTGGGAATGTGGGAGCTGTTGTGTGAAACCTTTTGTGAAACGGATTTCAAAACAATCTGGCTACAAAAGACTAATGTATTAAGGGTAGAAAAGCTTGATTGCAAAAACTGAAAAGATTTTTAGCTAGTTTTCAAAGGCCTTCATGGTTCATTACTAAGGAATGTGGTGATTGCGCCAAATCCCTAAAACCAAACTTAAGTGTATGTAATGGAAGTTTTGTTAGAATCTATGGAAAAGAAATGCGGGTGGACTGTAATATACAGAAAAAGAATAACAGCCTTCATAATGAATTGCAAGAAATGTATGAAATATTTCCATGACGTGTGCAAACTTGTGGCATAGTAGACACTAAAATGCAGCTTGTAGATTGGGTTTAAGGCTCATGTGCCCCACGATTGTTTATTACGCCACACCATCGTGCTCGACCACTGAGCAATTTGATTGGCATTTACAGTTCCAGCTGTAGTCCTGGTTGCAGAAATGTTATTCTCCTCTGACACATTTTCATGTCATTTGATAACTTTTAACAATTAATAAGATTTGTTCATGAAGGCATTCCAAGCTGCTAGTTCTCATCTGTATGGCATCTCTAATTCTAGTATAATCATTCTTCAGGTAGATCACTCATCTCTGAAATGTCATCCAGGCAGAGAGTGGTCTGGACATTAACACTGTCACCACTGTAAGGAGGACTTTCTGAAGCCCTTTCTCTAGAGCAAAAGAAAGGCAGACACGCATCTGGGCTTTTTTTTTTGCATGGTTCTCCAAGGGGAAAATGTGACTGAGCATTCAAGAATACACTCGCAGGAAAGGAGCAGTAAGGTAAAAAAAGGTTCTGTATAACCAGCAACAAATCGGTAAAAAGAAATATATTAATAATTTAGACTTCATGGAGAGACGAATATGCAGTGTGTAACTGGTGGGAAATGTTTAGGTATATCTTTAGGGCAGTAACTTTCAAAGAGTGATTGTTGCATAACCCTATGGTAATGTATTGTAAAAAATAAATTTTTATTTAAGTACAGGTAGGCCCAGATACATTTTGGTTGAAATGAGTATTATCTCATTATGTATTACCACAATTATAACAGGAAACAGAAATTGTTCCACCAAATGAATGCGCGCTGCTAGCACCACAAAAGTTCAAAACTTTCAATAAGGTTCAATGTTGCCAATGAAGCAAAGTCCTCAATGATGCTGCTCATAGGGATCTCAGAATTGTTCTATATATAATATTTAATAGTGTCTATAACTGTGTTCTAACGGGAACCAGTCACTGCAGAATACGCAACTCTGCTCTGCCAAAAGATGACCACGTTACAAGCTTTCACATGTGACGACCTCTTTCGATTCAATAAGATCTCATGCCAATTTGAGGCTTGAAGCGTTTGGATTAATTGGGCATCCACACACGAGTCGCTACCCAACGTATTTTCAATATCGCAGCAGTTAAGTTTCTTTTCGAGGACGTCAGATTTACGAGTGCGTTTACGCCTGAATGCATTTAGAAACGAGTATTAATTGGTGAGGACGGAAACTTGGAGCTTTGCCTTGAAAAAGACCTGTGGAGGTCGAAACACGTGTTGGCATACACCTGGCTCCTGAATATGGACACTATTAAATATTATATATAAAACAATTTTGAGATCCCTATGAGCAGCATCTTTGAGGACTTTGCTTCATTGGCAACATTGAACCTTATCATTGAAAGTTTTGAACTTTTGTGGTGCTAGCAGCGCATTCATTTGGTGGAACAATTTCTGTTTCTTCTTTGCGTGCAGTAGGTTTTGAGGTGCCTACGTGTTTCATCAGAGTGCAGCAGCTAGTTGTGGTACATTATCAAGCAGTTTGCATGTGATTTACTTGCTCGAGCGCTTCCATTCCCTGGCACACCTCGGTTTATACTGTTTTTCACAATTATAACAGCACAACACTATGCTTTACACAGACCAAAGCATAGAACCTTATTTGGAACACCGAACAGTAGTTCTAGGGAAGTCAAAGCCAATAGTTATTTTCGATTACTTAGAGTAATACAGGGTAGTAGACCCTAGCAGTTGTACCACGATGTTCAGCAAGAAATGGCATAGTAAGTCAACTGAACAATATACTTTGGAAAGTAGTGGAACGCTTATTCCAGGAACAGTAAAAACCTAGAAATTTGATTTAGGATATGTTTGTCTATGGGAGTTGGACCTTGGGTGTAATAAACAGTTACTTTTTAGCTCAGTAAAACAGTCTAAGAAAGAACGCTTTAGACACATTTTGGATGCACCAGGCAGACCAAGGTCTGCTACACTTAAAGGACACTTTTCAAAAATGGCACACAGTATTTGTATTTGTTTATTTATAACGCGCAAACCATCAGGCCCGGGGGCATCAGGGCGCAATTTGTACAGGGTTGCAAGAAAAGAACATACAGGGAGATATATTACAATAAAAGTATACCAATACAGCATAAAACAATCTTAATAATTACAAATATTACACATGGTACAGTGTCCCTAGGCTCCGCAGAGGAAGTATCCCTGAGGTAGTTGGGAAGGTAGCAGACCGGAAATCGTGCAGGGGAACAGGCGGGTTGGGTAAGTAGGACCGATGTCTAACACAACTATTGCTGGTCAAAGAGCCAAGATTTGGTTTTATTCTTGAAGGAGTCTTCAGCTCTGATGGCAGCGGGGAGGGTGTTCCAAAGTTTGGAGGCTAGGACAGGGAAGCTAGTGCCTCCCGCATTTTGGAGCTTAAACCTAGGGATAGTAAGGCAGTGAGTCTGAGCAATTCTTAGTGGTCGGGCAGTGGAGTAGCGCGAAAGCCGACTGCAGAGATAGATCGGAGCCTTGTTAGCTAGGCATTTGTGCGTGAGGGCAAGCGTTTTTAGGGAAATTCTCTGCTTCACGGGTAACCACTTAAGGCTAGTTCTGGCTTCTGAGATGTGGTGGTTACGAGGGATGTTCAGAGCCGCTCGAATTGCATTGTTCTGGGTGGTTTGGAGTTTGGACAGGTTTTCTTGGCTGGTGCCTAAATATAGAGCACTGCAGTAATCTATTTTTGCCATGATAAGTGTTCTCGCTAGTGTGATGCTATTGTGGGTGGTGAGGAATGGTCTGCAGGCTGAAATGAGTTTGCACGTGTAGGCGGAGGTGGACCTGACTGCATTAGTTTGTCTTGACAAGGATAAGGTGGAATCCAGGTAAAAGCCTAGTGTTTTAGTGTCTTTCGAGACTGGTATGGAGTTGCCGTCTATGATGAATGACTGATAGGATGGCTCAAGTTTGCTCAGGCGTTGTGATGTACCCAGGATAAGTAGCTCCGTCTTATCGTCGTTCAGACCTAGCTGGTGCTGGGCCATCCAGGCTTGGATGACCTAGTAGACGTCATTGAGGGCCTTGGTGTCGGCAAGATAATCACCCGAGATGGGAATGAGTATCTGGGTGTCGTCCGCATAGTTGGTGTAGGAGACACCCAGATGATCAAGCACATCAAAGAGTGGTTTCGTAAAGATATTGTAAAGAGTAGGTGACACGCAAGAGCCCTGAGGAACACCGCAATGAATAGGTGAGGGAACTGCGGCAGCGGAGGGTGCAAAGACCCTCATAGATCTGTTGCTCAGGAAGGATTTGATCCAGGCCGCTGCGGAGGGAGAGAAGTTGGCAGCAGAGTGAAGGTGCCTGCAAAGGATCTGGTGGTTAACCAAATCAAATGCGGCGGAAAGGTCGAGGAGTAATAGCATTGCTAATTTGCCCTTGTCCTTCAGGACTTCGATCTGGGTTTTTAGGTCTAATAGAGCCGTTTCGGTCCCATGTCTGGGCCGAAATCCGGATTGTCGTAGACCTAACAGATTGTTTGATTCAAGGTAGTTTTGGATCTGCAGGTAAGCTGCACGGTCCAGTATCTTCAGCAGAAATGGTACTGTAGTAATAGGTTGGAAGTTCATAGGTATGCTTGGGTCAAGGGAAGGTTTTTTTAGTAGCGGGATCACCCAGGCGTCTTTAAGGTTGTCCGGGACAATACCTGTTTCAAAGGATGATTTAATGAAGGCTGTAATGAATGGGGCTAGGTCATGGGCGGAGTCCTTAATGATGGGAGCTGGGCACGGGTCACCTTGGCAGTTGGATGGTTTCATCCTGAGGATGATGTTTTCTACTTCGATGACAGTGAGAGGTGCGAAGGTGAAGGGTTTGATGTTGGCAGAGTTGGAGAGGGTGGGCCTACTAGGGGAGAATGAGCGGTTGTCACGCCTCAGGCAGTCCTGCTTATCTTTTATTTTAGATTGGAGCATAGAGATTTTGTTTAGGAGGGCTGCTTGAATGTTAGCACACCATTTGCTGTCTTTCGTGCAGGTGTCTGGCGGGGAGACTGGGGTTTCGAGCTCTTTTAGGACTCCGAGTTCCTTGGAATTAGAGTCGGCTTGTATGATACGATTATTAAGCGATTCTTTTTTAGCAATGATGATGGCGTCTTTATAAGTGAGGGAGGCGAGGAGGAAGCCGTCTTTATGCTCATCAGATGGGTGGCTTTTCCACCGGTTTTCCGCGCATCGTTTGGCTTTGCGGAGGATTCTTAGCTGTGGAGTGAACCATGAGTTGAGATGTGCTCGTGGTTTAGCCTTTCTAGGTTTAATTGGTGCTATGGAGTCAATAGCCGTGAGCATCGTTTGGTTGAAGATGTCTGCTAGGGAGGTGGGATCAGAGCAGGCGTTGGTCGCCGCATTAAGAGAGGGGAGTAACAGTGGGAGGAGTTGTTCTCTTGTTATATTTTTTTTATTGCGGGTGGGGAGGGCTGGGGCTATGGGTGTTTGGGCTCGCGGGGTAGCTTCAATGTTAAATGTTATGATGTGATGGTCAGACCATAAGCATGGAGAGTTATTGAGGACCTGGATGTTGCAGTTGAAACCGGCTAACCAATCGATGGTCCTGCCTTTGATATGGGTCGGTTCTTGTATGTACAAGGTGAGGCCAAGGTCAGTAAGAGCATACTCCAGATCAGTTGCTACAGGATCCTTAGGGTCGCCGCGACCAAGATTGAGGTCACCTAAGATTATTGTTTGGGAGTTGTTTTTTGTATTGTCAAGAAGAAGAGTGGAAATTTCACTGACAAAGGTGGGTGCCGGCCCTGGGGGCCTGTAGATAAGATGAAGGGTGGCCGTTTGGTTAGGTGTTAGTAGTAATTTGATTGTCAGCAGTTCAGCTGATTCGAGTTGGGCGTCGGATACCACTCTTAGGTCAAGGGAGTTTTTGTGGATGAATGCCACGCCGCCACCTCTAGTATGGGCAGAGGAGCGGTCACAGCGTGTGATGCCATAGTCAGGCGGTAAGGCCAAGGATAGAGAAGGGCCAGAGGCGGCATGTAGCCAGGTTTCGGATATGGCAATGAAGTCAAGGTCGGCAGTAGTGATACGGTCAGCTCTGTCAAGAGCGTGTGCTGTGAGGGATCTAGCATTGATGAGGGAACCCTTGAACACAGGCAATTTAACCCCTGTGGTCTTAGTTTTGCAAGTGGCGGTGGGCGAAGGCGGGCTGGGTGGAGTGTGTGGGGCTTGCTTAGTGGTGTTAGTGCGGGAAGGACGAATGCGGAATCTGGTGCCTAGTCTCTTGTTCCTGAGAGTGAAGGGGCAAGGTTGGTTAGGGGTTGGTTTTGTGGCAAAGTGTTTGAGCCAGAGAGCTGGGTCATTAAGGTATTGGTTAATCTGGTTGCAGGAGTGGTGAGCGTCAACGGTAGTTGCTGAAGGACTCGTTGAGGGTGACAAAGCATGGTGGGTGACGCTGGGTCACGTAGGTAAGGGCAGGCCAGGTTATTAACCTCAAAAGTAGGAGTGGTTGATTTGGGTGGTTGAGTGAATAGGGCACGGTGTGTGGTTAGGAGGTAGTGCAATAGAAGGCGCACGCTGATGTGCATGATGATGGTGGTGCTGGCTGCCAGAATAGGTTCCCTATGAGCTTGTTGACAGGGACAAGATAGGGTCTCCTTGAGTGGGACTGGTGAGCTAATGGAAGGGGGTGAGGATGCTATGGTATGGCTGGAAGCCTGGGCACCTAGATAGGGATAACCCAATGGCTGGAATGCAAAGGTCAGGGCAGCCCTAGATAAGCGTAATAGCCGGCTGTCACCCAGGGCAGTGGTAAACCTAGATTAGACGTGACCCAGTCAGGTACGGCATAATACAATTTGAAGCGCCCTTAAGGCACAACACCGTTGAAGTGGTCAGTGGGCTACCATATGGTACATTACAATTGAGATGGTCTGTAGGTGACCTTAAGGCACAACACAATTGAAATGGTCTCTAGGCGACCATAAGGCACAGCACAATTGAAATGGTCTGTCAGAGACCATGAGGCACTACACAATTGAAAAGGTCTGTGATCGACCATAAGGCACAACACAATGAAAAGGTCTGTAAGCGACCTTAAGGCACAACACAATTGAAATGGTCTGTAGGCGACCTTAAGGCACAACACAATTGAAATGGTCTGTAGGCGACCTTAAGGCACAACACAATTGAAATGGTCTGTAGGCGACCTTAAGGCACAACACAATTGAAATGGTCTGTAAGCGACCATGAGGCACAATACAGTTATAAGGGGGTCTACTAGTGAACATAAGGCACAAAATACTTATGATATTCTAAGGTTCGAGAGTTTCAAGGGTGGCCTGAAACACATTCAAATAATAGTGGCTCAGAGTACATGCCTACAGTAGTGTCCCCGGTACTGGCATGCGTGATTATACTCCTTGAAATGACGGTCCACGTAGTAAATGGAGTACAGGTAAAGCCGACTGAGGGGGAGTCGTATCATTGCAATGTCGGTAATAGGAACAAGGACAGGGGCAAAGTACTTACAGTGGGTTCTCCTTGTACGAATGGAGATATTTGGATACTTGGTTCCGATAGCTTGCCTCGGACTTTGCGGAAGGCGGTCGGGGAAGTTTAAATTGAGCAGGGGGGGTGGCCACGCCGCGCTCCCATGCGCGTAACAGGCGCAGGAACAGGCCTTTGTGTGGCCTTCGTGCTGGCCACCGGCGGTTCCTCCTACTGGCGGATGAATGCAGTTTTACACTGCTTCAAGCGAGGATCAGCCTCGCTTTCGTGCCGCGCGGCGCCCGCCATGCGGGAGTCAGGCACCTTTGAGGACAGGGTCAGGCAGGCCCTTCTATGGTGCCGGCGATGGTTCTGCACTGCACTCCATGTGCGTGGAGCAGCTTCAGGGATGGGAGGGGGGGGGGGTCTCCTGCCCTCTACCCTCGGCGAGGATGGATGGAATGGGGGCACAGGCGCAGGAACAGGCCTTTGTGTGGCCTTCGTGCTGGCCACCGGCGGTTCCGCCTACCGGCGGATGAATGCAGTTTTACACTGCTTCAAGCGAGGATCAGCCTCGCTTTCGTGCCGCGCGGCGCCCGGCATGCGGGAGTCAGGCACCTTTGAGGACAGGGTCAGGCAGGCCCTTCTATGGTGCCGGCGATGGTTCTGCACTGCACTCCATGTGCGTGGAGCAGCTTCAGGGATGGGAGGGGGGGCTCCTGCCCTTTACCCTCGGCGAGGATGGATGGAATGGAGTGATTCGAGGCAGGTAAAACCTATTGTAATATACTATTACAGTTGCTTTTCAGATCAGTGCAACACAGATTCAGTTAAGCAATAACTCTTTAACTTGTTTTTGGATGGCACACAGTTAACACAAGTTAAGTAAAACCTATACACTTTTTAAAGATGCTATCAGCAACCTAAGAGTTAAGTATGACCCAAGGCAGACTTTTTCTGGACAGGCTAAGAGCTAGTCAGGGGGAAGCAAGACCCAATTGGGAACACTCAGACATTTATCCTAAGAGGAATAGTAAAGTGGAACCAACAGCATTACTTTTGGGGCAGAGGCACAACCAATTCACAGGTGAGTAAATTAACCTAATATATACTTTTCAGAATAGTGCGACACACATTCAAGGTAAGAACTTTTGCAAATGTGGACACTCAGAATTAGTTACAAACCAGCTTCTTTTACAAGTAAGTAACTTTTGAACACTTGTTATTCTTTTCAAGGCAGAACTCTTTTCTTATCCAGTCCTTCGCTTACTCTATAGCAGGAGTTCATTCGGAGGCAGAAGACGGACCCTAGTGGTCTAGGTGCCAGCTGTAGGCAGGGTGAGATAGGGTACAGTTGCAGGCAAAGTAAGAGATCCAGAGGAAGACTGTTCAAACAAGTAAGTATTTCACTTTAAAGTTAGTTGAGGGTCCAGGGACGTCAGAGAAGACAACCTAGGAGGATTCCGCAGTGGACCTGGGTGATCTGGATGAGTGGCCTCCCAATCACAGAAAACACCCTGAAGCTATACAGAAATCACAAAGGCTTAATGTAGGTAAAATACCCCAGCCAACACAGTACCTCGGCACAGAAGTTGCAGTAGGAAGACTTCAGGATCTGCAGCCAAAAACACGGATGATGGAGTCCTTTGCCAAGAAGACGGAAGACAGGACTTAAAAGGACCTTTGCAGCAGATAGTACAGAAGAAGGCTCCAGGCAAGTATTTCCTTGTGGCTTGATGCAGCTCTGGTTTTGGCGCCCTTTTAGGAGCCAGGAAGAAGACTAAATATCGTTGGTCAGATTCTCGTTGTTTGTAAGATCCAGCACTCTGATGAGGGGACTTTTCAGACTTGATTCACGTCTCTGGAGGTCCAGCAGGATGCCCACAAAATGTCAGCAAGATTCGGAATTCGGAAGACTGTGCACCGCACAATGGCTAGGTCCCAGGGTATTGGGCTATTGCAGCCCCACAAGGTTGCAGCACGACGTGGGATGGCTCAAAATCAGGTCTTCTGGAGTCTAGTGGTTCTCACCATGCTCTGGGTCAGGGTCGTAGTTTTTGGAGTTTGCAGGCCGATTGGAAGAAGGGTAACAGCAGGCTCTGGTTATACAGCAGCCTCTCCGGTCGCTGGAAATTGCCTCAGCAGCGTTTTCTTCATCATCCTCTTTGGTTTTGGTTCCAGTGGTCGACTACCTCTTCAGCTTCCAGGATCAAACTTTTATGCCAGGCAATCAAACATCCATGCAACATTCAAACTTGGGGGTTGGCAGTCGTTTCAGAACTGTATTCTCGCAGTCAGGCTGGAAGACAAACTGGTGCAACATTTTGGACTCCTCCCTTCCTCCCTTGCTTCCTTCCTTCAGACACTCTGGAGCCTGGGCAATGAATCCACAGGATTCCTGCTGAACACAAAGTTAACACAAAGGATTTTCCCGCCAGGGGAAGGAACACTAAAATGGTGAAAAAAGAAGACGGGGCCACGGAAACAGCCTGCAGTAAAGGGTCACCGAATTAATGTAAAGGTTCCCTTCCACCAGCCATTAAAGGTATGTTTGTCCTTCTAACATACATGTTACTACATTTAGAATGAGAAAGGGTATACCCATTATCCCCCCCAGGCACTCCACATAAGGTGTGGGTGCTGGTCTAACCTAATAAAATGTAAAATGAATCCAAAGATCAGCGCTACCCTAGGGAACTCTAGTTCTCACAAGGTTAGCCAGAGAAGGTTAAAAGGGGAGACCCAAGGGCAACCCAGTAACAATAGGCAGTATGTCCCAAAAGTTGTCGGAGGATAAAATTAAAAAGACACTATGGAGAGTCTTAAAAATGACACGCATAAAAAGAGTAGAAGACTCTGTGAGTGTGCAAAAAGGTTCCCACTCACTGAGGTGAAAGGAAAAATAATCCACCAGTAAAGCAAAAACTTCTGGGGTTGACACAGGTCAGGGAGATTTATCATTACTATGAAAATCTTACCCAACAGGTTCCATCCAAAATATAGACTAAACTCTCTCTGGGGCAGTTGCAGAGCAGTCAGATTTCACTCAAGATGGGGGAGAAGGCTAGTTAAGAAGTACAGGTGGACCCAAAAGATTGCACAAGAAGACACAGCACCGATATACTGAAAACATATAGGGTGAAAATGAATGACCCAAAGTTTAAAGTTGGATAAATTAGAACAGTGCATATATATATATTTTTGCTTTGCATTGGCCGACATGCAGTTGTTGGTGTAGAGTATTCAATCTAGTTCTTAGTACCTGTAACACTATCCCTAAACATTGTGTACAGTTACCCACGCTTCTTCACGCGTTGACGTCCTCCGATTGTGTCCAATCAGATGGTGGAGAAAGAAACAAAACTATAACTTTAATATTGTTCGCTCGACATGGAGCGTTATTTAAAAACATGGTATGCCAAAATCATCTTTACGCTAAATAGTTTAATCTTCATGACCGCTTCTCGACATCGAAACACGCTGGGCGTCAATTTTCAGCAACTTCCCAACTTTTATTATTTTATTGTATGGTTAAAAATAAATTCAACATTTAATATAATGTCATACAATTCAATGGTAATGGAGGAAATACAAACGTTACAGACACTACACAAGATTAGAAAAAATATTTAAAATGCAATTTCATATTCCTTAAAACAATTCATTTCACTGTTAAATTCATCATTACATTTCTTCAAATATCAACAGGCAATCTTCAAAAGTGCTATAATATTAAAGTAAAAGGTTAAACCTTAGTCATTAGACAACGCATCCAATTTCAGGGATTTGATCAATCCTGTGACAGAGTCCCAATCACAGAAAAATAAATAAGAGAGAGGGAAAAAGGTCTCGCTCTATTTAGGTTAGAAATTAAAAGTCCTAAAGTCCAGCAGAAAGAGCTGGGGGTCTCCAAGGTAGAAAGGAATTAGCAAATTTCTGAGAATTCTGCCAAACACTCTCTAACCCTGTGCTCATATCCAGCGGTTTCCTTCGTATTGCAGGAAATATGTCGCCATGTACGCCCTTTAAACGCTGCGAATGCCACCTGCAAATTCTGTTGTGAAACCCCATCATCCCCAAACCTAAGCGGTAGGGTACGCATTTTGTGAATTCCGTGCTTAATGGTGACATCTGATTGAGCATTGGTTTTTTGTCCGACAATTGTTTCAACAGAAGGAACTGTAACGGGAGGAACATACTTAACATTTGAAACCTAGTTGGACAATACCATCTTCACAGTTGGTTGATTTAAAAAAGGGGTTTATGTATTGCTTGGATAGGTGGCTATTCGCCTTGGAGGCACGGCAGTTCTTTGGGACTTGGGGACTTCTCCTATTCCCCTGCATTTTCCTTGATGTACAAGTCGCAATCGTAGGTATAGTAGACTCTTGATCTTCCAAGCAGGTAACTTCTACATCAGATTCAGTAAAAGTACTGCCTAGAGGGGACCTAGGTGTAACATAAATGACCTCGTAGTCAGATTGTAATAGGGTAAAGGATGTTGGAACAGCTGGGAGAGGAACAGAGTCACCCACCCACAGATGTAGCATCACAGTCTAAGGGTGTGTCCACTGCAGTGAGGTTCGCCTGATCATTTATATCACACGACGATGCCCTATCCCCGTTAATCTCTTGTGAGGTATCATGGGGTGATTTTAAATTGCTTTGTGGAGGAGGGTAGTCCTTCCCTCCCTGTTGGGGCGCTGTCACTTAATTTCCCTTTGATTTAGATTGCTGTTTTGGGAAAAAAAGGATGTTCTCCTCAAGTTTTTCTTGGGAGCAGGCATCACGTGCGGGCAAACCACTGAAGTGTCCACCCCATTGTTATCCAGCAGACCACTGTCTTTGCCCATCTGGGCATAAAACCCAAACCGTGTTCTCCTAACTGAATTTCCCTCTGGTGACCAGGGAAGAGGTAAGATCATGGCTACCAGCATTTCAGCATCCGATATGTAGTTTGGTTTATTATGTTGAGGCATTTCAGTTTTTCCACTCTGTGGTTAATCCATATGCCTCTACTCCAACAAAGCTCCACCCCAAAAAAAAATGACCCACTTCTAATAATGTCCAAATCAGTAGCAACACTGACAAGCAGTGGGTTAGGTAATCGAGCGTTAAGTTAAATTCAAAGTCCACATGCCACAGTTCCGTCAAAACAGATTGTATATCAGTCTACCATTTAAATACAGAGGCAGGAAAGCAAATAGGGCTATGGGTTTACTTCAGCGACTCACACGCCACACTAGCCGCTGGGCTGAAATGAGTCGTCAAACAATTTCAGATAATACTTTCACAGTTTAGCGCGTTGCACATATAAAGTATTTCCTAACCAAAAGGGAGAGTTATCTGCTGCAGCGCCAACCAAGAAACACGCTGCTTCGCACACCGGGCAGCACTCTGCACCATGTTTTTTAAAACATTTTATTATGGTTGTTAGGCAAGATTGTGTGTAGTATCCTTTGGAACACTACAGCAACCTTGACCTCCTGGCAATAGGGAACCCAATGTTTGGTATAAGTCTGTACTACACAGGTTGGTAGTGTGGCTGAGCAGCCAGGTTTATCTCAAGAGGGGTCAATGTGAGCAGTAATGTTGTGACAGAGTTTCACGGTAGCAGTTATTCAAATAAACACTCAAACACAGGGTTTCTTGATTAAACAATTATTCATTTATTTAATAGTCAGTTATATAAGCCTGAAGGGAGCAAAACATGTAACACTTAAAGCACACTTCAAAACACTGTTTCTCTGAATCAGATGATACCCATTGGGGATGGCACACAGACACTTCCTACACCCTCGCGTGACTTAAATAGCTAGGACACTGTGGACATTGATTTATCACTGGTACATTTAGAGCAATACTGAGTTTGTTTAAAGGATGGGAATAAAACAGAGGTTAACAAATAATTCATAAACTATTAAGTACTATTTAAACCCTCCAATGCAAGGTAAATTAACCCTTTCCTGGGGGAAAGGCAAAAGCACAAAGTGAGAGGTAGAAGAGTCTCTCAGGGTTCCAGAACAGTCCATGTTAGTTAAACAAAGTCTAGGGGAGCTGAAGTTCTTCTTTGCAGGTGAGTAAAAGTCTTGCACAATGTTTTTAGAAAGGTTTGTAGAAATAAGATTCATTTGAAGAGCGAGAAGCTGGGAGGCTTGTGATGGGCAAAGCTGCAAGCAACTTTATCAATAATCATATGTGGAGACATGAACCTATCATGGTTCAATACAGAAAGGAAACTCATAACATCAAATATAAAAGAAAAACGAACCTCTAGTGAAAGAAGAGTGCGCTGGGATCATGAAATGGAAGCGAGAGATTGCGATCTAGTAAATGGACATATACCAGGAGACACCCCTCCTTTGTTCACTTGGAGAAACTTTGGATACAAAAAAATACTAGATTACATTTGGACATCCAGAAATGTTTGGATAAAGATCTTAAATTTAAATATTATTGAAACAGAGCGGAGTGACCATAACATTCTAAAAATGTCTTGGCCAATACATCGTAAAAAGGAAGCAGCCACGTATAATCAACCGGTGGAAATAAATCAAGGACGCAACCGGCTTTGCATAAATGAACAGCAGATAAAGAACCTCACTAAGGAATTTCGAGTAAGACCAAACAAAGACAAGGATTCAATCAACTACACGTCGTTGTTGCCTTACCAACAAAGGAGCAGCCAAAGTTTCTCAAACAACAAACAAATACACAAGCACGAATGGAGCAATTTGGTCAAAAGCCAAAAAAAAAAACTCAACAAGGACATACGAAAATTGAAGCGTCACTGGGGTACACATACCTATCATCAAATAAAACAAAGGCGTCAGACATATCGTAATTGGCATAAATCATTTGCCATAATAAGAGATCAAGAACGAGGACAACAAATGATATCCTTGATTCAATCTAATAACACGCGCGAGATCTGGCGAATTCTAAACAATAACAATGCACACCAAACTGATATGCTTGCAAACGGAGTGTCTGAGAGAGCATGGCACCAACACTTTACAGGCTTATTTAATCAAACAAAACAAGTTTTAGCATGTGATGTGAGTTGTGAACCAACCAACTGGAATGTAGCTGAAACTACAGAAGCTATTCAAATTGCAATCTGCAATTTAAAAAACTCAAGAGCAGCAGGTCCTGACGGTGTATCCAATGTACAATTAAAATCTCAGAAAACTGAATGGGCAAGCTTTATTGCGATTCTGTTTGAAAGAATTGCAAAGCAGAAACGACTACCGGAATCTTGGACAGAAGCTATCGTGGTACCAGTGTTCAAGAAGGGAGATCGTGCTGATCCAGCAAATTATCGACCCATCGCCCTTCTTGACACAATGGGGAAAATAATGGCAACATTCCTACAACAAAAGATCACTATATGGGCCACTAAGAAAGGTATAATGGATCACCGTCAAACTGGGTTCACAAAAGGAGTGGGGACAGATATTAATCTGACCATAATAAATCTACTAAAACTAGAAACCATGGCAAAAAAAACTAATTTATACATATCATTTGTAGATATGCAACAGGCTTTCGACACAGTTAATCGAGATCTTCTGTGGAGAAAACTTGTAAATTGGGGATGTCCAACCAACATTTTGCACCCAATAATGGCTTTTCATACGAAAACCTCGATTCGAGTAAGATTAAACGGTAAAGGAGATCTAACCGAAGCCATAAATACCACCAGAGGGGTGAAACAAGGATGTCCGTTGGCTGCAGTCCTATTTAAATTGTTTATCGCTGACATTCCGAATGCACTGAGTAAGATCCATCGCTTCTCACCGAAAATAAATGGTCAACAAATCTGGTGTATAACCTATGCAGATGACCTAGTCCTTCTGGATCAAACACAAATAGGGCTACAACATCTACTTCAGGGTCTACAGCACTATATGAAGAAAAATGAACTAAAAATAAACGTAAACAAGACCAAAATAATGAAATTTGGACCAGTCAAAGGAAAGAAAAATCGAGATTTTACATGGAGGATTGACGACGACAATATAGAAGTTGTTAAAGAAATTCGATACTTAGGAGTATTAATTAATACGTCAATTTGTGAAAACAATTGGGTTGCACACCTGATACAACGTATGAAAACATTCTCTCTGCAAGGAGCAAAAATTAATAGCTTGTATGGAAAGTTCAGTCTGCTTCCAGTACGACAATTTTATACTCAAAAAGTAATTCCAGGAATTACATATGGGTCGGAAACCATATGGAACTTGGATTATGAAATTTGGACAAAACTGGAGGGCATTTTTTGGCGGAAAGTGTTAAGCTTACCTAATTACATCCCAACTATCGCAATAAGACATGAACTTGCCTTAGAAGAACTGCATGGCTGTGTAATATGGAAATCTCTCGCAATGTTAAGGAAAATGCGGATCATAAACCCTGAACCTGCATACAAAATACTAATGACATCTGGAAATTCGAAGACCAGCAATTTACTTGAGAAATGGGCACATAAGCTCGAGAAAATTTTGAATGCAACTGACATTACACTCAAAACACTTCTCGATCAGCCACAAATAGCAAAGAAAAAATTACAACAATGGCTGTGGATAAAAAATATAGAAAAACTAAAAGATCTCCCATCCACCTTGGATAAAAGTCAGTTAACAAACAAACTAAATAACGTGCCCAAATATTTGCAGAGATTCCCCTCGAGACACCATCGGAACGGCTTCTTGAAATTAAGATTAAATGCTATAAAAACAAATCAAATGCTCGTGGCACGTCACATGGTAAAAACACAAGATGACGCATGCAGATTTTGTAAGATACACACTGAAACACCTAAACATCTTATAACAGTATGCCCAGAGCTTAAGCTTAGGAGAAAACTCCATCTTGGGAAATTTGCGCCAAAAAATGATAACATGGACGATTGGTGGCAAAGAATATTAGGTGGAAGTTCGATACATCTAACTTGCTCGACAATAAACTTTCTAGATGATTGTTTGGCAAATGAAACTTAAACCTGGGTGACGAAGAGTGAAATGTAACAGCTGATTTCTTAAAAGATTTTAAACAAATGTAAAGGAAAATGTTGTGATAAAAGTTTGATTTAAAACTAAAAAAATTACAATTAAAAAAAAAAAAAAAAAAAAAAAAAGCTGCAAGCAACTTTGCCAGGGCAACCAAGACGAATCTCAACTGAGAACAAGTAAGGCTACACAACAAGAGGTAAGTCGTCTTAGGTTTACAGTACCTTTGGTTAGAAGAAATGGTTCCAGCTGGCTTCTTTTCCTGTGTGGCTCTGCAGATCCTGTTGTTCCTGTGCCTCAGTCGTGGGGACAAGGACGACTTCTGGGGACTCCTGCAACACAATGGGAAGGTCGGTGGCAGCAAAGGTCAAACTTCAATTCAGCTGCACTTCGCGGTTTCAGCTCCTCGCGTCTATAGCATATAGCAACACTGCCATACCACGTCAGACTTTCCTTGCATCTGGGGTCCAGCACTCTGTTGAGGTGGCTGAGGCTTGGTCAGTACTGCTTCATGGAAGTCCGGAGGATCTTGCAGGTGTTCCTCTCCCTGGCACTTCAGTTCTAGCAGCAGTGGAGGTACAGCCTGCTTCGAGAGGATGTCCAGACGAGTTCACTTTGGGTTTGATTGGTCCCACTGTTAGGCAGAATCCTATGCAGTTCCCTTGGGGAGCAAGGGGACTTCTCCTATTCAGAGCAAGAAGATTAAGACTACAGGAGTAAGCAGTAAACCCAATTGGTAGCAGTCTGTACCACCCAGATTTACCTGGTAGCTGTGATTGAGCAGTCAGACTGCTCTCAAGAAGAGTTAGGCAGTATACAGAGGATACACAAAAACACAGTAGAACAAGCAAACACTGACCAGAGCTTGGTATCAAAAGTATATCATTATTTATTTAACCCACACTTTTAGAAAATACACTAGCACTATTAATCAAAAGCAAGTTCCAACACAATCAGAAAAGTATTTACACCTCCCTTACCAATTAATAGACACGTCTAAGTTAAAACACCACTTTTTGTCAAAACAGAGGTGAGCGCGTAACTCAGATGGCACTCCAATATTTAGGTTAAAGGGAGAGAAAAAGGCAGGTCATAAAAATAAAACAGTTCCCAACACTTTTAAGAGACAAAATCAAGTTACTGAAGACAGGGTATAATGTAGAGCCAAAGTTCATAGGCCAGGCCCACTTTGAATGGAGCAAGGCGAAATGTGCCCAAGATCACACGGTTTAGCAATGCATTCAAGTCTTTGTAGAAATGTTCAAAAGAGTTTGGGGTGGTTCAAAAGACAAAGTTAGAAGGTCTGGGGGCCAACCCAGTTGGAAAGCCAAGGGTTTAACGGTCACCTTGGGCAAACCGAAGAAAGGGAGGCCAGGTAGAACACAGTACCTTAAAGAGTGAGAAAGCTCCAGCGGTGGCAGTTGTTCCTGGCAGCGGGTGCGGTTCGTGGTTTTGACCAGGGGAAGAGAGGATCTCGTCGAGGAGTCGTTGCACTGCCCAGGGTAGAATCCAGCAGCGGAGTTCGTCAGTGAAAAGGTGCGTTCCTGGTATTCGCTGTCACAGTGGTGCAGCTTGACTATCCGGCCGCCGGGGTGCTTGGCACGGGCGATTCGACCAAGAGACGTCCTGGAAGGCGAAATGGCAAACTGGTTGATCCCACCAGCTCAGAGGAAGAAGACTCTTTCAGCAGAAGATCTTCTTTTGTCATCGGGAAAGTGGTGAGGTTGTTGCAGCAGGGCTCCACCGGTGGTGGTGTTGCAGATGGCTCAGCTTCTCCCCTCTTCGCATTTCTTAGGTCCTGTGGCGACTTCTGAAGTTCCAGTCCCAAAAGCCCTGCTCTTATGCAGAAAACCCCCCATTCAACAGCCTATCTGTCACTCAAACATGCTAAGTGGTGAGCCGGGCGGCTCACCACTGGCCCAATCAGAACAGAGTGTGACTTGGGTTGCTAAGGCAACGCAGTCCAGGGTGCCAATTCCCCCACCCACACATCATGTGGAACCCAGACAGAGTGGCACCAGTTGGAGGGCTTCTGTGGAGAGAAGCCCGCCAAAAAGTGGAACAAAGGGCCCGACCTTGGGTGGAGTTAGAGACCGACACGAACGCCATTTTAGAAAAGAGTTCTGGCAAAAAGACCCAACCGCTGATTTAATATTAAATGAATAAACCGGCGGTATCTTTAACATTGCACCAAAAAGTGGTGTGTTTAAAATCAATGGGAAAATCCCATAGGAAATATTGCGGTGGAATATTTTGCGTGGTAACCACTGCCACCAGCCATAAACTCGACAAGGGTGGACTGGACAGTGCCCCCTTGAAAACAGACCCTGGGGCAATCGAATTAACCCCTCCCAGTACTTCCACAATATGATGGTTTGTACTGGTTCTGTTCACAATTTTGGACTAGTAAAGTCAATGGTGACTTTATATGCCCTGGGAGACAGTACTCAGTCCCAGGGTAGGGAGTCTGTTTGGGGGTCACTATGACACCCCTATGTTACTGCACTGAGGGTGCTGTGTAACACATACACAAAAACAGATGATACCCTATGGAGTAAAAGACCCCATAGCCCATAAGCACACAAAGTCAAAGACATACCGCAAATCATGCCTAAGAGTGGGAGGAAAGGAGTCCCACTCTTAGCAGGAGAAAAAAACAAACCCCAAAAATCCAGTAAAGCTGCTGGGGAACACACAACGGTAGTAAAAAGTAAACCACTGCCACCAGCCATTAATTTTAGAAAGGGTAACATAGAAATGTTGCATGAGAACTTAAACAAAGAGGACACTAACCCCTCCAGCACCCTATGGTAAAGATAGTGTGTGCTGGGTCTAGAAAGTTACAAAATGTAAGTAAAGTCAATTTCACTTCACTGCTCTTGCAAACAGTAGTTTCACCAAGAGAAGGTATTTAAACTTTTGGTAAATCTAAGAGACTTCCCTGTGCCACTACACTGAAGGTGCTGTGTGTCACAATGCAAAGATGGCCTGTGGAGTTTATCAGACTCCAAAGCCAAAAGAAACAGTCCAAATCACAGAAAAATACATGAGAGAGTGAGAAAAGGGCCTCACACTATCAAGGTTAGAAATTAAAGGTCCTCAAGTCCAGCAAAAGAAAGTAAAAGGGAATTAGCACATTTCTGAGAATTCTCCCTAAGAATGGTAATGCAGCACCTCTTTACCAATGGAAAGTAGAAACAAACTTTAAACTGTGAGGTAGGTGCTTCCGTACTCAAAAGCTCCTGCTGTTAGTAAAATACAAAACACACTGCTTCGCCCACTGCAAATAGTACAAGAGTGGGGGGGAAATAAGTTGGTAACTTTATACAGGCAGTTTAGAATGACTTTATATCCCCATTCTTATAAATGTTTAGCTCCCTTACTTTTTAAAGCCCCAACAGAGACTACTCCTTTTAAATTCTGCCCGTCCTGTTACAAGTTTCCCTCAGTTGTTAAGCACCAGGTGCGCAATGGTCGTCTCCCACGAGATGACGGGGAGGATAAGTGTCAGGCTTGCAAGCTTCTTCAGCTCAAAACACTTAAGGTCAGATAGCACAGCGAGTAGAGCGTTCGCTTTGATATCCGTGCGGAGCCCTCTGACGCAGGTCCGAATCCCAGCTGGGCCAAACTCAGCCTTTCATCCTTCTGAGGTTGATAAATGACCACCACCACCGTGGGTAATAATAGGCAGCGCTCAGATGCCTGAGGGTTTGTAGCACTATATAAATGCTGAATTGTTATTGAGGAGCGCAAGACAAAGTGCTCAGCCGCTGTTGGGAAAGATTTCTCTTTTTAGCAACTTTCCCTTCATATTTCTATGGACCCCCAAACGTTTTCTTTTGATTTTGAAATTGTCTTGACTTTTTACAGGGAAGCCTTCAGCTTCACTCCCCTGGCCTTTTGCTCATTTTTGTTATTAGCAAACTGATCAGTCTTTCAGACTGGGAAACAGTTTCCCTTTTTGTCTTTTTACCTTTTTGGTAACTTTTGTGCACATAGCATTTTATGTTGCAGTGCATTGGGGATACATTTGTATCACCCTAGTCTTTTACACTTGGGGATTTGTGCTTACTTTTATATGTGCCTAAAGACAAGCTGGTGGCAGCAATTATAGTCATACAATTATTGTGTTAGTTAGGGCAGAATTCAATTTTTGGGGTTCTGCAATCTCATTTTATGGCTCCACTACTTTTTGCTTTTTCTCTTTATTTTTGGGCGGTTTTAATTTACTTTGGTGGCCAGAGGGACTTCTAAAGTCCCCCTGCCACTACATCACTTTTGAGCTTTTTAGGGGGTAAGTGAGCAATGTGTATAGGTGAGCCCGGCTATAATAATCCATTAGTCATATTTACAAAAAGGTGATGATGCAAATGGGCGATTCAACCTATGATACAGGAAATTGTACAACATACATACCATATATACAATCAACATTACTTGTGAACATAATGCACAGAAAATGCATCCTATTGGTGCAGAACAGCCCCAAAGCGTTATCTGGAGCCGTATAACAATATGCATGATTAATTAGCCTGGTGTACAGTGTTATAATTCATGCTCTATGAATGCTGACACGTCAGACGTCGATTCAGGTGGAGTGTGTAATGATTCTGTAACACACAGGAGGATATTGTTTAGTGTTCCCTATCGCTTCCTACACTGGTTAAAATTTAAAAACACCAATGGGTAAGTTACCGGATTATGCACACCCATAGTTCAAGGAACCCACTGTTCATTAGTGGATTTCTGGCGACCCATATGATGGAGTGAGTAAATGAGATCCAACTCTGTGGGGAGGGTCAGTCCTAAGTCTGTTCTATCTCAAATCTTGAAAGTTAATGGGTGGCCCACACCAGGCCCTGCTCCGTCTACGTGTCCCCCAAGACCTCTTCCGGGAAGCCCTTCCCAGCGTAAGCACGGGTCAAAGGACCCTGCTAGTCCAAGGTGTCAACTGACACCACCGCCTCCACCTCAGGACTTGACCCTGACTGTGGATACGGCTACTATAGCGATGGACACTGGCGAAGCCGATGACTTCGTACCAGCTGACTGGGAAGCAGTGGGTGCGGATGAACCGCACAGGGCCTCTCCGCCGGATGAGGTTGGCTCCTTCCACGCAATGATCTCCAGGGCCTCAGAACATTTCCAACTGGTGCCTGAAGAGACCAAAAAGGAAGGATTCCTTTAGCAACATTGTGAGTCCAAATAAAAGACCATCATGTCCTTCCCTTGCTGGCCCGAATGAACAATCCGAGCACCGTTCCACCCAAACAGAACATGCTCGAGAAGAAATAAGTGCCTGAGGTCCCAGCCTTCACCTGAGTGGAGTGAGCTGCGGCCAGGATATGCTCTGCGACCCTTCATCCATGGTTCCTCCAGACTAGGTGAAGAAGCTGGATGCTATGGGGAAAAGGATCATCTACATTGCTGCCAGCACCATTAAGGCCGCTAATGCCCTGGCCATTTTGTCCCGCTATGATCGGGAGCTATGGTATAAAAAGGCCCTATTTTGGACTTCTTACCTGAAGACAAGAAGGTAGCTGGTGCTGTTCCTGGAGGTGGAAGTGGCCTCGGACCACACCACCACAGTGGCGGACATCGCAGACACCAAATTATATCATATGGGCAACGGCGTGTCCCTTCGTTGGCATGTTTGGCTGAAAGCCACCAACCTCAGGCAGGACGTTCAGTCTAAGCTGTTAGACATGCCATTTGATGGAGAGAACCAATTTGGCAAGACTGGCGACGAGTCTCTGCAAATCATCAAGACAAACATGGAGACTGTACATTCACTGGGTAACCTACAGCAATGTCCTTTGATTCCTCGAGAGGAAAGCCTGGCAGGTCCTCCAAGGGATATACCACCCCTTATCGGCAGCCTTCCCCCTCACAAATCGATGCCTCCAGATGTCGCTCACAGGCATACAACAACGGAGGACATCGTGGGCGCTGACCGCAGGGCAGAGCTTTGACCCCAAAACAGGCCTAAACCGGCCGTGGACTAAGGCCCCCACTTGTGTGCCCCAGTGGGAGGCAAAGACCATCACCACCAATAGATGGGTGCTGGAATGCCCTTGAACAGGGACACACCTTGACGTTTGAATGCAGGTGTGGTGCAGCTGCTGCAGGAGGTCCACGCCATGTTGAAGAAGAGCGCGATAGAGCCTGTCCCCCCAGCGCCTCCAGGGCACCAGTGTGTACCCCAGATACTTTATGGTCTGAAAAACATCAGTAGGTGGGAGGCCGATCCTGGACACCTCAACAAGTCTTAAAGTCCCAGAAAGTCAGGATGGTCATGTTGCAGCACCTGCTCGGCCAACTGGGGGGAGCAGACTTCCTGCCATCTCCGGATCTGGTGGACTCCTACTTACACGTCCCCATCCACCAGAAACACCGCAAGTTCCTTTGGTTCTTGGTCCAGGGGAGACACCATCAGTTCAAGCCGCTCACCTTTGGCCTGAAATCTGCCCCAAGGGCCTGGCTTTAAAGTGCTTGGCTCCGGGGGCGGTGCATATTAATCTCCATGGCATCCACGTCTACTCTTAGCTGGATGGTTGGCTCGTCCGATCCCACTCCCTCGCTCTGGCAAGCAACACACTGCGAGGACTGTGCGTCTGCTGGCAGATCTGGGATTCTCCATAAATGATCCAAAGCCCTGATTGGAGCCATCACAGAATGCTGTGCTTCTGGGAGCCCTACTCCGCACAGTAACTTGTCTGGTGTCTCCCTCGGAAGAGAGAGTGATAGCCATCCTAGGCCTGTCTTCGCCGGGGTCGGCTTCTGTGCAAGCAGCCAAGTCGCTGCTGGGTATGTCCACCTGCATCAACCTCTTCCTCCTTTACAGACTACGAATGAAGCCTCTCCAGGAGTTTCTGTGTGCGAGATGCTCTGGATCCTGACGGACAAGATCGCCCTCAACGAGGAGTTCAGTGGTGGGGCGTGCGCTCTCATCTCACTCAAGGGACCCCATTCCAAGTCCCTCCTTACCAGCAGACATTCACCACGGATGCTTCTCTGGAAGGTTGGGTAGCCCACACCAGACAGTTAAACGCCAGAGGCCTCTGGCTGCCAGAACAAAAGACCCTTCACATAAACGTCCCATAGCTTCAGGAAGTTTTCTGTTCCCTCAAGTCCTTTCTGCCGTTGCTGAGTGGCAAGATGGTGAGGATCTTCACGGAGATCACCATGTTCATATATGCGTAAGCAGGGCGGACGCACTGTCCGGCTCTCTCCAGGTACTGTGCCACTGGGCCATTCGTCGGGACACATTTCTCATCCCTTTTCATCTGGCGGGCACCAAGAACTCCATCGCAGACTCGCTCAGCAGGGAGCTACGTTCTTGCTACAAGTGTGAGCTTCGCCAGGACTGTTGGGTAAGATTTTCATATCAATGATAAATGGTCCTGACCGGTGTCAACCCCAGAACTTTATGCTGGACTGGTAGATTGTTTCCCTTTACCTCAGTGAGTGGGAACCTTTTTCCACACTCATTCTTTTACTCTTTTTATGGGTGTCATTTTTAAGACTGTCCATAGTGTCTTTTTAATTTTATCCTCTTTGACAACTTTTGTCGCATACTGCCTATTATTTCTGGGTTGCCCTCGGGGCTCCCCTTTTAACTTTCTCTAGCTATCCTTGTGAGAACTACAGTTCTCCAGCATCGGGTCTGGCATGGATTCACATGCTCATGAATATTCCCCTTTGCCAGGCCGTGAATCCTTGGTAAAAGAAAAAGCGGTTTCACTTTCACACTGTATTTCTCCTTTAAACCAATCGCTGTCCTCTGGGTCATTCTGCCCCCATCCAATGAGTTCTCTCCCTAAGCCCCTCCTCTGGCAGCCATCTTCAGATTTGTACTGCATGCTTCAGTGTTGGGAATCATTGAGGTTTGCTCCCTAAACTACTTCTACGTTTTTCATTTTTCGACAGAAAAAGTCCTATTTGTGTTCTAAAAAGAGCTTGTGTGTGTTTTTCTCCAACTTCCAACAACGAGGATCCGTTGTCGGTGAATTTCAGCGCCCCTTAAGGGCGAAGATCGCCATTCTCTTCCAAGTTTCCAGAGGGCCATCGGGCCTACTTCACGCCCTCTGACCATGATGGAGAAGAAGGAAGGAAGGAAGATCCCTCCTCAGGCCCTGCACCAGGGGCGGGCTACGAAACCTGTTTGTGGAAGACAAACGCCTCCAATGCCTCTACTGTGTTCTTCCGGACCACAAGGAAGGAGAGTGCGAGATCTGCCTCGGCTTCTCCAAGAAGACGATGAAGTATCGACACAGTAGACTGACAGTGTGGCTGAACGCCAAGGCCTTTACCCCGCGCGCTGAGCATGGGCATGCCTCACCCAGGACCGTCCAGTCAGAGGAACGGGCTTCCAAGTCCTTTGAGGGTGCCTCATCCGTGGGGGCCCAAGAGCAGGCCAAGCACTGCAAGTCCGGTTCCATTAGGGTCACCGCGCAAGCGGGACTCGCAATGGGCAGGGCGCAATCGACATCACCATCCACCTCCCATCGCCAGCCAGCGATCGAGCACCTCCTAAAAAGGAAATCGTCCAACCTAGCTAAGCTGCGGCAGAAGCCCGAGAAACCAGGGGTGGGAGAGAAGACGGCCAAACTGCCCAGGAAGACCCAAGCTGCTCAGGATAAGTCTTTGTCGATGATAGAGCTGGTAGGAGCTGCTCTCACAAAGGCTAAAGGGGCTGACCATGTTAAGGTACCCTCCACAGCGCCAAAGGTGTCCCTGCCTCTGAAGCGCGAAGCCACCACAGTGACTTTGGCGAAGTCTGCTGGCACTCTGGAGGAGAGGATGCCGTCTCTGAGCCCGGCTCTTATGGCTTAGGGTGGAAGAAAGGGGCTGGGTCGAGGAAGTCCCAGACCAGCCCCAGGCCGTGGAAGTTTCACCCACAGATGACGAGGACCTGGAGTCCTTAAACAGGGTCCACAAGATCGTAGAGGACAGCGGTGATGGTGCAGGGCCTAGTTTTCTGATCACGCCAACTCAGCCGAGGGATGTATCTCTGGACATCCTGTCTACCCTCCACACTTTGGTGTCGGAGATCGAGAAGAGGATGCCGCAGGGCCTGGTTCCTATGCCCCCCCCAGACCCCAATCATCCGCCCGCAAAGAGGAAGCGTCATCCGACGCCTGCCTCTCAGCCTACACATCTGTGCTGGGCAGCCCTGTCCCCCTGCCCCCACGTGGACAAGTGGACGGATACGGCGACAGGTGGCGAGTCTCCGCAGCCAACCGCGTCGACACCGGATGAGGTGGAGTCATTCCATTCCATGGTCGCCAAAACCTCCAAGATTTTTCAGCTTGTGCTGGAGGAAACCAAGAATGAGGGTTTCCTGTACCAGAGACCAAGAGGAAGACCATCATGGCAATGCCCCCTTCTGGATGTGTGGAAGAGGGCCTGGCCCTTGGCTCTGACCAAACGGGATAGGCCGGAGAACAAGTCCGGAATCCGCACCCAAGTGCCTGAGGTCTCAACCATTGCTGGATTCGGTGGTTTTAGCGGCCGTGAGGAAACTGCAGCTAACCCGTCCTCATTGCCTTCAGTGCCTCCGGACAGCGAGGGGAAGAAAATAGGACTCCATGGAAAGGAAGGTCATTTACACTGCGGCATCCACCATCAAGACGGCCAACGCACTGGCTATCCTAGCCAGGTATGACAAGGAGTTGTGCTACAAGCTGAGCCCAATTCTGGAGTTGCTTCCCGACGACAAGAGGATGGAGGCAATCACCCTCTTCCAGGAGGGAGAGGTGACGTTGGACATTTCTGACACAGGGTTCCGGCAGATGGGGGAATGGTGTATGCCTTTTGTCATCAAGGCTGGTTGAAGGCCACAAATTTCCACCAGGAGATGTAGGCAAGGGTGCTGGACATGCCTCTTGACAGAGACAACCTTTTCGGGAAAGTAGTCGACGAGTCCCTGCAGGCCATCAAGGCAGACACGGAGACGGCTCGTTCCTTGAGCACGCTCCAGCAGCACTGATCTTCCTTTCAGTATTCCAGAGGAAAGTCGAGCAGGTCATCAAAAGGTTTTTCCTTGTACCACCAACCTTCAAGATCCATGACTCAGGAGATCTACAGAGGTTGTTCCCAGGCCTACGGTGGAGGAGGACAGGCCACCGTCACCCGCAAGGTAGGACGCCAACGCCAAAGCAGGCCTGAACCAGCCTGGACTTCCGGCCCCCACCTGTGCACCCCGGTGGGAGGCCGGCTGACTGGATTCGTCAACGAGTGGGAAAAAATCACCACCGACATATGGGTGCTGTACGCTCTAGTCCAAGGACATACCCTGGAGTGCCAACACAGGGGTCTGCAGATTTCCCTGGTGGCCTGGCAGGAGCAGCACATTCCTCAGCTCTTGGGGGAGGGGCGGCCCATGCTACGAAAAGGGGCAATAGAGCTGGTCGCCCAATGACTCTGGGTCACCGCAGTCTATTCCAGATACTTTTTAGTCAAAAAGAAACTGGGGGCTGGAGGCCCATTCTGCACCTGCGAAGTCTGATCAAGTACCTCAAGTCCCAAAAATTCAGGATGCTCACATTGCAGCACGTGCTCGGCCAACATGAAAAGGAGACTTCTCGACATTGCTGGACCTGGAGGACGCCTACTTCCACGTTGCCATTCACAAGAACCACAGACTGTTTCTGCACTTTGTGGTGGGTGCAGGGACAGCACTACCAGTTCAAGGCCCTTTGTTTTGGCTTGAAGTCAGCCCCCAGGGTGTTCACAAAGTGCCTGGTGCCTGTGGCGGCCCCTTTGTGTCTACGTGGGATACATGTGTATCTGATCCGGGCCAGCTCACAACAGTTAGCCGTCGGACACCTGGAGACGACCGTCCAGCAGCTGACGGATTTGGTATTCTTCATCAATTATCCGAAGTCCTGCTTGACGCCATCGCAGAAGGCACTGCTCCTAGGTGCCAGACTCAACAGTCTCTTGCCTAGCGGCGCCCCCGGAGGAGTGAGTAGCAGCCATTCAGGGGACAGAGCAACGCCTGTTGTAAATAAAGACTGCCACGGTGCACACCATAAAGCATGATGTGGCCTCTTCAGGAGTTCCTGGATGCTCATTGGATGCTAGTGTGCTGAAGCTTCATGTACAAGATCCTGCTTGACAAGTTCCGTCGGGCGATACGGTGGTGGGGCGTTCGCTCCAGCACCACCCAGGTCACAGGGTTTCAGAACCCCCTATCCCCCATACCAGGAAACGGTCCCCCTGTATGCTTCCCTGGAGGGCTGGGGAGCCCACACTGGACGTCTGCATGCCAGAGGCCTGTGGCTGGCGGAGGAGAAGGATCTCCATATAACTATCCTGAAGTTACGGGCGGTGTTCTGGGCCCTAAAGTCGTTTTAGCCCTCTCTGAAGGGCAAGGTGGTGAGGATCTTCACGGAAAACACAACCACAATGTTCTACATCAGGAAGCAGGGTAGCACTTGACCCCAAGCGCTCTCCAAAGCAGCACAGGACTTGTGGCACTGGGCCTTCGGACAGGGGATGTTCCTCGTTCCTCTTCACCTGGCAAGAGTCAAGAACACCATTGCAGACACCCTCAGCAGGGAATTATGCTCCTGCCACATGTGGGACCTTCAGCAGGACCACATCTTCAAGTGGGGCAGGCCCCAAATAGAACTGTTTGCGACGGCGACTAACTCCAAATGCCAGACGTTTGCCAGCAGATTCCATGCGTTCTCCTTCCTGTGGGAAGGCCTGTTTCTATACACTTTCCTCCGTTGCCTCTCATGCTACGAGCCATCAATGCACTCACAGTGCCAATGCAGGATGCATATTTGGTATCCGGACCTTCTCAGCCTGTCAGTGTTGCCTCCGGTCAGGCTGCCAGTGGTTCTGGCTCTTCTCCTAGGAGAAGGAGGCGCAATCCTGCACCACGATCCAGGATCACTGATCCTGAGGGCTTGGCTCCTGAAGCCGTAGAGTTTGGAGGATATGAGTTGCCGGCGAACTGTAAGGCAGTCCTTGCCAAGGCCTGGGCGTTGTCAATTTTGATGTGCTATGGTCACAAATGGAAGCGTTTCGCGATGTGGTCACGGCCCGCAGATTCTTCCATACTTCCTATCCTTGGCCAAGTCCGGTCTGGCACATGCCTCCATCAAGGTACATCTGGTGGCTATCTCCCAGTACACCAGGTCTGCAGGAAGGTCTTCGCTTTGGTCACATCAGCTCGCCAGGTAGTTCCTCAAAGGACTGTTTCGATGTTTCCCGCTGGTGAAGGCTGCTGCCCCGGCATGGGAAATCATTGTGGTGCTGACGGGGCACTTGGGGATTGAGGGGGGCCTTCCAGCCTATGCAACGGGCCCCTCTCAAGTTCCTCTTGTGGAAAACTGCTTTCCTTTTGGCCATCACCTCTACCAGGAGGATGGGTGTGATCCAGGCCTTATCCTGCAAGCAGCCATATCTGACTTTCCACGAATCGAGGGTGGTGCTGCAGACGCTCCCCTCTTTCATGCCGAAGGTCCCGTCTGAATTCCACCTCAACAAGCCTTTGGTGTTGCCTGTGTTTTTCCCGAAACCCTTCGCCACGGGCTGAGACGTTGCTTGTGCCCTGAAGTTCTACCTAACCACCACCATGGATGGCCTTGTCCAGGGCTTCAAGGTGGCTCTCCGGCTGCATCACGCACTGTCATCGGTTGCCTCACTGACAGCTGCCTGGCTGTCCAACAGCCCACTCCACCAGAGCGTTTGCTGCGATGACGGCGTTCCTGTCTGGTGTGCCCCTGCTGGACATCTGCAGGGTTGCTACGTGGAGGTCCACACACACCTTCACAAAATTCGACTGCGTCGACAGGGATTCCAGGGAGGAGTCCAGAGTCGGCCAAGCAGTGCTACGCAAACCTGTTAGCTTGAGGTGAGTCTGTTCCAGAGGTAAGAGTTCAAGGCTTCTGTTGAGCCTTGCCACCTCCCGTGGTTGTGTAATGCTGTACTGCTATGCATTTGTTATTCATGAGCATGTGAATCCATGCCAGACCCCATGCTGGAGAACGAACAAGTTACTTACCTCTAACTATTATTCTCCAGAATGGTTCTGGCATGCATTCACATATGAACCCTCCCTCCAACCCGTCTGTGGCTCTTCTTCGTCATACTGCCTCTTTACGTGCTTACCAAATCTGAAGATGGCTGCCAGAGGAAGCGCTTAGGGAGAGGCCCGTCATTGGATGGGGGTCAGTATGACCCAGGGGACAGTGATTGGTTTAAAGGAAAAATACAGTTTGTAAGTGAAAGTGAAACTGGTTTTTCTTTCACTGAGGATTCCCGGCCTGACTGGGAATATTCATGAGCATTTGAATTCATGCCAGACCCATGCTGGAGAACAATAGTTACAGGTAAGTAACTTGTTCCTTCCCAAGGTAAGAAAGGATCTTTGGATCCCTTTTACATGTTATTAGGTGAGACCAGCACCCCCACCTTTTGTGGAGTGCTCGAGGGATACTGGGTATCCCCTTTCTCATGTTAAATGTAACATGTAAGTTATGTCAAGCTTACCTTTAATGGCTGATGGCAGTGAGCCTTTGAATTAATTAGTTGCACATTTACCCCGTGCTGTTTCCATGGCCCCGGTCTTTTTACGCCCTTTTAGTGTTCCTTGTCCTTTTTCGTTCCTTTCCCTGACACCCAGGGCAGGAATAACCTTTGTGTAAACTTTATCTTTGGCGGGAATACCTTTCTCTTCCAGCCTGACTGTGAGAATCCAGTTCAAACTTAGCGGCATGCTGTCCTGAAAGGACTGCCAACACCCCAAGTTTGAATGTTGCATGGCTGATTGATTGGCTGGGGTCCTGCATAAAAGTCTGATCCTGGAAGCTGAAGAGGTAGTCGACCACTGGAACCAAATCTAAAGAAGATGATGAAGAAACCGCAGCTGAGATGATGACCAGCGACTTGAGAGCCTTCTGTGTAACTGTAGCCTGCTGGTAGCCCTTCCTTCCAATCGTCATGGGAGTCCTAAAACGATGACTCCTACCCAAACGCTGGCGAGACCCACAATACTGAAGAACACCTGATGTTTGAGCCATCCCACAACGTGCTACAACTTTGCTTTGCTGCAATACCCCAATACCTCGAGCCATTGTGCGGTGCACAGTCTTCCGAATTCCGAATCTTGCTGAAACTTTGTGGGCATCCTGCTGGACCTACAGGGACGTGAATAGTCTGAAAAGTCCCCTCATCAGAGTGCTGGACCTTGCAAACGATGAGAATCCGACCAGCGATATTCAGTCGTCTTCTTGGCTCCTGAAAGGGCGCCAAAACCACAGACCCGCATCTAGCTACGAATAAACTCCCGCCTGGAGCCTTCTCTTGTGATCCCTGCTGCAAAAGTCCTTTAAAAGTCCTGTCTTCCGTCTTCTTTAATAAGAAATCCATCGACCAGGTTTTTGGCTGCAGATCCTGAAGTCTTTCTGCTGCAACTCTTTTTCTATGCTAAGGTACTGTGTTGGCTGGGGTATTTTACCTGCCTTAAGCCTTTGTGATTTCTGCTTTTGGGTGTTTCCTGTGATTGGGAGGCCACTCATCCAGTTCACCCATGACCACTGCAGAATAGTCTTAGGGTTTCTTCTCTGAAGTCCCTGGACCCTCAACTAACTTTAAAGTGAATACTTACTTGTTTGAAAAGTCTTCCTTTGTCCGACTTTGCCTGCAACTGGACCCTATCTCACCCTGCCTACAGCGGGCACCTAGACCACTAGGGTCCCTCTACTGCCTCTGAGTGAACTCATGCCATAGTGTTCAAAAGTTACTTGTAAAAGAAGTTGGTTGGTGAGTGCACAGTTACAAAAGTTCTTAACTTGAGTGTGTGCTGTACTATTTTGAAAAGTATATTTAAGATAATTTACTCACCTGTGAATTGGTTGTACCTCTTACCGAAATATACTGCTGTTGTTTTCACTTTTCTATTCCTGTTCGGATAAATGTATGAGTGTCTCCAATTGGGTCTTGCTTCCCCTTACTTGCTTTTAGCCTGTCCGTAATAAGTCTGCCTTCGGTTATACTTAACTCTTAAGTTACTGATGGCTCCTTTAAAAAGTACATAGGTTTTACTTACTTTGTGTTAGCTGTGTGCCATCCTACAAGAAGTTAGTTATTGCTTACCTCAATCTCTGTTGTACTGATCTGAAACTGTAATAGTATATTCTGTTGCTTGTGAATCTGCTTAGAATCGCATGCTGTGCATATAGTCTGACATCTAGTGGAAATCGCTGAGTATTGCATCTTTCTTTTGAAGATCGAAAAGGGACGTCTACATGGGTATGACTGTAACACTATCCCTAAAGTGGCATGTAGTGTACCCAAAAGCCCTCGTGCTTCGAGGTCCCTCAGATTGTTTATTTCCACCAACCTAGTTGGTCGCCTATGCGGAGCTCGTACGAGGTTTATATTACAGTAGGGCGAGTGGGGCCCTGGGTTTATTCATCTCTAAGAATGTATTTCCTTTACCCCACTCTTTCTCTGAGTCTGGCTGCCGCTACCCTCTGCTATGGCGAGGACGCCCTTTAAAATGTCCCTGTCGTGTAACAGCAAGTTTCCTTGGAAGGACACCCATCGCAATCAGTGTCTTCCTCGAGACCACAACGAGCGCTCATGCAAGGCCTGTAAGCTCTTTCGACCGAAAACGTTGAAAGACAGGCGGATGTTAGGCAGAAACCTGTGCAGTTCCCTTAGGGACCACTACAAAAGATTTAGGACTACAGGTGGTTGGCAGTAAACCCAATTGGTAGCAGTCTGTACCACCCAGATTTACCTGGTAGCTGTGGCTGAGCAGTCCGACTTCTCTCAAGATGAGTTAGGCAGTATGCAGAGTATACACAATAGGTACAGAGACACAGTAGTACAAGCAAACACTGACCAGAGCTTTGGTGAAAAAGTATATAATTATTTATTTAAAGACACACTTGTAATTTACACTAGCACAAAAAGAGGTAAGTAAATTCAACACACAGTCACTATTACTAGATGTACATCCCTTATTCCTTATTAGACAAGCCTTAGTTAACACCACTTATTTCCAGATAGAGGTGAGCGCTTAACTAAAGATGGCACTCCAATAAGTTAAGAAAAAGGGAGGGGAAAAGGCAGAAATTAGGAAAAGCACACAACACAATACTTTAGAAGCACCCAGCAAGGCAGGAAAGTCAAGTGTACTTGTGAGCAAAAAGTTCAGAGGCCAGGCTCCCTCTTTGAGAGAACAGAGCACCAATGCACCCAAGATCACACAGTTTTAAAAGTCTGGAAAAGTCTTGCAGGGAGTTCAGAAAATAATTAAGTCAGCTCAGAAAAGTTCAGTTAGCCAGCCTAGGCCCAACCCAAGTGGTACGTGGAAGCTTTAAGAGTCACCCCACACAGACCGTTGCGAGGGAGGCCAGGCGGACACAGTACCTTTAGAGTGGAGAGGATCCTCCAGCGGGGGCAGTTGTTCCTGGCAGCAGGTGCAAGTTACGGTGTCGTCCAGAGGAAGAGATGGTCTCGAGGTGGAGGAAAGCTGAAGGTCGTTGCACTGCCAGGGAAGAAACCAGCCGCGGAGTTCTCCGGTTAAAAGGTAAGACCCTTTTATTCGCGGTGGTGGAAAAACCATGGTATTCCGGTTGCTGGGGTGCTTGGCACAGGCAAGGCGGCCACGAGATGATCCGGGAAGGCGAAAAGACGGGCAAACTGGTTATCCCCACCAGTCAAAGGAAGAAGACTCTCCGGACTGGAGATCTCCTCTGTCGTCGGGAAAAGTGGTGAGACAGTTCAGCAGGGCTCCACCAGTGGTGTCGTCGTTGCAGGTCGGCTCAGCTTCTCCCTTTTCGGATTCTTTAGGTCCTGTGGTGACTTCTGAAGTTCCAGTCCCCAAAGCCCTGCTTTTATGCAGCAAACCCCCATTTATTCAACCTAGCTGTCAATCAAACATGACAAGTGGTGAGCCACTTGGGCCAATCACACAAGAGTGCGACTTGAGTTGCCAAGGCAACTCCGTCCAGGGTGCCTAAACCCCCTCCCACACCCCCTGTGGTACCCAGACAGAGTGGCACCACTTTTGGAGACTTCTGTGGAGAAGCCCGCCAAAAAGTGGAACAAAGGCCTCGACTTGGGTTGGAGTCACAGAAACGAACACAAACGCCATTTTGGAACAGAGTTTTGGCAAAAATGACCAACCAGTGATTTTATATTAATTTAATAAACCAGCGGTATGTTCGAGGCTATATTAAAAAGTGGTAGCCTCGAACAATGGGAAAATCCCATAGGAAAATATTTGCGGTCGAATATCAAAAGTAGTATCCACTGCCACCAGCCGACCAGTACGTCCACAATATGATGGTTTGTACTGGTTTCTGTTCATAATTTGGGACTAGTAAAGCCAATGGTGACTTTACATGCCCTGGGAGACAGTAGTCAGTACCAGGGTATGGAGTCTATGTTTGGGGGTCCCTACGACACCCCTGGGTTACGGCACTGAGGGTGCTGTGTAATCCACATACCAAAAACACCTGAAGCCCTACGGGGTAAAGGACCCCATAGCCCATAAAACACATTCATAGTCAAAGGAACACCTCAAATCATGTCTAAGAGTGGGAGAAAAAGAGTCTCACTCTTAGCAGGAGAAAAAAATAAACCCCAAAAATCCAGCAAAGCTGCTGGGGGACTCACTAGGTTTGGGAAATTAGCCTTTACAGAGAATTCTCCCTAACAGCGGACTAAATGGTGGGCGGCCTACGCTATGTAGGCTGAAGGCCTTTCCCCTGTTGGCGCACTTGCTTCGGACAACGAGGAATCCGTCGGCAGCCATGGCTCCGAATTGGAAGCCATCAACCTCTCCTGCAGAGCCTGAAGGCTCCCAAATGCCTGGCCCCAACAGACAGGCCACTGGCTTTGTTCTCCAGCATGGGGTCTGGCATGGATTCACATGCTCATGAATATTCCCCGTCGTCAGGCTGGGAATCCTCGGTAAAGAAAAAACCAGTATCAGTTTCGTTTCTGATCTGCCTTTCGTAGTAATAACCAATCACTGGTCTCTGCGTCATACTGACCACAGCCAATGACTGCCCTCTACCTAAGCACCGCCTCTGGCAGCCATCTTCAGATTTTTACCGCACGTTCATGTGTTGGGATCCTCGTGCTATTGCTCTCGAGCGTTAGTGCTATTTTTTCACGTTTTTTCTCAAAAACTTCGTTTTTCGGTCAAAAGAGCCTCAAGCTCCACCGATTCTCCATCCGATCAACGGGGACCCGTGTCGGATTCGTCTGCGCCCCTCAAGGGTGAAGATTTCGTCGAGCTACGCTTTTGGAGGACTCCAGAAGTTTCTCAGGCCCGGTCATGGCCCAGGAGAAGGGGAGCTCGACGCCCGGAAAGC
Organism: Ambystoma mexicanum; assembly: GCF_040938575.1. NCBI lineage: Eukaryota > Metazoa > Chordata > Amphibia > Caudata > Ambystomatidae > Ambystoma > Ambystoma mexicanum. Next base: position 304,247,374 of record NC_090926.1, read on the forward strand.
TGTTCAGGGTCTGCCCTGGATGCCAGCTGCAGAACGTCTTCAAGGAGGACGAACACTCTTTTTGTCTTTACTGCCTACATGAGGACAAGACGCACGTGGAGAAGGACTGTGCGTGTTGCGGCAACATGTCGGAGCGGTCCATGAAGGACCGCCATCAACGTCTCGCCAACTGGCTGGAAGGGAAGAGCCCGTCCGGCGAGAAGAAGAGGAAGAAAGCCGAGCGGTCTTCTAAGACCTTTGAGGACGCCCCGGCGACAGGGGTCCAACATAAGGCCAAGCACCGCGAGTCCGCTGGCACCGGGAGCGCCGAACGGTCGGGCTCTACGGGCGCCAGGCAGGGCGCACCCTCCCCGGCACCATCAACCACGAGCCAACGCTCTGGGTCGGGTAAGAGGAAGGCCGAGCACCCGGCGAAGCTCCTGGAGAGGCCCCGGTCGAGCTCGAAGGCGGAGGGGGAGCGAGGCAGTGTCCCCCCCCTCAAGGATAAGGCGGTGAGCGCACCTAGGGTGGTGAAGGCCTTAATCCATCCGGCCAAGCCCTCTATCGAAACTGTCGCGGCGGCCCTGGCTCAGCCTGTGGAGGCTACACCAGTGGTGGCGACCTCGGGGCTCAGAGTCTCCCTGCCACCTCGGAGGGAGTCCTCTTTTGTGCCCATCGATAGGACCCCCGTGAAATCCCCCGTGGGGAAGAAAAAGGGGGGGCAGGGCGTCGTCGTAGATTCGGCCTCAACCTCGGAGGAGGAGCTGGTCGAAATCTTAAGCCACGGCCTCGGCGTGGAAGAAGACCGGCCCGTCGGGATGGATCCCGACGCAGGTGACGACGACATCGTCGAGGGTACCGACGGGGCCCCTGATCGCCCGTCGGATTCCCCTCTGCCAGCGCCGCGAGACAACTCGGCGGCCATTTTGTTGGCTATACAGTCCTTATGCTCAGAGATAAGGACGAGACTACCGTTGCCGACGGAACCTCTCCCGTCGGGGGACCCAGAACCGGGACCTTCTGGTGTTCCCCCTACCAAGAAAAGAAGGATCCACCCTCCGCCTCCTTTTCAGCCGTCGTGCCCCTTCCAGCCCTCCTCCCCGTCCACCCGAGGGGATGATACGGGGACTGACACAGCAGCGACGGGTACGGACGATGAGGTATACGACGAGGATGTACCGTCGTCGCCTCCCACCAGGGCTTCTCCGCCCGACGAGATTGGATCGTTCCACTCCATGATCACCAGGGCATCCGAGCTTTTCCAACTCTGCCCTGAGGAGAAGAAGAAGGAAGGTTTCCTTTATCAGCGGCGCGAGGCCAAGAGGAAGACGGTCCTCTCAGTGCCTCTATTGGACGACATTTGGGATGAGGGCCTCACCCTCCTCAAGAAACCTTCCACGACGCCAGCTAGAAGAGACCGGTACGAGAAGAAGTACCGGGTCCCGGACACGGCCCCCCTGTGCCTCCGGGCGCAGCCTACCCCGGACTCCGTCGTCTCCGCGGCGGCCAGGAAAAAAGCGGGGGGGGGGTGCAGCCTCCACATCGACTTCCCCACCGGACGGCGAGGGAAAGAAATTGGACGCTATGGGACGCAGAGTCATCTCGTCTGCGGCGACGACGATTAAAGCGGCCAACGCCTTGGCTATCGTGGCCCGCTACGACAGGGAGCTCTGGTACAAACTGGCTCCCCTGCTGGACTTCTTGCCGGACGACAAGAGGGCAGAGGCCCTAGAGATCCTGCAGGAAGGTGAGGTGGCTTCGGACCACGCCATTACCGTTGCGACGGACATCGCCGACACTGGGTTCCGCCAGTTGGGCAACGGCGTTTGCCTTAGGCGGCGTGGATGGCTCAAGGCTACGGACTTCCGTCAAGACGTTCAGACCAGAGTCCTGGACATGCCCTTCGATGGGAACAACCTGTTTGGGAAAACAGTGGACGATTCCCTTCAGGCCATTAAAGCGGACACCGAGACGGCCCGGGCCCTCGGAGTTCTGCAACAACGACGGACGCCCTTTCGGAGCAGCGGAGGCAAGGGCGCCTCCAAAAGTTCCGGCGGCGGTTTCTCCACCTACCGTCAAGCGGCCCGCTCGTCGGCTCAGGAGGCCTACAGAGGACGAGGCAAGTCTGGCGGACCCCGCCGTCGTCGCCAAGGAGGTCAAGGCGGCAAAGCCTCATCGAAGCAGGATTGAACCGACCGTGGGGTCGGGCCCCCACCGAAGCACCCCTGTGGGAGGCCGGCTGGCGAGCTTCGTCAGCGTGTGGGAGTCCATCTCCACCGACCGTTGGGTGCTGGACGCCTTGGCCCGGGGCCACGCGCTCGAGTTTCAAAGAAGGTGTCCGCGCGTCCCCCCCGTGGCCAGGAAAGAACTTCACGTCCCTCAACTTCTCCTGGAGGTAAAGGCGATGCTCAGGAAGGGCGCCATCGAACTCGTCCCAAAGAGGCTTCGGGGCTCCGGAGTTTACTCGAGATACTTCCTCGTGAAGAAGAAGACGGGGGGGATGGCGCCCCATCCTGGACCTGCGACGTCTGAACAAGTTCATCAAGGCGCAAAAGTTCCGGATGGTCACCCTCCAGCACGTCCTGGGTCAGCTGGAGGAAGGAGACTTCCTGTCGTCGTTGGATTTGGAGGATGCCTACTTCCATATTCCCATCCTAAAGGGGCACCGAAAATTCCTCAGGTTTGTGGTCCAAGGGCGTCACTACCAGTTCAAAGCCCTCCCCTTCGGACTACGGTCGGCACCCAGGGTATTCACCAAGTGCCTTGCACCGGTGGCGGCGCAGCTGCGCCGCGAGGGGATCCACGTCTACCCTTACCTGGACGACTGGCTCATCCGAGCCAAGACGAGGGAGCTCGCCGTGGATCACACGGCAAGGACCGTCCAACTTCTCACGGACCTGGGATTCTCCGTGAACTACGCCAAGTCTCACCTGGTACCCGCGCAAAACGCACTGTTTCTGGGAGCGAAGCTCGACACAGTGTCCCTTCGGGCCTCCCCGTCGGAGGAAAGGACCAGGTCCATCCTGGGCAAGGTACAGCGGATGTTGGTTTCCGACGCGGCCAAGGTGAGGTCCATCAAGTCCCTCCTCGGAATGATGTCTTCTTGCATCTACCTCATTCCCATGTGCAGGCTCCGGATGCGGCCGTTGCAGGAGTTCCTGGACGCGCGCTGGATCCAAACGACGGGCGGCTTCGAGGAGAGGATCACACTCGACGAGAGTTTCCGCCGAGCGGTCCGGTGGTGGGGCATCCGCGCGCATCTGACGGCGGGCATGGACTTCCAGACCACCAGGAGACAGTGAACACGGATGCCTCCCTGGAAGGGTGGGGAGCGCACACCGAAAATCTGCACGCGAGAGGCCTTTGGCTCCCGACGGAGAAGTCCCTCCATATCAACGTCCTGGAGCTCCGTGCAGTGTTCTGGGCCCTAAGGTCCTTCCTCCCGTCCCTCAAGGGCAAGGTGGTGAGGATCTTCACCGACAACACCACCACCATGTTTTACATCAGGAAACGGGGCGGAACCAGGTCCCCAGCGCTGTCCAAGGAGGCGCAGGACCTGTGGCATTGGGCCGTCGCCCAAAGGATGTTTCTGGTGCCGTTTCATCTGGCAGGGATAAAAAACACCATCGCTGACTCACTCAGCAGGGAGCTGCGCTCGTGCCACGAGTGGGAACTACGGCAGGATCTAGTGGATCGCCTCTTCCGACGGTGGGGCACACCCCAGATCGACCTGTTCGCGACGAACTCCAAGTGCCGGAGGTTCGCCAGCAGGTTTCCCCAGGCGAGGAGCATGGGCGATGCTTTCTCGTTCCCCTGGGAGGGCCTGTTCCTCTACGCGTTCCCTCCTTTGCCACTGCTAATCCGGCTCGTCAACCAGCTCAAGAGGTCACGGTGCAGGATGATCCTCGTCGCACCTGCTTGGCCGAGGCAGATATGGTTCCCGGACCTTCTGGACTTGTCAGCGTCCCCGCCAATCAAGCTGCCGGGGGACGCGGATCCACTCTCTAGGGAAGGAGGCGCCATCCTCCACCACGACCCGAAATCGCTGAACTTGCAGGCCTGGCTCCTGCAGCGCTAGAGTTTGGAGGATACGACATACCGGCCGACTGCAGAGAGGTTCTTGCAAAGGCCAGGGCGTCCTCGACTCTTAAATGCTACGGACACAAATGGAAGAGGTTCTCTGTCTGGTGCCACGCACAGAAGATTAACCCTCTACGGATTACGGCTCCCCAGGTACTGCCGTACCTGCTGACGCTGGCAAAAGCTGGACTGGCACACGCGTCCATCAAGATTCATCTTGCTGCGATCTCCCGATACACCAGAACCACGGGCCGGACGTCCTTGTGGTCTCATCGTCTGGTGAAAGAGTTCATGAAGGGGCTGTTCAGATCGTTCCCGCCGGTGAAGGCTCCGGCCCCGGCGTGGAAGCTCAACGTGGTGCTGACCAAGCTCATGGGACCTCCGTTCGAGCCTCTGCACTCGGCCCCGTTGAAGTTTCTGTCGTGGAAAACAGCGTTTCTTGTGGCCATCACCTCCGCACGACGGGTGGGAGAGATCCAGGCCCTTTCCTGCAAGGCCCCGTACTTGACTTTTCACGACACGAGGGTAGTGCTCAGGACGCACCCCTCCTTCATGCCCAAGGTACCGTCGGACTTCCATCTCAACGAACCCTTGGTGTTGCCTGTGTTCTTCCCGTCGCCTTCGTCGCCGGCTGAGAGGACTTTGCACTCGCTGGATGTGGCTAGAGCGCTGAAGTTCTACGTGGACCGCACGAAGTGTTTTCGGAAGACGTCACAACTCTTTGTGAACTTTGGACCTGTCAATCAGGGGAAGGCTCTCTCGAAGGCTTCCATTTCCAGATGGCTCTCCGGCTGTATCATGTACTGTCATCGGTTGGCAAACCGACCGCTGCCTGGCCGTCCGAGAGCCCATTCCACCAGAGCGATCGCAGCTACCACGGCGTTCCTTTCTGGTGTGCCCCTGCTGGACATATGCAGGGCTGCTACGTGGAGGTCGACGCACACCTTCACGAAATTCTACTGCGTCGATCGGGATTCCAGGGAGGAGTCCAGGGTCGGCCAAGCAGTGCTGCGCAACCTGTTCGCCTGAGGTGAGCCTGGTGAGGAGGTAAGATGCTTAATGTTGAGTTTGATGTAATGCTTAATGTTGAGCCTTTGCCACCTCCCGTGGTTGTGCATGTGTGTACTGCTATGTATTCTTTATTCATGAGCATGTGAATCCATGCCAGACCCCATGCTGGAGAAGGAACAAGTTACTTACCTGTAACTGTTGTTCTCCAGCATGGGTCTGGCATGGATTCACATGCGAACCCTCCCGCCTACCCCTCTGCGGCTCTTCACTTGGTCATACTGCCACTTCACGTGCTTCCAAATCTGAAGATGGCTGCCAGAGGCGGTGCTTAGGTAGAGGGCAGTCATTGGCTGTGGTCAGTATGACGCAGAGACCAGTGATTGGTTATTACTACGAAAGGCAGATCAGAAACGAAGCTGATACTGTTTTTTTCTTTACCGAGGATTCCCAGCCTGACGACGGGGAATATTCATGAGCATGTGAATCCATGCCAGACCCATGCTGGAGAACAACAGTTACAGGTAAGTAACTTGTTCCTTATGGGGAGATCACACCCCAGCAACAAGGGCACCCATGCACCACGGGTACAAAAGCACACAACCCCTAAGGCCTCTTCGATGGAATCGTCGAAGAAGCGCACAACACCAACAGGGCTGCCGAAAATGTCAACGGCACCTACCGGACCTCGCGGTTCAGCACCCTCCACGCAACTGCTTTCGTGGCATGCGACTGGGCATCCCTCTGGAATGGGTGTTCACCCTAAAAAACCTACCGTCGTCGAAACACTGTCAAAGGGCGCACAAGCACCTAAGGCCTCGGTAGCGTCACTGACTAAGACTGCGCCTTCGGGCGCGTTGAGACCTTCGATACAACCGCTGAAAATTTGCGAAAGCCTTGCAGCTATTATTTTGGTGGCCACAGAGCACATGGGCACCCCCTCTCGTCGAGAGGAGTATTCTGACGCCCCTCCCCCAGCCTTTCTAATGCCTTATTGGGAAAATCTCTCCTTCCTAGGGAAACCGCTTCCACCTCCAGACCCTTCTGCCTCTTCCTTATGGACTAGGGAGAGGTTTGAGCAAAATATAAACACAATGACCCAGTTTGACTTTTCGGACATGTACATTACACCAAAAAGACCCAGGAGAGAGGACTCCTGCCCGGTTCCTTATAAACTGCATAAATTACCCATCTCTGCACAGGGACACCAGGAAGATATCGTGGATGTCCCAGAGGACCTAACCTAGTAGGATACTTATGAAGACATCAATCCTTTTGCACAAGACTTGGCTGATCAAGACCCAGACTGGGATTAGGCGGAGGATCAGGGCCCTTGGTTATCACTAACACATACCCCTCACCCAGATGTCATCTGCCTAGATCCCCCTTCTCCTCCACAGAGGGATTTGTCACCTGTTGACGACCAGATGTTTTTACGCGATTTTAAAAAGAGTAGCCGATTATTTCCAAATTGTAATACATGAGGCAGCTCCAGACTCAGACTTCATGGAGGATATTCTGAAGGAGTAGGCTCTGACTAGTCAATCCAACCTCCTACTAAACTCTATAAAAAGGCACCTGGCCCCTTCCTTACTGCCCCGTCCCCCTCACACGGGCAGTCAAAAATGATTCTGCCCATCACCTTCTGAGCCACTTTACACAATGGGTCATGCTACACCAGATTCCTTGGTGGTCACTACCACTCGGAAGAAGGCTGGGGTTCCACTGTCTTCGTCAGAAGCCCCTCCGGACAAAGACTGTAAAAAAACGTTATGCCATGGGTAAATGGGTCACCGCCTCTGCAGCCTACTCCACAAGGGTCGCAAATAATACCACTCTGCTGGCAAGTTTCAGTGATGTCCGGTGGGGCCTAGTTCAGGATGGTCTTCAAGATGTTCCAAAGGCCACCCAATCACACCTTCTGGCGGTCGTGGCTGAAGACCGACAAGTCACACAACATATTGATGAACACACTGGACGCACCCTAGCCCAGGTGACCTTACTTAAGACACGGCTGGTTAAAGAACTCCGGCTTTAAACCCGAAACTCAAGCTACTCTGATCAACAAACCAGTGGAGAACTCCAACCTTTTTGGGAAGGCTGTTGACGCCCTGGAGATGGCAATGAAACAACACGAAACACTAAAGTCGCTTAGCCAGATCACGGCTAAACCCTTCCACCAACATGGAGGCTCTAACTCACGCCGGTCCTTTCATGGCCAATCTTTTTCCCGCTCTCCCCAAAGACAATACGGCTCAGGGAATACCCCCTGGTCCTCCGGCCAAGGGTCATCTGGTAGCCACAAATATCTACAAAGAGGCCCCTGTGGGGTCAAGGGTAGAGGCAGGAACTCTACTCCTAGAGGCTCCCCGGCCTCCACCTCAAAGTGACTCGCTGGTTCGGGTCGCCTCCCCACACTTGCCTGGTCGGGGGTTGCTCGTCATTCATCCATGCCTGAGAGGGGATCACATCAGACCAGTGGGTACTGAAAACCGTTGCCCACAACTACTGTATCGAGTTTCTCCGGCCACCTCTATACCACTCATCGAGAAGCAGACGCCTGTCGCCAGAACACCTGCGCACCCTGCTGGAAGAAGTTCAGGTCCTGCTGGAAAAGGGTGCCCTAGAAGTCGTCCCCATTCTCCAGGAAAACAATGGTATTTATTCAGTGGAATTCCTTGTACCCAAAAAGGATCTCACCATGCACCCTGTTTTAGACCAGCGCCTGGCGAACATTTATGTCAAACCTCAAAAATTCAGGATGACAACATTGCAGGAGGTAATCCCACTGCTGCAGCACGGGGATTACATGGCCACATTGGATATGAAAGATTCATACTTTCATATTTCAATGTTGCCAGCGCACAGAAAGTACCTCAGGTTCATGATAGGACACCCACTATCAGTTCAAGGTTCTCCCCTTCGGCATTGCCTCAGCACTACGGGTATTCACAAAGGTACTGGCTGCTCACCTCTGCAGGCACTGCATCCCAGCCTATCCTTACCTAGGCAACTACCTCATAACGGGGGATTTGTATGGAACATGCCAAACAAATACCCAGACGGCGGTAGCTCTCCTCTTCAACCTAGGTTTCTCGATCAATAAAAAGAATAAAACAGTTTAGGCCCCCAATCAAGTCAACCTATTTTTGGGGGCTCTAATCCGGACCAAAGACTGCCTTGTCTTACCCTCCGAGAGGGTTAAAATCATGCTTGTCCAGATCCATCTCTATGTGGCCAGTCACCAGGTGACCGTACACAAAGCCATGCAAGTATTGGGGATGATGGCTTCCTGCATCGGTCTAGTTCCTCAAGCTCATCTGCACCCCATGCAAGAGTGGCTCTCGGCCCAATGGTGTCAGGCCAGCGGCCAGTGGGTCGATATAGTTGTCTCGGCAGCCCTCGTTCAGTCTCTGCAGTGGTGGTCAAGGTAAAACCTTCTGCAGGGTGAAAGCTTCACCACCCCCGCAGTAGAAGCCACTCTCGCCACAGACGTATCTGACGGGATGGGGTGGGCCTCACCTCCTTCAACAGACGGCGCACAGCGTGTGGTCCCCAGTGGTAGCATCCAATCACATCAACCTGTTGGAACTGCTAGTAGTGTTCAAGGCCCTGAAGGCCTTCCAGACACATCTCCAGGGTAAGACAGTGCTAGTCCTCACGGACAGTACTACGGCCATGTATTACTTAAACAAGGGGGCGCTCACTCTCTAGGGATGTTCAAACTATCCTAGAACATATGGAAATGGGCTCTCAAACAAAATGGGCCTCCTTTCACAACATGTTCCAGCGGAACTCGATCTTCTGGCGGATATATTCAGCAGAGACTTCCACCTACCCCGTAGAGCACCAGTGGCAGCTACAGGAGGACATAGTACTCGACATCTTCGCAGAATTGGGCTTCCCAGAGATAGACTTATTCCCCACTCTGGCAAATGCCCAATTCCCAGATTACGCCTCCAGGTACCCTCAGAACCACTGCAAAGGGGGAACGGGCTTTGGATAACATGGTGGTCTGGGAAATTTGTCTACTCTTTTCCCCCCGATGCCCCTGCTCAACAGAATAGTGCACAAGATGCACCAAGAGCTAGTCAGGATGATTCTGGTGGCCCCTATGTGGGCCCGCCAGTCTTAATTCGCCCATCTCATGGCAATGTCAGTCTCCCCTCCCAGGAAGCTGCCGTTCCCGTACAACATGCTGTCTCAAGACCAGGGGGAAACACTACATCTATGCCCCCAAACTCACAATTTAGCAGCCTGGCTTTTGAAGTCATAAGAGTTCGGCCACCTGCAACTCCCTCAAAGGTGCATGGACATACTCTGAGAAGCACGGAAATCTAACACCAGGCATTGCTACTCTAGCAAATGGAAGCGTTTTGTCATCTGGTGTAATGGCTAGGGCATCAATCCTATTGAATGCTCACCTAAAGATATCGTCCTTTACCTAACTCGCCTGTCAGATTCAGGACTGGTTTTCAGTTCTCTTAAAGTCCACTTAGCCATGCTTTTGTTGTACACCACATCCCAGAGCAAGGTTTCATGGTGGAACATTCTTGTAAGTAATTATTTCATGGAAGGGGTAAAGAGACTTCATCCCCCTACTTCCAACCCAGCTCCCGGGTGGGATCTGAATGTTGTTCTTACCAGACTAATGGGGCCTCCCTTTGAACCCCCTTTGAACCAATGCACAAGGCTATCCTTAAATCACTCACTCCTGGCGGCGATCACTTCTATAAGGAGAGTTGGTGAACTGCAGGCCTTTTCAGTTCTGGACCCATTCATCATGATTCACAAATACAAGGTGGTTGTGCGCGCACACCCTTGTTTTGCGCCCCAAATTTATCTCGAAATTCCATGTAAACCAGTCCATAGAACGACCCAACTTTTTTCCAGAATCCCACTAATTGGCAGAAAGAAGCCTACCCACACTGGATGTAAGGAGAGCGGTTATCTACTATCTAGAAATGACAAAGTCACTAAGAAAAACAAACCAGTTCTTTGTTTCAGCGGCAGATGGTAGAGAAGGGGACCCTGTCTCTAAATCGGCTATTTCTAAGTGGATCGTACACTGCATCACACTCTTGCTAAGAGAGGTCTACCCTTTACGCCTAGAGCACTCTTTACTCGGGGCATAGGGGCTACCATAACATTCATTGCAAATGTTCCTCTCGATTCCGTTTGCAAAGCAGCCAACTGGAATTCTGTACACACCTTTACACAACACTACTGCCTATATGCACACTTTAGATATGATTCTTAGGTGGGGCAAGTGGTGTTAAGACATGTCTTTGCTACTCTTCCTTCACACATCCCTCCACCATCTCTGGGTACTGCTCGCTAGTCTATGCACCGCATGTGATTCTAAGCAGATTCTCAAGCATCGGAAGACATGCATTATCACCGTAATAGCATTTCTGATCATTGTATCATGTGCCCACCCTGTCTCCCCTCGTGCAGTAGAAGGAACATACACCTCTTACACCTTCTCTTCTGTACTTGCTCATGCTGACTAGAAGGCTCCCTCACGGCAGAAAAAACACAACCAGAGGGACCTCGACACATGAGGGATTTTGGATACACTACGCGTCACGTTAGGGATAGTGTTAGTCACGTCCATGTCGACGTCCCCTTTCGATCTTCAAAAGAAAGATGCAATACTCCACAATTTCCTCTAGATGTCGGACTATATGCACAGTGTTGGGGAGAATTCTCATAAATGTGCCAATTCCTCCCACCTTAGAGCCCTCCGGCTCTTTTGCTAAACTTTGGGACTTTGAACTTTTCAAATCAATGTGTTTTCTGTGCTTATTTCTTTGGTTATGGGGTCTAACCAACTCCATGGGCATCATCTTTTTATCTTTTTCATTTGTCACACAGCACCCTCAGTGCAGTGGCACAGGGTAGCCTTTCAGGCTTTCCCAAGGTTTAAATACCTTCTCTGGGATAAACGGTTTCCCAGAGTAAGTAAAGTGAAATTGACTTTACTAGTCTTTTAAATTCCTAGACCCAGCACACTGTATCTTACAATAGAGTGCTGGAGGGGTTACTTAGTATCCCCTGTCTAGATACTCATGTAGCAGCCACATGCAACCCTTTCCTTTCAGAATGGCTGGTGGCAGTGGTTTTACAACAAACTACCATGATTTTTCCCGACCGCGAGCAGCCAGTGTAAGAGTTTACTTGAACACTTGTGATTGTAGATCTGTGTAACATTACTGCTCACATTCCCTTCTTGAGATCAGCCTGGCTGCTCAGCTCTGCTACCAAAACTGTGTAGTACGGACTTATACCAAAGGTCGGTTTGCTTAAACCTGTAGTCCTAGTTGTGTGTAGTGGTTCCAAAGGGTACTGCATACAAATGTTGCCTAACACACAGCATGTGAATCTAAGCAGATACAATCCTAAAAAATGCTATTACGTTGAGCAATGCATGTCTTACAAAATTAGGTTTTACCCCGTCTAGACTAGCTGTGTGCCATCCTTGAAGTGATCTTTAGGTGTAGCTGACCTCGGTCTGCCTGGTGCTTCCAAAATTAGTGTAAAGAGTTCTTTCTTATCTTAGGCTCTGTTCCACTGAGCTGAAAAGCAACTGTAATTGTATATTACACCAAAAAGGTCTTAGTCACCTAGTAGAACTGTAGTAGGGGTATATACTGTCCCTTGAATCTGTGTTCCACTATTCAGAAAAGTATATTTGCAAGTTGGGTTTACTATGCGATTTCCTTGTTGAATGTCACTGCATAACTGACCAGGTCTACTATCCTTGTATTACTGTAAGTAATGCAAAAGTAACTATTGGTTTTGACTTCCCTAGAACTATTGTTGGGTGTTCCAAATAAGGATATATGCTTTGGTTTGTGTACCTTCAAGCATAGTATTGTTTTTATAATTGTGGTTATGTATAACGTGATAGTACTTATTTCCTGCAAGATTTGCCTGGGCCTACTTGTTTTTCAATAAACCCTTTATTTTTATAATACTTTGTTTTTCAGTGCTTCTTTGGACCATATGTGTACTACAATTTCTTTGTTCTGATTCTACAGCCCTCGCTTCCTCCTAAAATAAGCCTGGCTGCTCTGTCTACGCTACCCTGAACTCAAGTGGTGCAGCCTACTAAGAGTTGGAGATCTACAAACCATTGGGATTGCTTACTAAAGTCTTGCTACCAGTAGGGCTTTAGGAAAACTTCCCTAACAAGAACCAAGTGGATTTTCTATTCCACGAATGGCAACACCAGATCGCACTTTTCGCGACGGCGACGAATTCCAAGTGTCAGGCGTTCGTCAGCAGGTTCCCGCAGCCAAAGAGCATGGGGAATGCATTCTCGTTCCTGTGGGAGGGGCTTTTCCTATACATTTTTCCACAGTTCCCACTCCTGCTACGAATGATCAACACACACAGACAGTGTTACTGCAGGATGATACTCGTCGCTCAGGCGTGGGCGCAACATATCTGATTTCCAGACCTGCTACGTCTGTTGGCGGCTCTGTCCATGAGGCTGTCACTACTTCCTGATCTTCTCTCCAGAGAGGAAGGTGTGATTCTGCACCACAACCCAGCATCTTTGAACCACAGGGCCTGGCTCCAGCAGCCCTAGAATTTGGATTTTATACTTTACATAAGGATATCCTGGCCAAGGCCAGAGCCTCTTCAATGTTGACGTGCTACGGCCCTAAGTGGGAGCGCTTCACTGTGTGGTGCCAGGCTCAGAAGATGACCCATCTGTCTGTCACAGCCCTGCAGCTCCTGCCATACCTGCTTTCCGTGGCCAAGGCTGGACTGGCTCACGCCTCTATCAAGGTGCACCTGGCCGCCATATCCCCTTACACCAGGACACCGGGGTAGGCCTTCCCTGTGGACGCACAGACTCGTCAGAGTTCCTCAAAGGCCTCTTCGGTACTTTTCCGCTAATGAACGCCCCTGCCCCAGCTTGGGAACTCAATGTGGTCTTGACTAAAGTCATGGTGGCACCCTTTGAGCTGATGCATCAAGCCTCGCTCAGTGAAAGGCGACTTTCCTCGGGGCGATCACCTCGGCGAATGCGGGTCGGGGAGATACAGGCCCTGTCTTGAAAGCAGTCGTACTTGTCCTTGCACACTTTAAGGGTTGTACTGCTCACGCGCCCCACCTTTATGCCAAAGTTGCCTGTCCTCACAAATTCGTCGTCACCAGCTGAGAGGACCTTGCATTCACTGGATGTTGCTTGTTCCTTGCAGTCTTATGTGCCACGCACAAAGGGGTTTCGGAAGACTTTTCAATTTTTCATCAATTTTGGACCTGTGAATCATCGGAAGGCCTTGTCAAAGGCTTCCATTTCCAGATGGCTCTCCGGATGCATCATCCACTGTCATCAGCTGGCAAACGGACCCCTACCAGGCAGGCCAAGAGCCCATTCCACCAAAGTCATTGCAGCAATAGCGGCGTTTCTCTCTGGTGTGCCTCTGCTCGACCTCTGCAGGGCTGCTATGTGGAGGTCCATGCACTCCTTTAGGAGCTTCGACTGCGTTGACAGGGATTTAAAGGAGTTGTTCCGGGTCGGCCAAGCAGTGATACTCAACCTTTCACTTGAGATGAGTCCGTTCCAGGGGTGAGTGTTTTTACTTCTGTTGAGCCTTGCTACCTCTTGTGGTTGTGTATATGTACTGCTGTGTAATCTTTATTCATGAGCATGTGAATCCATGGCAAGACCCCATGCTGGAGAACGAACAAGGTACTTACCTGTAACTCCTGTTCTCCAGCATGGGTCTGGCTTAGATTCAAATGCGAACCCTCCCACCTTCACCTCTGTGGCTCTTCTTGTTCATACTGCCACTTTGTGCTACCAAATCTGAAGATGGCCTCCAAGGGTGGAGCTTAGGGAGAAGACTGTCATTGGACGGGAGCAGTATGACCCAAAGGGCAGTGATTGGTTTAGAGGAGAAAAACAGTTTTCAAGCTAAACTGTTTTTTTTCTTTTACTGAGGATTCCCAGCCTGACTGGGAATATTCATGAGCATGTGATTCCATGCCAGACCCATAGTGGGGGAACAGGAGTTACAGGTAAGTAAGTTTAGCTTTCCCATTGGGACACCAGCACCCAGCCTCAGCTATTCTTTCGATAATCCTGGGTTCTCTACAGTAGTTCTCCCCACGTTCGGATTGTTTTTTGCTGGGCTACCACAACTGTGGTCCACCCAGGCTCCCAGGATCCATCTTCACGGGTTCCATTGTGTTTCCAGAATCATCTTTGCCAGATTCTTCACTCTTGTGTTGAAGTTTGTCGTTGTGGGAAAGCTTTTGTCCTTTCCCTTCCTTGGGTTTTTTTTTGGCTAGGGGCCCACGCCACTGCAAACCAGATACTGTAATCTGCCCCTAGAAAAGAAGCCTCTACTTACCAGGGTTATTTTCCATGCTGAAGGTAATTTTGCCAAACCCTCCTCTGTAAAACCTAACCTAAAAGTTCTTGGGATGGGCACCTATTCTTGGTACCCTCCAGGGCGTCCCTCTGGTCCTAGGTCAAGAGTCTTTGGCAGTTGGTCTCAGCCACATTGCCCATTGCCTTACATTGGAGATATTCCTGCTTTGCTGAAACATCTCCTCAGGCTTTTGTTTCTTCAACTGACATCTGGATCTCTTTTTGGGGTCTCCTCTGGTCGTCCCTGTGGTTTAGTGCAGAAACCTCGCATATAGGGCAAAACTGAGACTTTCCTTAATGTTACCTTTGCAAACGGATGGTCTACTGACTTTGTCCCATTGACTTCTATGGAACTGTCTACATACCCTGGAACTCTCCTAAAGTGACTTTTTGAAGTTCTGCTCTTGTCTCCAATCAGATTTTGGTGATTGCGTAGCTATTGTTCCGGAGAGTTAATTATAGTGTTGATACTGTCTGAAATGTATCCAGATTTCTTTGGAGGAGTTGGCTATGTAGACGCTTTTCCACCTTCTACCCCTGTTTTTAATTGGGATATATGCATTTGAATTTTTTTTAATACGATGTCCAAGAGGGTCAGAATTAGTGTATTGTTGATGATGGCATTAAGGATTTTTAAAATATATTTCCTGTGGGTTAAAATGTCTGGCTCTATGACGTATAAAACTGGGATGGCTTGCTCCTTTAGAACACAGTACTAAACAATGTGTGCAGGCCCTTGGGGAGTTGATCTACTTTTTTAGGCTGATTGGTTCAATTTTTCCTCCCAATCCTCATGTTGGGTGCCTGTCTGTGATAGTGGGCCTGGATAAGTGTTGGTGTAAGGAGTCTTGAATGGCATATACTGTTTTTATCATATACTGCGGGTGCAAGATGTGCACTCTTCACTAGCTATTGACTACTGACATTGATTCTTGGCAAGTAAGAAATGGCATGCTGTGTGTGTAGAACTGAGGTTCTGAGGAATTGTATCGTTGGCCAGTAGCTTGCATCTAGAAATGTGTACCAGTTAGAAACGTATTTTTTTCTGCAGCATGGGGTCTTACATGGATTCACATTCTATGAATATTCCCCGTCAGGCTGGGAGTCCTCAGTAAGATAAAGCAGTTTAGCTTCAAGCTAAAAACTGCACTGTCGCTTGAATAGCCTTTTGCTATCACTTTGGATCATACTGCCCCAACCAATGACATCTGTCCTCCTTTGCTCCACCCCTGGTAGCCATCTTCAGATTGTTAGTGCACACTTTTGTGTTGGGTGTCCTCGGATTTCGCTCCTCTGCTTTCTCAGGTATTTTTGCCCATGTTTGATATTTCTTCTAATTTTGGCTACACTGCGTCACCGTTGTGACTTGTCGGCAGTGGGAGGTGGGGGGTCTGTTCGTGGTCTCAATCCCACCCTCTGTCTTATCCCTATGTTGTACACGGTCATCAGCTGAATTTTAGTCCTAGTGCATGCGCCATGTCTGAGGCCAAGAAGAAAAGCCTCTTTAATGCCTTCTCCAGATGCGGTCAGAAGAATGTCTTCATCGAGGATCAGAAGTGTATTTATTGTCTGCACCCGGACCACAAAGGTAAGGCCTCTGTGCAGAGTCCTACATCTACAAGACCCAAAGAGCGTACTACCTTTGGCAAGAGGTTGAGATCCTTTGGGGACGCTTGCAAGGGGAAGGTACCTAAAAAGGTTAAGTCATTGCACTCTCAGACTTCCTCCTTGAGGACCGCAGCATCTGGCTCGTTGATGGCCATGAAGGGGACCACTCTTCGGAGGGCCAGAAATCGTCCCCCTCCTCCTCAGTCAGCCAACATCATTCCATCGGCAGCATTGTCAACAACCCCGAAACCTTACTCATCGGCGACCCCAAGACTGTCGACACTGTCTGCCATGCCGGCGATACCAGTTTTTGTGACATCAGCAGGCTTGTCAACGACTTCAATCACTGTCTTTACGGTAACAGCTATCTCAAGGATAGCGTTGCCTCCAAGGCCTCGTCGGTCCTGGCTGGGTCGTCGCTACTTTTTCCAGGTGCGCCTGTGTTGGACACCTTCCTGAGAGTTTCCAGCACGGGATGGGAGGTGCCACCAGTGCTCTTCAATACCGAAGCCCGCAAGGGTCCCTCAACTGCCAGCCACATCCCCTGTGAGGCCTCCCGGGGTCGTGTCTCTAGCCCCTGCACCTTCCATAGAGTGTGGTCAACCCACACCCTATGGAGGGTGGTACTGGCCTGCTCCAGCAACCAGCCCTGCAGCCTACTCTTCCTAAAAGTCCCTGGCCTCATGTGCCAATCTTGTTGCCTCAGGCTCCAAGAGAGGTTTCTGTAGACCTTTTGCCGACTCTACACACTCTGGTCACAGAGATTCAGCAACGCCTACCACCGGTGGCTCCTGACCCTCCTGTGATTTCAGGCCCAGATCCTGTAGCCAGCCTACCAAGACCACCTCAGCCCCGACCCCCCCCCCCCCCCGTCACCAGATTCCGTAGTCGCCTCCTGTTCCACGGGACCCTTATTGTAGAGCAGTTGGACCTGACAGGAATGGACACTAATACAGATACCACCCTGATTATACCCAGGATATGGATGAGTTTGAAGACTTATGTCCCTGCAGACCGTGAGCCTCCAGATGTAGATTTACCAACTAGGGACTCTCCCTCAAGTGAAGTGGGATCTTTCAGGGTGATGATTTCCCATGCGGCCAAGCTTTTCAACCTGCTCTTAGAGGAAAAGGAGGGATTCCTTTTCCAGTGTTGTGAATCCACCAGAAAGACTGTCATCTTAGTCCTGTTTCTGGATGACATCTGGGAGGATGGGCTGGTGGTGATGTAAAAACCTTTTTCCGCACTTACTAGGAAGGGAAAGACTGGAGAAGAATTATAGGGTCCTGGATACCCTGGACGCCGAACTTTCTATAAATAGCATGTTGCCAAGACCCGTGCCTCATGTGGCCTTATCAATAAACTTCTTGGCCACATGTGCCCTTTTCTTACGACAAAAAATCTGTCCACCTTAGCAACTGCCCTGGTTAACTCCTGCCTCGACTATTGCAATAGTCTGTTTGCCGGCACAACCCAGTCCAACTTCGCTGCCCTCCAGGTCACACAGAATGTTGCTGTCAGAGCAGTGCTGGGTATCCCCAAGCGACAGTCCATTACCGAAGCCAGAAAAAAACTTGCATTGGTTACCTGTGAAACACTGCGTCTCATTTAAGATTGACCCTTACCTTCAAGTGCCTGGCCCTCATTGCCCCTGCCTACCTTATTGAGCACCTGACCTCTCAGGTCACTAGACCAGGCCAAATTTAGCCAGCCCCGATTCCGACAGGTCAAGGGTGGGAAGGAGAATTTCGATGTACTGGCTCCTGCCACTTGGAATGCTATCCCGCTTGAACTGAAAGATAGCTTTTTCTTGAATTCTGAGAGGGAAGCAAAAAACCTTCCTCTTCATTGCACCCCTAATCTAGTTTGTCTGTTGTATCTCTCTCCTGTTACCATCTTGTATCTTTTTGCGCCCTGAGGCCTCGTGGCAAGTTGGCACTTTAGAAAAATTTGAAAAAATAAATACAGCCCCTAAATGCCTCAGAGGCCATCCAACACTGTGCTTGGTAGTATTTGCTGCTGCAAAGAAAAAAGGACATCTATCCCATCCTCTTGCTCAGGCCTGCCTGACCTGGAGAAAAAAGCTAGATGTGGCTGGAAAGCGTAGAACTAAAACTGCAGCGTCTACAGTCAAGGCTGCCAATGCCCTAGTCATCCTTTCACGCAACAGGAAACTCTGGTACAAGTTGGGGCCTGTGCTCTGTTTCCTGCCAGACAACAAAGTGGAGGCCATGGTCATCTTTCATGCCAGGGAAGTGGCATCTGATCATGCCATCATGGTCGCCTTGGACATTGCCAACTCCGGTTACCAGCAGATGGGCAATGGGTTCACCCTACACAGTTAGGTTTGGCTCAGGGCCACAAACATCAGGCAGTACATCCAAGGCAAGGTGGTCAGCATGCCTTTCGACAGATAACCTGTTCAGCAAGGCGGTGGACGAATCTCTTCTTGCTGTCAAGACGGACACAAACCGCATGCTCTCTGGGTATGCTTCAACAAAGGAAGCCGGCCTTGTGCTCCCAGAAAGGAAAGATCTCCTGAACTTCCAAGGTGCTCACCCCTTCCTACTGCCATCTTTCTGGCTCCACTACGCAGGAGGTGTATAGAGTCTGTTCGCACGCATATAGAGGAGGTGCCCAGTGCCGTTGTCCACAAACCGCCAGGTTGCAAATGATGAAGGAAGCCTGACCAGTTTTGGGTCGCAACCTCCTACTTCAGCACCCCACTGGGAGGCCAGCTATCAGTTTGTCGACAAGTGGCACAGAATCTCCATGGACAAATGGGTGCACAATGTCATCGAGTAGGAACACTCTGGAGTTCCAAGAAAAGTGCCCTTGCATTCCTCCTGTGATAAGACGAGAGCAGCACCGACCCCAGCGCGGCAAACGGGCCATGCTACGGAAAGGGGCCATAGGACCTGTCCCTCTGCTCCTTCGGAGTATACTACAGATACTTTCTGGTGTGCAAGAAGTCAGGCAGGGGGTGGCCCATCCTAGACTTGCCCTCAACATATTTCTCAAGTCCCAGAAATTCAGGATAGTCACATACTGCACATGCTCAGCCCGGAAGAGGGAGATTTCCTGGTGACACTGGATCTGGAGGATGCTATTTCCACATTCCCATCCACCCACAACTCTAGCCCCAGTGGCTGCATTCCTTCGTCAGAAGAGTGTATGTCTACCCCTACCTGGACGATTGCCTGGCCCAGTCTCGTTTAGACAGCCAGGCGGCGCAACATACAGCCGAGACGGTCCATGCTCTGCTCTGTCTGGGATTCTCCATAGACTATGCCAAATCATGCATGGTTCTGTCCCAAGGTGCACTGTTCCTGGGGGCCCGACTCAGCACAGTCTCGTGCCTGGTGGCCACATTGGAGAAAAGGATACGTACCATCCTGGGAAAGGCCACTTCGGCGGAGGATAGCCTATGGACAACAGTTCGGTCTATAAAGTCCTTGTTAAAGGTTGTTTTCCTACATCCATCTGGTCCCTCATTGCCAGTTGTATATGAGACCTCTTCAGGAGTTGCTGGACGCCAGATGGAAGCAGATCAATCCAGTGTTCCGAAAAGCCCTAAAGTGCTTGTCCGTTCACCTTCACATCGTGCAGGGGGCTCCTTCAGGACCATGGCGCTTCAGGAAATGGTCACGATTGACACCCCTCTGGAGGGTTGGGGTGCCCATATGGGCCAAGTATATGCCAATGGGCTATGGCTCCCAGATGAGAAGACGTTGCATATCAACATCCTGGAACTGCAGGCAGTGTTATGGACTAAAGTCTTTCAAACCTCCGCTTTTGGGAAAGGTGGTCATGATATTCAGACAACACAACCACCATGTATTACATTAAGAAGATCTCCCGTCCTCTCCCTGGAGGCACAGAATTTATGGCGCTGGGCCATTGCTCAGCAGACGTTTCTAGTCCCGTTCCACTTGGCAGGCATTCAAAACACCATTACACTCTCTCTCTCTCTCTCAGCAGGGAGCTGCGCTCCTGCCATGAGTGGGAGCTCAAGCAAGCTTTTGTGTCTCGAATCTTCATCAAATGTGGCCAGCTTCAGATCAACCTTTTTGCGACAGTGACCAACACAAAGTGCCAGTAGGGTCCCTCAAACAGGAAGTCTGGGAGACGCTTTCTCGATCCCATGGGAACGTCGATTCCTGTACGCATTCCGACCAATACCGCTGCTGCTACATGTGATCAACATACTCAAACTATCCTACTGTAAAATGAGCCTCACTGCTCTGGCGTGGCCCAGGTAGATCTGGTACTCCGAGCTCCTTCACATTTCGGTGGCTCTAGCATTCAGACTGTATTTATTTTGTTTATATAGCGCTTTACTCCAAAGCGCTGAACATTTTAACAACTTGATACATATAACGGTAGAAGCAAATTACAATTGTGAATCAGTCCAACAAAACAGTAAGAAGAGCAATTAAACTGAAGGGAATAGGGAGAGTAGTGCAGTAGGACTGTGAGGGAGAGGGAGGGGTGAGGAGGAGGGAAAACGGAAGGGGAAAGGGTGAGAGTGGGGTGGTGGGGAGGGGAGGGAGATGATCAAGGGGAAAAAGATAAAGGAAGGAGGGGAAGCAAAAAGGGGGAAGGGGTTTCAAGGCGGGGAATGGAGAAGGAGAGATTTAAGGGAAGTGCGGAATGAGGAGAAGGTAGGAATAGAGCGGATTGAGCGGTAAGGAGTTCCAGTGCAGGGGGGCTAGGAGCTGGAAGGAGCGGAAACTGGAGGGGGCACAAGGGGACGGAGGAACAGTGAGAAGGAAGTGGTCAGCAAAACGAAGGGAGCCGAGGGAGTGTAGAAAGAGAGGAGGGAGGAGAGCTAAGGGGGGAGCAAGACCATGGAGAGATTTAAAGACTAGGCAAAGAAAGTTAAATTTAAATTGGGAGTGAAAAGGAAGCCAGCCAAGGGAGGAAAGGGAAGCAGAGATGGAGTCATGGGAGGTAAGGAGACAGAGGGTACGGACGGCAGAATGGTAGATAGATTTGAGGGGGGCGAGATGAGAAGTAGGTAGTCCAAAGAGTAAGGAGGAGCAGTAGAAGAGGCGAGAGAAGATAAGGGAGGAGATCAAAAGTTTAGTAGCATGGAAAGTGAGAGAGGGGCGGACTTTGCGAATATTGAAGAGGTGGTAGCGATAGGCACGAGAAGTGAGGGAGATATGGTGGGAGAAAGAGAGAGAGAGAGGAGTCAAAGTGAATGCCTAGGTTGCGAGCGTGGGCAGAGATAGGGAGATTAGTAGGAGGAAAGTGAATGAAAGGTGGAGGAGAGGGAGGGGGGAAGAGAGTTGGAGGGGAAGAATACTTCAGTCTTGTCAGTGTTGAGGGAGAGAAAGCGGGAAGACCTCCAGTTCTTTATGGCAGTAAGACAGGAAGAGAGTTTCAGGTGGAGGTCTGTAGAGCAGGAAGAGAAGGAAAGGAAGACTGCCTCCTTTTCCAGACCTGCTCTGCAGAGAAGGAGGCTCCATCCTACACCACAACCCAGCGTCTTTGAGCCTGGCGGCCTGGCTCCTGCAGCCCTAGAGTTTGGACACTCCTCTGCCCTTGGCATGCAAACACTTTCTGGCTGTGGCCACGGCTCCATCTGCACTTGCCTGTTAAAACACAAGTGGACATGTTTCACGGTGTGGTGCCGGTCAAAGAAGATTTCTTAATGGCACATTACAGCCCCACAACTGCTCCATATTTGCTCTTGCTTTCCAGGGCTGGCCTTGCCCATGCACCAATCAAGGTACACCTGGCGGCCATCTCTCAGTACACCCGGGCTCCAGGCAACCGCATGGACTCGTCAAAGATTCCCTCAAGGGCCTCTTCAGGACTTTTCTGCAAGTGAAGGTTCCTGCATGGGAGCTTAATATGGTGTTCTCCAACCTCATACCGCAGCTGTTGGAGCCTATGCATCAGGCCCCTTGAAGTTTATTTCTTGGAAAACTGCTTTCCTCGTGACTATCAGGAGGGTTGGTGAAATGCAGGCTCTCTCATTCAAGCCTCCACTTTTGTTCAACCCAGCTAAGGTGGGTCTAAGGTCTCATCCTGCCTTTATGCCGAAGGTTCCGTCAGTCTTTAATTTAAACAAGCCTGTGGTATACACATTTTCTTTGCAAACGCTTCTTCGACTGCTGAAAGATCTTTGTATTCTATGTTGCATGCAGAGGATTTTCGAAAGACTTCTCAACTTTTTGTGAACTTTGGACCTGTTTGACATGGGAAGGCCCTGTCTAAGGCGTCCATCTCTAGATTGCACGCTGGCTGCATCATGCATTGCCATCAGCTGGCCAACAGGCCGTTGCCAGGTAGACCGAGGGCCCATTACACCAGAGCAATCAAATCTACAAAGGCGTTCTTCTCTGGTGTTCCCCTGCTGGATATCTGCAGGGCTGCTACATGGAGGTCTACTCGCACCTTCGGTCGACAGGGATTCAAGGGTGGATTCTCATGTCGGACAAGTCTTGCTTCGCAACCTGTTTGTATGAGGCGAGTCTGTTCCAGGGTGAAAAGTATTGCTTCTGTTAAACCTCTCCACCGCCCGGGGGTTGACAGTGTACTATTGTGTAATCGTATTCATAGCATGTGAATCCATGTAAGACGATTTAAAGAAATACAAGGTTGAAGGAACATTCAACTACACCATACTCGTGAAGTTCATATCACAACATATACATTTTATTAATAATCGTTAAAAAGCATCGTCATAAAAAGCCAATTATATGCTAAAACATAATTAAAAATAAAGTGCAAGTGACACCAAGCAAAATGTTCACAATTAGATTGTAATAATTCATTCCTAGTCTTTAAACTAGGGGACGACTCCTATTTAAAAATTAGTATAACACATACAGGAGAAGGAAATTCTTGGTCAATGGAGACCCAAATACACAAACCAGTAGAACTAATAACTGGTGTTAATCCTCGACATGTTTCAGTTCCTATATTTTCATTAGAACTTTCTTCAGGAAGATATTTTGATCTGTCAATTTCTCTTTACAATTCAATCCTGCACATCAAAATTTTCAAAAGTGCTTGAGCCAAGTGGGTGCTGCTGAAAAACATTTAAAAACACACTAAGTCTAAATATTCATTACAGGATAGGTAGATTCAATCTGTTCTCGCTTAGGAAAAGAAGAAATAAAGATATTTACCTAGCGTGAGAGTGGAGGTAACTTTATTCAAGCCTATATTGACTTCATGAGATCTAGATGTCAATTTACAGGCTACACACTGTCCACATGGGTAGTGGCCGTCACAGGTGGTAGACCCCATTGGCTGGTAATGCTAGTCATCGGCACTCTAGAACTGCAGAATATAGGCTTGAATAAAGTCTGGACCCAGAAATCTTTTTCCAATTGCAACACTGACCATGTAGTGTACATGGTCACGTGCCCCTGTGGGCTCCATTACATCGGCAAGACTAATAAAAAAATTAAAATACGGATCAACGAACATAAGAGTTGCATTAAGAATAAAACACTCCAAGCTTCGATAGTTAAACATTTGGTTGATAAAGCCCATGGATTTGAGTTTTATCTAGACAGTGCTCCTTGTGGTCAAAGCCGATACTTTGGCAAGTCAAAACCGAAAACTTTTACAGAAAGAACTCATTTTTCAAATACGTTGTGAGCTCCACAGTTTGAATGATGCCATTGAGTGGCACAAAGTTAAATAAGCTAAGGTACCTCACTAGCACTTTTGGGTTATTGGTATGCACATAATTTGTACTTTTCTTACTGCATACTCTTTACATCAATTCTTGGCGTTTCCATTTGTACACCATATTCTGTTAGGGTCCATCTCCACTTTGGGACACCCTAGAATGCGGACGGTTTGTTTGCCTCATTGATGTACATGAAAGCAGAAAGTGCTATTCGGCTCTCCACCACTAGATAGCGCTGTTCTGGTAGACTTACTTTTCTGAACAGACATCAACAAGGGACTGATTTCATGACCTCTGTTACCTTGCCTTTACAGCCCTAAAATGGCCAACTTTGATAGACACTCCTCCCTGGACCTTCGGCTCTCTGGGAGTTTTCTCAAAATTATATGCGCGCACATTCCTGCTACTTTAGAAATTGCAAGTTTCAGTACTGCCTTGCAAGATGAAGTTTCCGTGTAGCCATTACAGCCGTGGCTTCTGCCAGATGCGTCCACAAGAAGCGCCATTGAAGGTAATTGGAAGAGCCTGAGCGCTTGTGAAGTACGCCGTGGTTGCGGTATGCGTGTGTAATCGATAGTCTGTCTTTAGAGATTTTATCTGTTGATCTGTAGTTTGACTATTAAGACCACACTCTCTATCGTAGATTTGACAAAAAAGTTGCCCTACTTCATACCTGGATCACAACAACCCTTGAAGACATCGCCGAAGAAAAGCCCTTCACCCCATCACGCAACAAAACTACAGCAAAATGGTTCACCCCACTACTCAACGCCATGAAAAGGAAAAACCGAAAACTAGAATCTGAATGGAGGATCAACAACAACACCGCAAACAAATTGAAATACCTACAACAGATCCACGCATATAAAAAGGAAATACAAAAAGCGAAGAGGAAACATTACGACAACCGAATCGTCAGAGCACCAAACGCTCAAAAAGAACTATTCAAAATCATAAACGAAATAAAAAAAACACCGGCCTGCAACAACACGCCAATCCCATCGACAACATTTTGCGAGGACCTGGGAGACCACTTCAAAAACAAAATAACCTCCATCCAACACACCATACAAAACAGACCAAGCGTTCAGAGCTCAAACCCCACCAACACAGACGAGGAACATGCAAACACGCTCAAAGCTTCCCAGAAATAGAAGTTGAGGCTTTCGTCAAACTGGTAAACCAAAGCAACAAATCGGGCTCTCCTGAAGACCCTTGCCCCCCGGACATATACAAAACAATTCTCAAACAAGGAACCCCCATGGAATACCACAGGAACCTCCTCAACCTCTCAATCTCAACAGGTAAAGTACCGCAGGCCTTCAAGTCGGCTTACATCAAGCCTCTACTCAAAGACACAACAGGAAACGTAGAGGACTTTTCTAACTACAGACCCATCTCCAACATACCCAAACTGCTAGAAACGTACATCTACCAAATAACACAAGAATTCAAGAGCATTGCCTACTAGACCAAGCACAAGTTGGTTTCAGACCTATGAGAGGAACAGAATCGGCTCTCCTCTCAATATGGGACGACCTAAAAACAAACGCAGACTCGGACAACAGCACCGCCCTGATTCTCCTTGATCTGTCTGCAGCCTTCGACACTGTCAACCACGCCATCCTCATAGAGAGATTAGAAGAACTAGGGATAACAGACACTGCCCTACTATGGATCAAATCCTTCCTAACAAACCTAACAGAAACAATATGGATGAAACCTTGTAAATCCAAACCCAGTCTCCACGTGCGGAGTACCACAAGGATCATCCTTCTCCCCACGTCTATTCAACATCTACATGTACCTATTAATCAAACTCATCAAAAAACACGGCCTCACATGCTACAACTACGCCGACGATACTCAAATAATCTTCAACATACAGGACACCAGAGAAGAAAACACCACACTAGAGAATTGCCTTTGTGATATATTCAACTGGATGAACCTCAACCATCTCAAAATCAACCCAGGCAAAACAGAGATAATGATTGTTTCAAAAAAGGGAGGAGACATCAACTACATCCCCTGGCCAAGAGAGCTTGGCACCACACCAGAACCATCAACTGTAAAAAACCTAGGGGTCCTGATGGATAACAACCTCACTCTGGAGCCACAAGAAAACTCGGTAATCAAGAAATGTTTCTTCCTCCTGCGAGCAGCAAAAAGGATCCTACCGTTCCTGTCATTCGCCAACAAAACACTTACCATCATCGCTCTGATCATGTCCAGAGTGGACTATGCCAATAGCCTATACCTGTGAATGCCCGAACGACTTCTAAAAAAAACTGCAACGCATACAAAATGCAGCAGCCAGACTCCTCCTCAAGATACCCAGAAGAGAACACATCACACCAGCGCTAAAAATACTACACTGGCTACCACTGAAACAGCGAATAAAGTTCAAGGCCATGTGCATCACTCACAGAGCAATACACAAACAAGGCGCAGAATTCCTAAGCGACAAACTACGCCTACACCAACTGACAAGAACACTAAGATCAAGCACCGACATACGCCTGGAACCAAAACCCTACAACAGAAAAAAACTTGGAGGATCGTCTTTCTCTCACCAGGCACCCAAAACCTGGAATGACCTACCTAAGAATATACGAAATACAACAAACCACCTAGCATTCAGGAAACTCCTCAAATAATGGCTCTTCAAAGCATAACCACAACGGAGACGCACTAGAATGCCCAGACGTTAAAACAATGACAAAAATAACTCCAACCTCGACCACTCTCAAATTGGACAAACACTCAAACCAAAGAACCAACCACTCACTCGACAGAGCACAAGACACCATGGAAAATAGCCACAAAGGAAGGCTGCAGAGACTGACCACATGCCTAGACCCACACGAAAGCCCAATTGACACTCCCGCTCGTACGTACTGGACGAACACATCCAGACCGGCAGACGCATCTGAATAGGATCGATTGAAGGATAACATGCCCGCACCTAGAAAAACGTGAATGCTAACATGTGCCACACCTAGAGTTGTGAACACCAGCCTGCATGGCGCTCAGATGGAGTAGTGAATGTTAGCATGCCCACACCTGGACGGGTCTCTAGACACTGGCCTGCGCCGCATCTGGGTGGGAGTGTGAGTGTTGGCATGGCCACACCTGGATGGAGTCCTGGGCCTTGGCCTGCGCCGCGTCTAGATGGGAATGTGAGGGCCAACAAGTGCCACACTCAGACAGAACTGTGAATGTTAGCATGGTAAA
Organism: Ambystoma mexicanum; assembly: GCF_040938575.1. Taxonomy (NCBI): domain Eukaryota; kingdom Metazoa; phylum Chordata; class Amphibia; order Caudata; family Ambystomatidae; genus Ambystoma; species Ambystoma mexicanum. Next base: position 304,274,337 of record NC_090926.1, read on the forward strand.
GGTCAGGTAACCCACTAACCAATATAAGCTCAAACTCTGTATACTGATCTCACTCAAAAAACTCACACAACCATCTCTCGCACAACAAGCCGCACGCACTTCACAACACTGCAACAACACATAAGCCGGAACAACAGCACACGCGGACTGACTCCGATCCGATACCCGCACCAAAGCTCAGCACCCGGTGTATACCGAGTTGAAGCTGCCAACAGAACACCACTCCTCTCATTATCCTACTCCCTTCTTCACCTTACTAACCCATCCCACCTTTATCCTTTACAGATCCGCCTGAGCGCCTGGGGACCAATTCCGTTGGTGACGGTGCGCGGTACAAATACCTTTAACATTTAAAACCTTCTTGAAGGTAGAGATGTCCTTACTACCCTTGGGAGTACTTTTCTGAAGGGGTTCCTTTTAGTATATATATATTTTTTTTAATCCATTTAAAACCCCATGCTGGAGAAGGAACACGTTACTTACCTGTAACTGTCGTTCTCCAGTGTGTGTATTACATGGATTCACATGTGAAATCTCCCTCCTTCCCCTCTATGGCTCTTCTTGGGTCCTACTGCCACTTTACATGTGCAACCAAATCTGAAGATGGCTACCCGGGGTGGAGTGAAGGAATTGGTTGGGGCAGTATGACCTAAAGTGACAGCAATAGGCTATACAAGCGACGGTGCAGTTTTGAGCTTAAAGCTAAACTGCTTTATTTTACTGAGGATTCCCAGCCTGATGACAGGAAATATTCATAGCATGTAAATCCATGCAAGACCCACACTGGAGAACAGTTACAGGTAAGTAACTTGTTCCTTATGCTTTTCTTCCATATACCTCAATGGGACACCCTCCTTATTGCTATTGTTGAACCTTTCCATATTTCTGGAGGTAAGTGAAGCCTCCTCTACCTCACTAACTATGTGATCTTTTATGGGGGTACTTATTACTATGGATGCATAAGAGCTCTGTTCATAGTGAAGCTCTGTTTATTTTCACTGCACACATTGCCTTGTGTGAAGTGTCGTAGCAACCTTTTTTGTGTCGAACTTTGTGGTTAGTTGCTTGATGTGTCCTGGATGTGCTACTGGCATACTGGTATACTTTTGTATTTTCTTTTTTATAGTCTAGTGGACTTTTGCATTTTACTGCTTAATGCCATTTACAGTGCCATATACTCTACAATGGCCGTGCCACAAGATCTTTGCCTGTCTTTTGCCCATCTTGAGATCATAGTTGGCGCTAAGACCCCTACGAAAGAGACTAGATAATTGAAGACCTGGAATTCGTTGGAAGATCGCCAGCAGCCTTTTCTTCACTTGCCGGACAAAGCCCTGTCTCTCTGCAGATCTCCTGAACACCTTCATTTGTGCTTCAACCCCTGGACCTTAAGAAACAACCAGTCCCAACCTCTGCTTGAAGATCCAACAATTGGAAGTGCTCAGAAGTGTCCCAGAGTCATCCTATGTACTTGCCAGACAATGTCCTGTGCTACTTAACTGCAATGGTCACCATCCTGAGTTGAGCCTTTGGGACTCCACATATCCTCAGTTTATGGAACAAGAAACATTTCCCTTAAGTCACAGCTTGCCACCATGAAGATGGGTCTTGCAGGACCAGTTGGTTTGTCTCCACCACGAAGGTCACCCTAAAACATTTTCAAGTGGCCATCGCTGGGGGTCCACTGAGGTCTCTGGAATGGTGGCCCAGTGTTAGGGAGAATTCTCAAAAATGTGCTACTTCCTTTCACCTTAGAGAAACCCAGCAACTTTGCTGGATTATGAGGACTTGATTTATTTTCCCTGGAGAGTGTGACCCTTTTCCTACTCTTTCATGTGTTTTGAAATGTGTTTTACTCTTGTGTGTTTTCTTTGCTCATGGAGTTTTAGACAACTCCATAGGCATAATCTTTTCATGTGTGTCACACAGCACCCTCTCTGCAGTGGCACAGGGAAACCTTTTCAGGCTTTTCCAAGGATAAACTACTGTTTCCCAGAGAAAGTAAAGTTAAATTGACTTTACTAGGCTTTTTAAATTCCTAGACCCAGCACCAACCTATTTTACTATAGAGTGCTGGAGGGATTACTTAGTATCCCTGTGTCTAGATACTCATTTACCAGTCAAATGCCAGCATTTCCTCTTGAAATGGCTGGTGGCAGTGGTTTTACAACGAACTACCATGATTTTTCCCGACCATGAACACCGGTAGCGTTAAATCGCGGGAGCCATGTTTTTCAAGATGGCGTCTGAGCCCCCTTTGTTTAAACGGGTCCCTGTCTTCTTTTTTCACCATTCTTTGTGGAAAGGGCCTTGAGTTTTGCTCTGCGCGCCAAACCTAGTTTGGTTCCTTGGTTCATTTGCCTTTGGTGGGCTTCCGGACTGAAGACTGCCTCTGGCGCCCGAGTGTCTGGGGTGGGCAGGAAGTGAGGGAGGTGCCCAAAACTTCCTGTGCTTAGTCTCCTAGGAGAACCAAATGCACTCTGGTATGATTGGCTGGCTGATTGTCCGGCAAGGACCGCCACCATGCTGGGTGAGCGACAGCTAGGCTGGAATGAATGGGAGAGAACTGAATAAAATGCGAGTCTCTTGGCTTGGAAGGCAGAGTCGACCACTGCAACGAAAGAACCGAAGATGAGCTTGAAGAGGACGGCTGCTGCAACTCCTGGACCGTTGATTTGCCCGGTGAAGCCCTGCTGCAGGTCTGAATCGCTAAGTTGATCTCGACAGACCAGCCCTGCAAGGACGACTTCTCCCGTTTGAGTTGGTGGGACCAATCAACTCAACACTAAGCCACCTGGATACCATTCTCGGAGCTGGTTGTATTTTCCTCAGAGTGCTGCAGGAAACCGAATTACCAGGGAGAGGGACACCAGTTTGTGTGCTTTCTCCAGCATGGGGTCTGGCATGGATTCACATGCTCATGAATATTCCCCGTCGTCAGGCCGGGAATCCTCGGTATAGAAAAAAATCAGTATCAGTTTTGTTTCTGATCTGTCTTTCTTAGTAGTAACCAATCACTGGTCTCTGGGTCATACTGCCCCCAGCCAATGACTGCCCTCTCCTTAAGCCCCGCCTCTGGCAGCCATCCTCAGATTTTTACTGCACGTTAAAGAGTTGGGAGTCCTCGTGCTGTAGCTCTCGAGCTTTTGCTGCGTTTTCACACTTTTTCAGGAGATTTTTTCTCATTTTTCACTTAAATAGAGCCTCAAGCTCCACCGTTTCTACATCCGATCAACGGGGATCCGTTTCGGAGTTTTCTACGCCCCTCAAGGGTGAAGATTTCATCGAGTTACGCTTTTGGAGGATTCCAGAAGTTCCGAGGCCTACCCCGGACATGGCCCAGGAGAAAGGAAGCTCGACGCCCGGGAAGCTGTTCAGGACCTGCCCTGGATGCCAGCTTCAGAATGTTTTCAAGGAGGACGAGCATTCGTTATGCCTCTACTGTCTCCATGAGGACAAGACGCACACGGAGAAGGACTGTGTGTTTTGTGGGAACATGTCGGAGCGGACCATGAAGGATCGCCAACTGACTGGAAGGGAAGAGCCCATCGGGTGAGAAGAAAAAGAAGTCTGAGCGGTCTTCTTAGTCCTGTGAGGGTGCCCCGGCGACGGGGGCCCAACAAAAGGCCAAGCACCGCAAGTCCACGGGCACCAGGAGCGCCGAACGGTCGGGCTCCTTGGCTGCCAGGCAGGGTGCATCCTCCCCGGCGCCCTCAACCATGAGCCAACGCTCTGGCTCGGGTAAGAGGAAGTCCGAGAACCCGGCGAAGCTTCTGGAGAGGCCCCGGTCGATCTCAAAGATTCCGGCAGAGGGGGAGCGAGGCTCGGACCCTCCCCCCAAGGTGAAGGCCCCAGGCGTACAGAAGGTGACGATGGCCTTAATTCACCCTGCTAAGACTACGATTGAGGATGTCGCAGCGGCCCTGGCTCAGCCTGTGGAGGCTACGCCAGTGGAGGCGACCTCAGGACCCAGAGTCTCCCTACCACCGCAGAGGGAGTTGTCTTTCAGGCCCATTGAGAAGACCCCCACAAAGTCCTCGTTGGAAAAGGTGGGGGACGACGATGAGAGCGACGGTGTCGCCGACGAGGTTCATCAAGAGTCCTCGCGCCCGTCGTTTCCGGCGCCGCAGGACACTTCGGCGGCCATTTTGTCAGCGATTCAGTCCTTATGCTCGGAGATAAGGACAAGGTTGCCCCTCCCCCCGACGGAGGTACCTGAGCCAGACCTGACGGGGGAACCGGAGCCGGGGCCTTCAGAAAGTCCACGCATGGGAGGAGGACGACACATCCTACGCCACCTTTCCCACCTCTGCAGCCTGCTCTGCCCTCCCCCCGGTCTACTTCCCACGGGGATGATACAGGCAGGGACGCGGCTACGACAGGTACAGATGACGACAGAGGAGAAGGAAGGGTTCCTTTACCAATGGCGCGAGGCCAAAAGGAAGACGGTCCTCGCCGTACCACTTCTTGATGACATCTGGGATGAGGGGCTCGCCCTCCTCAAGAACCCTGCCATGGCGCCGGCGAAGAGGGACCGGTACGAGAAGTAGTACCGGGTCCCCGACGCTGCCCCCTTGTGCCTTCGGGCGCAACCTACCCCGGATTCGGTCGTCTCGGCGGCGGTAAAGAAGAAAGCTGGGGGCCATCGGCCTCGACATCAACTTCCCCGCCGGATGGCGAGGGCAGGAAGCTGGACACGATGGGACGACGGGTCATCTCATCCACAGCGACGACTATCAAGGCGGCCAACGCCCTGACTATCGTAGCCCGCTACGACAGGGAGTTGTGGTTCAAAATCGCCCCTTTGTTGGACTTCCTTCCGGACACCAAAAGGGCTGAGGCCCTTGAAATCCTACAGGAGGGTGAGATCGCTTCGGACCATGCCATCACGGTGGCAACGGACATCGCCGACACGGGTTTCCGTCAGTTGGGCAACAGCGTTTGCCTGAGGCGACGAGGACGGCTCAAGGCGACGTATTTCCGCCAGGACGTACAAACCAAGGTTTTGGACATGCCCTTCGACGGGAACAACCTGTTTGGGAAGGCGGTTGATGAGTCCCTTCAGGCCATCAAGACAGACACGGAGACTGCCCGGGCACTGGGAGTGCTCCAACAACGACGGCCGTCCTTTCGGACCTCCGGAGGCAGACAAGGTGCCTCCAAGGGATCCGGCAGTGGCTCCTCCACGTACCACCAAGTGGCAAGATCTTCGTCCCAGGAAGCCTACAGGGGACGCGGCAAGTCAGGTGGTGCCCGTCGTTGACAGGGAGGTCAAGGAGGCAAGGCGGCCTCCAAACAAGATTGAACCGACGTGGGGTCGGGCCCCCGCCTAAGCACCCCGGTGGGAGGCCGGCTGGCGAGGTTCGTCAGCGTGTGGAAGTCCATCTCCACCGACCGTTGGGTGCTGGACGCCCTGTCCCAAGGGCACGCCCTCGAGTTTCAGAAGAAGTGCCCTTGTGTTCCACCCGTGGCCAGGAAGGAACATCACGTCCCTCAACTACTGTTGGAAGTAAGGGCGATGCTCAGGAAGGGTGCCATTGAGCTTGTCCCAAAGAGGCTTCGGGGCTCCGGAGTTTACTCAAGGTACTTCCTCGTAAAAAAGAAGACAGGAGGATGGCGCCCCATCCTGGACCTGCGACGACTGAACAAGTACATCAAGGCACAGAAATTCCGGATGGTCACCCTCCAGCACGTGCTGGGACAGCTGGAGGAGGGCGATTTCCTGTCGTTGTTGGACTTGGAGGATGCGTACTTCCACATCCCCATTCTAAAAAGACACCGAAAGTTCCTCAGGTTCGTGGTCCAAGGGTGGCACTACCAGTTCAAGGCCCTCCCGTTCGGATTGAAGTCGGCACCCAGGGTGTTCACCAAGTGCCTCGCACCGGTGGTGGCGCAGCTGCGCTTACAGGGGATCCACGTCTACCCCTACCTGGACGACTGCCTCATCCGGGCAAGGACAAGGGAGCTCGCACTGCGAAGACCGTCCAGCTGATCACGGACCTGGGATTCTCCATCAACTTTCCAAAATCCCACCTGGTTCCGTTGCAAGTCGCCCTGTTTCTGGGAGCCAAGCTCGACACAGTGGCGCGGCTGGCCTCGCCGTCAGAGGAAAGGACAGGACCATTCTGGGCAAGGTGCAGCGTCTGCTGGCCATGGACATGGCCAGGGTGAGATCTATCAAGTCCCTCCTCGGAATGATGTCCTGCATTTATCTGGTGCGCCTTTGCAGGCTTCGGATGCGCCCCTTACAAGAGTTCCTCGACGCCCGTAGGTCCAGTCGACGGGCAGCTTCAAGGACAGGATCCCTCTCGGAGATGTTCCGTCAGGCGATCCGGTGGTGGGGTACCCTCCCTGGAAGGTTGGGGAGCGCACTCCGGAGATCTTGACGCGAGAGGCCTTTGGCTCCCGGAGGAGAAGTCACTCCACATCAACATCTTGGAGCTCCGCGCAGTGTTCTGGGCCCTCAGGTCTTTTCTTCCGTCCCTCAAGGGCAAGGTGGTGAGGATCTTCACCGACAACACCACCACGATGTTCTACATCCAGAAGCAGGGTTGAACCAGATCCCCTGCCCTATCCAAGGAAGCCCAGGATCTGTGGCATTGGGCCGTCGCCCAAGGGATGTTTCTGGTGCCTCTTCATCTGACAGGAATAAAAAACACGATCGCCGACTCAGTCAGCAGAGAGCTGCGCTCGTGCCACGAGTGGGAACTACGCCAGGATCAAGTGGATCGACTCTTCCGACGATGGGGCGAACCCCAAATCGATCTCTTCGCGACGGCGACGAATTCCAAGTGCCGGGGGTTTGCCAGCAGATTTCCCCCAGCTGAGGAGCATGGGCGATGCTTTCTCATTCCCCTGGGACGGGCTATTTCTTTATGCGTTCCCTCCGCTACCGTTGCTGCTACGGCTCATCAACCAGCTCAAGAGGTCCCGGTGCAGGATGTTCCTCGCCGCACCGGCGTGGCCGAGGCAGATCTGGTTCCCGGACCTTCTGGACTTGTCAACGTCCACACCAATCAAGCTGCCGACGGACGCAGATCTTCTCTCCAGAGAAGGAGGGAGGTGCCATTCTTCACCACAACCCGGAGTCGCTGAACTTGCAGGCCTGGCTCCTGCAGCACTAGAGTTTGGAGGGTACGACATCCCGGCCGACTGCAGAGAGGTTCTTGCAAAGGCCAGGGCGTCCTCAACTCTCAAGTGCTAAGGACATAAATAGAAGAGGTTCTCTGTCTGGTGCAGTGCACAGAAGATTAACCCTCTGTGGATTACGGCCCCTCAAGTATTGCTGTACCTACTGTCAATGGCCAAGGCTGGACTAGCTCACGTTTCCATCAAGATGGATCTGGCCGCCATCTTGCGATACACCGGAACTACGGGACGGGCGTCCTTGTGGTCTCATCGACTGGTAAAGGAATTTATGAAAGGATTGTTCCGATCATTCCCGCTGGTGAAGGCCCCTGCCCCGGCGTGGGAGCTCAACGTGGTGCTGACCAGGCTCATGGGGGGCCCCATTTGAGCCTATGCATTCGGCACCGTTGAAGTTTCTGTCGTGGAAGACAGCGTTTCTCATGGCCATCACCTCCGCACGACGAGTGGGAGAGATCCAGGCCCTATCTTGCAAGCCGCCATACTTGACGTTTCACGACACGAGGGTGGTACTGAGGACGCACCCCTCCTTCATGCCCAAGGTGCCGTCGGACTTCCACCTCAATGAACCCTTGGTGTTGCCAGTTTTCTTCCCGTCTCCTTCGTCGCCGGCTGAAAGGACTCTGCACTCGCTGGACGTAGCTAGAGCGCTGAAGTTATACATGGACCGCACAAATAGTTTTCGGAAGACATCACAGCTGTTTGTGAACTTTGGGACTGTGAATCAAGGGAAGGCTCTCTCGAAGACTTCCATTTCAGATGGCTCTCCGGCTGCATCATGCACTGTCACCGGTTGGCAAACCGACCGCTGCCCGGCCGTCCGAGAGCCCATTCGACCAGAGCGATCGCTGCTGCCACGGCGTTCCTGTCTGCTGTGCCCCTGCTGGCCATCTGCAGGGCTGCGACGTGGAGGTCGACGCACACCTTCACAAGATTCTACTGCGTCGATCAGGACTCCAGGGAGGAGTCCAGGGTCGGCCAAGCAGTACTGCGCAACCTGTTCGCTTAAGGTGAGCCTGGTGAGGAGGTAAGAGATGCTTAATGTTGAGTTGTTGTATTGCTTAATGTTGAGCCTGTTGCCACCTCCCGTGGTTGTGCATGTGTGTACTGCTATTTATTCTCTTATTCATGAGCATGTGAATCCATGCCAGACCCCATGCTGGAGAAGGAACAAGTTACTTACCTGTAACTGTTGTTCTCCAGCATGGGTCTGGCATGGATTCACATGTGAACCCTCCTGCCTACCCCTCTGCGGCTTTTCACTTGGCCATACTGCCACTTTACGTGCTACCAAATCTGAGGATGGCTGCCAGAGGCGGGGCTTAGGGAGAGGGCAGTCATTGGCTGGGGGCAGTATGACCCAGAGACCAGTGATTGGTTACTACTAAGAAAGACAGATCCGAAACAAAACTGATAATGATTTCTTTCTATACCGAGGATTCCCGGCCTGACGACGGGGAATATTCATGAGCATGTGAATCCATGCCAGACCCATGCTGGAGAACAACAGTTACAGGTAAGTAACTTGTTCCTTACTACACCTACCGGAATTCAAGATTTGTAAAGTGCCAGCTTTTTGACCAGTCCCAGTGCAGTGCAGGAGTCCCTCGAGGTCCTCCTTGTCCCCACGACTGAGGCTCAGGAACGGCGAGATCTGCATGAACTGCCAGGAAGAGAAGTCTTCAGCTGCATCTTTTTCTTCGTTTGTAAGTTACTGTGAAACGAGACTGAGAGTACTTACCTCTCGCGGTGAAAGTGCTTGCAACTTTCACAACTAGCAGGCCTAATCAGCTTGTGACCCAACATATAATTCTTCTTTTTACAAACTACTTCTGAGAACTTCTACAGAGACTTTACCGTTTACTTACCAGAACCGTTTTATCCTATCTAAGACTTTAAGCCCATTGACTTTGGCCTAGCCTATTGAATTGAAGTGGCTCTTCTGGTGAACTCCACTGTCCAAGAATATTTGCAATCCTTTTATGTTCTGAACCTATTCCTTTTTGCTCCTCCTTCAAAATATTCTGAATGCCATTTTACTCCTCCTTCAAAGTAGTCTGAATGCCTCAGAAACGGAGTATAGTACTGAAGTATATTTGTGTATGATATTTAACTGCCTCCTTCTAGTGAATGTTTTCACTGACTGTTGAATAAATTAAGTGTTTAACCAAGAAATCTTGAGTGTAAAAGTTTATTTGAACACCTGTGATTGTAGACCTCTGTGTAACATCAATACAGCTCACATTCCCTCTTGAGATAAGCATGGCTGCTAAGCTCTGCTACCAAAAACTGTGTAGTACAGACTTATACCAAAGGTGGGGTTTGCTTACACCTGTAGTCATAGTTTTGTGTAGTGTTCCCAAAGGGTACTGCATATAAACTTTGCCTAACACCCAGGAGTCTGTGTCCTGGATGTCCAGCTGCCTAGAATTCAGATCCAGTCCATCGGAGTACGAAACATCGAAGCCGGACTGAAACTACCAGACGCCTGAATGACCTCTACACAAAACCAAGATACAAAATCAGATGGCCCAGCAAATTCTGGAACTTCCAAAGTGGTCCCGAGTGAATTGGAGTACAGTTGGTGAGTAAACCTTCTTGTCTTGGCCCCACCCTTTCACCAAAGGGTTATATGGGCATAATGTCCTAGCCAGATCTCTTCCTTGCCTATCCTTGAACAGTGGTGGTGTAGCCTTGTATCTTCCCTACAGCCTGTCCTAAGATGATTGAATTTGGAGAGTATTTTAAAGACGTTTCTCTTGTTTTCCCTTAACTTTGGAACACTTTCAAACTACTTGTTAGCTCAAGCTAGCACATGTTCAATCTTCCTAAAGAAACTCCTAGCCTCCCAGAAAGACTTTGGGACCTGTGACTCTAAAGGCACTAGACACCTTCTTTTCTAGCTAGAGAAGGCTTTCTAAGTATACTGTGATGCTGGAAATGCATTGGAGGGACAGGGCCTGCATATCCTTGTCGTTTATTGTTTAATCAAGTGTGTTCTGTATTGTCTTCTGCAGAGGAGCCCATATGGGACTCCTGGCAGTGCAGCTCTTCCTCGTTTCGGTTTGGTGTACAGACCCTTGGGTTACCCTTATGGCACCCAGGGGTGGGGGTACAGACCTGCACCCACAGTGTAGGTTTGTGGGCACCTGTGTGTGGCCCACATAGCGGGGTATGGGCTGTTGGCAGCTCCATGCTGAATTTGACAGTTGCTCTGAGTATACTCCATTTTGGGATACCCAAGCCCTGCCATTGGAATCAGTTGATTCCTGATAGGAGACGAGATGGCCTCTTGCTTTCTATTGCCTGTTACCTTATTTTTCCCAAAGTCCCGGGAAGCCCTGGCTCTGTCCCTTCCCCCTGACTGGCTGTTGGGTGGAAGTTCCACATATGGTAGTGTGGGGGAGTCTAGGCCAGACTGGCTGGAGCCTTCCCAGTGACTGTATGTTGTGGGTAGGCCCGTGGGTTGGGACCTGGGTGAATGGAGTGTGACAAATACGCATTTCATGTTGTGGGTGTCTAGTATCTGGTGTTTGAAACAATGACTGAGACAGCCATGTGCGAAACTGGTATGAATGCAGTGTGGAGTGCTGAATGGCAGAGTGCTTGTCTGAATCCACATTCCGTGTTGTGAGCGTCTGGATGGAGAAGAATGGCCTGAATGCACTGTGAGCCTGATTGGCTGCCCGATTGCATGAATGCCATTCTGAATTATTGGTTGCCTGCGTGTGACCCAGCAGAGTGAATGAAAGATCAACAGTATATCTGGGGGTATATTCTCACTGCTAGAAATCGTTCAGAAGCTGAAGTCGAAACTGATGCTTAATCTCGAAGCCGAGCCCGAAGAAGGAGGTTGACTGCTGTTACCTTCACAGCAATCCGAAAGCTGCCGTGCAGTCGAAACTGAATCAAGAGAGGTCCTGGCATTGAGACCTCTTCCTGAGCTACGAGGGACCATCGAGCACTGCTAACCTTCGCCAAAGCTCCCTGGAAGTCAGGCCCTCGACAGGCTGCCGACCGGAGACGGGGACCGCCGAGGAGAACGAAGAGAAGCACCGGACATTCAATCGACCGTCGTCCACCAGGGTTCGCAAGGTTTGCTTTAACCGCTGGAGGCCCATCGAAGCTGTGTTGCCCAGATGCGGGGACCGCTTGATGCTGTGCCGCCGATGACCGGAGCCGCAGCGCTACATTATTTAAGACATTCGAATCCAATGACTCTCTCGCCAGCACCGCTGACCGCTTTGTCGCACCAGAGAAAGACGAGGCTGCCGACGCACCAAGGCGAATCCGCCGGTGGGTTTCCCGAAGCCTGTAGAGACGCCGGACGACTCGACGCCCTTGCAGGGCCAAAGTTCTTCAATGACTCTTTGCGGCAACGAACCATCGTCGTCGACCAGCACTGCACGCCTCATCTTTGCAGGACATCTATGAGCACCGCCAGGACAGAAGCTGCTGCCTCAACGCCATCAAACCTTTTCATCGACGATTCCTGACGCCAAGGTTCACCTTCTTCGAGGACCATCAACGATCTGTGACTCCTGCCTTAAATTTGGTGAATCAAGAAGGATCCATCGACGCCTCATCGAAGAGCTCTGCTATTCCAGGTACATTGCGGTGGTAGAACTATTTCAAAGGAAATAAAACTCATAGAAACAATATATGGACTGGGCTTGTATTCAATCTTTATTTACAGGTTGCCCATGTGGGGGGGAATCCTCATACAGAACTGTGGTAGGGGCTCAGTATTCTGCCTATTGTTTTAACCAATCCGCTTTCCTCCTATGTCTATTGTTGGTTCACTTTATTAACTGATTTGTATGGCATATGAACTGAGTACAGTTAATGCATTTTAATGTAATCTAAGAAGTAATTGTGGTACCACATAGAAACTGTATATATTTGCCATTGTAGATTAACTTAAGCACAAAGTGTTATTGTGTGTGAGTATATAACTTTGACCTATAAAGAACTGTGTTGTCACTAACATAGTGTGTGGACATTCCTTTGTGGGTGCTTGGGGACTACTGTACTTGAGAACCAGCCTGCATCACCTCCTGAGAGCTTAAGCCTTGATTGCTCGTCCACGTTTACCAAATAGAGAATCTTGGCTGGGGTCCTCTGCCATATAGAGAGCAGGAGTACAGACACCCCCCTCCAGTCTTTACATATACTACACCATTTATGTTTTTTTTTAATGGTGTTTGCAAGTGCCTTTTATTTTCTGCCTATTAGCTCTCAACGTATTGATTACTTACCTGGTTCTATTTCTTTATTCACTTGCTTTTCTACACTTACATTATTCTGAAAACTGATTCTTAACTGTTTTTAAAAGTGAAGTGTTGGTGCAATTAGCGAAGCACATCAAAGTGAATTTGTATTTATTAGTAATGAATGTTTTAGTGTTAATTACCATTAGTTTTACATCAATACGTTTGTCTAAGGCCTAAATAAATAACTTTTTATACATTCTGCCAAACCTGTGTTAAAAAGAGTGCTCCGAGTGTGCTTAACTAATCGCTTAACCACTCATGCCTTCCTCAGTCCCAGCCTTGTTGTTCAGTCACACTACCTAGATAGTTTTGCTAGATCTTAGTGTTTGCCTCTGATCATCAGAATATGTTGGCCTCTCAGAATCGGTCTACAGGGCACATTCTAAAAATCCATCTCAACACCTGTATACAGTGACAAGTATATCAGTGTGGTGTGCTTTTGGAAGTTGAGAGTGTGGGCTAATTGTACCTTAGGGTCAGCCTGCTACCCCTACTTGATTTAGCTAAGCCTTGTCCATATTACTTACCTTTTAGGGAGGTTTGGCTTCCCTTTCTTATCAAGTGTGTTAACCCCATTCGAGTCAGGGGTTGTAGATCCGTCAACAGAGAGTTGTACGAAAACTACCGTAACAATGTGTTGTATGTATTTTTGCTTTTGGAGGGACAGGGCCTCCTTGTCCTACCACTTCTCTAGGTGTCTTCTGTGTGTTTCCTGCTCTGCACAAGGGTCCAGTTTGGACCCCTGGCAGTGCAGCTCTTCATCTTTACCTTTTGATGAATAATGCCCCTGGGATCCCCTTGGGGCACACATGGGTAGGGGTACATCCTTTTACCCCTAGTGTATGTTTTGGGGCACATTTGTGTTGCCCACAGAGCAGGGTATGGGGTGGTGGCAGCTAAATGCTGACTTGACAGTGGCTCTGGGTAGCCTCCATTTTGGTATCCCCAGGCCCTGCCATAGGAACCAATGGATTCCTACACAGAGGCAAGATGACAACTGGTGGCCTCTTGGTTTCCTTTGCCTTTCCCCCTTGTTTCTCAAAGTCCTGAGAAGCCATGGCTCTGTTCCCTTCCACCGAATGGATGTTTGGTGGAAGGACCATATATGGCTCAGGGGCTGCCTCCTGCCAGACTGGCTGAAACCTTCCCGGGGACTGCCAGGTGTGGGTACACCCTTGGGGTGGAGCCTGAATAAATGTAGTGGGGAGTCACTATGCATTCTGCTTTGTGGGTGTCTGGTTTTTGTGTGACGCACTGCCTGGCTGAAACTGGAATGAATGCAGTGGAGTGCTCTGAAAGGCTGGGGAGGTTGCCTCCAATCCACATCCAGTTTTATGGGTGTCTGGATTTGGGTGAATGGCCTGAATGCCTGTGTTCCTGATTGGGTGCTGCCTTCATGAATGCACTTGTGTGTGATTGGCTTGCTGAGCCTGGCTCAGCTTGAGTGAATGGGGAAAATGTGTGTATTACTAGGGACGCCACACTCGACTCCTTGTCAGAAGCTGAAAAAAGAAACCTGAAGCAAGAAGCTGAACTCATCTTAAACTTGTATCCTGGAGTCCAGCTGGAGGGAAGTCTTCTGTGGCTACAACTGTTCAAGAAATCCAAAGACTGCTTTGCTGACACGGACTGAATCAGAGGGGACCTGGATAGGCACCCTGTTCCTGTAGCTATGAGGGCACCCGAAGTGTCCTGCCAGCCAGTCCTGTGTGCCTACCGTCCAGTTGATCTTTGTGGGTCCAGAAAAGGAGTGCCTGGACATCTTGAAGGCAAGAAGTCTACCTGTGTCGGCCAGGGTCTGGAGGAGTGTTTATGAATGATGGAAGCCAAGTTGCTGTGTATCGCCCATAAGTGGGGGTACCTTGGCATAGTGCTTCTCAACACATGGAGCTGCCAGAGTTCCCATCTGAAGAAATCTTCAAGTGGCACAGCAGCCATGACAAGACTCCACTTTTCTGCACCAGAGAAGGTCCAGGGTTGCAGTCTGCAGAGGAAAACTAGCCATTGGGTTTCCCGCCAGCAAACACCGAAGAAAGCGTCCAGAGGGCCCAGACTTGGTGAGGGTCTGTAGTCCAGTTCAGTGGTTGTTAGTCACCAGAAGCCACCCTGTCGGACGTGCTGCCGTTGCAGAACAGAAGGTGGCCAACTGAAAAATGCTGAAACCCGACACCTTCTTCTCCAGCATATGGTTTGGCATGGATTCACATGCTCCTGAATATTCAGACAAGCAATTTCGCTTTAGCCTGAAAAAACTGCATTTCTCCTCTAAACCAATCACTGTCCGTTGTGTTATACTGCCCCCACCAAATGAGTGTCTCGTAAGCTCCTTCTCTGGTGGCCATCAGATTTTGTATGCAGGTTTCAGTGTTGGGAGTCCTCTCATCTTGCTCTTATACTATTGTTCAATTTTTCAAGCTTTTTGTATACATTTGTTTGTTTTTTCTCTGATAGACTGCCGGCAGCGGGGATCTGTTTATAGGCAAAGATCTGCTTCATCACCAGTTCTTTCATCAAGTTCGGAGGCCCAGGCTTAGGCCTACTTCACGCCTTAAACAATGTCCGAAGAGGAGTCTCTTCAAGATATGTGCAAAATGTGGACTAAGGAATGTCTGTCGAGGATCGGCACCTCAAGTGCTTGTATTGCCTACGTCTAGACCATGACGAGGAAGGATGCAAGGTTTTCTGCGGTTTTTCGAGGAAGACAAAAGATTGTTACAGCAGGGTAGCAGCGTGGCACAAGATGGGGAAGGCCTGTGATGCGGCCTTCGGGCACAGTCGGGCCTCATCCAGGACTGTCGGGGTCCCATGAGTGTGCACCCTCTGAGAAGAGGTAGAGTTCCTTTGAGGACGTCCCTTCCCTGGGGGTCCAAAAGAAGGCTGAACAGCACGCTATGGATCCCGCTGGGGTCGTCTCGGCTGCATGGCCCAGTTCGGGAAGGTCACATTCACCGCCTGTCTATGTCCAGGGTGAGCCTGCCAATTGGGGGTGCTCTTTCCAAGAGTAAAACCCTGACCCCTTTGAAGATTTGTCGCCCTCGGAGAAGGCAACAAAGGAGAAGTCCTCTCGCCCCCTGTCGACGACGCCATCCTCAACCAAGTCCATGACTTAGTCGGCGACTGCTTCAGCTTTCAGGACATCTACCCTGTCGACTATCATTACCCCCGTCGACAAAATCACCAGCTTCCACTTAGTCGACGATCCCGTTGACCATCACTACTTCAGGGTTCTGCACACACCTACACAAGCTCTGACGACCATTTGCCCGAGGGCTACTACTCTGACAACTAAGGGGGTCGTGTGACCATCTCCGTGGAAGATCTCCACTGGTTTAGCCTGATCTTCAGTCTAGACCAAGGAGACGCTTCGACCCAGAGCCGTTGCCAGTTGATTCGCTCACACCTCAACCAGCACCCAGGGACATGTCATTTGATATCATTACGACTCTCCACACCTTGGCATTGGAGATGAGACTGCCTGCTACTCCTGTGCCTGTCCCGACCCAGAGTCCCCCAAGGGTGCTGGTCAGAAGCCCTGGCCAGCCAATGCATAAGCCATGGGACCCTTAAAGCTTGAGATGTCAGCCGATTCCACTGCTGTATCAGCCTTTGACCCCTGTGGTGGTGGAGTCTTCCCCCCTCCGACAACGGTACAGATATGGACACTACTGTGACGCATACGGACGAGTCTGATTACTATGTCCCGGCAGATGGAGAGCGGTTGGTCCCGACGAGCCCGCCAAGGCCTCGCCACCAGATGAGGTTGGTTCATTTTAATCCATGATCTCGAGGGCCTCCGCCCTCTTCAATTTGGTACTGGAGATGGGAGGGGGTTCTCTTCCAACACCGGGAGTCCAGATGGAAGACAGTCATATCGATCCCTCTGCTGGTTGATGCTGGGGAGGAAGGGTTGGCCCTGATAAAGATGTAAAGTAGTGCTCCCCCTAGAGAGACAGACTGGAGAAAAAGTAATGGATAAATGAAAGCAATCCGTGAGGGATAGCCGCGTCCCCTGCACACTGTCTAACAGGCCGAACGGCCTAATGGAGTTGATAATCCGAAGATTATTTTGAAAGTTTATGAATTTCTTTATATTCAAAATACAGAAGATTTAGGAAAAACACATTCAATAGACAATTAGTGATCATCAACAGTAAATTCTGTTATTTATTTGTGTTTTCAAGTGCCCAACGCGTTTCGAGTCGAAAAAACTCTTCATCAGGGGCGACATATTCATCAAACAATTTCTATAAAAGGAAAATTATATACAATATATTAGTGCTTTAGATAGACTTAATGGTGAACAAAATCTAACAAAATCACATTTGTTATGAAGACAGTAATTAGCTTAAACATTTTAGCTGTATTGGTGGGTAACACATTCTATTGAAAAAAAGCCCAACATTACCCTAGTCTTTCCACATTCACCAAGTTAGTGTGATTATGCCACATATGTGTCTATATAGAAAATAGGTAGCTGCCCCTATATTTTGCCTTTGGCGCAGTGAATTTTGGGGGGATAATTTATTACTAAGGAGTGCAAATTATTGTGCTGCATTGATGCAAAATGACCTCTTACCTTGAGTTATGCTAATAACCAGCAAGGACTCAGAGGGTAGACGATTGTGTATTGTCCACTAGGCTCACGGTAACTAGTTCTTTTAAATCTGTGACCAATGGGGACCGATGGCAGAAGCGAATCTCTCAAGCCTAGAGAGAAGGAAAGATATTTTATAACAATGTATGTGAAAAGCTTTCTAAAAGAAAAAAATAGGCTTAGAGCCAAAAGTTAAGTGCGTTTACTAAGTAGTTTTAAAGTCCGGTCTAAATACTCACTTCGATTCACACCAGCAATCTAGGAGGAGTTCAGGAGCCGTAGAAAACGGCAGTTGAATGAGCCTCTCTCACATTTTGCGTGTTTTTATATTGTTAAGTGTTATGACGTCACTCGCGCATGCGTTGGCGGCGTCACGCTTACGCATGACGTCACCCGCGCATGCGCGGAGTGATGTAAACAATCCCCCATGTTGTGTATGAATTAAAATGCAGCATTCTACCATAGGCGATCCATATGCAGAAGCAACGATATCGATTTTTAATTATATGGCGTTACTTAGTAAAAAGTGATGGCCGTAGATGTGTATTTCTAATCTAAAATTTGAAATAGCGGTAATCCGTGAACCTCGATATGGGCAAAAGTGGGTCAAACGGGCTAATGATTAGGCTTTTGTACTAGGGCAACTGAAGAGAGTAGGTTGCTCTCTGAATTGTGATGTTATGTAATTATAATTTGTGTATATATCATCAACAATACTGTCGTGGAAACTTTGTTTAACACATTTAGCATTTTTCAGACCCTTATAAACGTTTCTTAGTTAATCAGTGGAGCATAAGGAAAACACACATTTCAATCACAATGACATAGCAGAATCCAAAAAAGGATAAGGTTTTGAATGTAAAGAATTAAACCGAAAATAGCTTCTAAAAGACATGTCATTGGTTCGGAAAGTTATATCTAGTGTAAGGTTGACCTATGTGAGTGAGACTAAGATGGCTACCTCCTTGTAGTGGGAGTTCATAGGAATGGCCCTAGAAAATAGTCCTCATTAATTCCCAGGGGTTTCATAGCGTCCAATTTGTTGATCCAGAAGAGTTCTCTTTGTGCAAGCTTTTTAGGAAGATTTTCTTGCCGTTGTAGGGGTGTCTGATATGGTCTCCTTTTATTACATTATTGCAATGTTGGCAATGTAGACATGCAAAGGTACCAAGTTTTTGTTTACTGAGAGTTGTCTGTGATGGTTGTTTTGGTTTCTCTGCCTTAATCAGTTGATCTTTCAAATTTCGCCCTCTTTTGTAAGCCATCATAGGTGGATCCGGGAAAAGCTGAGCAAGCGTATTGTCTGATTTAATAATGTCCCAGTTTTTGTGTATAATTCTTTTGATCTGATAGCTTTGGCTTGAGTATTTAAGTGTATGGATTAATCCCTTCTCGTTCTTCTTTGGATGGCCTTCCAATAGTGCATTTCTTTCCTGGGTTTCTGTGCGTATTATGGCTCTTTCTACCACTTCCGATGGGAATCCTCTATCCAAAAATCTTTGTTTCATAGTGTTATATTCTCCCTGGAGTGTATCTGTTTCTGAGGTGATTCTTTTGAGCCGTAATAATTGGCTGTAGGGTAAATTGTCTTTCAAATGCTTTGGATGGTGGCTTGTGTGGTGAAGACAACTATTCACATCCGTCGGTTTTCTGTATAATTTAGTTTTAAGTGAAGTCCCTGTTATTTCAACAGTGACGTCAAGAAAGTTCACATGTGGTTTGCCGATATCCATAGTGAAACCTATTCTTGTATTACAGGTATTTAGAAATTTCCAAAACTCTTGTAGTTCTGTTTCTGTGCCTTTCCATATCCCGAAGACGTCATCTATATACCTCTGCCAGCATTTGATCTTATTCGTCCAGGTTGGATTGTCCAATACATAATGTTTTTCAAAATGATACATGAAGATATTGGCGTAAGATGGGGCCACGGAGGACCCCATTGAGGTACCAGAAATTTGTAGGTAGACCATATCAGACACCCCTACAACGGCAAGAAAATCTCGTTAAAACAATTTGCAACATGTGATACCAAGAATGTAATTTATGCTATACGTTGCCCACAAACAGGAAAGTTAAAGACCGATGGACGGAGCATAAATCCTGCATCAGGACCAAAAATTGCAAATCCCCAGTCTATAGACATTTTGAAGAGAAAAAACACAATATCTCACAGTTGAGATTTGTGGTTTTGGAGGTCCTACGACCATCAAGTAGAGGTGGAAATCTTCCTAAAAAGCTTGCACAAAGAGAACTCTTCTGGATCAACAAATTGGACGCTATGAAACCCCTGGGAATTAATGAGGACTATTTTCTAGGGCCATTCCTATGAACTCCCACTACAAGGAGGTAGCCATCTTAGTCTCACTCACATAGGTCAACCTTACACTAGATATAACTTTCCGAACCAATGACATGTCTTTTAGAAGCTATTTTCGGTTTAATTCTTTACATTCAAAACCTTATCCTTTTTTGGATTCTGCTATGTCATTGTGATTGAAATGTGTGTTTTCCTTATGCTCCACTGATTAACTAAGAAACGTTTATAAGGGTCTGAAAAATGCTAAATGTGTTAAACAAAGTTTCCACGACAGTATTGTTGATGATATATACACAAATTATAATTACATAACATCACAATTCAGAGAGCAACCTACTCTCTTCAGTTGCCCTAGTACAAAAGCCTAATCATTAGCCCGTTTGACCCACTTTTGCCCATATCGAGGTTCACGGATTACCGCTATTTCAAATTTTAGATTAGAAATACACATCTACGGCCATCACTTTTTACTAAGTAACGCCATATAATTAAAAATCGATATCGTTGCTTCCGCATATGGATCGCCTATGGTAGAATGCTGCATTTTAATTCATACACAACATGGGGGATTGTTTACATCACTCCGCGCATGCGCGGGTGACGTCATGCGTAAGCGTGACGCCGCCAACGCATGCGCGAGTGACGTCATAACACTTAACAATATAAAAACACGCAAAATGTGAGAGAGGCTCATTCAACTGCCGTTTTCTACGGCTCCTGAACTCCTCCTAGATTGCTGGTGTGAATCGAAGTGAGTATTTAGACCGGACTTTAAAACTACTTAGTAAACGCACTTAACTTTTGGCTCTAAGCCTATTTTTTTCTTTTAGAAAGCTTTTCACATACATTGTTATAAAATATCTTTCCTTCTCTCTAGGCTTGAGAGATTCGCTTCTGCCATCGGTCCCCATTGGTCACAGATTTAAAAGAACTAGTTACCGTGAGCCTAGTGGACAATACACAATCGTCTACCCTCTGAGTCCTTGCTGGTTATTAGCATAACTCAAGGTAAGAGGTCATTTTGCATCAATGCAGCACAATAATTTGCACTCCTTAGTAATAAATTATCCCCCCAAAATTCACTGAGCCAAAGGCAAAATATAGGGGCAGCTACCTATTTTCTATATAGACACATATGTGGCATAATCACACTAACTTGGTGAATGTGGAAAGACTAGGGTAATGTTGGGCTTTTTTTCAATAGAATGTGTTACCCACCAATACAGCTAAAATGTTTAAGCTAATTACTGTCTTCATAACAAATGTGATTTTGTTGTTAGATTTTGTTCACCATTAAGTCTATCTAAAGCACTAATATATTGTATATAATTTTCCTTTTATAGAAATTGTTTGATGAATATGTCGCCCCTGATGAAGAGTTTTTTCGACTCGAAACGCGTTGGGCACTTGAAAACACAAATAAATAACAGAATTTACTGTTGATGATCACTAATTGTCTATTGAATGTGTTTTTCCTAAATCTTCTGTATTTTGAATATAAAGAAATTCATAAACTTTCAAAATAATCTTCGGATTATCAACTCCATTAGGCGGTTCGGCCTGTTAGACAGTGTGCAGGGGACGCGGCTATCCCTCACGGATTGCTTTCATTTTTTGCATATGTTTCCAGCCTAGATACCAAGGCTGTGTATTTTCTCCCCTGCACCTTGAACTCTGTAATCATTATTTGGAACAGTCCTCATTTTACAAATTTGAATTGTTATTAATTTGGTGTGCAAGTGTATTTACCAGTTTGTGAAAAAGTAATGGATCCCAGGGGCTGCCCCCAGGTGCTTGAGATCGCAGCCTTCTCCGGACTTTGTGGTGTCTGCAGCCGCTGGCAAGTGCTCGTCGAACCCATCCTCTTCAGCCATGGTACCTCCAGACCAAGAGGGGGAAGAAGCGTGATGCAGTGGCAAAGCACATCATTTACACCTCAGTCAAAACTGCTAATTTCCTGGCCATCTTATCCTGCTATGACGGGTAGCGCTGGTATAATCTCGTGCCCATTTTGGACTTCCTGCCGGGGGAAAAGGCGGAGGCCCTGGCCCTGTTCCAGCAAGGAGAGGTGGACTCTGATCACGCCATCAAGGTGACACTGGACATTGCGGATTCCAGGTTCTGCCAGATGGACAATGGGGTGTCCCTCCGGCGCCAAGGCTGGCTGAAGGATAAAACTTCAGGGCGGATGTCAAATCGAAGGTGGTGGACATGCCCTCTGATGGGGACAATCTGTTTGGCAAGACTGTGGACGAGTCTCTCCAGACGATTAAGACGGAGACAATGAGAGGGCAAGCTCAATGGGCATATTGCAGCAGAGAAGGTCATCCTTTCGGTCCTGGGGGAGGGGAGGTATTTCGGCAGGTCCCTCAAGGGGTGTAACAACCCCCTATTGTCAACCCTTCCGTTCGACTGAGGCCTACATGGGCCATTCACAGGCAGAGGACAGCGTCTTTGTCGCTCGCAGGGCAGGATCCAGACGCACAAGCAGGTCTGAACCGGCTGTGGATCCGGGCCCCCACTTTCACACACCAGTGGGCGGCCGGCTAGCGAACTTTGTCGACAAGTGGAAGAACATCACCATGGACAAAGGGGTGCTGGATGTTCTCCATCAGGCGCAAACCTTGGAATTCCAAAACAGGTGTCTTTGCATTCCTCCTGTGGCCCATCACAAACTGCACACGGCCGAGCTGCTGCAGGAGGTTCAGGCCATGTTAAGAAAGGGAGCAATAGAGCCTGTCCCTCTTCGACTCCGGAGTGTACTTCGATACCGACCGACACTGAAGTCAGGAGGGTTGTGGCCGATCTTAGACTGAAGGCACCTCAACTAGTATTTGAAGGCATGTAGGCACTCGCTGGACAATTCATACTGACAATTTAGAATCCTGGGGAGCAAAGATAACTAAATTCTGGTCAAAATTCAGGGGTCATCTAGCTGGGGCTACTCCTGTTGAACTGCATGCTGTTTCTGAATTTCAATGGGTGGCGCACATCTCAACTCTATATAACCTCGATCTTGAACCTAACTTGGAAATAGCTCTTCCCCCCCCCCCCTTTTACACAGACTTTGTTTGATGAGAAATTGTTATTAAAATGAGGAAACTTAAATCTTCTCTGGTTCCCGGGCCCAACGGTTTGTTAAATGTAGCCATGAAGGGCAAGCTTCTCCATTATGGGCACATATACTGCTAAATCTATTCAGGCAAGCAGAGAAAAGTGACTGCTCATCTCAAAGTTGGTACAAATCCATATTTAACTCTGTGCATAAAAAGGGAGATGGGAACGACCCCACACATTATAGGCTCTTAGGCATGTTAGATAAGAGTTAAAATATATTTTCTACCTTTCTCCTGGCAAAACCTACTGAGTGGGTATTGAAAAGTGGACTTCTAAAGCCTTTCCAGACAGGGTTCCATAAAGCACACAGCACTTTAGATAATATATGCGCGATTCAGCATTTCATGGCAGAGGCCAGTGATCGTCCCAATGGCAAACAATATTGCGGTTTCATTGTTTAGAGTAAAAAGCTTTTGACATGTTAATACGTCCGTGACTGTGGGATAAATTTTAAGCATGGGGGATAGATCCCCATTTGTTGTACTTTATAAAATTACTTTATGGAGGCACGACTGTTGCCGTTCACTTGACCCAGGAGGGGGAGATCACTGATGTTATCCCAACAAATGTGGAATTAAAGCAGGAATGCATACACGCTCCTCTGCTTTTTAACTTTTATATGTCAGACATGGTCATTGTACTGGAAAAAACAAGAACCCCCTGGCCCCCTAAACTTAATGTAGTCCCCGTTTTGTGGCTCAGCTACACGACCCGACCCCATTGGGACTTCAGCATTCACTTAACGTGCTTGCAGAGTTTGCATTGGCAAATAACAAGCAGATCAATACCAAGAAAACAAGTCATGCTACTTGCAGGAAACTTCCCCAGTATATTTTCGTTCACATGGGAACTGGGAGAGGATACGCTAGCAGTGGTAGAGAGCTATATCTATCTGAGCTTTTCTTTAAAATGAAATCCCATTCTTAACCTCTATAAAGAATATATAGTCCTTAGGATTTGGAGGAAGTGGTTAATCATCAAGCATTACATTTCCAGCAAAGTGGGTAATAACTTGGAAGGCCACCTTAACATCTATCGAATGAGCATTATACCTGCAATAGTATACCAAATTTGCTCCTCTGACTCTTAAGAGATTTATGATCTATTTACGCTCCAATATACTGCCTACAGCAGAATATATGGGCTCCTGGAAGAACATCCCCTTGGGAGCCAGACAATGTTGTGTCTGTCATTCACAGATTGAATCCGACCGACATATTCTGACAAGGTGCCTGCTATTGCACTCTATGTAGAGCACTATGGAAATGGTGAGGTACACCGAAAGCATTGACGCAAACCAATTTTGGAATACGCTGTATCGAACAGAGTCCATTGTTATTACTGCGGCAGTTTATAACATATGGGCTTGTTTCCCTGCTGGTTTTAATTATTTTTCTATGCTGATCTTGGGTATTGTTGAATGAATATTTGATATTAACTTGATTATATTGTGCATATGCAAACAAAGATGTTTTTTTAGAACTGAATGTTAAGTGAATGTAAATATTTTTTGACTGTGCTTAGTTTGTTTTTAACTAAATACACAATAAACAAAAAAAAAAAGAAAAGGATTTGAAATCCCAGAAGTTCAGGATGGTCGTGTTGCAGCACGTGCTCGACAAGCTGGGAGGGTATTTCCTTGCTACCTTGCACCTGAAGAATGCCTACTTTCACGTATCCATTCATCCAAAGCATCGAAAGTTCCTGTGTTTGTGGTCCAGGGATGGCACTATCAGTTCAAGGCCCTGCCCTTGGGCCTAAAATCGGCACCAAAAGTATTCACTAAGTGCTTGGCTCCGGTGGCAGCGCATCCACGTCTACCCTTACCTGGATGACTGGCTCATCCACTGCCATGCACTGGCAATCCAGCACACTGAGCGGACCATTCGCCTTCTCATGGAGCTCAGATTCTCCAACTATCCCAAGTCCTGTGTGGAGCCATTGCAGAACGCTCTGTTCCTGGGTGCCTGTCTCCACACGTTTGCCTACCTGGCTACCCCTCGCAGGAGAGGGTGACTGCCATCCTGGGGAAGGTGTGTGCCTGTCAGTGCGAGCCATTAAGTTGCTGTTGGCGATGATGTACTCCTGCATCCACCTCGTTCCATTCTGCAGGCTCCGGATTAAACCTCTTCAAGAGTTCCTGGATGCGGAGTGGCTGCAATCATGGGTGCTTGGGCTGACAATACCACCTTCAGCTAGGAGTTCAGACAGGCTCTGCAATGGTGGGGTGTGCGCCCACATCTGACGCAGGGAGCTCCTTTTCAGATCCCACTGAACCAGGTCACGGTCACCATAGATACCTCTCTGGAGGGTTGCGGGGGTCCACACCGGACAGTAGCACGCCAGAGGCCTCTAGCGCCTGTCAGAAAAAGACCTTCACATCAACACTCTGCAACTCGGGGCAGTCTTTTGGGCCATCCAAGAAACTCATGGTGGCAGCAGTAAAGACACACAAGTGATCACAGTTCAAGGATGTTTATTGAACAATGAATGCAGTGTGGAAAATGCCTAAGCTAAACCTAAAATCTAAGATGGGAGCAAGCGTCGACCATCAAATGAAAAATTGTTTTTTAAATTTTTTTATTTATTTCATTTGTTACACGCCCAGACCCTTGGGTATCACAGCGGGGATAAAGACAGCTTAATAACATTCTTATACAGCGTTGCAAAAACTTGATACACATTTTTGTACAGTGTTGCAGCAGACAGAATACTATACAAAGTATTACAGGTGAGTAGTAAGCGGTACATGAAGTTGCTCATATGGTGAGGTGGGAGAATTATAAAAGGCAGGCCTGGTCCATCAGAATTTGTTGAACAGGCATGGTTTCAGGGATTTCTTGAATCTAGATAAGGTTTCCTCATTTTTGATTTCCAGTACTAGGGAGTTCCAAAGGGTAGGGGCGAGGATTCTGAAACTTTTTCCTCCCGCTTTGGTGCTTTTGTGGCACAGGATTTCTAATAGTGCCTTATTGTTGGATCTGAGAGCTCTGTTGGAGGTTTTTTTCTTTCTAGCGTTGTTGAGGTAGCTCGGAGCTTTATTGTTGAGACATTTGTATGTGAAGCATAAGGCTTTAAATATAATTCTGGCTTGATGGGCAGCCAATGAAGTTCTCTCCTAATGTTAGAAATGTGGTCTGATTTCCTGATACCTAGTGCTTCTCAAAGCGCTTTGTTCTGCAGCAATTGTAGTTTACGTGTATTGGCATTCAGGGTTCCTAGGAGGAGGACGTTGTAGTAATCAAGCTTGGATAGTATCAGCGCTATGGCTAGTGTTATGCAGTTGGTAGGTGTGAGGAATTGGCGGCTCAATGTGATGAGTTTGGCTGTGAATGCCGTGGAGGATGAGAGGGCTGATATGTTTACTCATGGTGAGGTTGGCATCTATATAGACGCCAAGAGTTTTGACATGCTTCAGTACTGGTATCAGAGTGCCATCTATGTTGATCTGTGTGTAATCAGAGTGGAGGGAGCGAATTCTGGCTTGGGAACCTAAAATGAGGACCTCAGTCTTCTCGTCATTAAGACAGAGACTATTCAGTGCCATCCAGTTTTGAATGCTAGAGTAGATTTTGTTGATGGTCTGGGTGTCTTGGGCATAGTCCCCTGTGATAGTGATGAGGATCTGGGTGTCATCTGCGAAGTTAGCGCAGATTACACCCATATCATCTAGGGCTGAGAATAAGAGTTTGGTGTAGGCGTTATACAGTGTAGGGGAGAGGCATGATCCTTGGGGTACTCAGATGGGGACTGCTATCGGATCAGCCGCATATTTTCCAATGGTGACTCTGGATGTTCGAACAGCTAGGAACGATTTGATCCAGAGGGTAGCAGCGGTAGAGAAAGTAAAGTCTTTGGCTAGTGTGTCACAGAGTTTGTCGTGGTCTACAAGGTCGGACGCTGCTGATAGGTCAAGCAGTAGCAGTATGGCCATTTTTCCAGTCTCTGATAATGTCTACTTGAATTTTAATGTCAGTGAGAGTGGTTTCAATGCTATGGTTCGGTCTGAACCCTGATTGTCTGGCTCCTAGGCGATTATTCTGTTCCAGATGTGATTGAATTTGGTTACGTGCTATTTTGTCGATAATTCTGAGGAGGAATGGGACTGTGGTTATAGGCCTATAGTTGGTCGGGATTAGTGGGTCAAGTGTTGGCTTTTTTAGTAATGGTGTGATCCATGCTTGTTTGATACTAGCTGGGACCAGATTAGAACTGAACGGTGCATTTACAAAATTAGTGATGATGGGGGTAAGGGTTGGAGCACATCATTTGACTAAGTGTGCTGGGAACGTGTCTCCTTTGCAACTAGAGGCCTTAAGTTTGGTTATGGTATTTAGTACGGTTTCTTGGGTAACTGAAGCAAAGTGGAAGATGGGGGTACTACGTACTGAGGGACTGGTTTCTGCCGAAGTATGTTTGTCTTCTAGTAATTTTCTTTTGGCGATGATTTTCTTTTGTAATAGTTGGATTTTAGTATCGAGCGCCTCTTGAATGGTGGTGCACCATTCTTTACTTGGTTGAACAGGGTTGATGGGGTTTTCCTACTCCTTGAGGATGGAGAAGAGTTCTTTTGCGTCTGAGGATGCATTACAGATCCTGGTATTGATGGCATTAGCTTAATGTGCAATGATGGCTGCCTTACAAACTTTATTTGCGGAATTGAAGGCATCCATTGTTTTGGGAGTTTGAGATTTGGTGTAGCAATGCTCGAGCACGCATGTAGTGCGTCCAAGCACTACTAGTTCCTTGTCAAACCAGAATGAGTTTTTTTTTTTGTCTGAGCGTCTAGTTTTAGTGACACAAGGTGCTAGAGTATCTATTGTATTTGTGAGGCAGTTACAGTCGGTGTCTGCCAGGGCGCATGGGATGTCATTAGTAAACATTTTGTCTGTAAAGGTATTCTTTAGAATATGGTTAATGTTTTCAGCTGAGAGTTTGCGAATGTTTCTGGTAACATAGGTTTCCAGGGTGGTTGGTCTAGCAGGCACTAGTTCGATGCATGCGATAGTGAATTTGATGCTATGGTGATCTGTCCGGGGTAGAGGGGTGATTGATTCTATGGAGACAGTGGTATTGAGGGATAATACCCAGTCCAAGATTCTACCTTTATTATGAGTGGGCGCATTCAATAGTTGTGTGAATGACATGTCTTTGAGGGCCGTATGTAGCACTTCTGCTTGGTGATCATGGCTATCGTTGAAGCCAGTGTTTAGTCGCCATGGATGATGGATTTTGTTTTGGGTTTGACCAGTGGAGTAAGTAGTAATGGTATATCTATATCTGGTTGAGCGTTTTTATTAGGTGCTCTATATATCGTTAGTAGGTTGATCGTGGTTTTGTGGTTGGTTAGCAATTTTGGGAAGTAAGATTTTGTATCCCTTTGGATTATCAATGGGGCATGCTCTTAGTTTGGGATGAATTGGCTACTCCGCCGCCTATCGCTTTGGTTCCATCCGTTCTGAGGATTGTGTAATTCAGTGGTATGGCAATGGTGAGAGTAGGTCCAGAGGCTTGGTGGATCCATGTTTCGGTCACTATGAGCATATCTAGATCATGATCAGTTATGTAGTCATGTATTTCTGGGGCATGAGCAGCTATGAAATGTGCATTGGTGAGTGCTAATTTACATTTAGTAATGGGTTGAGTTAGAGGTTTGGGTAATGAGTGGGAATTGCTGACTGTTTGGTGTGGTTCGTTACTTGCCGGTGTTTGTGGGAGTCTTTTTCAGCGATATGTGGGGGGGAGGTCCGTTATCAGCGTCATAGGTGTAGTCTTCGATTTGGGAGGGGGGTCCGTTGTCTGAGTCATAGGTGTGGTCTTCCATTGGGAGGTGGCATAGAGGATTGAGCGTTTAAAGGTGCGTGATCTAAGCCTTTGATTTCTGGTGGCGATCCGTATTGCGTTTGGTTTGCCTTGTTCTGTGTTGCTCTGGTCTGTATTGAGACGACTTGGGGTAGGTTGTGGCCGTGAGCTGGGTCGGTCACATTTTGCTGCAACTAGATTGGTGTGGGGGTTACTTTTAGGTTTGGTATTTTTGGTGAGAGTATTTAGGTTCCAGGATGATCTAGCTATTTGGCTATTGAACATTTCCCTCCATGGATTAGTCTGGTCGTGGTAAGAGTGGAATGGTTTGGTGTTGGGTAGAAATGGTGTAGGGCAGGGGATGGGGTGGTGTCTTGGACATGCTGGTCTGCTGAGACCATCTAGAAAGACAGTGAAGTGAGATACTGTGCAGGGCAGTTCGGCTGGTACAATGCAGAATGGAAACATGATGAGGGTACACCAGGCAACATGTCTAGTTGTTGGTAGAGGATAGGCAATATGGTGGCCATGACTTACTGCTACAGTCGAACTGGGTTAGGCTTGGTGGGCGAATGGCAATGGATGGCATAGATTTCTTAGTTCCACAGGTAGGTATCCATAGGTGTTTTACACAATTGATACACTGAGCTAGTATTGCTCGCATAATCCTAGACGGGTCCTAGCAATTGACCGTATTGTAGGTAGGTTAGTTATATAATAGTCTGTTGCATACATTTCTGAGAAAAATTGCAACAAAAAACGCAAGTAGCAATAACATAGGTCGTAAATTGTAGTCGTTTTAGGAAGAGCGTTCTGTTATGGCAGTTGCATAAGGCTCTAGTTGTCGTAGGTTATATCAAACATATTACGGTAATCGAGTCCTGAGCAGCTGTGAAAGTCAAATGTGAAGAGTGCTACAGTGAATTTCTTGTTGTTTAAAGTTTGAATAGTAATGTACAGTTCAGCAGAGTATTTCTGTGCATGACATGCGGGCAATAGATATATTTTCTCGTACGTATTACTCCCAGTTGTGCTAGGCTGGTCATCGAGAGACTTTCTGTGGTCAAATGGGGAGAGTGGTTTTGTTCCTAGAGTTCAGGATGCGGCTCCTCGCGGCCACACCGCAGACAGGCCCTTTGGTTGGCCCTTCTGTGCGGAACTTCCTGATGTCGGCTTCCGCCTGACGGTCGACTTAGTCTCCGGATATGCGGGCGCTCAGCCAATCAAAGGCTGTGGATCCAGGGGCAGGTCCGGCCATAGATTCAAACAAAAAAAGTGGCAGCCATTAACCACGTTACTTTACTGAAATGCCAATGCGATTTTCAAGACGGGTGAGGTTTAGCAAGATGCCGTAGGTAAACGGAGCCCCTGGTCTGTTGCACTGCTTTTCAGAAGAAGGTAGCAGCTTGTGTCAGGGATCTTGAAAATGTCAGGCGGGGGGAGCAGGAGGACGATAATGGAGCGTCGCTGGTGGGGTGGGGTCCTACCCTTCGTGGGGGCTGCTGCCCTGACTTCAGCGCTGCTTGCAGTGGGAGTAGAATGGAAGTTCCGGCGCAGATAGGCCCTTTTGTTGGCCCTTCTGTGCAGAACTTCCTGATGCCGGCTTGCACCCGACGGTCGACTCCGTCTCCGGATTGTGTCAAAATAAAAGGGCCTATACTAAGAAAAACCTATTGCCAAGTCCTTACAACTAAATACTGAAAGTGTGTGATAGGGTATCAAAAATAAAGGAAACTGTGTTCAAATAATAAGTCAGGATGTGATTGCCTTGAGGTCTCCATTCCCCACGTTTTTAGCACGGGACAAGGTGGGACTTTAGAACATAGCACACACTCGAGCTTTCTCAGCGGGAGCCGACCGTTCAGTTCCATCTATCTGGTTCTTCGATGGTAGTCTCTTTTCATTAAAAGTCTCTTTCCTTTGAGGACCTGATGTTTTCTACAACAAACAAGCATAACGTTCTGCTTCACGTATACTTTGTGTGACAGCTTCACCCCTATGTCCCCCTCTTCTGGGCGCAAACCCCTTAGTAATTGTATTCAACAACTTCCCTTCTCAGTGAACTTTAGGTGATAGTTTCCCACCCCTGGATCTCCTTCCACTGGGCTCAGATCCCAAATGACAAGAGGGACACTTTCGTTCCCCTTATCTTGCTATATTTCTCGCTTTCACGAATGTTAATGTCTTTTTAAACAGGTTTTTGGGCTTTGAACCACATTACTGGTTTCCCTCTGCCGGGTTCACTCTTGCCACCTTTTGCTTGTTGGTTTCCCTCTTTCGGGTTCACTCTCACTGATGGTGACAGTTCATAGTGGGACTTTGGACTTCGCCCCTTCTCATTAGCATCCCTCTGCCGGGTTCACATAATCTTTACGAAATACAGTTCATGTATTAATGTTGATCATGCGAGATTCACCTCCCTTAGCTTTCGCAATCATCTGCCGGTCAAAGACTATTGACGACAGAGGATTTTACAAGACCCCTGTATGACCACTTTGACCTCTTTTTGCCTCTTTGCTAGGGCTTCTGGTTACGGTAGTCTTTCTACCATCTGGTAATCACTCAGTTTCCTGCCTGAGCACCCACATGGTGCCGGCCGCCTCTGTCGCTGGTCCCACCCCCTCCCCTCTTTAGCTTCTCAAAGTTCAATTTAGCTGTTGGCTACTTTTCATGCAACAGTTCGGTTTCAATTCTCCCCTCGACTCACTGGCTCTGGTGAACCACTTGCCTTTCTTTATCCTTGGATTCGAAGGTTGGTACCACTGGGACAGACGTCCTTCCCCAGCTTGGTTATAAGCGGAGAAGGGTCTTGCGTACCGTAGACATCTGCTGCAACACACGCTGGCCTTTCTTCGCGGTCTTATCCTTCAGTTTCCGGATTTCATGGGCTTGGCTTGGAAAGGGCAAGGTCACTTCTCTGCTTGTAAACCATTCGGTCTGCGCCGTCTTTCTCCTCCTCTTGAACCGCCGTGCTGAGTTAGCTCTTACATCGTGCGGACTGCCTTGCTCCTATCGTGCTCTGGTTCTCCACCTTTTAGCCCCAGGAGGAAAGTAAAGGTCTGTCAGGTGTGTGTGATTAGGGTTAATTGCCTGACTCTGCCTGACCCTTCAGTTGGGCATATCAGGTAACCAGTTTTAACATGTCTGTTTTTTATCATAGTGCACAAAAGTGTTCATATTGAAAAAGGTGGGGGTGACATGAGGAATGTCATTCGTCCTAGGGATTTCGGTCAACTCAGGAGGCTGAAATGGGTAAGGTTCATGAAACAAACGAGAATTAGAGTTATTAAAGAGTTATTGTGATCTGAACAGGGGGAATTGTGGGAATGGTAGTGTGTTGTCTGAGCAGATTGAGAGTGCAGGAAATAATAATCAAAGGGATGGGAAAGAGAATGACTGGGATTCTGGGAGTTGTGGTTCTCGAGAGTAACAGGGTTTGGGCTCATAGGGGTTTCGCCAGGTTTGTAGGGGGGGCGGAAATTGAGTGAGGGAGCTTCTTTGGCAGGAAGAGGGGTAGATGTAGCATGACCAAGGAAAACCTCTGTGACTTTGTCCTCCTCACTTTCCACTTCGGTATTATACTGCGTCTCACCTTGGATATTTCCCCAAGCATAACCCTGGGCTCCCCTACCCAGATGATACTCCCTCACTCGTCCACCCCTTGGGTTGAGATCTCAGAGCGCCAGCTCACCCCTGGCCACCTGAATAAGGGTTTCCCGTGGTCTTCCTGGGAGAATACCTTGGGGTTTCTCACAGCCGTCAAATCATTCCTGCCTCAACTGCGGGGGAAGTGGTAAAGGATCTACACGGACACCACCACCATGTTCTACAACTGGAAACTTTTGGGATGCGCTGTCAGGCCACAACAGATCTGGTACCCGGACCTGATCCATCTGTCAGGGTCTCTGTCCATGCGGCTGCCTCCATTTCCCTGTATTATCTCTAGAGAAAATGGAACAATAATGCACCGTGGAACAGCTGCACTGAGCCTCGCAGCTTGGCTCCTGCAGCCCGGGGGTTTGGGCATTATGCCCTGCCACTGGAATGCAAGAAGACCCTGGCCAGGGCTTCCTCTACGTTGTCGTGCTACAGCCACAAGTGGAAATGCTTCTCAGTATGGTGCAGGACTCGGAAGATTACACTGCTGCGGATCACAGCCCTGTAAAGTCTGGCCTAGGGCACGCCTTACACCGGGACGCCTATTATGCTCTCCATGTGGTTGCACAGGCTCATCAAGGATTTCAGAGGCCTCTTCAGGACTTTTACACCAGTGAAGTCTTGTGCTCCAGCTTGGGACCTCAACATGGTTTTGACTAAGTCCATGGGGGGCCTTTTTGAACCATCAAGCCTCTTTGAAGTTTCTCTTGTGGAAGACAGCTTTCCTAATGTTGATCACCTTGTCCTAGGGTCTGGGAGATCCGGCCCCCCTCTTGCAAGCAGCCGTGCTTGTCCTTTTACGGTACAAGGGTGGTGCTGCGCACCCATCCCACCTTTATGCTGAAGATTCCTTCAGAATTCCACCTCAACAAGCCTTTGGTTCTACCAGTCTTCTTCCAAGAACCCTTCCACACCATTGGAAAGGACTTTGCATTCACTGGACGTTGCTCGTAGCTTGAAGTTCTATGTGGCACGCACAAAGGATTTTCGGAAGACATCGCGACTCTTGGTGAATTTTGGACCTGTGAATCACGGGAATGCCCTATCTAAGGCTTCCATGGGGGGGATAACCTCCCCCAAAAAAATACGAGTTTTTCGAAAAAAAAACGGCGATGAAAAATACTGCGGCGAAATAACGTAGAACCATCTGAAGCTGGCCACCAGGGGTGGAGCTTAGGGTGATGACTGTCATTGGATGGCGGCAGTATGACCCAAAGGATAGTGATTGGTTTAGAGGAGAAATGCAGTTTTCAGGCTAAAGCGAAACTGCTTTACTGAGGATTCCCAGCCTGACTGGGAATATTCATGAGCATGAGAATCCATGCTAGACCCATGCTCTAGAACAAGAGTTACAGGTACGTTTCTTGTTCCTTCTGCCACTGCACCCGTCGCCACTGAAAGTCATCGACCACCAAAGGACTTATCTTTATCCAAGCCTTGCAGGGTCCACAGCAAATTTAATCTTAGTAGGACATCCACAGGCAGCCTAACAACCAGAGACAGTTGCGACAGACCTGCATTGCTGCCTTTATGACACTGCTTGGTTCCCTTCTCCTTCTGTACCCTGACATCGCAGTGACAAATTCTTCCAGTGGGGGTCAATCCTTGAGGGGCATTGTCTAGTGAAACCGAGAAACTCCATCACTTCGCCTTCCAAGGTGCCCAAGTTACTGTGATGAGGAAGTGCATCTTCCATCCTCGTGATTCATCCAAGTGTCCCAGATTAGTTATGGATCCTGTTTTCCTGTGCCTTCCCAAGTACTCTGGGGTAGTGGGATCTGTAGAAAGAAAAACAGACTATTAATGAGCTTATGTGGTCTGTGCTGTAATATACAACCTAAAGTACACCTTAACACCTTAACTTTTCCTTACAGGTTGCCCAGGTGGGGGATTCTCACACGATATTGCATTTTTATCTTAAAGAAAACATTCCGCCTATGTTCTCATTATTTGATTGGTTTTCTACAGTAATGTCTTATGAGGTTAACCCTTGCCTAATAATTTGTATGCTTTTTAATAACCGTCAGCAGTTGGTGCAATACAATTAAATTTAAAGGTAACAGTGGTACCACCTAATACTGTATATTAATTTAACTTGCCTGTTTAGAGTTCTAGGACAAAGTGAATCTTATTTATTTGTGTATATATACCTGACCTTTATCCTTTAATAAAAGGACTATATTATCACCTAACATAGGGTGTGGACATTCCATTGTGGGGGGCGTGGGGATTCACTATACCTAAAAACCAGCCTGCATCCCCTCCTTTGCGTCTCAGCCTTGGTTGCTCGTCCATAGCTACCATTACAGAACCTTGGCTGCAGTGCTCTCTACCCCAAATGTATAGTGGGCAGGAGTACATGTAAACCTCCTCCAGTCTTTAAAAATGTATGTCTGGTTTTCTTTTCCTCCACCTACCCACCTGGCTATTGTCACTATATCTTGTCTGCTCATCCTTAGAGAGCAGATCCACATTTTATTATAAGGTTGTGGAGTGTCTTAATTGACATTTACATTTTTTATGAAAATTCCTGGAATTAAGCAAGACTACTCCACCTCTACCATTTTAAGCAAGGTTTAGGCTTTCGTTTTGTTTGGGTGTTTTGCCCCAACTTAAGGTTAGTGGTTGTATAGCCCTTCAGTTTATTGCACAAAAAAACGCCTTAACAGTAATGGAGCTTTAATTTGAGGATTCCTTTACTACTTTGTTTAATCAGGATTCCTAATGTCGCAGCCACTGGTAAAGCTGGTCTTCCTATGGCTATCTTTGCCGGTAGCTGGTAAGACATTTCACCCTGCATGAGAGGCCCTTTGTAGAATGATAGTAGGGGATGAATTTGCTCTAAGCTCTGGACTGCCTTCCTGTACAATGACAAGTGAGATGCAGACACCCGTTTTATTATTTCTTTGTTGTTGATGATCCGCATTTCATTTTCAGAATCGAGGAATTTACATGTTCCGGATCAACAATGAACATGTGATTGATGCTACGTTGACAGGTGGCCCTGCTAGGTAAGTGCTTTGGATCTGTCAACATATTACCCAAAAAGCCCTTGGTCAAATTACCTTCGTACTTGAGTTGGTGGAACTATGGCATGAACTAGGTCTGTGTACTTTACGTGTGTGCGTGCGTGTGTGTGTGTGTGTGTGTGAGAGAGAGATTGTTTGGTTGTAAACAAAACTGAAGGCACATAATAATCTGATTGACCACTACAGGTTGGGCAGCATGGAGGTGTTGGGGAGATGTATCATTATTGTGCTTCATCCCCTCTCCAAGTGAGTCCCCCAGCACTTTTTGCTGGACTTCTGGACCTTTTTCCTTTAATCCTGAATGAGTGGAGCCTTTTTCCACTGTATGGGCTGCGTCTTTTGGAACTCTATTCTTTGTAATCTACCTGTACTATGGTGTCTGTCTGCTTCATAGCTCTTAAAGGCATATGTGTGTTACTAATGCAGCTCAATGCTCCTTATGGGCAGTGTTGCTGGGGGCACCTACGATCCTCTAAGATTATTTTTCTATATCCTCATTTAACTACAGTTCTTAAGAATACTTAATATCTCTCCCAAAACACGATAGTCTGAGAGATTGGCACACACCACCTTCAGTGGAGTGCCAAAGGAATACCTTGTATCACCCTTCTCTCTGCTCCTGTGACTTTTTAGTCACATAGACAATCACCTAGTTATGGCTGGTGGCAGTGGACGTGTTCTAACAACTATTGTGTATTTTGTAAACCACAGGCTGCGTCCGCAGCCTCGGTAGTGCACAATATGGGCACCCAAGTACCAACTTGTGGGCTCCCTTCTTTTTTCACCATTACTAGCATAGTTCTTTGTTAGCCCGTCTACCATTTTGGTAGGGGGAGGTCTGTGTGTGTTTTGCCTTTGGCGGTAACCAGTAGGTATCCCTGCCTAGGCTCCAGAGTGTCTGGGCACGGAGGAAGTGGAAGGGGAGTCTTCGACCCCCCCACCCCCTCTGTCGTTTGTCTGCAAGAGTGCCTGAATAGGACCAGCTCCCACAGGGGGGAGGGGTGGGGAGACCTGGCTGTCATGATTGGACAGCCAAACGCCCCTTTCTGTAAAATGCTGAGGGATTGCAGAGGAGTGTGTGCTGGAACTGTATATAAGGTGAGGCTTCTAGAGTGTAAAGCAAGTTGACCACAGGAAGCAGAAGTAACCGAAGAAGATGAACCTCCGCAAATGCCCACACAGTGCTCCTGAGTTGGCATTCACATTGGGCCTTGCCTGCTCAGGCCCTAGCATGTCTACACCTCTGCTGCCAGCAGGACTTTAGGAAAACTCCCCTAACAGGAGGGTAAATGAATACATAGTGATGGGTCAGTAAGAGGGAGGCAGTGCAAGTGGAGTCCAAACTGTAGAGAAGTTTCTTGATGAACAAGTAGACACACATTTTGTATTGGACCACCATTTTAGTTTGTGGTATCTTGTCTGTTAAGCCTTCAAATCGGACACTCCTTGGATTATAGCAGGGAAGATGAGTCTTCCCATGTAGTCCCTTACAAGGCAATTCAATAGGTTAATGACTGAGGATACAGGCCAGTGTGAAGGTAATGAATCCTTTCCATAATGTAGGGAGTTTAGGAGTCTAGCCAATGGATTGGAGGCTAAGGATGCCATGCAGTAAGTTGGGGGGTTGAAGGTCGTTGAATTCAAGATTCAGCAAGCAATTCAGTGAATTGGAATGGATGGGTTCCAGAAGGTATTTAGTGTGTTTTGGGCCGAGAATGCTGCCCAATCGGTTGGTGAAGGCATAGGGAAATTGTTGTGGTGCGAAGCAGTGAGTTTTTCTTAGTTGCACACTGAAAAGGCTGCCTACTGAGGTTGAGTTTGAGGAGTCCTGTTAACTGGCAGTTGCGGGGTACCAAATAATTTCGGGGGATAAGAACTCAGCTAGTGCTTTAAAGTCTGAAATGTTCAGCACTTTTGTTCTTTACAGTGATGGCTGAATATACTGTCCAGTTACTTAGGCACAGGGATAGAAACTTGGTTGGTTTTGAGTGCAGGGGCAAGGCGAGGGACGAGAGCAGGCATGTGCTAGCATATAGGACATTCCCAAAGGGTCTGCCTAACTGGCTTGTGTGGCCAGTTTTTAGGGAAGTGTGGGTACGTTTCATTGTTATTGATAGTGTGTTTTACAAAGCACTATTCACCACACGTTGTACCACAAATACAAACCCATTGTTCCCCCAGATAGCAATCCCTTTGTGTCAAAATGTTAATGTTGATTTTTTATTGTGAGCTATTATGTTATTGGTGCCCGCCCCTTTTATTTGTCACTACCAACTCAGAGGAAGAGGTGTTTAACTTAAAGGCAGAGAATAAAGTTTTTTGTTTAAGGCTGACAAAGCTATGCTGCATCTTAGAGATGGTGCCATTCAATTAAATGAAGTTTGAAGAGGCCTTCTGAATACGAAGCGTAGTCTTCACTCTTGTGGTATGTGGGAAGGGAAGCAGTTCGTCGCCCTCTGCATGAAACGTGGCAAGACTTAATGTAGCCTTCTGTGACTTTTTTTTTCTTCTTTTGATCTCCTTATATAGGTACATTAACCATTCATGTGCCCCCAACTGTGTGGCAGAGGTTGTGACGTTCGATAAAGAAGATAAGATAATTATCATATCGAGCCGCCGGATTCCCAAAGGAGAAGAGGTGGGTGAGGTTCTTAAAGACTCCTCTTACTCTGGCATCCTGCTCCCCTATTCTCTGTGACTGGTTAGCAGTGTCTGCATCTGCCGCCAGGCCAGGCAGGCACTGTCAAATATATCTCCTTAAAAGGGTAAAGGTCCACACTGTGTGCCTGTGTCCCTCTATGTGCTGATTCCCAGGCCTTTATTATGAATCCACATGTCTCTGTCGCCAGTGTTTTACACATCTGCACCCACAAAGGGCAATTGTTGGCAAGGGCGATTTTTGTCAATTTCTTTCTTTTTTTTTAAATTGGGGGTTCCGCCCATCTACCCTCACCCAAACATTTGTATTTTAAAAGAAAAAAGTTGACAAAACCCCACGCTGAAAACTACATGTTGAAATTGCAGACATTTAAAACACTGGTGGCGAAAACACATGTATCCATAAAAAAAAGACTTGGCAATCTTCAGCAAGTTA
The DNA here is from genome assembly GCF_040938575.1 of Ambystoma mexicanum. Lineage (NCBI taxonomy): Eukaryota > Metazoa > Chordata > Amphibia > Caudata > Ambystomatidae > Ambystoma > Ambystoma mexicanum. Next base: position 304,312,369 of record NC_090926.1, read on the forward strand.
GCCTTGTGAACCCTCACAATTCTAACTTGTGTGTTAAAACACACTGGAAAACACCTTCAGGGACTCCAAAGTAACCCCTGTGCCAAACAAACGCTCCAAAGTGCAAAAAGCCGAAGCTTACTCATTGTAAAGGTTTGCTTACCTCGTTCAGTGCCTGGTGGACTTGCATTTTATCTATGTAGATCACACTACGATGTTTTAAGTGTTGCTCAGGGATTTCTGCACAATTAAACTTTTATGAAAAGCAGCATCTTAATGTTGGGCTTTTGTTTTGAACATGTGTACGGAGTGCTGGTAAGCTTTGGCTTTTTGCACTTGGTTTGCTTGATGCAGGGGTTACTTTGGAGTCCCTTACAATGTTTTCCAGTATGTTTTAACACTTACATAGGTTCAAGTTGTGAGGGTTCACAAAGGTTAATTTGCTGGTGTAATTTGGGTTGTGGTTGGTTGATGAGCTAATTGTATTTCGGGCATGGTGCAGCACACCCTGGTGTTTGAAATGTAGCTTTCATTGAAATGTGTTCATCTAAATTATTTTAGAGTACATGAGCAAATAAGTAATTTTTTAACTCTGAGATGGTTGTAAATTGCTGTGAGAAGTTTGATAATTGTTGAATATGGATCCAATTAGTTTTCTTTGTGGGTTTATTATGTGAAACTTTGTGCATTGATTCACTTGTTTTTCTATTATTTATGGGAATCTGATACTTGTATTTTGATTATTTAGAATTGTTTTATTTGTATAGTCTGGTCCAAATAATTTATAATATAATCCGCCCTGAAGATGACCATAATTGGTCAAAATATCTGTTGACTGAATGTTTTGGAACTTACTGTAATACATTTAAAAAGATTGTGCAACAATCCAATATTAGTTCTATCATATGAACATTATTGTTTGGAAGAGTATTACATATAGGGTGAATAGTGGTAGAAAGGAACTAAAAAAAGTTCGTTTGTGGCTCTGGGACAGGGTCACAGTAGCCTCTATCCCGCAGCTGCTGTTTAGGATAATTGGAAATTGTTAGCATTTTTTTGTTCACTTTTTTTGCTACTGACATTCTTTCCTAACAACTCGCAGATAGAAATAATTATATACTACCTGGATCACTGCAAGGCCGTGAACATTTTCTTTTCTTATTGTGGCACTATTCCAGACAATCAGCTTTGTATAAGACCTCAATTGTTTGTTGAATCGTTTATTGTCCTGTATTACTACACTGTTCATATGCTCCCTCTTTCAAAGGGATTGCTTGCACATGCTCTTAAGGCCAAGCCGTCATCAGAAGCCTTCAAAAACATGTTTCTTTCAAGGCTGTTTTCAAACCCCCTTCGTTGGGCGAGAGGGGGTCCCTCCAATTCATCCTTTATGCATCACTCTCCAGGCTCTGGCACTTGAGCAGAAACCTTAATTTGGTCAAGCTGTCCGGAAAAATGTTTGGCTAAGCAGGTTTCCCCTACCTATTCCCTCTTTTGGGGTATGCGTTTTAATCTCCTGTAGGTCGGGTGGAAATATGGCAAGGACGTAGGAATATGCACAAGTTACATGATTTTATTTAATATGATATGATATGATATGATATTTGTAACGCGCCTATACACAAGTGTTTCAAGGCGCGACGAGGCAGGGAGGGAGGGAAACAAGGGGAAGACAGACAAACGATCCTACTAGGCCAGGTGTCATTCAGATCGCGCAAGTGCAGAGGTAAGGGGAAAAGGAGAAAGTGCAGGGGGAGGAGGTGGGGGGGAAGTGCGGTACAAGGTAAGTAGCGTAAAAATAAATAAAATAATAAATAATAAATAAAAGGGCCAGCTGGTGGCAAGTGCGAGGTAAGTGCAGAGCAAGTGCTGGGAAGGGGGCTGTAGGGATGCAGTGACAGTCCCACAGTGCAGGGGGAGCCAGGGAGGCAGTGCAAGTGGAGAGTGGCTGGGACCTGGACCGAGGTCGCTGAGAGTGGCTCAGACGCAGGTTTAGTGCAGAATTCAGTGGGGAGTTAAGCAGGTTTAGCAGGGGAGAGGGAGAGAGAAGGCAGAAGCGAAGAGGAAGGTTTTGAGGTGCTTCCGGAACCGGAGATGGTTCTCCTCAAGTTTCAGGGAGGCAGGAAGGCTGTTCCAGAGGGAGGCCCCTGCTGCGGAGAGAGATCTACCCCCAGCTCGTTGCTTCGAGAAGCGGCTGACCATGAGGGAGTTGGAGAAGGATGAGCGAAGGGCTCGTGAAGGAAGATATTTAGGAAGAGAGAGTTGAAGGTATTTAGGCCCCAGGCCCCAGAAGGCCTTGTGGACAATGCAGAGGGTTTTGAACTTAATCCTCGCAGCCACTGGGAGCCAGTGAAGAGATTTCAGTCCTGGAGAGATACGGTCCCTGGGCTTGAGGCCAAGGACAAGTCTCGCAGTTCTGTTCTGGATAAGTTGCAGAGGGCGGAGAGTGGAGGCAGGCAGATTAAGATAGAGGCTGTTACAGTAGTCCAGCCTTGAGAGAACCAGGGCTCGGGAGACAGTGAGCTTCTGGGGGAAGGAGAGGAAGGGAAGAATACCTCTGAGGAGGTGCAGCTGGTAGTGTGACTTCTTAGAGACGTCAGATATATGAGGAGAGAAGGAGAGTGTGGAGTCGAAGATGACCCCAAGGTTTTTAGCCTTGCAGGTAGGGGCAGGAAGGGGGCCAAGGGAGGCCGGCCAGAGAGCTGCAGGGAAGGAGGGAGTGGGTGTGCCGATGAGTAGAATCTCAGTCTTACTGGCGTTAAGGCAGAGGTCATTGGCGGCACACCATTCCTGGATAGCAGACAGACAGTCGGAGATGAGGGAAGGAGAGGAGGAGGCCGAGGGTAGCCTGAAAATGAGCTGGGTATCGTCCGCATAGCACTGGAAGTAGGGGCAGAGAGCGGCGATGCGGTGGGCAAGGAGTGCCAGATACTGGTTGAAAAGCCAGGGAGAGAGGTTGGATCCCTGGGGGACACCACAGGTGGAGAAAAAGATGTCAGAGAGGAAGGAGCCCATTTGGACCTGGGAGGGTCGACCGGAAAGGAAAGAGGACAGCCATGCCAGAGCCTGACCAGTGATACCCAGGTTATCACGGAGACGGTTGAGCAGGATGGCATGGTTGACAGTGTCAAAGGCAGAGGAGAGATCGAGCAGAATGAGAACACAGGGAGTGTTGGAATCGAGGTTCAGGAGCAGGTCCTCACGGATGTTCAGGAGAGCAGTTTCCGTGCTTCGGGCCGCTCTGAAGCCGGATTGATGGTCATGAAGATTACCAACAGATTCAGCATGGAGGTTAAGCTGGGAGATGGCCAGTTTCTCCAGGAGCTTGCCCAGGAAGGGAGTGATGGAGATTGGGCGATAGTTGGCCGGGCAGGAGGGGTCGGAGGAGGGTTTCTTGAGGAGGGGGTGCACAAGGGAGTGCTTGAGGGGGGATGGGAAGACTCCAGAGGCGAATGAGTGGTTGCAAAAGGCAGCCAAGGCAGGAGCCAGGGAGTCGATGTGGTCCTTGATGGTTTTGGAGGAACAGGGGTGAACCTGTTTAGACGAGGCTTTCATAGATCGGACTTGTCTGGAAACCTCATCAGCAGAAAAAGGTGGAAAAGCAGAGAAGGAGGGCGGAGGGGAGGCTGCAAGAGAGCAAGAGGAAGAGCCGGGAAGAGAGGGAGGGAGGAGAGAGGAGGAGAGCGAGGACAGGATGTCCTGAGTTTTTGAGATGAAGTGCGAGGCCAGTGCGGTGCAGAGGGCCTGGGAGGGGACAGGAGAGGTAGAGACTGCAGCAGGGTTGGCCAGCTCCTTGCAGATTTTAAAGAGTTCGGCCGAGTTGTTAGATGCCTCAGAGATGCGGGCTTGGATAAGGGCTCTCTTCTTGGTGAGAACGGAGAGCCGGTATTGCCTTTGGAGCAGGCGGCAGGCCAGTTTGTCAGAGGATGAGCATGAAGCACGCCATTTCCTCTCTGCCACCCTGCACTTGCGTTTTAGGGTGACGAGATCCGAGTCATACCAGGAGTTACATTTGGCTTTGGGCTTCAGGCGGATTCTCATGACGGGGGCAAGGATATCGAGAGTATCAGATATAGAGGAATAGAGGATGGAGAGGGCTGTGTCAGGGTGGGAGTCAGCCGAGGGGGGAGGAGGGGGCGAGAAGGTAGCAGCGAAAGCCTCAACTGACACGCGCTTCATGGGTCGGATGACCGAGAAGGTGGGTGGCAATGACGAGGGTGGCTTTGCCTGTGGGGTAGGGAGGGAGAGGTGGGAGGATAGGAGAAAGTGATCACTCCAGGAGAGAGGAGTGGAGAGAGGGAGGGAGAGGGGAAGGTCAGAAGAGATCAGAGCATCAAGAGTGTGCCCTGCAGAGTGAGTAGGCCCAGACGGGAGGATAGAGAGTGAGAGAGAGTTGCAGAGTTCGCGAAAGAGACCAGTGGGGGGACAGGAGGCATCGAGGTGGATGTTGAAGTCACCGAGAAAGAGGAGTTGGGTGGTTGAGGACAGGAGTGAGGAGGAGAGGTCAGCCCACTCAGAGAGGAAGGATGAAATTTGACCAGGTGGCCGATAGATAGTAGCCACGGTAAGGGAATGGCTAGGAGAGAGAGAGAGTCGGCAGACAAGACATTCAAAAGAGGAGTAGGTCTGCGTAGGAGTGACAGTGGCAGGAATCCACTCAGGGAAGATAAGGGCAACACCACCCCCTGAGCGGTTTGGCCTAGGCATGGAGAGGATCTTGTAGCCGTCAGGTAGGAGTGTGTCGAAGCTGGTGGCAGAGCTGGCAGTGAACCATGTCTCAGTGAGACCGAGGACGTCGAGGTCCAGTTCCTCAAGAAGGCGACAGATATCAGAGGAGTGCTTGATGGCAGAGCGAGAATTTAGAGTGGCAATGTGGAGAAGGTTGCCACCCTTGAAAAACTTCCGGGGAGGGGTACAGATCAGAGGTGCGCCCTGCGGAGGTGTTAGAGAAGGAGTTGAAGAGGGAGCAAGAGAAGGGGCAGGGAGGGAGGGGAGAGGCAAGGTAGCCGAGGACAGAGGAGGGGGGACAGCGGGAGCGGAGAGGAAGTTGATGAGGCGTGGGAAGCGTCTATCAAAGAGGTGAAGGTTGGCCTGCGGGCCTTGGACCAAGACGGTCCCGTTAGCATAGACATTAATGATGGCCTTAGAGGAGTGGAAAGGGGCCAAGAGGACATCCCAACGGGTGCCACCATTAATGGGAGAGGAGGAGAAAGGAGAGAGCACAGCGACCATGTGAGGGGTCCATAGGTCAGGTGAAGGCACGAAAAAGAGAATGTCAGTAAGAGTTTCCCTGGAGCAGGCGCTCGTGTAGGTGTCAGCGATAGGGAGGCCTGGGTTGGAGACCAGGATGTCCTTTTTAAACTTTTTCCTACCAGATTTAGTGAGGAGAGCAGGATAGTCAATAGAGAAGCAGTTAGAGTAGATAGGCGAGATAGAGAGCACCATGGAGAAGGAGGGGAGGCGGATGACACGAGTATGCAGACAGGAAGTGAGTGGAGGGCACTAGTTTACCACAGTGCAGAGCAGAGAGTAATGCGTAATAGGTCAGGGCCACCTAAGTTTGAGAATCCTGCGAGGGGAGAGAAGCACCCTAGTTTACCAATAAAATGGAATAGGGGGGGCGAGGCATCATGCGGATGAGGTGAACAAGGTGAGGAGGGGTGGGCCGGAGAACAGGTGGAACTGGCGCCTGGCGTCCCCTGCGGACACCTGCAGACACACAGGGAGCCGCACTGTAGGAGTCGCCCTTGGCCTGGGGCCCTTTGCCCGGCAGCCCCTGCGGCTGAGGGCTGCCCAGGAAGGGGGGAGGTTATAGGCAGGGAGAGGAAGGGGGGGGGTGTGGGCGGGCAGGGAGGCGGGGAGGGAGAGGAAGACCAGGAAGTGGGAGGGGGGAGCAGGAGGAGGCCAAAAACACCGCGCTAGGAGCGCGAACAACAAACAATACTCCAAAATAATCTGGTTAAAAAAAGTGGTAAAATGAAAAGATGAATTAACTAGTTTTACATTGAACGACATAAATAGTACAAAATGAAGATAATTTAAATTAAGTTGAATTTTTTCAATAAAAGGCATTCTGTCCAAAATCATTTGTTTTAACAATGTTTTTGGTTTCTTGATTTATTAGAATGTTGGCAAATCCATCTACCCCTCCAGCTTACCTCCGCTCCCCTTCACTTGCACCTACCTAATTTCTATTCTTGAAAGTGTACTTTGTAAATGGTGGAAAACCCCCAGTCCATCTGTTCCCAAGCGCCCTTTCAACACTCCTCTAACCTCCTTGCATGTTTTAAACAACAGCATTTCTGTTGTGTCCTGTTTCGTGATATTTTTCATTTAAATGCAACTATTCTGCATATTTTTGCTTTCGTCATATTTGCCTTAGTTTTCATTTAGTTATTTTTACCACTGTTTTCACTATTTTTCATTTTTAGTTATTTTACCTGTGTACTAGTTATTCTCTGTAGTGTACATTATGTTCCCGGGACCTACTATCTTTTCCTCCATCCATTCTTCCTTCCAAACAGGTGGGCCAAATCTGCCTATATGGGTAAAAACCCACTTGCAAGTGCTTAAGGGAGTGTTGCTTGCCACTGGAAGAATGCATTATTCTTTAATTTGCTTGCTGTACAGAAAGGTCCCAGTACTTCCCTCCCGCACCTCTGGTAAAACATGTTCTTCAATTTAATTGTGGGAAAGGGACTACAGATAAGGAGTTCAGGAGTCACATTGGTGAACAATGTATACTAACTTGGCGTGGCTTCTGAAGACATACTTAAATGGTGCTCAGAGGTCGCTCTTTATGCTTTGTCTTTTAAAATGCGTATGCAAGCATTCCCAACCAGCCATGAAGGAGGGATTTATGGTCTTCGAAGTATAAATAAATGTTCACTCACAGTACTTTTCCCGGTGTTTTGATGCTGCTTGTCTGGTTAGAAGGCCTACTGTGGGTGAAGTGCAAATTCAGTCTTGCCTTATTGTCTAGGCATTTGTGGCAAGACAAACTGTCGGTTCACCTTTAACTCTTTTTAGCCTTTTTTATTAATTGTCGCTTTTCTAACCTGTCTCTCTTTTTTCACAGCTGACTTATGACTACCAGTTTGATTTTGAAGACGATCAACATAAGATTCCGTGCCACTGCGGAGCCTGGAACTGCAGGAAATGGATGAACTAAACTTTGCAATTTTGCAACAGTATGAAAACCTCTCCCTGGCCACACGTACCTGACGTGCATGCTGGCCATGGCTGCTTCATAGACCTTTCCAATGCTGATGGGTCAGGAGCAAAGCCGTGAGCTGGTGAGGGCTTGGCTGAAGTCCAAGATGGACCCCATCCTACTTGGTTAAAAGCTGGAGAGCCGGTGCCCGCCCTACTGGGGTATACAAAGGATCGCTAAGCTGCTCCAAGAGAAGAGTGGCCCAAGAACCTGGAATGCTGCACTAAACTATGTTCCTGACCTTCAGAGGTCAGGTCAGCTTGGGGTCTCACCCCAGCACATAGAGGATACAGGGCACAGAGGTGAGATGTCGGCCAGTCAGTGCAGGCCCTATCCGAGAGTTCTGGCAATCCGTGGTCCTCATTGAGGCTTTGGGTGTAACCTACAAACCCTACTCAATGGAGGATGTCCTCTGCGGATGTGTCCATGTGTAGCAGAGAAGACTTTCTTGAATGATGGATTTTATTTTTACTCAAAACCAACAGAACATTTTGATACAAAAAATACAAATACATAAAAAGAAACTCTTCAGCCCTGCAATTACCAACAAAGAATTTGAGATATAGTAACTCAAATCTAGCACGACAATCCCTGGACTAAAGCACGAAAGTAGTTTCTATGGAGTGAGACACTTGTGAGAAGGAGTGAACGCGAGTACACGAAGCACCTGAACCCGTACCTACCTCATTCTACCTGTTGTACGGTTTATATGTATGTGTGTGTGTGTGTGTGTGTGTGTGTGTGTGTGTGTGTGTGTCTGTCTGTCTGTCTGTCTTGCCCTCTCTTCCAGCTCCTGTTCCAGAAACCAAGGAGGGGGAAGTGGTGTTGGTGTTGCACTGCTTGCTGATTTCCCAGCTCCACTGAAGAGGGAGCCGTCTGGGCGTACTATCGTCCTTGGCAGTGATTTTGGTGAGGGGGTTAGTGGTTTTTTCTCTTCAGACTGAATTAAGCACTGATGCAAGCCACTCATCTGCAATGCATTGTGGGCTCAGATGGTGGGCCTCAAGCACTTTCTCCTGGTGTCCTGAAACACTCACCATACCCAAGTAAAAGCTCTTTCTGAACCGCTGTCCCACTCAGGCTCATGCATGTCTGATAGTTTCTCCTCAAGTGCCCCTCCCCATCTATCAGAACATTATGTTCTCCAAGTGTCCGAAGATAGTTGCAGTGGTGGTGGGTGACTGGACAGGGGTAGTTGATTTTAGTACGTTGGGCCTTTGCTGCATCCACTGCAGTATTTCTTGCTCTTCCACCCAACTGAAGCTTCAGGCTGTAAACATCTCATCTCTGTATGTATGTGCTCTTCCAGCCTATAAGGGATCGATTATTTATCTATTTATAATACATGTAATATATTTTATAAAGTGAAATGCGGGACTGCTAAATTGTGTTCTCTGATTGGCTGGGTATTATGGGAGAGCACTTGAATCCTGGGCTCTGAATGGTTGAAGGCATTTGTTAAGTTGTTTTCAAAGCTGTGATTTTAGAAGACAAGTAAAGAGTTCTTTTTAACACAAGGTTTCTTGCAATCTGCAGGAGGTAATCCGAGTATAATTACAGTTTGGTCTCTAAACAATTGACAAACAAAAAGGACTACTGTAATTCAGGTATGGGCGCCAGGCCTACCTTTGGGGGTAAGGGCAATGCTATGATCTATAGATGCATAGTAATGCACAAGACGGTTACACCCTTTCCACCACTTCACTTTTCTGCAGACAGACCCAGTGACTAGGCATACAAATGGGATCATGACCTTTTTCTCCTAATGGAGTTATCCTTCAGTTTGGCCCATTCACCTTTCCTTGTTTGCAGAATTCTGCGTATTAACTGCATTTGTTTCCCCTCCTCTTGCCATTATCACTGTTCTGCGCCATCCCCAGGACTCAGAAGAAGCTAAGGGTGCAGGTCTGTAAGTTGGGGTTGGGGTGGGGGTGGGGGTGGGTGGGCTAACGCAGGGCTGCAGGACTCAGACCCAGTGTGAGTGAGAGCTGCTGTTTGATAATTAAAGCTGCTTCCGCAATTGTTAATAGCTGCAAATCTGTACAAAAATGTATTGTAAATAAGACAAAGTTGTGTAGAAAGGACATTTTTAACCAATAAAACCACTGGACTCGATTTTAAGTCTGCCCATTTTCAGCAAGTGGCTCATTATGTGTTCTGCTCTCGTTTTGCGAGACTGAAGAACTTGCCAAGACCCCAGGGGGTTTTCACTGCCTGTATCACAGCAGAGGTGGGAAGAATTGAACAACTTTTAGATTATGGTAGATATAAAATAATGTAGATTTTAGGCAAGTCTATATAGTTTTTAATTTTTATACAAAAACTGGTTTCCCCGCCTCCCCCAAGCTTAAGTGATTTTGTTTTGATTTTCAGTTCTCTGCCTGTATATCTGCTTTCACTCCTGTTCATATTTTGTTTCTTTTTACACTCACAAAGAAACTCGTTTTTGTTTTTACAATCTTACAATAACATTTCCCCCCCCCATGGACAGCATAGAATTCCAAGAAGCTGAGTTTATTTTGTGTTGTGAGCACTCTGTACAGAAAGACTGTTCTTTGTAACAAATAAAATTATTCCTTTTTTAAAAAAAGTAAAAATAAAAATGGTATGTGGCATGTTTTTATTTGCTTTACTCTCTAAAAGGAACTAGCAAGGCGATTAGTTTTGTGCTGTTTTTAGACCCAAAATGCATGTTTGATGTTTGCAGGTATCCCCTGACTTGTGAATGTCATGATTCGCATATTTACACGCACCAAAACACAGTTTCAACGTTAACACCCAAGTCAGGGTATACACGTAGCACTTCCCCTTTAATGGATTCTCTTAAGAAAAAGAAACCTATGCAAGAAAGCCTGGACGAAGAGGTGATTTTCCGTCTACACGCTACTCCTTCTTGTGGAGCTTGAACAAAAAATGGATTTGAACAAACGCTAGGTAAAATCGTCTCTTTCCTGGACTATTTTTAGTCAAATATCCTATAAAACATAAACGTGTTGTAAAGCAGAAGGAGGTTTCACCTAAAATAACTAGAATACATTATGCACAGACTTATGAGGAGCCCATATTTGAGATTGACGCTGATGATGAGGAAGATCAATTGGCAGAGGAAGACCTATGCACTGAGCCAGAGGACTATACTGTGCCATCCCCAGACAACATGGATGATCCTGTATCTTCATCACCCATTGATGTTCTGATTTTGTATAATGCAGTTCTTAAAAAAGCAGTCTTATTCAAAATCGACACCCATGAGTCTGAAGAGGGCACAGATTTCATTGATTGCATTCTCAAGAAGAAAAGGCAAATAGGTCAATAGGTCCTTTTTAATACACTCCGTTAAAAGGAGATAAACACCATCCCTGTCAAAGCAAGCTCTATAAATAGGAGTCATTCCACGCATTGAGAAGTGTTTCAAGCCAGCACCTACAGACCCTCTTTATTAAAGGGCATCTAAAACCGGATTCTGCAGTAGTTACTACTACCTGTAAAAGAGCTAACAATCCCTTAGTGTCAAGAGATTGCACCTTAACGTATGTCTTAATAAGGATGCTTGTGGCTGAACGGTGCTTGCAGTCACCATGGCAGCCACAGCAACCCAGAAGTGGGGACTGATTCTTGGCCCTGCCAAGAGGATGTAGAGCAAAAGTCATGGGGAACAGCATTTTTAGGGAAAAGACCTGCCGAATGCAGCGGTATGCAGGTCTTCCAATCAAATTCCTTTGCATGTAATACGAGCGCTAAAAGAGCAGGGTCCAGGATAAGGGAGGCACTTCAGGGTGGTCGAGAAAGGAGGAACTGAAGAGGACCACAGCAGATGAGGGCAGAAGGGAGAACGCCAGGCAGGTAATCGTGCAGGAGAGAGGACACTGAAAAGAAATTACTGTACTGCAGTAAGGGAACTTTCTGATGCTTGTTAATATGCGTGGAATCGGATGCTGTGCATATAGTCCGACATCTAGTGGAAATAGCAGAGTATTGCATCTTTCTTTCGAAGATCGAAAGGGGACGTCAACATGGTCGTGAATGTAACACGATCAGTGACGTCTAGTGTACCCAAAATCCCTCACCCGTTGAGGTCTCTCGGATTGTTTTTTTTCTGCCCAACTAGTTGGTCGCCTCGTGCAGAGCTTGCAAGAGTTGATATTGCTCAATAATTACTTCTTTGTCCCACGACGTGGGTCCAGTCTTTGACTACTTCTCTTCGATGACTGCTTCAGGTGACAATAGATCTCCTCTTCAACGTGGGGTTCTCGATCAACGAGAAGTTCAGTCTAGACCCCAGCCTAGTCACAGTTTCAGAGGCTCTAATTCGGACCAAAGACTGCATCATCTTTCCCTCCAACGAGAGGGTTCAAAACATGCTGTTCCAGATCCCTCTCTATGTAGCCAGTCACGAGGTGACAGTACACAAAGCCATACGACTGTTAGGGATAATGGCCTCCTGTATCTACCTAGTTCCAGATGCACGTCTGCCCCATGAAAGAGTGGCTCTTGAACCAATGGTGTCAGGCCCGTGGCCAATGGGAAGATCTAGTGGTTGTCTCTGCAGCCCTCGTTCATTCTCTGCAGTGGTGGTCAAGGGAAAACCTCCTGCAAGGGAAAACCTTCACCACCCCCGCATTAGAAGCCACTCTCACCACAGATGCAACTCTGACCGAGTGAGGGTCTCACTTCCTTCATCAGATGGCGCACAGCGTGTGGTCTCCAGCGGTAGCATCCAACCACATAAACGTGTTGGAACTGCTAGCAGTGTTCAAGGCCCTGAAGGCATTCCAACCACACCTCCAGGGAAGACTGTTTTAGTCCTCACAGACAGTACTATGGCCATGTATTACTTAAACAAACAAGGGGGCACTCACTCTCCAGGGCTGTCCAAACTGCCGCAGAACATATGGAAATGGGCTTTAAAACCAAATATATACCTCCTGTCACAACACGTTCCAGGGGAACTCAGAATCTTGTGGCAGACATACAAGTGGCAATTGCACAAGGACATTGTTCTCAACGTCTTTGCAGTGTGGGGGATTGACTAGTTAGCAACTCTGGAGAACGCACAATGCCCAGATTATGCCTCCAGGTACCCTCAGAACTGCTCCAAGGGGAACAGTCTCTGGATAACATGGTCAGGGAAATGTGTCTACGCTTCCCCTGCCCCCCACCCCCCCCTGGTTCCCTTGCTCAACAGGATAATGCACAAGATGCACCAAGAACCAGTAAGGATGTGGGCCCGCCAACCTTGGTTCTCTCATCTCATGGCAATGTCAGTCTCGTCTCCCAGGAAGTTGCCATACCCTTACAACATGCTGTCGCAAGACAAGGGGAGACGCTACATCCATGCCCTCAAACTTTCAACCAGCGCTTTGAGGCCATACCCATGTTATATAGAGCGCTATATAAATAACATAACATGCCCTCAAACTCTCAAATTAGCAGCCTGGCTCCTGAGGTCACAGAGTTTGGCACCTCCAACTCCCTCAAAGATGTAAGGACATACTACGGGAAGCACGGAAACCGAACACCAGACATTCCTACTCCAGCAAATGGAAATGCTTTGTCATCTGTTGTAATGGCAAAAGCATAAATCCTATTGAATGCACACAAACACATACTGTCTTGTGCATAACTCACCTGCTAGTTTCAGGCCTGGTTTTCAATTCCCTAAAAGTCCACTTGGCTGCACTTTCAGCATACACCCCAGAAGAATATTTCGTGTTGGAAAATTCCAGTAATTAAAGCATTTATGGAAGGGGTAAAAAGACTTCATCCCTCTATTTTCAACCCAGCTCCCGGGTGAGACCTAAATGTTGAATTTACCAGACTAATGGGGCCTCCCTTTGAACCAATGCACAAGGCTAGCCTTAAAGCACTTGCCTACAAGACTGCCTTCTTGATGGCGATCACATCAATAATGAGAGCTGGAGAACTGCAAGCCCTTTCAGTTCAGGACCCATTCGTCACGATTCACAAGGATAAGGTGGTCCTGCACACTCACCCACGTTTTGCACCTACATTTATTTCAAAGTTCCATGTGAACCAGTCCATAGAACTACCCACCTTTTTCCAGAACCCCACTAACGTGGCAAAAAGAAGCCTCCACACACTAGATGCGAGGAGAGCGGTTATCTATTAATTGGAAAAGACAAGGCCACTAAGAAAAACAAACCAGTTCTTCATTTCAGTGGCAGCTGGTAGAGAAGGGAACCCTGTCTCTAAATCAGCTATTTCAAAGTTGATCGTAAACTGCATCACACTGTGCTACACTCTTGCCATGAGAGATCTGCCCTTCACGCCAAGAGCACTTTCTACTCTGGGCACAGGGGCTACCACAGCATTCACTAGAAATGTTCCTCATGCGTCCATTTGTAAAGCAGCAACCTGAAGTTCTGTACACACCTTTACACAACACTACTGCCTAGATACACACTCTAGGTCTGATTCTCAGGTGGGACAAGCGCTGCTAAGACATCTCTTTGCTACTGTTCCTTCTCACATCCCACCATTATCTCCGGGTACTGCTTGCTAGTCTATGCACAGCATGTGATTCTAAGCAGATTAACAAGCATCGGAAGGCATGCATTACTCACCGTAATAGCATTTCTGATGATTGAATCTGCTTCAATCTCCTCATGGAGTGGAAGGAAGTGGAGTGGAAGGAACAATGGCATCTTACACCTTCTTTTATGTACTCATGCTGACTATAAGGCTCCCACACGGCAGAAAAAACACAATCGGAGGGACTTCTACTCACACCCATGTCGACGTCCCCTTTCCATCTTTGAAAAAGAAAGATGCAGCTCTGCGATTTGCACTAGATGTCGGACTATATGCACAGCATGTGAATCTAAGCAGATGCGATCAGAAATTCTATTACGGTGAATAATGCATGTCATTGCAATGCGCAGCTCACTTGGTATTCTCCTTTGAAATAGGCAGCCCTCCTCGTCTGTGCTGCCAAAGAGATGTCAGCATGCCCAGTAGCGTATTGACGTGGTCCACCATGATGGACTGGGAAGTGTTGCCAGCGTTCCTATAGGGACCATGTAGCGTGTCCAAGGCTGCTGCATTGAAGCATGACACCATTTCCCTGTCCAGCTCGGGTCTCACCTGGTTTCCAGTGAAAAGACCAATGAAATCTTTGGAATATTAGGAGCCTGAATGTTCCAAGCTGGTTACCAGGAACGCTCACTAAGGGGGTAGCTTTTCCAGTTGATGAGATATTGTAGAGGTCCCCGATGATAATGTGTCACATAGGCAATCCCCCTTGTATTCAGGACTGGAGTCCAGAACAACCAGTGGTGGAGGATGACTAGGTTTGCGTGAACCTGGAGTGGCAACAAAAGGTTTGAGTAAAGAGTGAAACACTATGTATTCTTTTCCAAGTTGCCGGTAAAGGCAACAGGATCAATACATTTAGAGATTCAGAATGGTCCATAATACTGGGGTGAAAACTTGGACATCTTCAACCTGACTTGTAGATGACGTGATAACCACACACGATTGCTAACTTTCTATTCCGGAACATGACATTTACAATCAGCAAAACGCTTTGTGAGCGTGCTTTCTGAAGATTCTTAAATGCGGTTTTGTGTGTTGTGCTGTGTTTTGATGATGGGGGTAAACGGAGTGGGTGGATTCTGTAGGTGCAAAAGAAAGGGCTCATGCCTAAAGAGACATGGTAGGTATTGTACGAAACTCTTTTGTGGTATTCCATGTAAACAGAAAATATCAGAGATAAACACTTTACTCATTTTGTTGGCAGTAGCAAGTTTTTATTAAAAGGGGAGAAGTGGGCCAATTAAGAGTAATTGTCCACTGTGACCATGATAACGGTAAAACTGTTAGAGGGAGTTGGGTCCACAACAAAGTCTTAACGAGATTGCCCATATGTTTGCCTTGATATGTAGATGGGGTTGGATGCCACGTAATGGATAATGTCCTTTTCCAAGAACAGCCACCAAAAATACCTCTTAATTAGCTCCTTAGTGCCACGTATTACACAATGTCCTGCAATAGGGGTCGTGGCATATCATCCGTCCTTCTAATTGAAGTTTTTTAGAGGGAAGATATAAAGCAGAACCATGAAACAGAAGACCAGAAGATTCTTGGAGTCCGATGGGACGGGTATTGAGAGGACCAAGATCTTGTAAAATAGCATGTTTGAGACGCTGAAGGAAAGAGTCCACTATTGCAACAAAGGCTTTGAGGGAGGGGGGGACATTTTAGTATTCCTGTTGAAGAGTTCTGCACAAACACCTGTGCTTATGCATAAGGCATCATCAATGACCTTTTGAGCGCCCAGGTTATAAGTAAAGAGCCTGTCATAATGTTCGAATAAGTGAGCCCATCTGGCCCGTCCACTATTCCGGCACTCAAGTTTTGTAGGTACTGTGTTTCGCTGGTTGGTACTCACCAGAGTGGGCAACTGAGCACCCTACAAAAGATAACTGGCAGATATGATGATCTTTCACCAACACAGAATAGTTCTTTTCGGTGGGAGTTAAGCTCTTCAAATAGTAAGCCTGAGGATGTTCCAAGCCATCTGCTTGTACTTGCTCAAGGACAGCTCTGATGCATGATCAGCATCATCAGTTTCCAAAATGTATCCCTTGTTAAGATTAGGTTGGCATATAACAGGACCTGAGGTTAAGTGTTTTTTGAGCAACAGAATTGCCTTTTGTTACCAAAGAAATGGTACATTCTTTTTCGGTAAAGACGTGCTGTGCAAAACGATTTGAGAGAAGAGTGGTATAAATTTGCAATAAATGTTCGCTAGTCTTAAAATTATCTTCTTAACAGACCGGGGGGCTTCCCAAGCCAATATGGCTGTATTTTCTTTGGATCCATGGATCCTCTGTCGACAGGATATAACTCAGGTAGGACCTTTCAGTGACCACGAATACACTTCAACGGTTTAGCTCGTAATTGGATCACCTTCAGTTTCCTGAAAACTTCTCGCGCGTGATCATAATGCTCTCTTTATGCTGGTAATAGATTAGGATGTCATCAAGATAGACTATGACGGTATGAAGGTGGTCTGAGAACAAGTGATCAACAAACCTCTGGCAACCGGGGTATTTGTTTTGATTTCGTCGTTGTTAAAGACCGACTGGTTCTTTATATTCATTGGTTATCGGGCAATGCACTGAAGGCAAATCATTTCTTCTGAAAGATGTAGTGAACTGAACAATGTCCATGTCAGTAGTAAGGCAATTGGATACACAATGTTCAGAACCCTAAAACAGGCTGTTATTTCCAATTAACATAAGGTTTATCACCTTAAGCCACAGCATGCCAATATGATGTGATAGGTGGTAGTCTGAATCAGATCAAAGGACTGTGTTTCATGATGATGGTGAATCTTCAAAGAAAGAGGTATAATGTTAGCTATGATAGGTCCTCCTTCCCGAGGGCGACCATCAACCCCCTTAACTGGTAATACATATTCCTTTTGTTGGGTAGGCAGGTTCTGTGGTCTGTAAGGAACTCGTGGTGGCAACAGTAAAGACAGACACAAGTGATCACAGTTCAAGGGTGTTTATTAAACTGTATATGCAGGTTGGAAAATGCCTAATCTAAACTTAAATCTAAGATCGGAGCAAGCTACGACTGTTATATAATAAGGCATTGCTAGTGGTAAAAAAAAGCAGAAAGAACAAACCCCTAAACAAGCTCAAGGACCGGATGTAGATACTAGCGAAGAGATGCATTGCTATGGGATGGAAAAGTACCAAAAGCCCAAGTGTGGCACTGTGGTGAATAAGTGGGTGACAGCGGAATCCGGGACATGGAAGAATGCACTGCGAGAACAGAAGCTAGACACCAGGGAAGACTTAAACCAATGGGTGCCATTATTTACTCCAAGAGAGGAAGACGCCACCAACGATGAAGCAGGTAGCCTGTGAGCGAAGTCTGGTAAAGGCAGAAATGAAGGACAAACAGTGGTCTTGGGAGGGAGAGGAGGGCAGGGAGTTATATGTGCAAATCATAATTGACGCATTGATAATGTAACCAGTTTGGTTGATGTTTAAAATTAATAAACATATTTTTTTTAAAAAGGCATTGCTAGTGGTGTCTTGTCAACAAAAAAAAGGCCTATACTAAAAAAGATTGCCAACCCTTACAACTAAATACAGAAATAGTGTAGGATAGTGTTCACAAAAAAGAAAAGTGTTCACAAATGAAGTCAGGATGTGGTAGCCGCGGGGGGTCTCCCTTCCCCACATTTTGAGCACGGGACAAGGTGGGATCCTGAGCGCACAGCACACACTCAAGCTTTCCCAGCATGAGACTATAGTTCTGTTCTCAAGTATCAGGACCTTTGGTGCGTAAGTTTCCTTTCTACCAAAAGTCTCTTACCTCCGAGGACCTGATGGGTTAAAAAATAACAAACATAAAGTTCCTTTCCAAGGTATGTTTGGTGATGACTTCACCCCTGGGTCCTCCTATTCCGGGCTCAGACCCTTCTCGAATGTTTGCCAGCCTCCGTCGGCTTCAGTACGACATTCATGTGTCGTCAGGGGATGGCTTTTCACCCCTGCATCCCCCTCTTTTGGGCTCAGACCCCTCTCGAACGTTAGCCTCCCTCTGTCTGGTTTACTATGGTTTTTTCCAAACTATTTCAACTGTTGCATTCACAAGTTTTAATATCTTTTTAAACAATTCACTGTGGACCTCCCTATGTTGGGTTCACTCGTGTCAACACAATGTTCTTTTTGATTTTATCACTTTTTGGGATTCATCTCACTTAGCTTTCCAATGGTTTTTCGGTCAAAGACTTTCGACTGTACAGTGGATTTTGCTACACCCATGTATGACCACTTTGACCTTTTCCTTGAGGCTCCCCTAAGGCCTTCTGGTATCGGTAGTTTCAACAAAAGGGAGATCAAACAGTGTCTCTAGTAAGCACCCACGTGGTGCCGGACCCCTCTGCAGCTAGTTTTCCCCTAATTTGTTAACAGTTCTTTGAACTTTCCTTCATTTGCCATTTGCAACTTTTGTTCAGCACAGTTCGGTTTCTTATCGGTTCTCCCCTCGACTCACCAGCTGTGATGAACCGCTTTGCTTTTCTTGTCTGTGTCTCTCTGGAGTCAAGGCCAGTACCACGGTAGCAAGCGTCTCTCCCTGTCCTGCTTATCAGTGTAAGAGGGCTCCGTACACCATTGACATCTGCTGCAACACACGCTAGCTATCGTTCATGGTTTTACGATTCCTTTTGTGGATGCTTTGCGGTTCTGGGTTGGAAAGGGCAAGGTCGCTTCTCTCCTTGTAGCCCCTTCGGTTCTCGCCGCCTTTCTCCTTCTCTTGAACTGCCGTACTTGGATAGCTGTCTCGTCATGATATGATGTGGCATTTATAACGTGCCTATACACAAGAGTTTCTTCGCGCAACAAGAAGGCAGAAACAAGGGAGGACAAAATGACGATCTTACTAGACTGGGAAGAGGAGATCGGAGAAGTGCCAGGGGGGAGGGGAAGTGCAGTTAACTCTCAAGTGCAGCAAGCATATGGCTCTTAGGTGCAGAGAGAAGGCACTGTAGGGTTGCAGATACAGACCCTTAAGTGCTGGGGAGCACGGAGGCAGTGCGAGGGCAACTGGACAGCCTGGGCCAGAGTTCAGAGGGTGACCAGTGCGTGGAGCAGTCAGGTGCATCAGCAGGGGAGAGAAAGCGTAACTGAAAAGGAAGGTCTTGAGTTGCTTCCGGAACCAGAGGTGGTTCTGCTCAAGTTTGAGAGAGGCAAGGGAGGCTGTTCCAGAGGGTAGAAGGTTGTGCATTCTGCCTTGCTCATAGTGTGCTCTTGTGCTCCACCTTTTATCCCTGCAGGGGAAGGAAAAAGGCTGTTGTGTGTGAAACAAATCTGGTGTTAGTCCGGTGTCTTTGGTGGTGTAAATGTGTTTGTGTCTGAAAAGTGGGAGTAGAGTGTCCGAGTATCTACATGGTAGGATGGGGAAAACGTGTTATAAGAAGGGGGATACTGCGTCTCCACCCGGCAGTGTTGCACTTCCACTCCCCTAGAATCCCCAATCCAAGTGATCCTCCCTCACTGGCCCTCCCTCAAGAACTGGATCCATTAGCGATGGCTGTGTCCTGGCCACCTGGATGACGGATCCCCGGGGACTAGTCAGGGAGACACCTTCAGGTTTCTCACAAGTCCTTAGCCCAAATGTTGTCCATAAATACTTGTGCTGCCCCTGTGTCAACCAGGGCAATGGTTTCTATGTGTGGTGTAGTTGGGCAGGATAAAATAACTCTAACAAGCAGTGTGGTGTCAGATTTAGGGTTGATGCCAGTGGTTGTATAACAAGGGATGGTACACCTTCTCCTGTACCTACATTGCTTCTAAGACGAGAGGTGGCCTTTCCCTGATGCCTTGGCGAAGCAAGAGGACAGGTACGGAGTAGATGCTCAGCTGAGCCACAGTACATACAAAGCCCTTCGTTCCTGTCGGTTCCTTTCTTCTTCCAACAAAGTGCCTTTTGCTGTTCTGATTTACATGAGTTCTGTGGTGTCATTTTCTTTAGTAACTGGAGGGGGGAAAGGAATGAGGTACACTTCACATTTTCTTTCAGCCTCCTTTCCTGGATCCTAAAGTCAATTTGCAAGGCCAACTTGATCAATTCCACTGAAGTACGGGGCGAGCCACACAAACAATTTAGTCTTTAAGCTCATCGTTCATCGTCCAAAAAAAATGGTAATGCAAGCTTTTTCAGGCTAACCAGTAGTCTGGGCTATTTGTCCAAATTTGGTTGCATAGGTCAAGGTATCTAATGAACCTTGTTTGAAGTCCATCAACATATCTTGGCTGATATGCCAGCTCAGATCTATCAAACATGCCTTTAAAAGCAGTAATTAAGGCAGCATAATTATCTAGGATAGGGTCCTGGGCTACTACCAGAGTTGTAGCCCAGGCCAGGGCATTTGCTGTAAATTGAATTATAACAAAACCTACTTTTGCCCGGTCATTGGGAAAAGCAGTCTGCCGGAAGGAAAACGTAACCAACCGGGCATCCAGAAATACCTTTAGCTTCGTTGGGTTCCCATGAAACTTCTCAATTGTTGAATGGACGGGGGAAGGGCCTGAGCCGGCACAGGGTCCCTAGTTAACGGAGCATGTCGAAGTAAGGAGTTTTCTGTCCTCACTTGCTGCATTTCTGCAGACCATCCCTGGACAGTATTCACCAATTCTTGAAACCTGTCATTTTGTTTCCAGATTCGTTAGGTGTTGCAATCTTTCATGATCACGCCTTACCTTATGTCTTAACAAGTGTTAGGCAAGATTGTATGCAGTACCCTTTGCGTGCACTACAACAAACCTGACCTCCTGGCAATAGGAACCCAACCTTTGGTAGAAGTCTGTACTACACTGGTTGGTAGCCTAATGGAGCAGCCAGGCTTATCTCAAGAGGGGTCAATGTGAGCTGTAGGGGAGTTGCACAGAGATTCACAGTGACGAGTATCCAAATAAACACTTATACACAAGTTTTCTTGAATAAACAATTATTAATGTATCTATCAGTCAGTTAGAGTAAGCCTTCTTCAGAAGGGAGCAATATAAAGCAACACACAAATACATTCCAAAAATATACACACTTAAGTTTCTAAATCAGTAAGTACCCTTTTGGGATGGGCCACAGACACAACCTACACACCCTCCGGTGACTTCAATAGCTAGGGTGCTGGGGACATGAATATATCACTGTTGTATTTAGAATAGCTTAGGAATGGGTAAAAGGAAAAGGTTATTCGAACATACAAGAGATTACAAATATTCTCAAGCAGGCAAATGCTTTCATTCCCCCCAATAAGAGGCATTCAGTGGAATAGGCTAAGCCAAAGTCAATGGGAAAAAGTCTATATGAGCTGAAGCACTTCTTTGCAGGTAAGTAAGAAAAGTCTTTGCACAATGTTTTAGAAGTCTTCTAAGAAAAAGAAGAATCAATGTAGGGCCACAAGCTGTTAGACTTGTGAGGGGTAGAAGATGCAAGCAACTCTACAACAAGAGGTAAGTTCTCTCAGGCTTTTCAGTACCTTTGTATTGAAGAAAAAGTGCAGCAGATGACTTATGTTCTGGGCCTCAGTCATGGGGACAAGAGGGAGGACTTCTGGGGACTCCGGCACTGCAATGGGACAGTCACCGCTCACAACTGGCAATCTTCAAACAAGGGGCTGTTCGGTGTTTCAGCTCCTTGCGTCTACCGCAAATAGCAACACAGCGGTTCCTGGCTGTCAAGATGGGCTTTCCTTGCTTGTGGGGTCCTGCACTCTGTTGAGGGTGCTCAG
The DNA here is from genome assembly GCF_040938575.1 of Ambystoma mexicanum. Taxonomy (NCBI): domain Eukaryota; kingdom Metazoa; phylum Chordata; class Amphibia; order Caudata; family Ambystomatidae; genus Ambystoma; species Ambystoma mexicanum. Next base: position 304,333,839 of record NC_090926.1, read on the forward strand.
GCTCGGACAGTCCTGCTTCCTGGGAGTCAAGAGTATCTTCCTGGAGCTCTTGGCCAGCTTAAAAGCAACGCACACATACTGGTGTTCCTCTCCTGGCTATTTGGTTTCCAGCAGCAACTCTGTTGACATTCAACCAGCTCCGAGAGGATGTCCAGGTTGCTTACTTTGGAGTTGATTGGTCCAACCAACTCAAAGGGAGAAGTCGTCCTTGCAGGAGATTCTCTGTCGATACGAATTTGGAGTTTCAGCACGGCAGCAGGGCTTCAGCGGGCAAACCAACGATCAAGGAGGTGCAGCAGGCATCCTCTTCAAGTTCTTTGGTTCCTTCGTTCCAGTGGTCGACTCTGCCTTCCAAGCCAAAAGCCTCACCTTTTATGCAACTTGCTCCCATTCATTCCAGCCTAGCTGTCAGTCACCCAGCAGGGTGGCAGTCCTTGCCGGACAGTCATCCGGCCAATCACTACAGAGTGCACTTGGGTCTCCTAGGAGACTAAAACATGGAGTTTCGGGCACCTTCCTCACTTCTTGCCCCCGCCAGACACTCTGGAGCCAGAGCAGGGTTTCACTCGTGAAGCCCGCCAAAGACAAAATGAACAGGGACCAAACCTGGTTTGGCGTGCAGAGTAAATCTCAATAAGGACCTTTCCACAAAGAAATGGCGAAAAAAAAAAAAAAAGACCAGGGCGCCATTTCGACAAAAATGGCACCCATGGGTGCTTTATCGAGGCTGCGAACGCAGCCTGTGTTAAAATCCAATAATGGTAGTAAAACGTAAACCACTGCCACCAGCCATTCAGTGAGGAAAGGGTAACATTAAAATGCTAGATGAGAAGCTAGACAAAGGAGATACTAGGTAACCCCTCCAGCACCCTATTTATTTGTATAGCTCACTAGCAGCCCAGAGGCATTGAGGCGCTGTTAAAGGAAGTTGTAAGTAAGCTTGGTTAAATGGTTACATATGACACAAGAAGTCTCTTGATTGAGGATACATTGGTAAAAAAAAAAAGACGTGAAAAGAAGACTTTCATGGTTAGCATACATTACAATCATTTGTGAGAGTGTTCTAAGAAGGTGCTAGCAACCCGCCACAATACGGCGAGATGTACATAGTGAAAGGTCAAACAAAAAGCTTTGTTATGATAGCTTTATGGAATACTAGGTGAGAGTCAATCATCCGTAGGTGAGTGAGAAGAGCATTCCAGTGTGAGGCGGCCATAGTGGGGAAGCTAGTGCCCCCAGCACGGACTCTTCGTGTCCTACGAGTGCTGATCATGTTGGTGTAGTCCTTTCTCAAAGGCCTAGAAGAGGTATGCTTGGCAATTCTTTGGACCAAGTAGGGTGGTGCCAGATCATGGAAACATTTATGCATGAGGGATAGGGGTTTTAAAGACCATTCTCTCTTTGACAGGGACTCATTAAGCTTGCCTTCTCACTTAGAGATGTGGTCTTTCTTTGAGATTCCTGTGGCAGTCCTAAGGGTGTTGTTCTGGACAAGTTGGAGTTTAGCCTCGTTTTTACAGGAGGTCCCTACAAGGAGGGCATTGCAGTAGTCTAGTATTGATCTGATTATTGCCCTAGCAATGGTGAGGCAATTCTGTAGAGATAAGAAGGGTCTGGCTGCATTGAGTACTTTGCAGTAATAGGCCGATGAGGAAACTATAGCGTGGACCTGTCTATCCATAGTCAGATTAGAGTCAAGGTGGACGCCCAGGGTCTTGACATATTGGGATATTATCAATATAATATGCAGCTATATTATCGATATGCCTATCCCATGGCGCCCCTCCTTACTTATCCGAAAAGATCACCATCAACTCATCTACTAGATCCCATCTGACCAACCAGATCTATGTACCCACCTTCAAAAGAAGTAAAGCCGGCGGATCCAGCTTCCAACACTTGGCACCCAAAAACTGTAACGTGCTACCCACTGCATTAAGAAATGAAAAATCCTACATCACTTTCTCCAAACAGCTCAAAACCCTTTTATTCAACTAACCTGTCTCATCACCCTCCAGTACACCTTTTACCGTATGGAATGCCTACCGCTGTAATGTATTCTTGTACCAAGTATTGTATTCAATGTACTCATCTGCTGTAATGTACCTTTGTACCAAGTGAGCATACTGCAACTGCGCCTCGATGCCCACGGGCAGATGAGCGCTATACAAATTCAAATAAATAAATTGTGAAAGACATGTATTGCTTGTCCAAATTCCCAAGTTGGTGGGTGATCCGATTAACAGAAGTTCGGTTTTCTCGCTGTTAAGGCATAACCAGTTATCTGCCATCCATGACTGGATCGTGGAGTAAATAGTAGTGAGGGTGCTCATGTCGGCATCATAATTACCTGTGAGTAGGATAAGCACCTGTGTGTCATCAGCGTAGTTGGTATATGAGATGCACAGGGCGTCAAGAATGCTGAACAGGGGCTTTGTGAACAAGTTATAGAGAGTGGGCGCAATGCAGGAGCCCTGTGGGACTGCATTTGACGTGGCATTTGCTGAGTCGGAGAAGACTTTCATGGCCCTCTCTTGTAGAAAGGATGTGATCCAGGCACATGCCTTAGGGAAATGTTCGATGCAGTAGAGAGATGGTGGCAGAGTGTGTTGTGATCCACCAGGTCGAAAGCTGCGGATAAATCAAGGAGCAAGAGGAGCGCTGGTTTGCCTGCATCTGAGGTCGTCCATTTGGGTTTTAAGGTCTAAGAGAGCCTTTTCCGTGTCACATCCCGGGTGGAAACCAGACTGCCGAAGGCTGAGACAGTTGTCTTCAAGGAATTTCTGGACTTGCAGGTAGGCTGCGCTGTTTTGTCCAACATTTTTAGTAAAAATGGGACAGTGGTAATGGGCCTGTTGTTCCCCGGAACCATTGGGTCGAGGGAACGTTTTTCTAAGGAGCGGGCGCACCAAGGCTTCCTTAAGTCAAGTTTGGACATGGCCAGACTGGAAGGATGCATTAATGAATGCGCTTAGGAAGGGGCTAAGGATGTGGGGCAGAATCTTTGATAAATTGGGCCGGACAGGCATCGCCCTTGCAGTTGAAAGGTTTAATTGATTTGAGCAGGGTGATGACTTTGGTCTCAGTCATATCTTTAAAGTCGAAAGGTGTGGAGGGATTCAACTCGGTGGCCGTAGGCGAGTTGCTGTGCAGGTTGGCTATTAGGTGCGTCCGTGCCTTTTGATGGCCTAGGATCTTAGTTTGGAGGTAATTCAGCTCATCTAGCATGGCAGACTGAATGCTATTGTACCAGTTTTCGTCCTTCAGTAGAGTGGGGGCTGGAGTGGACGGTTTTTCCAACTCCCTGAAGATGGTGAAGATTTCCTTCGACCCTGATTTAGCATTGTCAATCCTGGAATTGAATGAGGTGGCTTTAGCCTGGATTATATTAGCTTTGTACTCTTTGGAGATAGCCTTGAAGGCCCTCCTGGTGGCGTCAGTGGGGTTAATTTTCCAGGCTGAGAGTGCAAGCCTTTTCTTGGAGCATAGTTCCAACAGCTCCTGGGAGAACTAGGCGTTGGAATGTTTAACTTTCTTGGCTTTCTTTAAGGTGAGGGGAGCAATAGCGTCTACAGGTTGGGTGATGGTAAGTTTAAAGGCACTAGTGAGGGTGTCGGGGTCTTTGGAGAACGGAGGCTGGAGAGCAGGCACCATGTGGAAAGGTAAGTTGACGTGAGCTTCTGGTAAGGGCCTCTGGACACGGGATCATAGGATGAAGGGTCACTTTGTTGGTATTGAGGTCAAATTGAATATAGTGGTGGTCAGACCCTGGAATAGGAGTGATTGCAGTGATTCGAACCGCACAGTTATGGTGACTGATCCTTTGATGTGAGTAGGCTCAGAGATGATTTGGGGTAGCATGGTAATATTTAGGGTCATTAAGGCCTAGATTTAGGTCACCCAGGAGCAAGATTTGAGAGGTCTTTTTCAGGTTGTCAGACAGGGAGAGGATGAGGGGCTCATGGAATTCAGCGATGGGACACGGAGGTCGATAGACAATATGCACGGTAATGATGTTATTTATATAGCGCCTTAATCCAAAGCGCTTCGTGCAGTTATGGGAGAAGTTGATTTTGAGTAGGAAGTAGTCACAGTTGTGACCATGCTCCCCTTCGATCTCCCTAATAGCAAAGGTTTCTCTGGCAATAAGGGCCACTCTACCACCTCTCTCGTGGGTGCGGTCTTGTCTAAAGATCGTGTACCCAGCTTGGATGGCGAGTGAGAGGGCAGACCAGCAAACACCTATGTCAAACTACAAAAGTTGAGAATGACAACATTGCAGGAAGTCATCCCATTGCTCAAAAAGGGAGACCTCATTGCAACACTGGGCATGAAAGATGCCTATTATCATATTTTAATGCTGCCAGCGAATCGAAAATATCTAAGGTTCAAAATAATCAATGCACTACCAATTGAAGGTGCTCACCTTTGGAATTGCATCAGCCTTTAGGTTATTCCCAAAGGTTCTGGCAGTAGTAGCAGCATACCTGTGCAGAGAGTATCCCAGTGAACCCTTAGCTGGATGAATGGCTAATAACAGAAGAAACACCAGAGATTTGTCAACAAAATACGCAGAAAACAATACATCTTCTGCATCAACTTGGTTTATCTATCAGCGCAAATAAATCCAGCCTAATTCCCATTCAGCAAAAACAGCTCCTAGCGGTTATTCATGGTCTTTCCCTCCAAGGAGAGGGTCCAAAACATACAAAGCAAATCCCCTTTTGTGCAGTAGGCTGTCAGATAACCATTAGAAAAGTAATGCAACTTTTTTGGCATGATGGCATCACACATCTTCATCTTGCCACAAGCAAGGCTACACATGCGTCCAGTGGTTAGCGAAACAATGGTCGCAGTTGAAAGGCAATTGGGACGATCTAGTGTTCATTTCGAAAACCGTGGTGTTAGCACTTCAATGGTGTATAAAGGCAAACATGTTACAAGGGAAACCCTTTGTCAATTCATCATATTCACAACAGACGCATCACTCTCGGGATGGAGAGCCCATTGTCTCCATACAGCGCAGGGCATGTTGGCACAAATACTTGCCAAAAATACATCAATGTTCTGGAATTGCTAGCAGTTTACAAGGCACTACAAGCATTTCACAAAAACAGAATGTGGAAAAATGAACTCCTTGTAACCGACAGCACAACCACTACGTTTTTGTTACGCTCACCTGGTATCCACGGGGGCGCCACACGATACTGGATGGAGGTCTAAGCGCTATCCCGATCCCCTCTCTGCTTGGTTATGTGCCAGACGTTGGGTAGCGCCTGTAACGGGAGAATGGAGGGTTAAGATACTGGTTCTGTGATGGGTGGGCTCCCACCGGTCCAAATCCCCTCCCTTGGGGTTATTGCTCACCTTAGGTTTTTGTGCTTTTGAACTCTCCGTCCTGCGCCTGTGTGCAGGGGTGCATGGTTGGTGCGGGCGTTCCGTGGACCTAGTTGCTTTACTGTTTGGAACTACTTTTCCTGTTGGGTGGGGCAGGAGCCACTCCCTAGATTCAGAACACTGGAACTCTTCTGGAAAGCAGGAACTCTTTTCTTACCTAGGCGTGGCTGTGGAAGGAGACACCTAAGCACTACAGGAGGCTATTTAAACCACACCCGATGGATGAATCTTACTTTGCGTTATTCTGCATCCTCTGCAGCAGAACGCTCATCGTGTCTTCTGCATCTGATCCTGGGCCTAAGGAAAAAGGCTTACCATCCTGAATCCAGTCTTCAGCAACACCTATAAAGACAAGAAAGAACAGGTTAGCATTACGGTCTTCAATGACAGCTCTTCACTTGCCTGGTCCATCGGCTGTCACCAACGCCTCGCGCTGCATTCCGGCATCTGAAAGACAAAGGCTTACCTACTCTTCGTGCGCTCCGGAGGTCTTCACACTGCATCTGAAAGACAAAAGCTTACCAACTCTTCGCACGCTCCGGAGGCCTTCGGCGCTGCATCCCGCATCTGAAAGACAAAACAAGGTGCGTTTAAAGACATTGGGGAACTTTAATACTCACGTGCCATTACTCCTTTCCACATCTAACCCAGTGGGTATTCCGGCACCCTGCAGCCGCTCCGAACTTGTACCTGCAAAATAAAAAGACAGTTAGAGCGCATCGTGAAGCAGGCAACAAGCGCTTACTTACGTGCTTCCAGGCGCTTCTATTCATCACACGGGCTCCATCTTCAACTCACTTCAGCCCGTCATCCGCCATCGCCGGAACCCTGCAAAACAAGAGACATCATTACTAAAGACTTTAAAGACATTAGAATTACTCGAAACTTACCGTTCGTGCAGTAAACGACGGACAGCAGTCCTCTGAAGTCAAGAGGCCTGCTCCCCTTATCCAGTGAAGAAACTGGTTACAGCACCCTGCCCCGAGGCAGATGGAGAGCACGGCGTTCACTTACCTAAAGTGAGAGCGTTAACCTTTGGGGTTCTACAGGAGAAGAGAAAGGGAAGAAGAGAGAGACATTCAATAACCCAGTTCCTTAATCCCATATTTTCTATCTGCAGACATCTTACCCTTCGAGTCAGACATACAGTGCACAGAGGTCCAGCCCAAAGAGCCAGCCGTGTGTTACACATCACCTTTGAAGATACGGTATACGCCCAGTCAAGACCGGCGCCTCTACGGGAATCAGGTGAGCGTTACAGTTCCCTAACAATGTCTCCTTTTGTTTTCACAGGGATGGTTGCGATCTCGGAGTTGATGCGCCAATGGCGAAGACCACGGTGAGTTACTGATGCGTGGAGCGATGCGCTGTTTATTGGTGTTAATTGCTAACCTGTGTTCTCTTCCCTTCTTTGTACGGGTTGCGGTGATGTTCCGGAATGATGAGCGATCGAAGCGCTGCTTGCCCAGTTAAGTGCTTTGTTAATGCTGACCTTGTTCCTTCTCCCTTGCACGTTGCGGTGAAACCCGGAGACGGGCGAGGTAAGAGAAGCTCAGGGTGCTGCCAGGACTCGCTGCTTGCCCATGTAAGAATTATTATTAATGCTGACCTTGTTCCTTCTCCTTTGCAGGTTGCAGCGAACTCCAGAGATGGGCAAGGTAAGAGAAACGCAGGATGGATTCAGAGTTAAGTGTTCTTGCTTGCTAATGCTGTTCTTGTTCTTCAGGTTATTAATGGAATCCAGATCTAGGGCTTCAGGATCGGGCCGCCGGAGAAGCAGATGAGCAGGAGCTGGACACGGTGAGCGTTACGCTGCAGGTGTGCAGAATAACGCAATGCGTGTTCTGATGTTTGGGTGTGGTATAAATAGCCCAGGTAAAGTAGTTCCAGGTCTAGTAGTTCCAGGCCCAGCCACACACAACACTAGACTGCATGGCTTGGTTCTAAAGAACTGAGCTGTGTAATAGGCCTCCATGTTGGATTAAGTTCCAAGACTGATATTGCTTTATTCCTGATAATGAGCCTGGCGCCAGGACTGACTCCATTTATATTTCTGATGGAGTTTTAAGGCCCTAGGGGCCAGTGTGAAGGGCTTTAGCCCCACTGGTGCCAAGGGGCTATTATACCTGAGGTGGTCAGGGGCATGGATCGTGACAGCTTTATATCGACAAACAAGGCGGGACCGCTTCCTAAAACTGTCCACACTAGCACAGAAGATTTGGAAATGGAGCCTCCCTGGTGGAATGTAACTCAAATCTCAACACGTTCCAGGGGAACACAACTGCCTAGCAGATAAACTAAGCAGAGACACCAATCAACCCTCAGAACACGAGTGGGAGATGCATTCAGACATTGTAGACATTTTCACACATTGGGGGGGCAACCAAACCTAGACCCGTTTGCTACAAAGGAAAATGCAAAATGCCTAAGGTGTTCCTGCAGAAAGGATCAAAGGGGAATGCACTGCATCAGTTGGTCTGGGATATTTCCGTATGCTTTTTCTCCAACAGCACTCTTGAACAAACTAATACGCAAAATGTACTAGGTTATCTGTGACAGAATCTTTTGTCACAATACATTAAAACAAGGTGGTCTTAAGAATGCACTTGTGCTTCTCACCAAAGTACATTTCTAAGTTCCATGTCAAACCAGCCATTAAACTGCCAGCTTTCTTTCTAGACCCTCAGAACTCTGTGAAAGGGCATTGCATGCACTTAATGTTCGGAGAGCGATCATGTACTACCTCAACAAAACCACTCAGAAAAACCGTTTGTGTCCCTACCAATAGGTAGAGAAGTGGAACATGTCTCAAAAGCTACTATTGCTAGATGGATAGTAAAATGCATGCAGCATTGTTACACATTATAAAAAAACACTGCCATTTACACCTTGAGCACACTCCACACATAGTACAGCAGCTACATTAGCATTCATCGCACATGTGCCTTTAGAGGCTATCTGCAGGGCAGTCCACATGGAGTTAAGTATGAACCTTCACACAAGCAAGCAATTACTCAGAGGTGGGACATGCAATATTTAAACATGTATTTGCCTCTGCTCCTTCGATCGACCCACTGCCTTCACGCGGTACTGCTTGCTAGTCTGTGCTGTTATGCCAGAAAAGTAATCCCATAGCCGAATGATACGTATAATATGTTGGCCAGAAGCGAATCACATCATGTGACAAACATTGCAATCCGAGAAACCTGAATGTAACCAAAGGGAGTCCATTTTGTGTAACGCCGGCCATTTCCTTTTCGTAACGCTTTGCAAATGTATTCTATGCTTTAGATCTGCACACGGTGCTTGGGCAGGGCTTGAACTCTGAAGTACTATCACAGACAGGAATGCAGAACTGTATAAAAATAAATTTTTTCCCTCTCACAAAGTCCTTGAAGCCGTGCAGAAGCCGCTGTTAATCCGAAGTCCTTGACGCCGTGCAGAAGCCGCTGTTAATCAGTAGTCCAGGTGCCGATTTGTCTTACAAGCACTGTTGTAAAAGGCAGTTAAACATGAATTATATGTTTCTAGCGGTGCTCCTTCGCAGAAGATGGTAATTCCTGCTTCAGAACTGTCTCACCCTTAGCTCATGAGCCATAGCAAACAGATAACATAGTATGGAATGTTTCTCTGCTTAGAACAAGATATCCTAACTGAGCCAGAGTTCCATGTTCTTCATAACAGAAAACTGTCTCTGACAATTATGACACGTTATGACAAGTTTTCATTCAGTCTAAACATAGTTATTGTAGCAAAGGCAGTCACTGAACCCTAGCCTGTATAACATGCATGAGGGCGGGCCGAATAACTTCTAACAAAGGATGATGTATATATTGCTGCTTGAGCGCTGTTTGCTCTCTCGCATCTCAGGGTGTCTGGGAACACATGTCGTGAGGCGTTGAGACCCAGTCGGCCGACTGAGAAACTCTGAATAAAAATCAGACTTGTTTGGAAAACCAACCTCATGACTGATGTGTCATTATGGTTATTGTACCTTAGTTTCCATATGCGGTCTTTATGGCCTAGCAATATATGTTATTCTAAGCAGATCCACAATCCTCAGAAGACAAACGTTACATACAGGTTATCTTTCTGATGCTTATATCTGCTTAGATTCACACGCGCCCACCCATCTGCCCTCATTGGGAGTTGAAGTTATCATAGATCGCATGTTTAATGTGTGTTAAACGCACTTCTTTGCATTTATTTTTCACTATACCCTCTTAAGTACCTAGACGCGTGACTAGTCATGGGTACAATACACGCCACGGTAGGGATAGTTTTACAACCACGCACTGTTGATGTCACTTTTCGAAAAAGGAAATAAATCATCTTGTACCCTGCACCAACCACTTGGTCGGTCTATGCAAAGCATGTGAATGTTAGCAACTACAAGCATCAGAAAGATAATTATAATTATAGGTATGGAATGTTTGTCATAGATATATATTCACTCTTGTGAGAAGATAAAAAAAAGCATTTGATTCAAGACCAGTGCAATATGTTTATTTTATTGTGTGATACAGTTAAAAATAAAAACGTTTCACACAATCAACATTAAAACATCATACAAAGACAATTTCATAAAAGTTGCATCATTCAAAAACCATTTCATAAAACATCTTTTCTAAACTCAATTACAGCAGCAGTTGAGGAGAGCTCATTTGCATTTAAAAGCCAAACCCAGAACAAATCAGCAGAAACATCCTCTGCACAATGTACAAATCTAGCAAATCTTTTTTCACGAAATCCTTTAAAACGCAGCACTCGGTACATAAATGTTTTAAGGTTTCTGTTGTCCTATTACAATACCGACATAATGGATATTCCTTGGCAATGCAAGATCTTGATCTGAACCACATCACCAGTTAAAAAAATCACCAGTTTAATTAAAATCTTAAAACTTTATTTCAAATGGATTGTGTCCTCCCACGTTTTCCTCATCTTTGATATTCGTATCTCGCCAGCTTTGCTGTTTCGGAAAAAAATGTTCTCGGGAGAGGGCGCTGTACAGAATGTCGTGGCGTCTATGTCCCTCGAGGGCCACCGTAGAGCGTCAACGCCATCAGTAGTATAACCAACTCCTGCAGCGCCGTTGGCTTTAGTTCAGTTTTTCTGAAAGCTTTTGCTTCGAGCACTAACGACGCTCTTCGTTTTCTGTGGAATAATGTCATCTTCAACACCATCGACCCCAAAAGTTGTATTTAAAAATTGGCACGACTTCGGGGCTAAAATGTCCATAGCCAACCCTCACTGCATCTGCCTTTGGTGTTTGGACTCCGGGCACCGTACCGAAGACTGCGGATCCTGTCAGTCCATGATGGAAAAAGCTCTCCGGGAATGCAGGGGTAAGCTGGCGATGGGGAAGGAAGCTTCAAAGTCTTCTACGAAGAGGGAAAAGGCTGGGGAGTCTAGAGACTCCACTCTGCATAAACGGTCGAAGAGGTCTCGGTTGGCAAGCCGCTCGAGGCAGTCATCGTCTTCTTCGCAGAAGGCAAAAAAGAGACACCATAGGTCTCCCTCTTCTTCCTCTGACTCCTCTATGGAGGTTATCATGTGCCCAACTAGATCAGATTGCCCTAGTAAATGGGACGCTTTCAGAGTGGAGATGATGTGGATCTTTGAGAATGCAGCCTCGACCCCTTCAAAAGAGTCACGCAAGAGCCATGCCCCCGTCGCTGCTTCGGACAGCTTAGAGAAGTCAAAGGCTCCCTCGACAAAAACGGCTGTTCGTCGAGAAACTCGACACGATGAAAAAGCGTGGAAGGTATCGACTCAACCATCGAGTCTATCCCCGATACCGTTGAAAAAGTTTAAATCGTCAGAGCCTTCGACGATTGTGTCGACGCCATCAGCGACAACTACGACGCCGAAGTAGAAGGCGATTCCTGACAAATCAACCCCTTTATCGAAGCCGTCTTCGACATTGTCGACGGAATCTTCTGTTTCATCGAGCCCAGTATCGGTTCAGAAGAAAATCTTTACACCTGTTCCAAAAATTGACTTTTTCAAGTCAATGTTCTCCATTTATGAGGAGGAAAGTGCTTCTGATGAGGAGACTTCACCCTTTGGGGTGCAATTTGGCACAAAAAATGTGCCTGAAGAGCTTGTTGATCCACAATCAAAGATGAAAGACCTCTGTGACTCCCTGCAGTCTGCTAGTGGACTTGACACTTCTCCAGGCCTAGCCCGTCAGAGCATGCTAACTCAGGTTGGAGACATTTGATGAAAAGGGTCACAGGATATATGAGGTGGAGTAGGGCTTCCCCGGAATATGAGCAGGATGACATTATGGACATCCTAGATCAGCGACCTCAGAAGGACCCAATCTTAGCCTTCCACAAGGCCCTTCAGAGGAAGGTTGTGACCAATTGGGATGCTTCAGAGTCTGGTCCTGCTGTGAACAAGAACTTCTCTAGGAGGTATAGACCCCCGAACAGTAGTCGAGACTATCTCACAAAACATCCTACCCTGGAGAGTCTAGTAGTACAGGCGGCTACTTCAACCAAACAGTCTGGCTATCCCTCTATCCCCCCGGATGGAGACGATAAGAAAGTTGATGCATGGGCTCTTAAGGTCTCATCAGGCAGCATGGCCTTGAAATCTACTAACATTACATGTACATTAGCTAGATTTTCTTAAACCCTGTGGGAGTGTGTTGCCATGGCGGCTGATCACATTCCGGAAGGCGAGGAAAGGGGCGGCTTCCTGAATTTAGTTAAGGATGGTAAGTAGGCGCTAGGAGAATGTTTCCAATCAGGATTGGATACTTGGGATAGCATCAGCAGATCCATGGCTGCAAGCACCATACTGTGCAGGTTTGCGTGGTTGCGAAAGTCTGGGTTTGCACCACACATGCTGGCCAGACTGCTCAACATGCCCTCAGACGGCTCAAGGTTGTTCGGCAGCAAGGCAGATGAGTCTGGAGAAGCTGCAGACCTCCAAGGCGGCGGCTAAGTCCCTTAGCGCCTCCATTCGACAACCACAATACCCCTGCTCGGGCTCATCTTCCCAGAGGGGTCCTTTTCGTTTCTATTCCTCAGTTGGAAGAGGACAGGCTGGACAAAGGGGGCAAAGAAGATTCCCTCATGGTGGACGAGGAAGGGGTGCTAAATCATCCCCATCAGCGGCATCTTTACCCTCAGCCGCTGCTGCAGCCGTCTCTAAGCCACTCGGAGGCCTTGATTCACAAGACCCCGGTGGGAGGCAGAATCTCTCAGCATCTGAACGAATGGCAGGGCATTACTTCAGATGCTTGGGCACTCGAAACAGTAGCTCAAGGTTACTACCTTCATTTTCTAAAAAGGCCTCTGTATCATCCACCAGGACCCAACTCTGTCAAAATTCCAGATCCGCTCCTCGTGCAGGAAATTTTAACCCTGCTAGAGAAAGGTGCAGTAGAACATGTACATGTAGCGGAGAGGAACAAGGGTTGGTATTCCCCCGACTTTCTCATCCCAAGAAGGACGGAGGATTGAGACCCATCTTGGACTTGAGAAACTTGAACAAGTTCCTCGGGAAGGACAATTTCAAGGTGGTTGGTCTTTCTCAGATCCTTCAGGCTCTTCAACTCCAAGACTGGTTAGTATCATTGAACCTTCAGGATGCTTGCTTTCATGTGCCAATCGATCTCGAGCACAGAAAGTACCCGAGGTTCACGGTTAGCAGTTCTCATTATCAGTTTCGACTTCTGCCTTTCGGGCTGACCTCCACTCCGAGTTTAATTTTTTTACCCAAGCTGATGGTGGTAGTGGCAGCAAGTCTCAGGAGAGGGGTGATTCACGTCTACCCCTACCTGGAAGACTGGTTAATCAGGTCTTGTTCACCCGAGCAAGCCCACTATCACCTGCCACTCCCTACACAGACTGGGCTTCTCCCTCAATTACAAGAAGTCCCATATGATACCATTCCAAAGACTCCAGTTAATCGGAGCGGTCTTGGTTACTTCCTCTGGTAAAGCCTCGCCTCCCAAGGTGAGGGCTCAACACATTCAGCAGATGGTAGCAAAATGCCCAACATCTTCCGGCCTTCGATTTTCTGAGGTTGCTCGGTCTCATGGCATCATGCATTTTCCTGGTGCCAGAGGCCCGGTTGAGAATAATCCTTCAATGGGCCCTCAGGACTTAGTAGTCCCAATTTTCAGGGAATATGTCAGATCAACTGCAAGTTCTGAGCAGAGTTGCTCAAGACCTGATTTGGTGGGTTTGCGAGGACAACCTTCTCAAGGGACAGTCTTTTTGGCAACCATGGCCAGATATAATGGTAGTGACGGACTCCTCACTCACGGGGTGGGGAGCCCACACCAACGAACTGACAATCGGTGGTCGTTGGTCTCCATTGGAGTCCAAACTACACATCAAACTTTTGGAGCTGAGGGCAATCAAACTAGCGCTGAAGGTCTTCCTGCCCTCTGTACGGGGAAAGAATGTCCCGATAATGATGGGCAACACAGTGATAATGTACTACCTCAACAAGAGAGGTGGTGTAGGGTCACTACCACTGTGCAGAGAGGCAATACAGCTCTGGTTCTGGGCAATACAAGAAAGAATCTCTCAGGGGGCGTGGCTTGACAGCCATGGAGTAGGGCTGCTCTTCCCATGAGCTCCCGCACATCCGAAGCTGATCCTGAGGCATACTGCCGAAATATACGTGGAAACGCAGTATAATTTAACCTACAGCAGTCGGAGAACAAGGGCATCATATTGCAAGCCCTGCGGTGCGGAACGGATGGCTTAATCTGAAGTTACGGACTAAAAAAAGGATACTGCAGGGTCCCAGCAAAATGGCGGACACTCAGACAAAGGATCACACGGAAACGCCGGGCCGGACAGCAATGGTGACGGCGGCGAGCCGCTGGAAGTGATAAACGCTGACGGGACAGAACCCTGCGTCCAGCACTGAGTTACATTTGTGTCAGACCTCTCCCTGTGCACCGCGAGGACACTTTGTTATAAGCGGTGTGTGGGGCTCCTGCGGCATGGAGCGTGGAACAGACGGAGAGGTCTGTAACAATGTGACTGGGGTCGCTTAGTCAGGCGGCCCCAGCGAGCAGTGCTGGCACGGCGAACATACATAATTGGGCCATGCTAAGCGGAGCGGAAGCCATAGAGAACAAAGGGTTCCGTGATCCCACGCACTGTAAGTGCCAGGAGGACAGGAGCGAAAACGCTCGGAGCTGGAGGATATGTCCCCTCGCACAATATAAAAACGAAATGCGCATAGCGAGCAAAGCAGAAGACCTGAATAGCAGCAGCAGGAGACTGGGGGAACCACAACCTCAGGGGAGCACAAGAGAGATTAGAGAGCAGAAAAGCCACAGAGACGAAAACGGAGGCTGTTGGCTTCATGTGCACACAATAAAGGGTGAACTGCCTCCACAACCAGAGACTAGCAGGCCACAAGAGAGGCTGAATGCCTTGAAAGGACAGGACTCTAATGGTGCTCAGGAGCCGTGTGAATGAGGCTGGCACTACCGGCAGAAGAGAGTAAACCGTTGCAGAGGGCCCCCCCCCTCACAGAACCTGATCCTTGGGGGTAAGGGAGGGGTGTCCAGGCACCCAGAATAGAGTGGCTCCATCACAGAGGCCAGGCCCAGGAAACCACATCGGAAGGCCCAATTGAGACCTGGGAGGCCTAAGCCAAAAGCCAGGCGGGGGTCATATGAACCAGACGGAGGAATGCCAGACAGACTACACATGGGGCAGTTGTCCCTGAGCAACTACACTGCCGCAACACATGGTGAGGCTACTGGAAGCGCACTGGCGAGGCACCCGAAAGGCTTTGCAACACTGCACGAAACCAGCTGGAATCCAGTGGGGAGCTCGCACTGGGGCCCCCATGAGTCAGCATAAACCTCAGGGCCAGCACATGTGAGATGCAGACCATCACGCATGGTGATGCCCCCCTCACCCTAGAAGGGGAATAGAACGGGCAATACCCAAGCCTCCGTTTTCGTCTCTGTGGCTTTTCTGCTCTCTAATCTCTCTTGTGCTCCCCTGAGGTCTTGCGCTTTATCCATGCCCATGCCATTGAAATCAATGACCTTTTCACCACCCACAATCTTGACCTACTTGCCATATCCGAAACCTGGCTCCATGAAGCCTCCAGTCCTTCCATCCACCTCACTCTCCCTCAAAACTATACCATTCTCAGACAGGACCGAAAAAACTCCAAAGGTGGTGGCGGCGTCGCCCCCATCTTTAAAGACACCCTCTCCATAAGAATGTGTAATCAACAATGGGACAACAACGCTGAGCTACTCACGGCTAAACTAGCCCTCTCACCTAACTTCTTTATCACCTACAGACCACCAGGATCACCCTTAGACTTCCAAAAACAACTCCTCCAAAACATAGGCAACAACCTCAAAAGCACCACCAAAAGCATCCTTCTAAGGGAACTTTAACCTTGGTCTAGCTGACCCAAAGGACAAAGCAGCCGCAAATCTAGCCAAAGAACTATCAAACAAGGGGTTCGAACACAAAATTACTGCCCCCACTCATAACTAAGGCAGATCCATTGACTGGCTAGCGGATCACAACTGCTCATCTGCAATTACCTCCATCTCGGCCCTCCCATGGACGGACCATTACCTCATTCAATTCTCCATTCCTACCACGCCTACTCATAAAACCTTGACTCATGCCCCACCCGCTAAAGTAAGAAGCTCCAAAAAACTCACTGCTTCCAACCTCGCCCCTCTCCTCGACATCCCTGAACTCAAGCCTCCTTTCATCCATGACCCTACCTCTCTAGCCAACATCTACTCCAGCACACTCACTCAAGCCATCGATCTCATTGCCCCTCTAGAAGAAAAAAAAGGGAAAACATCTATGCACTGCAACTGATGGTTCACTGAAGAACTATCTGACCTTTGCACCAAGAAACGCAAAGCCCTATCCAGATGGCAAGCAGCACCTAATCAATCCTCGCTTAAAGATTTTAAAGAGATCTCCTTGACCTACAAAAAAGCCATATTCCATGCTAAATCCGAATCCTACAATCAGAGAATTACTAATGCCAGCTCCAAATCAAGAGAAATATTCTCCATATTCAAAGAACTCACCACACCTGCCTCCGTCCCAGATGAAATCATCAAGGATGAAGCCTGGTGCACAGGCATCCAGGCTGCCCTCCTCAATAAAGTTAAAACTCTCCAAGACAAAATAGCCTCACAACGCAAAGCCCTCAACACCCCCACCTGCTCACCCACACCTTCCACCAATAACTCTCTCTCACAAACACCCCTTTTTGCCTTTAGAGAAGTCTCAGAAATGGAAGTCAAGGACCTCCTCAAAAAAATTAAACCTGCCACCTGCAAAGGGGATATCTGCCCACCTTCATTAATCAAAGAGTGCTCAGAATCCCTCACCCCATCATTACAGCCTTCATCAATGACTCCTTCGCATCTGGAACTGTACCACAATGCCTAAAAGAAGCCTGGGTCTGCCCGCTCCTGAAAAAACCCTCTCTCGATCCTTCCTCCCCTAACAACTATCGCCCCATCACCACCGTCCCCTTTCTCCTCAAAATCCTAGACAAAGCCGCACACAATCAAATCCAACACTACCTGGAAACCAACACCATCCTAGGCAAAAGACAATCAGGCTTCCGCAAAGGCCATGGGACTGAAACTGCCCTTCTAGATTTAAAAAATCAAATTACCAAAATAATGGACACAGGCAAACCTGCTCTCCTCCTTCTGCTCAACCTCTCTGCAGCATTTGACTTGGTCGACCACAGCATTCTCACCTCTTCAATGCTGCACACTTCTCTCACAAGGCTACCACTTGGATCACATCCTTCCTTGAAGGTAGGGCCATGAAAGTGTACTCTGACCAGGACAGTGCCCCCCCCACCACTATAAACTGTGGTGTCCCACAAGGGTCCTGAACTGCTCCGACCCTCTACAACCTATTCACCAAACCCCTCTTTGACTTACTGGACTCCCTCAACATAGCGTACACAAACTACGCAGATGACACGCAAGTTCTCCTCCCCCTCTCCGGAGACTTCGACCTAGACTCAGAAGCCCTCCTCAAAATCTACTCGACTATCCAAACCTGGATGGCTATCAATGGTCTCTGCCTAAACGGAGACAAAACCGAAATCATCATCCTAGCCCCCAACGAAACACTAACCAAACTTAGCCCCAACTATTCTCACATGATCATCGACAGTATTAGCATACCTGTCTCCTCCGCCGTCAAGACCCTAGGAGTCTACATTGACGCCACACTCTCAATGACTAGACAAACCAGCGCCATCGCCTCAGCTTCTGCTCTGACCACCAAACTCATCTACGCCATAAAACCCTACCTCACCACGCCTAACTGCCTCTCCATAGCCAGAGCTACTATAGGAGCCAGATTGGACTAATGCAACGCCCTCCTGGCAGGCACATCGTCAAAAAACCTAAGCAGACTCCAAATAGTGCAAAACAATGCCCTCCGCGCTGCACTACACATCCCCAAAACTGAACATATTTCACAGGCCAGAAGATTTGTCCACTGGCTCCCAGTCAAGGAAAGAATCAACTTTAAAATCCTCACTCTCACACACAAGTGCATCAATCATACAGCACCCCCCCTACCTATCTGAAACTATAACTAAGAACTCTTCCACCCGTCCCAGAAGAAGCCACCACGCCAACCAAGTCCGAGTACCCACTGTAAAAAGAGCCAAAGCCGGCGGCATTGGCTTCCCACACATAGCTCCTAAGCTCTGGAATGCCCTCCCTAACGCACTCAGAGCAGAACCTTCTCTGTACTCCTTTCGCAAATCTCTCAAAACCACTCTATTCAACTAACTCCATCCTTCTTTCACTCACACCAGCTCGCATACGTCTGTTACGAAATATGTCTGATACGAAACGTGCCTTGTAATGAAAACTGCTTTGTAACCATCTTCCTTCCACGGTAACCAGATTATGTATGTCCTCATGTAACAGCGCCACGATGCCCCCGGGCTGACGTGCGCTTTAAATAAATCCGAATAAATAAAATAAATAAATAAATAAGCAACTGCCCCACTGGAACCACCAAACGCTAGTAGCAGGAGAACGGCAGCCTAGCAATGGGAAAGTACTGCAGCACAGGAACAAGACTCTGGGCTGCAAGAAGACAACTGGGAGGCAATAGAGACAATGGCTCAAAAAGGGGGCACGACCAAAACAAGCAACCAACGATGCACATTTTTACAAAACCGCTGCAATCCTAGACTACAGCAGCGCAAGGGAAAACTCGCCCGCAAGACATGCCGGCCCCACCATGGGAGGATAAACTGATCATGCAGGTCATCACGGAAATGAAATCCACGTGGACCACCACGATAGCAGACCTCAAAGCGGCACTGGAATTCAAGATTGATGCGGTAGGCATGGATGTCAACCTCCTGAGACAAGACGTGAGGGCACTAGCGCAGCGCACAAGCAGCCTCGAGAGCAAGGTGAAAAACACAGAGGTCGGCACTACCACCGGCAAGGAGGTCCACATATTCAAACAACTGCGCAATCTGGAAAACCGAGCAGAGGATGCAGAAGGGCGGGCAAGACGCAACAATATCCGCGTGGTGGGACTGCCAGAAGGGGAAGGATGAACAGATCCCACAGAGTATGTGGAAAACATGCTGATCCAAGAAAATAGGGGCTGGCAAACTCTTCCACGGGTTTGCGATCAAACGGCACAAAGGGCCTTAGCAAGTAGACCGCCACCTGGAGCTCCCCCACGAGCAATCATTGCAAAAATTCTAAACTACAGGGACAGGGAAAAGAGCCTGGAATTTTTTCAAAAAGGCGGAACAATAACCAGAGCTTCGGCGACAGTCAGTGTACCCGGACTACATTAATTATGTACCCGGAGACAATGCTTTAATTATGTTGCAGTGAAGAGGCGACTGAGGGCGGCAGGATTCAAATACATGCTGTTATATCCCGCGAAGCTAAAGATTTTGCACAAGGGCAAGGCACACTTCTTTGAAGATCCAGAGGAAGCAACGAATTGGCTGAACCCTCAAGACTGCCCAGACGACGCAGATGGACCGGACCGGAGCGAGGCGGACAGGATAAGTGAAGCAACAGCATATTAAAATTACCCGATTTAGGGATAGACAGCAGGGGAATGTAAGGGAGCCGCATAGGGCGTGCCAATAAGGCATAGCTAATAGTGATCTAATGCTTCAAAATGAGGACTTGTGTGGACTGGAATATAGAGGTTGGAATTGTTAAATAAGTACGCACATATTACTGCTTAATGGGAGAGCCGAGGATGGGGATAGACCTACCCCCAATAGTTCGAGTAGACGAATAGTATCGGATGTAGCCAAGAAAAGTGCTAGAGGCGGGTGAGCCTGAGATCCAGGGATGGAGCTGGCCATCAGTTGGGGATGGAGTGGAAGGGGAAGAGAGGGAACAGTGGGGGTCGGGATGGGTAGGGGGGGAGTTGGGGAGTTCTGGTATTGGAGGGGAACGAGCTTACATCCAGGTGCTGCGGCGCCTTCTGCAGAGGACAAGGGAGGACAGACGCGGGAAGGGTCATGGATAAGGGATGGGGACCTCACGATAGTAATCTGGAATGTCAGGGGACTTAATGCTATCTGAAGAGAAACAGAATTATGTCGTACCTGAGGAGACAGAAAATAGACATAGCATTACTACAAGAAACCCACCTCACAAAAGAAAAACAATGGTTAATTGCCAAAAAGTTGAAGGGGACCACTATAGGAGCAATGTATTCAGCATATACCAGGGGAGTAATTACATGGATTGCACCACACGTACCCTTCCAGATATTGCAGTCCACAGTAGAGCCAGATGGGAGAATGGTGGCGATACGTGGAATGCTGGAGAACAGAGAACTCTGCATTATCACACGTACGCCCCAAACCAAGACGCAGTGATTTATCTTAAGAACTTGTACGGCAAAGTCAGTCCATACATAGGGGGCCCAGTAATTTGGGGGGGGGGGGATTTCAACTGCGCACCAGACCCTAGAGTGGATAGATCAGATAGGAAACTAGACAGGCCCACCCCTACGGCCAAAACACTGAATACCCTGCTAGGTGAGTTTCAACTAGAAGATATAAGGAGGCAACACCACCCAAATGATAGACAATACTCCCACTACTCTGCCCCACCAAACCTGTATACACGATTAGACTATGTGTTTGTTAACCCGGAACTTACTGGGGAGGTGGCAAACTCTGAATATAAAGCAAGGGTCTTATTGGACTATTCACCTTTGATCTTGACGTGGCAGCATCAACCCCCCCCCCCCGCCTTCCCTAGCCAAGTTTCCAACATGGCGGATCAGGGCCGAGGCACTGAGAGAGACAGGGTTCAGAGAGGACCTGAGGGAGGAGATGATAGAATATTTTGAAAAGAACACCAGAGGCGTAGCATCAAAAAGCACTCTGTGGGAGGCATTTAAGGTAGTGGTGAGGGGGGCAGCAATATCGAAATACAAAGGGCTCCAAGGGGACATAATAAAAGAGCTGCAAAAAACAGAAGGGAAACTCGAAGATATTATGAAAAAAGGGGATACCTCTCAGGAAAACGCTGAAGCCATGAACCAATTGCAAACAGAATGTGGGGGACACTGGGATAGACTAAGCAACTTAAACTACAAGAAATATATAGAAAGACAACATGCTGGAGGAGATAAACCGGGAAGGCTGCTGACATGGCTATACAAACAGGAGACACCTAGACCAGTGATAAGAGAGATAAAGGTAGCGAGCGGCCAAATATTGGACACCCAAGAGAGAGTAAATGAGGGATTCCTCCAATTTTACCAACATTTATACGAAGATACAGGAGGGGCGGACTCAAATGAGATGAGCGATACTGGGCGACAATGGGTTACCTAAACTGAGTACGGAAGAGAAAGAGAGCCTGGATGCCCGCATTACATTAGAGGAGCTGGAAATGGTGGTTAGAAAATTACCCACAGGCAAAGCCCCAGGAACGGATGGGCTCCCTAGTGAGTTTTACAAAGCATACAGGATGGAGGTGCTCCCCCCGCTGCTGGCAATGCTAGACAAGGCCGTTGAGATAGGGAAACTGCTGGAAACCATGAGAGGCGATCATTATCCCGCTTCTCAAACCCAATAAGCCTAGCACGGATTGTGGATCATACAGACCGCTGTCCATGCTAAACCAGGATAGTAAAATACTTACGGCGGTGCTAGCAAACAGACTTGGATGGGTCATAAGCAAATTGATACATCAGGACCAGACTGGATATGCCCATGGTAGGAGTATAGCTGATAACCATAGACGGCTCCATCATGTCATGGAACAGACTGAAAGAGATGCAAACGAGGTCGCAATTGTTTAATCGGATGCGGTGAAAGCCTTTGATTCATTAAGGTGGCCATGGCTGATGGTGGCCTTGAAGGAATATGGAATGGGGCTGGGGTACCTGAGGTGGGCGAAGCTGCTATACAGCTCGCCTCTTGCCAGAGTCAAAACGGGAGCTCAGCAGGGGCACCAGACAAGGCTGCCCTTGGTCTCCGATGTTGTATATTCTAGCACTGGAACCCCTAGCGATATACTTGAGGCAACAATATGAAGAGATGGGGGTCCATACTAGGGAGGGACCACACGTAATATCACTGTACGCCGCGACATGTTGCTGTATCCGAGGTATCCAGAGGAGAACTTGCAATACATCCTTGAAGTGATGGAGCATTTCGCATCCCTTTTGCGGTTAACCCCAGGAAGTCATGCCGATTTCCCTTAGGGAGATATAAGGGAATTGCACAAAGTAACCTGCCGGTATTACAAATACCCTGGGAGACCAGCACGTTTAGATACCTAGGGATCAATATTTACCACGAGATAGAATAGGAACACAAACAAAACGCAGAGAAAGTGGTAGCTAATATTGAAAACAGCATGAGGTTCTGGGCTAAACTGGCAAGGGTGGCATTGTTGAAGATGGTGGTATTGCCTAGACTGTTGCACTTTTTTGCGAATATCCCATATATGTTGCCCAAACGCTTTTTTTAAACAAACTACAGACCTTATGTAGGAGTTTCATTTGGCACAACACCAGAAATAGGATAGCTTTATGTTAGTTGCAAAACGCATATGAGAGAGGGGGCATAAAACTGCCTAATTTCGAGATAGATCTGGCAGCTCAACTACAGTATGTGACCAAATGGCTAGCTGAAGACACAACGGCAGTGTCCGGACTGCTGAGGTCAGAATGCAAACCCTACTTTCTGAAAGAACTGCCAAAACCAGAGTTACAAGGGCGATCGAAGCTTCTAGAACTGGGGTGGAAGACATGGCGCAAGGCATGCCAGGTCATGGAGAACTTGACTCTGTGCTCCCCCCAAGTGCTGCTACTGGTGCTAAAGGGAGTGGACGCACAACTAAGGAAGATAATACATAGATACTGGAAACCGGTGGGCATAGCAACATTGGGAGATGTGTGGCGGGGTGGAAAGGCACTGGAATTCACAACACTAATGGAAGAAACTGGATTACACCCTGGGCAGTGTATCACCTACACCAGACTAGTAAAGCAGATAAGAGCCACATGGTCTGAACTAGCACTAGAAAGCCAACCGGATTTGGTCATAGAGACAATATATGATGTCTCGGAAGGAGGGCACGAGGTGACTCAAATTTATGCATTGGTAATGTCCAGGGTGGGAAAAGAGGTGACCCAGTTGAGACAGGAATGGGAGGAAGACACAGGAGAACCCATGCAGGACAGGCTATGGGAAAGAGCGCAAAGGTACCACAAGAAGGTGTCCAGAAAAGCTAGATTACAACAGATCGTTATATAAAACTCACAGGGTGAGTGAGTTGCAGGCTGTTTCATGCAAGCCCCCTTATACTATGTTTCATAAAGTAGTACTTGGGGTTAAACCATCATTCCTGCCGAAAGTAGTCTCTGACTTCCATCTGTCACAGAAGATAACACTCCCAACTTTCTACCCTCCTGCTCATTTGGGCAAAGAGGAAGAGAGGCTGCATAGGCTGGACCCAAAAAGGGCTCTGAGTTTTTATATTACAAGAATGGCAAAATTTCGCCATGAGGATCAACTGTTTGTGGGATATAATGGTCCTAAATTGCGCCTGGCAGTAAATACACACCATAGCCTGGTGGATCACACTGGCTATTGGAGAGTGCTACAGACTGGCTGGAAAGGACCTGCCGGGAGGGCTTCGAGCTCATTCCACGAGGGGCATGGCACCTTCTGCGGCTCTTAAAAGGGTCTCCTTGTAATTGACATCTGCTCAGCGGCGACTTGGGTGTCAATTCATAATTTTAAGTATTACTGCTTAGACTCTTCTTCAACTCAAGAAGGTCTTTTTGCTAAAGCAGTCCTTCATTCCATTCACGATAAATCTAAATGGTACTCCCTCCTCCAAATTGTCACTGCTTTGGGAGTCTATTAAAGATGAGGAATACGTGGGAGGACACAATCCATTCAAAGAACAAGTTACTTACCAACTGGTAACTTTCTTTCGACTGGATTTTCCTCCCACGTGTTCCTCATCGCCCCTCCCAGCCTACCACGCCGTACAATTTACGTGAATTACTCTCTGCGTTCCCTGAGAGCTTGCAGTCTGGGGTACACCTGATTAGTTCCTTGATTGATGGAACGAAATAACAGAACTGAAGCCAATGGGTGTGATGCACAAGCTATTTATACTACTGATGATGTTGACGCTCCACGGTTGCCCTCGAGCGACATGGACGCCACAACATCATGCACAGCGCCCTCTGCCGAGAAACAGTTTTCCCAAAGCAGCAAAGATGGTGAGATACGAATATCAAAGATGAGGAATACGTGGGAGGAACATCCAGTCGAAAGAACGTTACCAGTTGGTAAGTAACTTGTTCTTCTAAAAGCCTGGGAAGGGTGCTTGATCAAATAAGGTGCAAGAACATTATACGATTTTAATAGACAAATGAAATTATCATTAAAACAAGTATTCATTAGTATTTCTCTATTTGAAATCAAATCTATCCTAAACAGTTTTTGATTAATTTTAGCAGGGGCCATACCAAGTTCTCCTGCAGATGAGCACATTTTTTGCAAAACCACGTTGCATGTTTTGTCACAATACTATAAACCTTTGCTTGAAACATTTGTTAGCTCAATCTGCAGCTTCATAAATAAAGACGCTTGTGGTGGTAGTAAAATACGAGCATAGATTTGTAATGTTTTCCAGTCCACCCTGGCCTGGAGCATAATAATGCCAAACTTGTGCCGTATAGCAGCCAATAGCACAGAGATTGGCAAGGAGAGCACTTTCCTCCAGAACAGACCTTCTAATTTACACCACGCCATATCATAATCGGCTGTTTCCAAACTAAAACACAATTTCGGGATTGGTTTTAAGTGATGATACCTTAAGATGGAACAATCGAAAGGTGACCAAATTTATAATGAATTATTCTCTTACTGTTTCGTAAATCAGCAGTTTACTCCTCATAGAGTATATAATGCCTCCCAGATATTTAGATTGGTTCACCACTTCGAGGCTCTGATTCACAATGTACTTCTTAAACTTTTTTCTTTTGGACTTCACAGGCTTTAGGATCCAAATGTTTGATTTTGCAATGTTTAGGTGCAGATCTAGGTCTAGCAGGTAAGAGTTTAGCACCTGCAAAGACCTTAAAAGCGCCACCTGGGTCAAATCACAGATAACCATGTAATCCGCATAATTTAGATATTCCACATGTAAATTCCCTAGCCTAGGTGGGTATGCCTGCACTTTCTGAAAACTTTGAGCCATGTCACAAATATAAATATTAAATGAAAACTGGCCCAGGACACATCCCTGGCGTGAGCTACATTTAGTGTTGATCCAACTGGTACAGCCCACTTGCCTGTTCATTCTTATTTTAATTGTTGTGCCCTCATGCAGGGCAGCCACAATATTCACCAGCCCATCAGGGCAACCTAAAGCTACCCTTTTTTCCTCATAAGTCTAGTCCTGATGACACAATCGAATGCTTTGGAAATGTTCAAAAGTGCTAGGTAGAGTGATCGATTGCAGACTCTCGATTGGTTTTCCAATAACATCAACACAAAATAGTGTAAGAACGTCCCAACCCCTTTCTTAAAACCACATTGCAATAAGTCCAGGCACCGAGCATTACACGCCCAACACTGCAGCTCTTTAATAAAAAAAGTTAGCAAAGATTTTATTGGATAATCCAATAAAGAAATGGGACGATCATTTACCAGTTGAAATGTATGCGCTCCTTTAAAAATCAAAATCAGCGCAGCACATTTCAATGAATGGGCAATAACTTTGGTCTTTAAAATGTTCTTAAATAGAGCTAACAAAACTTGAGACCATAAATAGGGATCAGATTTTAGTGTCAAGTTTGATAGCCCATCGACCTTCTACTTTCAATAACAAAATCAAATCCACCTCAGTCTGAATAACATCAATCCAATTTGGCCGAATATGGGCAGCAATCACACCATGCATTGATCTTAAATATAATTTAGTGAATTGTTTTGCCCAATTATCTTCTCTTATTGGTTGTGCCTGCATAGAAGCATCAGATCCAGATGGCTTAACAAGTTTCCAAAAGGTACGAAGATCTTTGCCAATTATACTCTCCCAGCATATTTCAAAAATATCAAATATCAATGCAACTTCATTTGGAGTAATTCAATTTTAGTTCAGTACTTCATTTTTCAGACTGAGGACCCTCCTTTTGGAGCTGTCTGATGTTCCAGCGAAAAACGCTTTTCCTTTCTTGGATACCTGCATCAAATGCATGAACATGGGACTAGCCAAGATTATTCTTCCTTAGATTTTTAACTGTTGTCAAACTATACAAAATTGAGTTGTGAGAAGAGGCAATAGCAGGGTTACAGAACTCTGAAGCATAACCTTCATACCGGTCTTGTGCTAACTCATTAAATCTCATTGCCTGCTTTGTTTGCTATAAAACTGCTGCATCTGTGGGCCTAATTTCCACGTCCAACTCCCAGAGGGTTTAATTTGAGAAAATAATCAAGGGCAGCCTCAACTCCACATACAATGATCACTACTGTCTGAGTAAAGGACTGCCATATTGCCACCCAGTTCCACCAAACCCCGAGAAGTAAACCTATATGGTTGCTGAGTGTGCAACCCTTAATTTTGATTTGTGAGCACTTATGTGCATTTTTCTGAGTTTGGGTGCTCTGAGCCCATTGTGTGTTTCCCCCAGTTAGCTGCTTCCTCGTTTTGTGTGTCCCCTCCCGCCCCTAGTGCTTGTGATTGGACCTTGCAGCTCTTTTAGGACTTCCTCCAGGTAAGGGCCCCAAGACAAAACGGCAGCTCCTGAAGAAGCAGCTCCACTCAGTCAACCAGCAGCGACTGATGAGATAAACGTGGTCTTGTTGGGGAATACATCATTCTCCAGCAAGGGGTCTGGATTCACATGCTCATGAATATTCCCCGTTGTCAGGCTGGGAATCCTCTGTAAAAGAAAAAATCAGTGTTTCGTTTCTGAACTGTCTGTCTACTAATAACCAATCACTGGTCTCTGGGTCATATTGCCCCCAGCCAATGACTGCCCTCTACCTAAGCCCCTCCTCTGGCAGCCATCTTAAAATGTTTACCGCACGTTCAAGTGTTGGGACTCCTCGTGCTTTAGCTCTCGAGCTTTTACTGCGTGTTGCGTTTTTCCAAAGAGTTTACTCTTTATTTTTCGGTCAAATCGAGCCTCAAGCTCCACCGTTGCATCTTCCAATTAACGGGGACCCGTTTCGGAGGATCCTGACGAGGCAGACATAGAGAGCGACGGTGGAGCCGACGAAGAACGGCACATTGAGGAACCAGACACCACGCCGTTGCCGATGCTCCCGTCACAACCGATGCCACCGCTGACGGACAGGCAGGATGACATTTTGCTGGCACTGCAAACCCTGTGCACCGAGATAAGGCCGAAGCTACCCTTGCCTCCGGTGGACGATCCCGTGGCACCTGGACCGTTGGGGAGTTCTCCACCCAAGCCGAGGCGAGTCTATCCTCCCCCCACCCTTCCATCCTTTACCTCCAACCCCCCCACCGAGGGATGAGACAGACAGCGACGATTGGGACGGATCTCCCATCACCCTCTCCCCGGGCTTACCCTCCCAACTAAATTGGCTCCTTTCACACCATGATCGCCAGGGCATCGGAGCTTTTCCAGCTATACCCCGAAGAGCAGAAGAAGGGGTTCCTCTACCAACGACGGGCGGCAAAGAGGAAGACAGTCCTCTCAGTCCCGTTACTGGACGACATCTGGGACGAAGCACTGTCCCTTCTGAAGAACCCGTCCACGGCCCCTGCGACGTGTAACCGGTACGAGAAGAAGTACTGGGTCCCAGACTCCACGCCTGTGTGCCTCAGGGCACAGTCGTCCCCGGATTCGGTGATCTCCGCAGCGGCCAAGAAGAAATCGGCAGGGGTGACTGCATCAACTGCCACTTCTCCACCGGATGGCGCGGGGAAGAAGCTGGTCGCCATGGGACGACGGGTCATCTCATCAGCAGCGACGACCATCAAGGCAGCCAACACCCTTGCGATCGTGGCCCGCTATGACAGGGAGCTGTGGTTTAAGATCACTCCCCTCCTGTACTTCCTCCACGACCACAAGAGGGCGGAAGCCCTTGAAATCCTGCAGGAAGACGAGGTGGTGTCGGACCACGCCATCAGGGTGGCCACGGACATCACCGACACAGGTTTTCGCCAGATGGGCAACGTCGTTTGCCTTTGCCGGCGTGGTTGGCTCAGGGCCACCGACTTCCGTCAGGACGTGCAGACCAGGGTACTGGACATGCCCTTCGATGGGAACAACCTGTTCGGCGAGGCAGTGGACGAGTCACTGCGGGCCATCGAGGCGGACACCGAGACGACCCGGGCCTTGGGCTCTCTCCATCAGCGACGGCCGTCCTTTCGGAACTCCGGAGGTAAGTCTCAGGGTGCCTCCAAAGGATTCAGCAGCAGCTCCTCGTCATACCGCCAGGCGGCTCGCTATTCATTGCAGGAAGCCTACAGAGGCCGGTGGACACAGTCTTCGTCGCCAAGGGGCCCAAGGTGGCAAGGCCTCAGCGAAGCAAGACTGAACCGGCCGCGACATCGAGCCCCCACCCGAGCACCCCGGTGGGAGGCCGGCTGGCGAACCTCTGCGTGTGGAAGTCCATCTCCACTGACCATTGGGTGCTGGATGCCCTGGCCCGGGGGCACACTCAAGAGTTCTATAACAATTGTCCCCATTTTCCACCAGTGGCAAGGAAGGAAAATCACATTCCACAGCTGCTTATGGCGGTACGAGCAATGCTAAAAATGGGCGCAATAGAACTCGTCCCAAAGAGTCTCGGGGACTCCGGAGTATACTTGCGGTACTTCCTCATCCGAAAGAAGACCGGCGGCTGGCGGCCCATTCTAGACCGCCGCCGCCTCAACAAATTCACAAAATCACAGAAGTTCCGGATGGTCACCCTCCAGCACGTGCTGGGACAACTGGAGGAAGGCGACTTCCTGTCGTCCCTGGACTTGGAGGATGCCTACTTCCACATCCCTATACACAAAGGACATAGAAAGTTCCTGCACTTCGTGGTCCAAGGGCGTCCCTATCAGTTCAAGGCACTGCCCTTCGGTTTGAAGTCGGCACCAAGGGTCTTCATCAAGTGCCTGGCACCGGTGGTGGCACGGCTGCGCCTACAGGGGATCCACGTCTACCCCTCTCTGGACGATTGGCTCATCCGGGCGAAATCAAGAGAACTCGCAGTCGACCACACAGCGAGGACCATCTGCCTGCTCACGGAACTGGGGTTCTCAATAAACTTTGCGAAGTCCTACTTGGTGCCATCGCAGGACACCCTATTCCTGGGAGCCAGACTCCACATGGTGGCACGGCTGGAGTCCTTGTCAGAGGAAAGGATGAAGGCCATCCTGGGCAAGGTCCAACAGCTGTTGACCACAGAGGTTGCCTGGGTGAGGTCCATCAAGTCCCTGCTCGGCATGATGTCGTCGTGCATCTACCTCGTGCAACTGTCCAGGTTGCGGATGCGGCTGCTGCAGGATTTCTTCGATGCCCGTTGGGTACAAGTGACGGGAAGTTTCAAAGACAAGATCTCCCTCAAGACTTTCCGGGAGGCGATCCGGTGGTGGGGCACCCGCGTGCATCACGCGGCGGGAATGGACTTCCAGACCCCAGCGCATCAGGAAACGGTGACGATGGATGCCTCCCTGGAGGGATGGGGCGCGCACACCGGAGATCTTCATGCAAGAGGCATTTGGCTCCCGGAGCAGATGTCTCTACACATCAACGTCCTGGAGCTCTGGGCAGTGTTCTGGGCCCTCAGGTCCTTCCTCCCGACCCTCAAGGGCAAAGTGGTACGGGTCTTCACCGACAACACCACCACGATGTTCTACATCCGGAAGCAGGGGGGCACCAGATCCCCAGTTCTATCCAAGGAAGCGCAGGACCTGTGGCACTGGGCTGTCGCCCAGGGGATGTTCCTGGTACCCTTCCACCTGACAGAAGTAAAGAACACTGTTGCCGAGTCACTCAGCAGGGAGCTGCGCTCATGTCACGAGGGGGAGCTCTGGGAGGATGAAGTGGATCTCCTATTCCGACGATGGGGCAATCCCCAGATAGATCTGTTCGCGATGGTGACTAACACCATGAGCCGGAGGTTCGCCAGCAGGCTTCCCCAGTCGGGGAGCATTGGCGATGCATTCTCCTTCCCCTGGGAGGCCTTTTCGTTTATGCGTTCCCACCCTTGCTGTTGCTTCTGCGACTTATCAGTCAACTCAGACGGTCCCGGGGCAGGATGATCCTTGTTGCACCAGCATGGCCGGGGCAAATATGGTTCCCTGACCTTCTGGACATGTCAGCGTTCCCCCCAAATATGCTACCGACGGACGCAGATCTTCTCGCCAGGGAAGAAGGC
The DNA here is from genome assembly GCF_040938575.1 of Ambystoma mexicanum. Taxonomy (NCBI): domain Eukaryota; kingdom Metazoa; phylum Chordata; class Amphibia; order Caudata; family Ambystomatidae; genus Ambystoma; species Ambystoma mexicanum. The sequence continues at coordinate 304,364,148 of NC_090926.1, forward strand.
ATGATCCTGCATCACGACCCAGGATAGCTGAACCTGCAGGCCTGGTTCCTGCAGCGCTAGAGTTCGGAAGCTACAATATCCCGGCGGACTGCAAGGAGGTACTTGCCAAGGCATCATCGATTCTTAAGTGCTATGGACATAAATGGAAGAGGTTCTCCGTCTGGTGCCGTGCACAGAAGATCAACCCTCTACGGATTACGGCCCCTCAAGTGCTGCCGTACTTGATGTCGCTGGCCAAGGCAGGGCTGGCGCATGCATCTATCAAGATTCATCTGGCGGCTATCCACAGCTACACAGTTCTGGTGTAGCGGGAGTCGCACCGCCTGGTGAAGGAGTTCATGAAAGGACTGGTCCGCTCGTTCCCGCCGGTGAAGGCTCCGGTGCAGGAGCTCAATGTGGTTCTGACCAGACTCATGGGCCCTCCATTCGGGCATTTGCATTCGGCGCCACTGAAGTTCCTATCGTGGAAGACAGTGTTTCTTGTGGCCATCACCTCCGCACGACGAGTGGGAGAGATCCAGGCCCTCTCCTGTAAACCTCCATACCTGACATTCCACGAGACGAGGGTAGTGCTGAGGACGCATCTCTCCTTCATGCCCAAAGTGCTGTCGGACTTCCATCTCAACGAGCCCTTGGTGTTACCTGTTTTCTTCCTGTCGCCTTCGTCACCGGCTGAGAGGACTTTGCACTCGCTGGATGTAGCTAGAGCGCTGAAGTTATACGTGGACCGCACTAAGAGTTTTCGGAAGATATCACAGCTGTTTGTGAACTTTAGTGCTGTGAACCAAGGGAAGGCCCTCTCCAAGGCTTCCATTTCCAGATGGCTCTCTTGGCAAACCGACCGTTGCCCGGCCGTCTGAGAGCCCATTCAACCAGAGCGATCGCTGCTACTATGGCGTTCCTGTGTGGTGTGCCCCTGCTGGACATCTGCAGGGCTGCTACGTGGAGGTCGACGCACACCTTCACGAGATTCTACTTCGTTGACCGGGATTCCAGAGAGGAGTCCAGAGTCGGCCAGAAAGTGCTGCGCAACCTGTTCGCTAGAAGTTGAGTCTGGTGAGGAGGTAAGAGATGCTTAATGTTGAGCCTTGCCACCTCCCGTGGTTGTGCATGTGTGTACTGCTATGTATTCTTGTATTCATGAGCATGTGAATCCATGCCAGACCCTATGCTGGAGAAGGAACAAGTTACTTACCTGTAACTGTTGTTCTCCAGCATGGGTCTGGCATGGATTCACATGCAAACCCTCCCTCCGACCCCTCTGCAGCTCTTCTCTTGGTCCTACTGCCGTTTTACGTGCTACCAAATCTGAAGATGGCTGCCAGAGGAGGGGCTTAGGTAGAGGGCAGTCATTGGCTGGGGGCAGTATGACCCAGAGACCAGTGATTGGTTATTAGTAGAAAGACAGTTCAGAAACGAAACTCAAACTGATATTTTCTTTTACCAAGGATTCCCCGCCTGATGACGGGGAATATTCATGAGCATGTGAATCCATGCCAGACCCATGCTGGAGAACAACAGTTACAGGTAAGTAACTTGTTCCATTACTCTATTGCAAAAAGCCTTACTACTCTTACATTCGTAACATATCACACCAATGTTAGCCCACGAGTAAGTAACTCTCTGATCACTGCAGTGTACCAATCTTGGGTAGCCGTATTTGTTTATTTAATCTTACTGTTGTGTCCCCAATTTAGGCCTTTCTCCCACCTGCCAGGTATCCCAAATCTAGGTGGTGTTGGCTTTACTGCTGTACCTCCAATTAAGGCTTTTCTCCCACCTGTCAGGTGCCTTGCATTAATAACTGTTGCATCTCCAATTTAGACCCTTTTCTCCCATCTCTGGTTCCTCCTCAATTGTCCTTCTCTAGCACTGTGCTCCCATCCTAGGCATTTTCCCTCGACTGCTCTGTCCCCAACCCAGGGGTTGCCACCCATTCTGTTGTCCCAATCCCAGGAGTCATCCCTCTACTGCAGTATTCAAACCACAAAGTCCCTACCACTGCAACGGATAGCTAGTCACATAGTTTGCCCTGTTCCTGCCTGCAGTCAATAATTAATAAGCACCAAATGGAACTGTGCCCCATAGAGAAGGGATTTACCAGTCACATTTGAGATTCTGTGTCGGGGTGGCCTCAGTAATGGCAGTACGAGGTGCAGCTTGACACGCAAACCACGTTGAGAGGTATTTTCCTGTTGCCAGACTGTTGACGCGTTAGCAGCAAAGCACATTGCACAATAAGCGAGGCCGGCGGAGGGAAGAAGCAGGCGGCAATGCTTGGCAGTCGGGGGAGTCGATTGCGCCCCCCGAGCCCGCAGTAGAATTTTGCATGGAAGAACTCACAACTAACATGTCCCTAACTAAAAGAAATCTCTAAGTAGGATTGGGGCGGAAACTGCTGACAAATTGGGCTTGTTGTTAGGCAAAAACCTGTGCAGTTCCCTTAGGGAACACTGCAAAAGATTTAAGACTACAGGTGTTGGCAGTAAACCCACTTGGTAGCAGTCTGTACCACCCAGATTTACCTGGTAGCTGTGGCTGAGCAGTCAGACTTCTCTCAAGAAGAGTTGGGCAGTATGCAAAGTATACACAATAGGCACTCGGACACACCAATACAAGCAAACACTGACCAGAGCTTTGGTATCAAAGTATATAATTATTTATTTAAAAACACACTGTTTGAAACACTCCAGCACTCTTATTGTAAAATATTCTAAACACAGTTACTATTGTAATATATACACCCCTTTTTCCTTATCAGATAAGTCACTGTAAAACACCACTTATTTTCATACATAGGTGAGCACTTAACTAGATGGCACGCCAATAAGTTTGTGAGAAAGGGAGGGGAAAAAGACAGAATATGGAAATGTACACCACTCTAAGATTCAGGAACACTGTTAGCAAGGCAGAAGAGCCAAAGTCACTGGTGAGCCAAAGTCCAAAGGCTGGGCCCACTCTTAGAGAGAGCAGAGCACAAATGCGCCCAAGATCACACAGTTACACTAGGCTTTGAAAGTCTTGCAGAGGGTTCAAAAAGAGTTTAGAGAGGCTTTAGGAAAGTTTAGCCAGGGTGTCCCAGGCTAACCAAGGTTCGAAAGCCGGGGGCTAAATCTACCCCGTACAGTCGGTAGCAAGGGAAGCCGGGCGGGACACGGTACCTTAAGTGGGAAGGATCCTCCAGCAGTGGCAGTTGTTCCTGGCAGTGGGAAGATCTCGACTTGGAGGAAAGATGAAAGTCGTTGCACTACCAGGGAGGAAACCAGCCGCAGAGTTTTCCGGTTAAAGGTGGTACCTTTGTTCGTGGTAAAACGTGGTATCCCGGTTGCCGGGGTGCTTGGCACAGGCAAGGCGGCCGCGAGGTATGTCGGGAAGGCGAAAAGACGGTGAAACTGGTTATCCCCACCAGTCAAAGGAAGAAGACTCTCCGGCGGGAGATCTCCTCTGTCGTTGGGAAAGGTGGTGAGACGGTCCAGCAGGGCTCCACCGGTGGTGGTGTCGTGGCAGGTCGGCTCAGCTTCTCCCTCATCGGATTCTTAGGTCCTATGGCGACTTCCGAAGTTCCAGTCACCAAAGCCCTGCTTTTATGCAGAAAACCCCCATTCACTCAGCCTAGCTGTCACTCAAACATGCTAAGTGGTGAGCCGGCCGGCTCACCACTTGGGCCAATCAGGACGGAGTGCGACTTGAATTGCCTAGGCAACTCAGTCCAGAGTGCCTAAATTCCCCTCCACCCCTCCTAAGTACCCCAGACAGAGTGGCACCACTTTGGAGGGCTTCTGTGGAGAAGCCCGCCAAAAAGTGGAACAAAGGGCTCGACTTGGGTTGGAGTCACAGAAGAGAACACAAACGCCATTTTAGAATCAAGTTTTGGCAAAAAATACCAACCGGAGAATTAATATTAATTAAATAAACCGGCGGTATGTTCGAGGCTACCGTAAATAATTAAATAAAGGTAGTAGCCTAAAACAATGGGAAATCCCATAGGAAAATATTTGCGGTTGAATATAAAAAGTAGTATCCACTGCCACCAGCCAAAACTCGATCAGGGGGGACGGAGACGTGCCCCCTCGACTAACGGACCCCGGGGCAATTGAATTGCCCCAGCCAGTACGTCCACAATATGATGGTTTGTACTGGTTCTGTTCAGAATTTAAGACTAGTAAAGTCAATGGTGACTTTACATGTCCTGGGAGACGGTAGTCAGTCCCAGGGCATGGAGTCTATACTGGGGGGTCACTATGACACCCCTGTGTCACTGCACTGAGGGTGCTGTGTAACACACATCACAAAAACACATGAAGCCTTATGGAGTAAAAGACCCCATAGCCCATTAAACACATCTAGATTCAAAGAAACACACTCAAATCATGCCCAAGAGTGAGGGTACAAGAGTCTCACTCTTGGCAGGAGAAAGAAATAAACCCCAAAAATCCAGCAAAGCTACTGGGGGACTCACTAGGTTAGGAAATTCAGCCTAAACAGAGAATTCTCCCTAACACTTGTATACACTTTATGGCGAATATGCAAAATTCACCACCAAAAGGGAAGACATTTCCAAATACATCTCCATCTTCCCATGCCCAACACTACGATACGCATAATCTGCAATTCCACCTTAACCAACTTCCAACGTTGGAACGGATAGGCAAATGGGGCCATACATGGGGAGACACTAGTTGTAGATTTTGTGGGAACAGTGATGAGGAAAGCTTAAAACATCTGGTGACAGTCTGTTTAGCCTTGGCTGAGGGTAGAAATCGCCTATTGGGCAATGCTGTACTGACAGAACTCCATTGGATAAGATTAATGTGGGGTTCACAGCAAAGCTTGATTATATCTTTATTTTTTTAAATCATTTTGAAGAAAATTGAAGGTTTTAATAATGTATATTTATGCAAAGTTTTCTTTTGTATTAACTATACCACAATAGGGAGGGGCGTGGCTAACCAGCCATGGGCTAGGACGTGCCTTTGTGTTGAGCTCCTGATGATCCGACATCCATTTGAGAAATTACGCTGGAAAAATGCTGTACGTGCCTGGTAACTGAAGGAACGGGTGTTTGAACACATGCTCTGCAAGAATCCTGAGAAGCAAGTCCTTCGCGTTTATGAATCAAGAGATAAGACTTTTCAGTGGGCGGCCGTATGGATAAATTGTTGCCAAGATGGTGGACAACAAAGGGAGCGTAATTGCAGCCCCGAGGAGAATCAAATCCTGCTGAAACACACGGATCGCAAGGAAGTTAGCTGCCAGTAGCAACGCATTGAAACCTTGCTCTATTTACTGTAACAACGAGGCGGCGCTCCCGGGATCGAATGAATGTAGCAACCGATGATTGCAACAGTATCAACAGACAAACTATGTCTGCTGGCGCAGCTCCCAGCCGCTCACGAAGGCAGCTGTGTATGATGAACGCTGCGATCCGTGACACGAAGAGCGGGCGGAGGTGAGATTGATGAGAGAGACACTGACCGCGAGTTACATATGCTTGAAGGCAGCACAGCCCCGAGCGCCGTTGACAGAAGCTGTTTACTTAAGCACGGAACACACGAACACGGTGTGCTGATGTCGAAACAAACGGGGCGAGATGCCCGTTTCGGTTCCTTTGTATTGCTGCAGTGCACTGCAAGCACGAAGTGGTGCGCTGTTTGAATAGGAATGCTGTTGGAAATTAGTGCCACCCGGAACGAAATGAACAATTTAACGAGGCGCATTGAGAAGCCTGCCTTATCACAACAAAGGCCTAAGAACTGACCCCCCCTCCATTGCCGAGGTACTCGGTAAATGCAGACCGCTGGGCTGCACAATGGCACCGCTGCTGAGAAGTGCCACGTGAAATACAGTGGGAAATAGGCACACAAGGGGTTTTGATGGGCTGCCCTTTATGAACTAATGCAACACTGTAAGCTTTGAAAGAGGTTGGGACCTGCAGAGAGGACATGGACCCCAAGTTGAACATTGCCAGGGGACGAAAAAAGGTGGAGTGTGAGCACAGACCCTGGAAAACACGCTACTGAAACACTGCTCAAAGGAGAGACGTGGGAGGACACAGCCCACTCTAAGCTTAACTTTGCGTGCCGCCTTGCAATACAGCCCACTGAGGACATCCAGGCACTGAACTGAACTGGGGAAGCTATAATAACACAGGAGAGCTGATATAGGACACGAAGTGAGACTGCAGGATGTCGTTGAAAGGGCTGAAGGCCAGGAGCAAGCAACCCACTATGGACACCTTTGCAAAGGCGCAGCGGACCCCTCTGACCCCAGCACAAAAGATGGGGGAGGCATCAGTGGATGACGCCCCTGAAGGAGAAATCTAACATGTCCTAGCAGCCATAACGGACCTAAGTGCTAGGTGGGGCACGGCGATGGCAGAATTGCAGACAGCCCTGGAGAACAAAATCGATGCCGTAGGAATTGAAGTCACCCTGTTGTGACAGGACGTCAGAGCGCTGGCAGAAATAACTAGCGTCCTGGAAAGCGCAGTATAGACTAACACTGACGTAAGCATGAACAATGCGAAGGAGGACCATGTGCTCAAACAGGTTGCCAACCTTGAAAACCGAGTGGAGGAAGCAGAAGGACGGGCGAGACGGAACAACATCCGGGTGGTTGGCCTGCCAGAAGGAGAAGAGGGCCAAGACCCCACGGACTACGTGGAGAATATGATCCTGCAAGAAGTAGGAAACTCACAGGGGTTCACGGTTGAGCGGGCACATCGAGCCCTGATGAGGAAACCACGGCCTGGAGCTCCACCGCGCCGATAATTGCGAAAATGTTAAATTACAAAGACAAGGAAAAGATTCTGGAGTATTTTCGTAAGGGTGGAACGATAGAAAGAGCCTCTTCTAAGATTACAGCATACCTTGACTATACTATGTTGGTGCAAAGACAGTGATACAGTTATGTGGCGGTTAAGAGAAGGCTGCGTACAGCGGATATCAGGTACATGCTATAGTACCCGGAGAAGTTGAAAGTTCTGCACAAAAGCAGAGCGCTGTTCTTGGACTTACAGGGCTGTCCGGCGCGAGATGAGGAACAGGATCGCCAGGAACACGATTAGTGAAGATACTATATCATGTACACTGCGAGGATAAGCGGGTGGGAAATTCTAGTATAGCGCCTTGAGGTACTTGATAGATAATGTGTAGCCCTCGGACTTTGACTCTGTTGGACTGGAATATGGTGTATAAAAGCGCACATGAGAATGGGAGCACTAGGCGTCGCAACTTTAAACAAATAGGAGCAACAGGATCGCAGCTACCTACCCCGAGAATTAGTAGTAATGCAGCCAATTGGGCGGCCTCACCCTGCTGAGCCACGAGTACGGGCTTCTCCAGAAAGGGCGAGATGCGGGGGTGCCTTAAATCCAGGGATGGAGCTGGGCAACAGTTAGGGAGGGTGTTGTTGGGGGAAGATAGGGAGGTGGGCGTGGTTGTTGATAGAGCTGGGCAACAGTTGGGGGGGGGTAAAGTTGGGGAAGGGAAGGGGGAGGGGAAGGGGTGTTTGGGGTGTTTGTAGTTAAGGGAAGTTTGAATTGGGTAACAAGCTTTTATAGATTGAGATGGAAGTGGGATCTGGACTGCACCGATCGGAGGGGAAGGGGAACTCTAATGGGCCATGGGGGACCTTAAAATAATTACCTGGAATGTCAGGGGACTTAATAGTTATCTAAAGAGGAACAAGGTTATGTTGTACCTGCGCAGACAAAAGATAGACATTGCACTGTTGCAGGAGACTCACCTGACACGGGAAAAGATGGAGATGGTTGTGAAGAAATGGAAGAGAGGAAGGGGGTTGTGGTGGGCTCGACATATTCTGCTTATGCTAGAGGAGTGCTCATCTGGGTGGCGCTGCATGTCCCGGTTCAACTGTTGCAGGAAATGGCGGAAACGGATGGGAGGATGGTCATACTGAGGGGATTGGTGGAGAATAGGGAGATGAGCATTGTAAATACATACGCCCCCAATCAGAATACGGCAGCATATTTCAGAACTCTGTGTACTAACCTTAGCATGTGTATGGGGAGTGTGGTGATCTGGGGTGGGGATTTTAACTGTGTATTAAACCTCAGGGTGGATAGATCAGATGGAAAGATTGATAGACCCGCTGCCAGCGGCTAAAGCGTTGCAGACACTACTAGACGACTTTGGTCTGGCAGATGTGTGGAGAACGAGGTACCCCCAAGAAAGGCAATACTCGCACTATTCCGGCCAGCAGCAGCTACATACAAGGCTGGACTATGTCTTTGCTACGTCGGAGGTAATAACAGAGATTACTCAGGCAGAATATAAAGCGAGGGTCCTCTCGGACCACTCGCCCCTGGTTCTCGGATGGCAATACTGCCCCCCGAGAGCAAGGATTCCGACATGGCGCCTCTGGGCAGAGGCACTTAAAGATCCCTTTTTCAGGGAAGATATACGGGAGGAGATTATAAACTGGGTAGCATGGACTCGGCGAGCGCATTATGGGAAGCCTTCAAGGTGGTGATGCGAGGTGTAGCCATAGCAAAATCAAAAGGCCTGCAGGGCGGGATCTTGGCTGACCTACAAGAAACGGAGACGGAACTAGAAAAGGCATTGAGGGGAGGAGGTGACATGGAGATAGACATGGAGCTGATACTTAAACTGCAGCAGAAATGTGCGGAGCAATGGGAAAGACTGTGCAACCTCAATTATAAAAAATATATAGAGAGACAGCATGCAGAAGGGGATAAAACAGGAAGGCTTTTGGCATGGTTATACAAGAGCTAAACCCCCAGACCCACCATTAGAACGATAACGAGAGAAGATGGTAGTGTAGCTGACACCCAAGAGGGAGTTAATCAGGAGTTTGCAGATTACTATAGGCTACTATATGGGGATGAGGAGGGGAGTAGCTATGGGGAGATAACAGAGACACTGGAGGACATAGGACTGCCTACGATAAGTGTTGAGGAAAGAGAGGAGCTGGATGCACCGATTACTTTGGAGGAGTTAGAAGTAGTGAGGGAGCTGCCTACTAGTAAGACTCAGGGGGCAGATGGGTTCCCAAGTGAATTTTATAAAGTATATAGAGAGGAAGTGCTCCCCCCAATGTTAGAAATGTTAAATGAAGTGTTTGAGGTGGGACGGCTGCCAGAATCACTTAGAGAAGCTATCGTAGTACCGCTTCCCAAACCCAACAAGCCTGGGCATAGCTGTGGCTCCTACAGACCTTTGTCGATGTTGAACCAAGACAGCAAGATATTGACGGCTGTCTTGGCAAACAGACTGCGGAGAGTTATTGGCAAACTAATACACCCCGACCAGATGGGCTATGTCCCGAATAGAAATATAACTCATAATCATAGATGACTCCAACGGGTTGTTGAATGGGGGAGCAAGAACGAGGGCAAAATAGCAATTGTGTCCTTGGACGCGGTAAAGGCTTTCAATTCGGTCAAGTGGCCATGGCTGCTGGCAGGCTATGGAATGGGACCTGGATACATAAGGTGGGCAAAGATGCTATATAGTGTTCCGCTGGCCAAGGTCCGAACAGGATCAGTGATATCCGAAAGATGGCAACTTAGTAGAGGCACCAGACAGGGGTGCCCATGGTCCCCAATGCTCTATATACTAGCCCTGGAGCCCCTAGCGATATACCTTAGACAACAATACAATACTATAGGTATTGAGGTGGGAGGGGAACGACAATTGATCTCCTTATATGCGGATGACTTGCTGCTGTACTTGAGGCACCCGGAGGAAAATCTCCAGTACATCCTGGAAGTTATCGAGAGAGATGCGGGGCTGTCTGGTATAGCAGTGAATCCTCAAAAATCTAGTATTTTCCCGTTAGGCAGTTATAAGGGAATCCCTGTGGGACGGTTACCGGTGTTAAAAATTCCATGGGCGGTTAGTACTTTCCGGTATCTTGGGATAGACGTGTACCACACGGTGGAAGAGGAGCACAGGCACAATACCGAGCTAGCCATTGAGAAAATCGAGAAGTGTATGAAATTCTGGGTGAAATTGCCCCTAGCAATGATGGGACGAGGGGCAATGCTTAAGATGGTGGTCCTACCTAGGCTCCTGCATTATTTTGGGAATATCCCATACCTGATACCCAAGAGGTTTTTCACTAAACTGAACAGCATGTGTAGGGATTTCCTGTGGCATGGTACCCGGAATAAGGTGGCACTATGGAAGCTGCAGAATTTTTATGAAAAGGGGGGATAAAACTGCCAAAATATGAGGTCTATTATGTAGCGAGCCAGCTGCAATATATCGCCAAATGGCTCTCAGATGAACTGACCCCCGAATCCAGGTTGTTTGGACATGATTGTGCCCAATTTTATTTAAGAGAGATGATCTGGCTGCCCAAGACAGAAATGGAAGAGCGCCCTAAAATGATGATGCTTGGGTGGAAGATGTGGCGCCGGGCATGCCAGATGATGGAGAACCCATTCCCATGCTGCCCGCAAGTACCACTAGTTGCACTGGCAGGGGGAGATAAGCAGCTGAGGATGATAATCAGGAACCACTGGGAATCGGTGGGGTTAGTGACGATGGGAGATATCTGGCGAGAGGGGACTATCATAGATTTTGAAGTGCTGAGGGAGGAAATGGGGTTACACACGGGCCAGTATATCACAGAATGATGCAGAGAATCGGGAGAACATGGCCCGAAACGGTACTGGAAGAAGAACCAGATGCTACTATAGATACAATATATGATATAACGGAGGGGGCGGCATGAGATCTCTAGACTGTACGAGATGTCGTCTAAGGTCGGGAAGGAATTAACACAATTAAGACTAGACTGGGAAGCGGAAGTAGGAGCCTCGATAGAGGATATCTAGGTTTGAAAATGCTGGAAGACGAGCATGTCCCGAATGCGACGAAGAAAAGGCTGGCATGGTACACATGTTTTCGGTCATGCCCAGTAATTGAGTGTTTCTGGAGGACGTAACACAGAAACTAGCAGAAAAGGGGGTCACGATTATTATAGATACAGCCTGGGCCTGCTTGCTTGGGGGGGGGGGGTTCCTGTTACGCTCACCTGGTATCCACGGGGACGCCACCCAGCTGCGGGGACTCTGGTCACCTTCTCAGCCTCTCTGTGGTATAATCAGCGGGGAAGTTCTGCCTGGAAAACAGGTGGGCAATGTTCAAGACTGGGCAACTGGGGCAAGAGCCTCCCAACAGCCCGTATGCCCGCAGCCCCTCCCTGGACCTTTCCTCACCTTGTTATGGGTTTTGGCATGCTCTCCGTCTTGCCTTCTTGGCAGGGGCGCGTTGTCCTTTGTGAGCGAGTGCAATCTAGTTACTTCACTGATGCTGCCCTTTAGAGTCTTTCAGGTAGGTCTTATTACTGTTATACTGTAAGCCTTTCTAGGATTCAATAATGTCTTTTCTCTCTCCTTAGGTGCGCGGAAGCTAGCTGTGGAACGTTGCCTGAATTTGGACTCAACGGCAGGTAATGGTGTTTGAGAGCGCCTTGATGCGGTAAGTCGGCGCTATGCGCAGTGCTATGATGCCTTGCCTTTGCTAACCTGTTGTCTTTTGTTCCCGTAGGTTGCGGTGCTCACCCAGAGCAAGAAGTCCCAAGGCGGTGCTGGTCGATGGGCTACTTGAGAGGTAAGCTGCCGGCACAATTGTAAATGTCTGTCTTGTTTCTCTCCTTTTGCTGATCAGACGGTCCGGGAGGCTCGCTGTTCCTTGGATGCTGTTTGCAGGAGCAGAGGGCAGCTAGCGGTGGAATCACAGGTAAGCTGCTGCTAATAACGTTGTCCCTTTTGTTTTTCAGGTGCTGTTCTTCCGAGCTTCGCAGATGCTGCTGAATACGATGAGCGTCACGTTGCAGGATTGCAAAGTAACGCGAAGCGTGTTCTCCAAGTCGGGTGTGGTTTAAATAGCATCAAGAAAGTAGTCCAGGTAAAATAGTCCCTAGGCTACCACACCCAAAACACTATACGGCATAGCTTGGTTCCAAGGAGCCAAGCTATGTGGATGCCTCCATGTTGACTGGCATTGAAATAAAGTAGTTCACAAGCACAAGTCTTCATTAAGTATCAGCCTGGCCCCAAGAGGGCCTAGGCAAAGGATGCCTAAGCTTGTTGGGGGCCCGAGCTGAGACCCCTCCTGGCCCATGGGCCTCCCGGGGGGGGGGGGGGGGGTTTCAGGAAGTGGGTTGTGACAGTTCCTCAGATTGCAGAAACTTAAGCATGTCAGTAAATTGAAAGATCTAACATATGTGCTCGTAAAAAGGAGGATTGCCATGGGATGGAACACATGTGTGGTGGAAAGAGTTGCAGAAATGGGTGGAGGCAGAAACCATTGTATGGCAAGAGGCGAGCAATGTAGGGGGAGAGGAGGAGGCGGGAACCCTGATGGGATGGAAATCATTAATAGCGGAATTGTTTGGAACGATACAAGATATGATATGGCATTTATAACGCGCCTATACACAAGTGTTTCAAGGCGCGGCGAGGTGGGGGGGGAACAAGGGGAGACAGATAACGATCCTACTAGGCCAGGTGTCATTCAGATCGCGCAAGTGCAAAGGTAGGGGGGAGGGAAAAGTGCAAGGAGGAAAGGGAGAGGGGAAGTGCAGTACAGGGTTAGTAGAATAACACAATAAGTAATAAGGGCCAACTGGTGGTAAGTGCAGACAAGTGCTGGGAAGGGGGGCTGTAGGGATACAGAGACAGTCCCACAGTGCAGGGGTTGCCAGGGAGGCGGAGCAGGGGAGAGTGGCTGGGCCAAGGACCGAGTTCGGTGAATGGCCCAGTTGCAGATTCAGTGCAGTTTCAGCAATTTTAGCAGGGGAGAGGGGGAGAGAAAGCAGAGGCAAAGAGGAAGGTTTTGAGGTGCTTCCGGAACCGGAGATGGTTCTCCTCAAGTTTCAGGGAGGCAGGAAGGCTATTCCAGAGGGAGGCCCCTGCTGCGGAGAGAGATCTACCCCCAACGTGTTGCTTGGAGAAGCTGCTGACCCTGAGGAAGTTGGAGGCGGTTGAGCGAAGAGCCCGAGAAGGAAGGTATTTAGGAAGAGAGAGTTGAAGGTATTTTGGCCCAAGGCCCCAGAAGGCCTTGTGGACAATGCAGAGGGTTTTGAACATAATCCTCGCAGCCACTGGGAGCCAGTGTAGCGATTTCAGTCCTGGAGAGATACGGTCCCAGGGCTTGAGGCCAAGGACAAGTCTCGCAGTCCTGTTCTGGATGAGTTGCAAAGGGCGGAGAGTAGAGGCAGGCAGATTTAGGTAGAGGCTGTTACAGTAATCCAGCTTCGAGAGAACCAGGGCTCTAGAGACAGCGAGCTTCTGGGGGAAGGAGAGGAAAGGAAGGATACCTCTGAGGAGGTGCAGCTGGTAGTGTGACTTCTTAGAGATGTCAGATATGTGAGGAGAGAAGGAGAGTGTGGAGTCGAAGATGACCTGAGGTTTTTTGCCTTGCAGGTAGGAGCAGGAAGAGGGCCAAGAGAGGCCAGCCAGAGCGCTGCAGGGAAGGAGGGAGTGGGTGTGCCGATGAGTAGAATCTCAGTCTTACTGGCATTAAGGCAGAGGTCATTGGCAGGCACACCATTCCGGGATAGCAGAAAGACAGTCAGAGATGAGGGAAGGAGAAGAGGAGGCCGAAGGTAGCCTGAAAATGAGTTGGGCATCATCCGCATAGCACTGAAAGTTGGGGAAGAGGGCGGCGATGCAGTGGGCAAGAAGTGCCAGGTACTGGTTGAAAAGCCAGGGAAAGAGGTTAGATCCCTGGGGGACACCACAGGTAAAGAAAAAGATGTCAGAGAGGAAGGACTCCAGTTGGACCTGGGGGGGTCGATTGGAGAGGAAAGAGGTCAGCCACGCCAGAGCCTGACCAGTGGTACCCAGGTTATCACGGAGACTGTTGAGCAGGATGGCATGATTGACAGTATCAAAGGCAGAAGAAAGATCAAGCAAAATGAGAACACATGGAGTGTTAGAGTCAAGGTTTGAGAGCAGGTCCTCACGGATGTTCAGGAGAGCAGTTTCCGTGCTTCTGACAGCTCTGAAGCCAGAATGATGGTCGTGAAGACTACCAACAGATTCAGCATGGAGATTAAGCTCGGAGATGGCCAGCTTCTCCAGGAGCTTGCCCAGGAAGGGAGTGATAGAGATTGGGCGATAGTTAGCTGGGCATGAGGGGTCGGGAGAGGGTTTCTTAAGAAGGGGTGCACAAGGGAGTGCTTGGGGTGGGGGGGATGGGAAGACTCCAGAGGCAAAGCAGTGATTGCAGAAGTCAGCCAGGGCAGGAGCCAAGGAGTCGATGTGGCCCTTGATAGTTTTGGGGGAGCGTGGGTGGACCTGTTTTGATGAGACTTTCATAGATCGGACTTGTCTCGAAACCTCGTCAGCAGAAAAAAGGGGAAAGGCAGAGAAGGGGGGGAAGGGGTGGCTGCAGAAGGGCCAGAGGAAGAGCAGGGAATAGAGGGGGGGAGGTGATAGGAGGAGAGTGAGGACAGGATGTCCTGAGTTTTTAAAATGAAGTGAGAGGCCGGTGCTGTGCAGAGGGCCTGGGAGGGGACAGGAGCGGTAGAGACTGCGGCAGGGTTGGCCAGCTCCTTGCAGATGTTAGAGTTTGGCCAAATTGTTAGATGCCGCAGAGATGCGGGCTTGGATAAGGGCTCTCTTTTTAGTGAGAACGGAGAGCCGGTATTGCCTTTGGAGCAGGCGGCAGGCCAGTTGCATTTAAGGGTGACGAGATCCGAGTCATACCAGGAGTTACATTTGGCTTTGGGCTTCAGGCGGATTCTCATGACAGGGGCAAGGATATCAAGAGTATCAGATATAGCAGAGTGAAGAGTGGAACGGGCTGTGTCAGGGTGGGAGTCAGCCGAAGAGGGAGGGGGGGTGAGAAGGTGGCAGAAAAAGCCTCAACTGACACATGCTTCATGGGTCGGATGACCGAGAAGGAGGGTGGCAGTGATGAGGGTGGGTTAGCCTGTGGTGTAGGGAAGGTGAGGTGGGAGGATAGGAGAAAGTGATCACTCCAGGAGAGAGGAGTGGAGAGAGTGACAGAGAGGGGAAGGTCAGAAGAGATCAGAGCATCAAGAGTGTGCCCTGCAGAATGAGTCTGCCCAGACGGGAGAATAGAGAGAGAGAGAGAGTCGCAGCAGTCGCGAAAGAGTCCAGAGGGGGGACAGGAGGCATCCAGGTGGATGTTGAAATCTCCAAGAAAGAGGAGTTGAGTGGTTGAGGACAGGAGTGAGGAGGAGAGGTCCACCCACTCTGAGAGGAAGGAGGAAATTTGACCAGGTGGCCGATAGTAGCCACGGTAAGGGAATGGCTAGGAGAGAGAGAGAGAGAGAGAGAGAGAGAGAGAGAGAGAGAGAGTTGGCAGACAAGGCATTCAAAAGAGGAGTAAGTCTGCGTAGGAATGACAGTGGCAGGAATCCACTCAGGGAAGATAAGGGCCACACCCCCTAGCACGGTTGGGCCGTGACAGAATCCACGGAAAGCGAGACCCCACCACGCGAGGCAGATACAGAGTGTGTGGAATAAATAGGCTCGTAAGGGAGGGTGGGATAAGGGGGAGCAGTGACCGAAATTAAGCAATGGACAATTGAGCTGTTGATATATGCACTGCGTGTTTGGTTTGTATTGTTTTTTGTGTGAATAAATCAATAAAACTGTTTAAAAATGTTTTTTTTAAACTAGAGCACAATAAAAATGTTTTTAAAAACTGCACCCCATAGTCGGCACTAAAACCCACCACCCTAGTTAGCCCCTTTCAGAGGTGTTGAATGGTTACTCACCTGAACCAATGCAAACCCAACGGTGACTCTCCAAAGCCTCGGGACAAGACAGGGGTGTTGCTACAACAGCAATGAAAGGACCACGCTATTCCCCCAAAAGAACACCGAAAATCAAACCGAACCACAAAGGAAAAACGGTAAATGAACGCACCATGAGGGTAAACAACCCCTGCTTCCACAACCACATTTATCAACTACTAGTAAACAACTAACCACAAACAGTGAAGACTTACTCCCAGGAAACATACAATTCCTGCTCAAAGGAATCCAACACACAACTCAAACATAATGCCTTGCCACATGAAAGACAAAAGCTAGAATGGACAACAAATTAAAAAAAAAAATCTCAGCCGCACAGGAATGTGCCGATCAGCAAGATTTCAATTCCGAAAAACTTGGTGAAGAAGATGCCAAACGGCCCAAGGACACATACAAAGAACAGAGCAAAGACCGACTACATTGCCCGCAACAGCTCCACAAACGACAGCAACACAACAACTGATGAATCACCCCAACCCAGAGAACGCCATGGACAATACTACAACAAGAATCAGGGCCAAACTTGGATATATTGCCTTGTACACCCCCTACATCACCAAAGACTGGAACAAAGTACGGGCACTAACACAACCCTACCAGCTGGAACGAACCGAAATCAAACAACCCTACAATCAATCTAATCAGACTACTTGACGAAGAGACTGACCACCAAAGAACTCCTCCTCCAAAGAGGCACAACCAGGAGAGAACCACCAGCAACGAAAACCTAACCCTACTGGGTGACAAACATTTGGTTCGAACAATAAAACGAAACCGCAGCTAACTCACTCTGTGCGCTCCTGGAAACATTGCACTTCACACACATAGTAAATTGATCCACCCACAACGCCGTGCCACCTACAGCAATGGTATTGAGCGACCATTACCTGATACCATTCTACATCACACTCCAAACCCACCTACTGGCCGCAAATGTTATACTCCATACCAGCAAGAAAACAAACTGGAACCTAGACTTAGAGGCCTTAAACTAGACTCGACCCTACCTACCACCACACAACCCACCGAGACAACCCTAGATGCAGCGGAAAACGCTCTCAACATCTGGATAACTGAGGCTCTAGACCACCTGGCACCAGTAAAACCATTCATAGCCACACTAAAAAACCTTGCTGCGAAATGGGTCACAGAAGAACTGAAAAACTGCAAAATAGAAAAAACATGGAGATAACCATACAACCGACAGGCAAAACAAAATAGCAAAGACCGCTCACACTATATAAATCAACAGTACTCAAAGCAATACAAAAGATACTACACCACAAGAATTGAAACAGCAAACAATCCACAGAAATCTCTTTGGAATCATCAGATATTAAAATGAAAATCCTGCAAGAAATCAGTCATCCCGACACAAGCACTTTCTGACAGCTTCACTAACCACCTGAGATCAAAAATAGAAACAATCCAACAGACCAACAACACAACCCAGGCCAATACAACCTCAACGGCTGCACCACAGCAAGGGGCAAAACACAGACTACAGCAAAACTCACCTGCCTAGAACCAATCGCAGAAGAAACCTTCGCTGCACTAATCAAGGACACCAACCTTGCAGGATCTCCAAGGGACCCTCTACAAAGGAATCCTCAACCACAGAACCCCAGTGACCGACTTCTAGAACTTAATGAACCTATCTCTGGTAAAAAAGCAATCGGGGCAACCGCTAGGGGGCGCGGAGATGAAGGCTGCATAAGTGTGGTCCCGCTTCCCCCCTTGCAATAATGTGATGAGTGCCCATATTCCATCGAACAACCACGAAAATACCCTGAAAAACGGACATGAATAGCAGTGAGCAAGTAAACGGGGGGTGCAGGACGAAAAACAAGGGACCAAACCACGAGACCCGGCCATAGCGGTACAGAGGCGGCGAGGCCTGTGGTGCTTGGCAGCAGAAACTAAGCCTGGACCCCAAAGAGAAAGGAGCAGGGAGCCGACTTTGCGTGCCCGCCTAGTGGCCTAATGACACGGCCCGCACAGAGGAAAAAGGGCGGCAGAACCAGCCAGGGCTCCCGCAGGAACAGTAGCAAAGCCCTAGTGGGCGCCGCGTGTGATGGGAGCTGGAGAAGGACCCCACAGACCAGCGTTGCGGCACAGAGGATGGAACGAGAAGCTGAGAGGAGGCGTGCCGCACAGGAGGGACCAGACTACAACTGCATGCACAGCACAGTAGCAGCAGCGTAGAGGAGGTGAGAACGGCCCGATTGGTGGGTAGAGCCCCCCCAAACACCAGGTAAAGCGCAGTGGACCAGGTGGAGAGGGTGGCAAAGCACAGATGGAGAGGCGGCCAGCTGACTTGAGCGCAACTCGCTGAAGCGGCCCCACCCCGTCCGTGAAGGCTCCAAGGTGTTGATATACCAGGACTTGTCCAACCTCACTCTCTCCCGCTGCAGAGGTTGTAGACTGCTCACGAAATGGCTCCAAGAGAAAGGTATTAGATACAGATGAGGATACCCGTTCTCATTGCAGTTTGAAGTGGACTCTGTGGAATACTGCATCACCTCTGCACAAGAGGTGGAACAAGCCCTTGGACACCTCACCGCAGATGCAGAATCGGAATAAAGGGACCCCGAAGGACCTGGTACAAGCAGGGACAGGCCAGGCACAGCACCCGCACCGCAGACGAGGAGGAGGAGGGGATCAGAGGGGCAGAAAATACATGAGGCTGAACGGACTGTCACCCCACAAGATGCTCAAAATGCCAGAACACTTGCAGGAGAATAATTCAAGAGACGGACCTAAGTGAGGGAAGAGATGACAACTGGTATTCCGGAATGAAATCACACAAGTATGAATAAGAATTGCGGGTGCGAGGTGAACACCTCTGCCCCAAAGTGGCCCTCAGAGAGAGGGCGTCTCCAAGACTCTTATTGAACTCAAGTTACAGTTGTTACAGGTAAAACTGCTGTTGTGGGGGTTTTCTAAAAGTTATGGCTCTGGGGAAAGTGACAGCGCCAATGAGGTAATTGGCTCCCAAGATAATGGGGAGGAGGGAAGAAGAGTCACACATTGAACTGATGAGGAAGAGATGGGCGATGAGGTGCATTCACATTGGGGAGATGTGAAGCTGAAAGGGGTCTGGTGGTGGGGACACTGAATTTGAAAGGTCTAAATTCCCCGACCAAAAGATCACTCGTAGCTAGAAAATTCTGCAAAAAAGCGTCCCTTGACATGCTCTTCCTGCAGGAAACGCGTTTGATACGTGGAGAGGGCCGAGCGTTACGAGGGGCAGGGATAGGTCAAGTCCATTGGACATCAGGGGACTCCAAGAAGGGGGGAGTTGGGATAGTGTTGCATAAGCAATGCAAGCTGCAGGACTGTGCGACTACTAGCCTGCTAGAGGGAAGGTTGCTGATACTGAAAGGGACTATGGAGGGGGCGAGAGGAGTACTGGCAGCAATGTACGCACCCAACCACGGGCAAGCACACTTTATATTGAAAGCCCTTATAGCGATACAGCAGCAGGAAGCTGACCTGTACATAGGAGGAGACGTTAACTCCAGGGCAGATGAAACGAGGGACAGAAGGACCGAAGGGTGCATAGTGCTGGGGGAGACGGAGGGTAAACCTGGGCACCTTGGACGTGTGGTTGAGACACGAGGCCTAGTAGATGTGTGGAGGGAACACCACCCGAGGGAGGAGGGATGCATATTCTACTCAGCCCCGCACAAAACCTACGCCAGGATTGACTACCTCCTCATGAATAGGGGCCAAGAGACCAGGGTGACCCATAGCGAAATAAGGCCGGTAGGCTGGACTGGCCATGATATGGTTCTCATGTTCCTAGATGTCGGAGGGCTCTACAGACCAGACATTAGATGGCGTTGTAATGAGACACTTTAGAAGGACCTCAACTTTGCAGACCAACTGGGGGAGGCAATCACTGAATGTTTTGAATTAAATGACACTGGGGAAGTGAGTAAAGGGGTGGTTTGGGACGCAGGAAAGGCAACCTGGAGGGGGTTACTCATCAGAGAGGGGGCGAGACGCACAAGGGAGGGAAACCTAAGAGAAGATGAATTGAAAAAAGAGATGGTGGAAGGAGAAAAGAGGATGCACGCAACGGAAGGGAACACATATAAGATCTGGGAGGAGATGCTTGCCAAAAGAGCAGAACTGAAGGCACTGGGGATGGGGAAAACTGTGTGGAAACTGAGATATCTCAAACAGAAATACTGTGAGAAGGGGGAGATGGCAGATGCACTATTGGCAGCGAGACTTCGAGTGCAGGGGGCGGAGAGATGGGTATCTTCCTTTCAAAAACCTGCAGGGGGTGCGCGGGGTTCACCAAAGGAAATAGCGGAGGGCTTCGCCCAATATTATGAAACATTTTACAAATTAGAAGTACCTGGGGAGGAAGCAGCCGTGGAAGAATACCTAGGTAGTATAAACATGCCCAAACTCACAAATCTGGAGGTGGAACATCTGGAGAGTCCAATAACAACGGAAGAGGTGCAGGAAGCGATAGCACTATTGGGTTTTATAAGAAGTACCCAGGAATCCTGTCGCGGCACATGGTGCAGCTGTATAACCACATCCTAGAAACAGAGGAGGCCCCAGAAGCTTTCAGCAAGGTGCTGATATCTGTAATCCCTAAGGAGGGAAGGGACCCCACCCAATGTACATCGTACCGCCCCATCTTGCTCCTGAACATAGATGAGAAAATATTCACACGAATCTTAGCAACACGCTTAGAGGAGAAGTTGCCACAAATCATTCACCCAGACCTGATGGGGTTCATAGTGGGTAGAGAGGGCCCGGATGCGGTAAGGATACCCTTAGACCTTATGGAACATGTTGGGGGGACTTCAGGGGACCATGCACTGCTGAGTTTAGACGTAGAAAAAGCCTTCGACCGCGTCGAATGGGAGTTTCTGTTCGCAGTACTAAGGAAAATAGGAGTGGGGGACAAAATGTGCAGGGCCATCTACTCGGGGCCAAAGGCAAAGTTTGTAGTGAATGGGGCAAGGTCCAGGCAATTCGGGCTCAGTAGGGGAACTCGACAGGGCTGCCATTTATCCCCTTTACTTTTCGCCCTTGCGATGGAACCATTGGGGGAGGAAATCGGCAGAGATGCACAGATAAGGGGTATTGGGGTGGGAGATGAGTCCCATAAATTGAGCATGCACGCGGACAATATTATGGTATACCTCTCAGAAGTGAGGGAGACAGTGTTGAGAGTGCTCCAGGTGGTAGAAGAGTATGGACGCCTATCGGTTTTAAGGTAAATGTGGACGCGTATTAATTTATTACACAGTCATTTAGAAAACATTACACTAGAAGGAGGCAACTTAGTATTATATACCAATACACATCAATACAAAATAGTATTTTGACAGTTTGAGCTCCCCTGAAATAGGAGCCAAATAGCAGTTCAGTTACTTAGAAGTGAGCAAAAAGGCATAGGGTAAGTAGAATAGATCGCATATACTTGTTAGACAGTGCAAATAGTTTCAGTTCACCAGAAGAGTTCAAGTCAATAGACCTAGGCCAAAGTCAATGGGCTAGTGTTCTGGATAGGAAAGAGCAGTTCTGGTATCAAACGGTAAAGTCTTTGCAAAAGTTCTCAGAAGTCGTTTCGGCGAAAAAAAATCATTTGTTGGGTCACAAGCTGATTAGGCCTATAAATTGGGAAAGTTTCACAAACTTTGACTGAAAGAGTGGCGGTCTCTCAATCGGGTTGGCACAGTACCTTAGTATGAAGAAACAAAAAGTAGTTAGTTCCTACAGATCTCACTGTTCCTGAGCCTCAGTCGTGGGGACAAGAGGGAGGACGTTGGGGGACTCCTGCACTGCATGGGATAGGTGGAAATTGCAAACGAAATGGAATCACTTCAGTTCGAGTAGCTGTTCTTCAAGCACACAAGCTGGTGCCCTTCCCCCTGGTTAATCCTAACCAGCTTCGAGAATGGTATCCAGGTGGCTTTCGAGTTGATTGGTCCCACAAACTCAAAGGAAGAAGTCGTCCTTGAAGGTGCTTCTCTGTCGAGATGAACTTGGAAATTCGGACCTGCAGCAGGGCGTCACTGGGCAAATCAACAGACCAGTAGTTGCAGCAGCCGTCCTCTTCCAGCTCATCTTTGGTTCTTTCGTTCCAGTGGTCGCCTCTGCTTTCCAGTCCAAGAGACTCGCCTTTTAAACCGTTCTCTCCCTTTCATTCCAGCCTAGCTGCCACTCACCCAGCAGGGTGGCTGTCCTTGCCGGAAAGTCTGCCAGCCAATCACCCCAGAGTGCATTTGGGTCTCCTAGGAGACTAAGCACAGGGAGTTTCGGGCACCTTCCTCACTTCCTGGCCACCCCAGACACTCAGACGACAGAGGCAGTCTTCAGTCCTGAAGCCCGCCAAAGGCATACGAACAAAGGGACCAAACCTGGTTTGGCACGCAGAGACAAACACTAGAAGAACCTTTGCAAAAGGAAATGGCGAATAAAGAAGACCAGGACCTGTTTAAACAAAGGGGCTTAAGGCGCCATCTTGAAAAACATGGCTCCCATGATTTTTAGCTACCGTTGTTCGCGGTCGGGAAAAATCATGGTACTTCATTGTAAAATGACTGCCACCAGCCTTTTCAATAGGAAATGTTAGCATTTGACTGCTGCATGAGTATTTAGACACAAGGGATACTATGTAACCCCTCCAGCACTCCATTGTAAGATGATGTGTGCTGGGTCTAGGAATTTGGAAATACTAGTAAAGTCAATTTCACTTTACATTCTCTTGGAAACAGTTATCCCTTTGGGAAGTCTAAAAAGATATCCCTGTTTCACTGCACTGAGGGTGCTGTGTAACACGCATGAAAAGATGATGCCTGTGGGGTTATCTAAAACTCCACAATCGAAGAACACAAGAGTAAAACGCACATCAAAATACATGAGTGGGAAAAAAGGCTCACTCTTTCCAGGTCAAAAAATCAAGTTCTCAGAATCCAGCAAAGTTGCTGGGGGTCTCTAAGCTGAAGGGAATTGGCACATTTATGAGAATTCTCCCTAACAGTGGTCACTTAAAGAAATCAACACAGCCAACCCACAACTAGGCCAGCCGCATGGGAACACAACCAGAAACTTCCAACATAGGAAATAATCTAGGAATACTCATTGACAACGGACTAACCCTGGAACCGCAAGTCAACGCAATCCCCCTAAAAAAAATGTCATATGCCTAAGAATACTAAGAGGACTACTCCCATGCTATCCTTCCCTCACAATCATATCCCTGATACTTAAAAAGAATTTACTACGCAAACAGCCGGAACTACCTAGGAATGCCGGAAAGACTCCTCAAGAAACTCCAAAGGGTGCAACACACTGCAGCTAGGATTTACTAAGGTTAAACAGAAGAGACCACATCACTCCAGCTCTGAAAAGTCTACACTGGCTATCAGTGAAAAAACACATTAAATTCAAATCACTCTGCATCGCCCACAAAGCCTTACACAGACAAGGAGCCAAATTCTTCAAAGCCAAGATCAGCTGATACCAGCCAAGAAGGGACCTAAAATCAAACGATGACCTACAAATAGAGACAAAACAATAGAAAAAAACTAATTTCGGAGGAATAGCTTTCTCACACCTAATGTCTAATTTCTGGAACACCATGCCCAAAGAAATTAGTACCACAGAAGACCATATCACCTTCAGAAAACGACTCAAAACCTGGTTATTCAACAGACAATGACAACCGCAAAGGGACATAGGCAGCAAAATGTTTGCAGACCAAAAAGAAATACACAAAGGGACACTGTCCCAGATAACGCCAGCAATTTCTTAAGAGGACTAGAATGCTGCACCACCTCGCTGCCTCCTGCCCACCCCACCAACCATGTCCAACATCTAGAGGGATCAACAATGAGAAGGCCACCCACTATCAGGTCCCACACCAGACGGCCACAACTAACCTAGACGAGTAATTGGAAGTACACAAGGTACAACCCTCTGCCACAATAACCTGCAGGGAAGTCAGCCCCCTGACCTAGGGAGGAGGCGAGATGGGCTGACGAACCACAACTCAGAACGTTGGTAGATACTATTAAGCAGCAACCAAAGACTCGCACCAGCGGCTTGACCAAAATGACAGACTTACTCCCATTCCCCCCTTCCTGCTCCTCCAACATAACCAACGCCATTACACTTGACTAGGGGCTAGCCACACAACATGTAAACCCACACCAGGAATCAATATAATGTTCTCTCCCTACCGTCTCTCTGAGATTCTGGAAGAAAACCTAGAGGGAATCCATCAACTGCACAATCGCACCCCAACACAATAGATAGATCATGCACAAACAGCCATCTGCGACTCTGGACCTCTTATGGATACAACTAACCAGTGCACACAACCACAATCCTCCCTAGCATCACACAGCACACACACACACCAGCACGTTTCCGAGACACTGAGTCTTACCTATACGGTTACAACACATAGGGCCTCCCGAACCAACTCCCACATGCAAAACAACGCTCACAGACACCAGTTCCTCCTGGTTCTGAACCTATTTCATCCTATCCCCACTAACACACCCAGCCCCCCTCTCTTGCAGAGCCACGTGAGCGCCTGGAGACAGCTCTTGGGTGGTAGCGGTGCACGGTATAAGTCAACATAACATATATTCTCCAGCATTGGATCTTTCATGGATTCACATTCTGTGAATATTCCCCGTCGTCAGGCTGGGAACCTCGGTCATTTTAACTTAGTGTTTTCCTATGGAAAACTTTGACACTTCAGTGTCCTATCAACGTCCTTTTTGGGTGCTTTAGACCCCACCAATAGGACGTAGGGTATAAATAGCCCCACCGCTGCGTCTTCCTTTCAGATTTCAACCATCTCCACAGTGTTGGGATCACCTCGTGTTCGCTGTGGGTTTTTTTTGCACGTGCTTGTGCTACAGTGTTTTGCGATGTCTTCTGGTCCGAAGAAGTCTCTGTTCCGGCCCTGTGCCACTTGTGGGCTGAAGGTGTATGAGGGGGACGGGCATATGGACTGCATCTACTGCCTTTACCCTCTTCACTCTGCTGACACTTGCGAGATTTGTAGAGGTTTCTCGCAGAAGACCCTTAAGGACCGCAATTGGCGGTTGGTTTGTTGGCTTAATGATGGCACCTACGCTGCTTCCGAGGTGGGGTCGGTGAGGAGCTTGTCCTCTGAGCAGTCTGTGCAGGTGGGGGATCATCGCCGGCCGGCGTCGGCGGAGCCTCTGGCAAAGAAATCTCGCCTTGCTCCTGAGTCAGAGGTTGGGAAGAGTGGTGGAGCCTCTTTGAGTAAGCACCTGTCGAAAGGGGCTGCTTTGTCCAAACATGGTCGGTCGGACCATTCCCGGGGGTCTGGAGGTAGGCCCGAGAAGTCATGCTTCGGTAAAGGGGTTTCTCAGGAAAAGGCCAAGAAAGACTTGTTGTCGAAGCGCTCCTCTTCAGGGGACCATCACAGGTTGTCCTCTAGCCGAGAGTCCTCGAAGCACCGGTCCAGCGTTGCTAAGCAAACCGATTCGCCTGGAAAATCTGCACCTCAGGTGGCGGTTCCGACGACGTCCTTGCCGACTGGAGTTCCGTCGTTGACGGTTACTCTGCCATCTACAGTACCGTCATCGACGGTTGTGTCATCGGCTCTGGCGACGACAGGGTTTCATAAAGGCCCGATGCTTTTCTCGTCGAGGATGGATATGGAAGAATTGGTGCCGACGAGTGGCGCGTGGCAGGCTTCCGCCTTTGACTCGCTGATGCCGGATACCATTCTACATGAAGAGACGGCTGCTTTTTCGGTGTCCTCGGAGGTGGACAACGACCGGGAGCCGGTGTTGCGACCATCTGCCTTGGGGCTGCAGTGTGTTGGGCCTTTGACGTCGGGGGCTGTGGGGGCTGGTCCGACTAGTTACCCGCTGGTGAACCCGCAGGCCATGTTGTCGCTCCAGGTTCTGTCCACATTGCAATCCTTGTTGGGCCAGCTGGACTTGAGGTTATCCCCTCTGCCTGTGGGTCCTGTCATGGACGCGGCTGGTGTTCCTCCACGTTCGTCAGCTACGGCGGGATTGCCGGGGCCTCTTCCGGTGAGTGAAGATCGTCCACGTTCCTACCGTGAGGAGGGTGAGCTGCTGGAGTCAGAGTCGGACAGTGTGCCTTGTAAATCCATATCTACTGGCTCTTCGTCGCCAACGAGGGACGCAACATGGGATTCGGACGGAGAGGTGGAACAGCCTCGTAGTCCAGCGCAACATCCCCTCCCGATGATGTTGGGGTGTTCCTCGCCATGATGGCTTAGGTGTGTGTGGAATTTGGTTTAACTCCTGAGGAAGAGTGTAAGGAGTGCTTCCTATTCGACCACATGGGCAAGAGAAGGAAAGCTGTGTTCTCCGTGCCTATCCTGGACCACGCGTGGCAGGAGGGCCTGCGCACGATGCAACATCCCTTCTCGGAACCGGATGTCAAAGATAGGCTGGAGAAGAAGTTTAAGGCCCCAGACTCTACTCCGAAGTGCTTAGTGTCCCAACCCACTCCTGAGTCTGTGGTATCGGTGGTGGCCAGTCGTAAAGCCCGGAGTCAGCACAATTGTGTTACCCCTCCGGACAGTGACGCCAGGAGACAGGATGCCTTCGGGAAGAAGATTTTGACTGTTGGGCTGACGACGGTAAAAGCAGCCAATTGCCTGGCGATCATGGCGCGCTATGATCGTGAGATGTGGCATCGGCTGGCACCTATTTTGGAACATCTCCCTGAGGAGCACCGCAAGTCCACCATGCTTTTGGTGCGTGAGGAGGAGGAAGCTTCCAGTCACAGTATTGATATTGCCGTGGACCCAGCAGAGTCCGGCTTTAAGCAGATTAACAAAGCCGTTGTGCTGCGTCGCCAAGCCTGGCTTAAGTGCACATACTTTCGCCCTAAGGTGCATTATAAGGTTCTGGACATGCCTTGTGAGGGGGAGCAGTTGTTTGGAGAGAAAATTGATGCGGCCCTCAAAGGTATGAAGGAGGACACTGAGACGGCTAAGTCGTTGGGAGCTTTGCAGAGTGGGCGCTCCTTTCGCTCTTTTCGTCCGTTCCAAGGGGCTTCGGGAAATGCCCGGTTTACTTCCACCAGGGACCGAAGTTACGGTCGATCTGGGTATTCCTTACAGGGGTATAGGAGGTCGGCGCAGAAGAGTCGGGGCTTTGAGGCATCGAGGAAAAGAGGTGCACAGTCCTCCTCCTCTAAAGGGAGACAGGCTAAGCCACAACAATGACTGTCTTCAGGGAAACCTGCTGGTGGGCAGGGTGGCACTGCACATGGACGAGTGGTGCAAGATTACGTCGGACTGTTGGGTGTTGGACACGGTATGTCTGAGCCACTCTCTGGAGTTCAAGTGTTCCCCGATTTCCATTCCTCCAGTGTATGCCGTGCAACCTCATCTTCACATACTACGGCAGGAGGTTGTACTTATGCTGCAGTAAGGGGCTATAGAATTGGTTCCGGCGGCCGACAAAGGTCAAGGGGTTTATTCCCGCTATTTTGTCGTGAAGAAACCTAACGGCAAGTGGCAGCCCATTCTGGATCTTCAGGCGTTGAACAAGACTCTGCAACGCCTGAAGTTCAAGATGCTCACTGTTCAGGAAGTCATTCGGGCAGTGCAGCCGGATGAGTTTCTGGCATCATTGGACTTACAGGACGCATACTTCCCATGCGACAACAGCACCGCAAGTTTCTGCAGTTTGTCATAGGAGAAGATCATTACCAGTTTCGGGTACTCCCGTTTGGTTTAAAGTCTCCCAGGACGTTTGCAAAATGTTTGGCGGCATGGCTCCGATGGGAGGGGCATCACGTATACACGTACCTTGACGACTGGCTTTTGCGGTGTTCGTCACCAGGGGAAGCGCAGGAAAGTCTCGGCGCTACCATGCAGCTGTTGCAAAGGCTGGGCTTCGCCGTAAACTTCGAGAAGTCTTTTCTGTTGCCTTCCAAGGTGGTGTTTCTGGGGGCAGAGTTTCAGCCTCGTCTGGGAATTGTGAAGCCTTGGGCGAGAGGGTGATGAAGCTCCGGCAAAGGGTGGCGGAATGGAAGATTGGTGCAAGGGTGTCAGTCCGGACCTACATGTCACTGTTGGGGGCCATGGTGTCATGCATTCCGCTGGTGCCGAACTGTCGTCTCTTCATGAGGCCAGTGCAGGAATTCCTCATGGACCGGTGGGCTCAGAGTCGAGGCTCGTGGTCCGACAAGGTGGTGATCAACGGCAGTCTGGTGGACGCTCTTAGCTGGTGGCAGTGCTCAGAAAATCTGGTTCGGGGCATCCCGTTGCTGGAACCAGAGGCCCAATTCACGATTGTGGCGGATGCCTCTCAGACAGGATGGGGCCGCATCTCGGCGGCTCACAGGTTCAAGGCCTGTGGTCTCAGGTGGAGTCTCGGTTCCACATAAATGTGCTCGAGTTGAGAGTGGGCCCTGAAATCATTTCTGCCACGCATACGTGGCTCGGTGGTGAGGGTGTTGACAGACAATACCACCACAATGTTTTATCTCAGGAAGCAGCGGGGGGCACGCATTCCAGGGTGCTGTCGAAAGAAGCGCCGTCACTTTGGCATTGGGCTCTGTTGCACGACATTGGCATTGTGGCGTTTCATCTGCCGGGAGTGTTGAATGTGCAGGCGGGCGCGCTCAGCAGGGATGTTGGCCAGCTCCACGAACGGCAGCTGAAGGAGCAACAGGTGTCCATGATCTTCCAGAAATGGGGCCATTCTCCGTTGGATTTCTTTGCAACAAGGGAGAACAAACAGTGCAGGGAGTTCGCCAGCAGGTGGGCTCACCCTGAGTCTCTAGGGGATGCATTTTCATTCCCGTGGGCAGGCCGGTTCGCTTATGCATTTCCTCCGTTTCTGCCCATTCGATGGAACTTTCAGTGGATTCAGAGATACCCATGCCGTGTGATTCTGGTGGCTCTGTTCTGGGCCAGGCAGCCGTGGTTCTCGGATCTCCTTCATCTGTCCGTAGCAGAGCCGATTCGGTTGGAAGCGACGCCGGACCTTCTGTCTCAGGACAAGGGCGCTGTGTGGCACCACAATCTGGGATCTCTCAGCCCGACGGCTTGGCTCCTGACTGCTCCGAGTTTGGCCTGCTAAGGCTTTCCAGTGACTGTCTGCGAATTCTGGAGGCAGCAAGAGCACCGTCCAAAAATGTCTCCTATGTGTGTAAATGGAAAGATTTTGTGTGTGGTGTAAGGGCCAGCCGGGGGTGGACCCTTTGAACATTTCACCTGCGCAAGTTCTTCCCTACATGTTGCTGTTGGCGAAAAGGGGCCTGGCGCTATCATCCATAAAGGTTCACTTGGCAGCGATTTCGAGATTTACTCGGAGGCGACATGCAGCTCCTCTGTTTAGTGATAGTCTAATCAAGCATTTATTGAAGGGGTTGTTCCGTACTTTTCCTCCGGTCAAGACGTTTCCTCCGGTGTGGAGCCTTAATGTGGTTCTGTCCGGTCTGATGAGACCACCCTTTGAACCGATGTCGACGACTCCTTTGCAGTTTTTGTCATGGAAGGTGGCTTTTCTGGTGGCCATTACTTCGGCCAGAAGCATGTCTGAGTTTCAGGCATTGGTTGTGGACCCTCCATACTTGCGGTTCTTGAAGGACAAGGTGGTGTTGGCTACTAATCCACACTTTATCCCAAAAGTGCCGACGGCATTTCACAAACGCTCTTCTATTGTGTTGCCCTCGTTTTTTGCTTCAGCCTTCACGCCTGCAGAACGGGCTTTGCATTCGCTGGATGTGAGGAGGGCGTTGAAGTTTTATTTGAATCGTACTCAAGATTTGAGACAAAGTAGACAACTGTTTGTAGCTTATGGGCAATCTCCAAACGAGGACTTTCTCGTTGGGTGTCCTCTATTTCGTTCTACCACACTAAAGCTGGAAAGCCTTTGGGAAAGACTCGGAGGGCACACTTGACAAGGTCTATGGCTTAGTCGGCGGCATTATGGTCAGGGATTCCACTGGTGAACATTTGCCAGGCGGCCTCCTGGGTGGTGCTGCATACCTTTACCCGGCATTACTGTCTGGAGCAGCAGCATGGTGAGGATGTGCAGGTGGGACGGACAATTCATGTTTCAATAAGGTAAGCACCGCAGCTTCGGGGTATTTGTTTTGAACTTGATCACTGGATGGGTTTCTTTGTCTCATGTATGTGATTCTGTTTCTGTATTGCATTGCCTTTACACTCCGCCATGCATGATTGGGGCTGCTATGTAATCTATTCACAGCATGTGAATCCATGAAAGATCCAATGCTGGAGAAGGGAGTTGTTTCTTACCTGTAACACCATTTCTCCAATGTTGGTGATCCACATGCGCCCGTCAGCCGCCCCTGCAGGCAAACCTGAATTGGGTTTCCTCTACTTTGGAGGTTAAAATCTGAAGGGAAGCCGCAGGGGCGGGGCTATTTATACCCTACGTCCTAGTGGTGGGGTCTAAAGCCCCCAAAAGGATGTTGATAGGACACTGAAGTGTCAAAGTTTTACTTAGGAAAACCCTAAGTTCAAATGACCGAGGTTCCCAGCCTAACGACGGGGAATATTCACAGCATGTGAATCCATGAAAGATGCCAACGCTGGAGAAATGGAGTTACAGCTAAGAAACTACTCCCATCCAGTGTAGATCTACCGATCACATTCTGCCAGGTTAAACAGAGTGGAACATCATCTTTAACCTTTCCATTCACTAAGGTGAGATCCCAAGCTTTGAATTCTTGTTTTATTTGGTAGTCTTGTTCGTGTGCAACCACTGAAACAGCTGCCCTATCACATAGTATACCATTTGGGGTCTAGACATTCACAGTTAAAGTCACCAGCGATCATTACACTAGCACCTTCATAAGGGATTTCTGCCAAAAATAAATCTGAATCTATGTTCTTTGGATTGAAATACACATCAAATAATAAAACATTTCTGCAACCTACCCACATTTCTTTGGCCCTCCACTCAAGTTTGACAAGCAAGATATCATTTCTGTCCATATCAGTTTTCTGCATTGAAAACCCCATTTCCCTTTTAACTGCACACAATGTTTCTACCCTGATAGCCTTAACGTGGCAAACCCCAAAACCTTCAACTATTGGAGCATCCATAATCTAAGTCTCCTGAAAACAGAGAACAGTGTATTTTTCTAATAGTGCATGCTGATTCATTAAATTCGATGACAAAAGGAGAAGCTGGGATCCTCATTGTAATGGACCATCCCCCAATGGATCTTTATCTAATGAGTTGATGATTGAAGCCCAATCATAATTAACTAGCCTTGTGTGTTTTTTCCTGGATTTTGGATGAACTCCCCTTTCTGAATTCTCGCACCCTGTGTTAATTTTTACAACCAAAAGTAAAGCTGATATTGACTGCTTTTAGAAAATTGACTCTACTGTGGGGATCACAACACCCACTGCCATTCAGGCCCATCATTTCAAATAATTCATAGCCCTGTGCCAGAAGAGTTTTTGGCTGTCTGCCAACATTGCATTCTTCACCATTTTGGCGTGAGAATAAATCTTTGCCACATCCACACAGTTATGAACTATAAATTCTACTTGCGCGAAATCTTGGGACATAATCGGACACAAACTTGGAACCTCAAAGAAAAGAGACAGTATATATTGCCGGTTTAGTGGTTTGGCATCATTATCACCAAACCGACCAAAGAATAAAGTATGATGGATCGTTTGTAAGGAACATTTATACTGATCTTCTCCCTCCCAATCTTACTGACCTTTAAAAGATTGTGCGGACAACATGTTATCGCTCTCCGCGGCCTTTATACTTGGCTGCAGACTTTGCTTAGATACTTGGTTTAGAACCACCGCTTTCCTCTTCTCCTCTGTCAGAAAAATGGGAAAAACCTGAGTTGGAACTTTATTTAACCCCTCTTTTGGGAAGAAAACCAGGGCCAAGAGATGAGAGGATTCCCACACAGCCCTCGCCCCCACACCATCAGTCCCCCACCAAATCTGAGGCATATTCTTCCCCAGTCAGAGTATTAACAGAGACTGCTTTAGATTCATGCCCTACAGATCCAAAATTATCCTCCACATCAAACTGGAAATCCTCCAACTCTGGATATATCGATATGTTGCTCATATTTAGTATCGAGTCACCCCGTTGCACTGGTTTGAAAAAATGAATGATTGCATTTTTACCTTGGGCTGCCGCGATTAGCTTTTTCTTACATTTTGCTTGTTTGTGGATCAAGTCGCAGTGTAGTGTGTCACTGTTCCCCACTCAATGGTTACTTCCTCATTTACTTCATTGATTCCACTCGTACCACCATTCTTCCCAACCCCTTTCTTCATACTCATTATGGCTACTGATTTTGCGTTGGACTTTAAGTAACTCCAATTTCAAATTGAGGAAAAACTTACAAGAGCCTTTATTCTGCTGGTTTGAGTTCGACTTCTTCGGCTTATTACTATTGCCCTTATTAATAGTGCCTTTCGGGTGACATTGATCAACCTACTACTATTCGAACAGCCCTGCTGTCTCCATTTCATTTCCCAACTTAGATATGGTTACTGATGATTAATTACCAATTTCCATATCATCCCCTAACGTACTAACTGACTGGATTTCACACAAGCATGTCAGAGAACGATCGTTCTCCGGCAACGGGGCTGGTTCCCAAACCATAGGGGGAGAACTGAGTCCAAGGCACCCTGAACCACTTTTGTCGAACGAGTGCGTCTAAGACCCCCCCTTGCAGACCTCCTCTGTAGGCTTTAATTGCCCTTTATGATCTTGCACTACTGCTGTAATGAAACCTTCCAAAAAATGGATTTTTGACACAGAAGTCCTTTAAACTTAAACTAACTTCACGCATCTCAATATTTAAAACATCATAACCCCTGACAATAGAGTTTAAAATTCATGATAAGACAGGAAAAAAGTGCATCTACCACTTGCTCCATAGGGGTATTAAAAGATACATTACCCTCCTCAATCTGCGGTAATATAGTCTCACATTGGGATGCACTCCTTGATGAAATCGGAGCGGTTGCAGAATCCATCATTCGTTTACTGTCCAGGGTCTGCCCCTTTCCCTGCCTACTTCCATAGTAGCAGATGTATGTGAAGACACCGGAGAAGATTCCTATGGCGTTAAGCCCCTGTTGAAAGGACTGGAAAGGGGGTTAACTGCTCGGCAGCTCGAGTTATCGGCCTGAACTAAACGAGGGCGGATAACGAGGGCTCTGGGCCGTTAACCCCCCATTCCGGCCCTTAGAACTGGGATGGGGGCTTAAGGCTATTAGCACCCCGGGTTGCGAAAGCGGTAACTCAGGGTGCTAAAAAAAGGCTTTTCCTTTATTCAATTGGATGCCCCCGCAAGTCCTGTTGAATGAAGGAAAATCCTTTACAAAGATGACCATCATGGAAAAGGTAAGGTGGGGCTCCGAGCCCCTCTTCCCTTTCCATGGCAGCCCGCTGGAGCCAGGAAGGAGCAGCTGCGGTAGTGGGTGATGCCTCAGCCGAAATAAGGTTAGGGGGGATTGGTAGGAAGGGTTTAAAAAAAAAAAGAGGGAGGAGTGTGAGGGGGAGATGGCGGCGGGAGAGCCAGCCGTCAGGCTGGCTTGAATTGGCAGTTCAAGCCCGCATTCCTAGCCACCTGATTGGCTGGCTTCCCCCGCCCGGATGTTTGTATTAATGCATGAAGTGCGATGTAACGCAACTTCTGTTTTGTCATCCAGTTCTTGCAAGTTATTTGGTCATAAATCCAAGGATAATTGTATCCTTTTACCCAGTTTGTGCGCAATAACGGATGCTAAAATAGAAGCATCTGAAACCAAGTCCACTTGACCTATAATAACCGCGACCTCAACGTCTATGCAGAAAGCCTCTACAGAGGCCGACATCACTTGTGGCATATCCCCCACTGACCCTCTCTAAATATGGTGGGAACTTTAGCCAAATCACGCAATAAACCACCCCCACCCCCTAATCCCTCAGGCCAGAAGCTTTGCCACTAGCATAAACCTGGCACACTCACGGATGGGTTTGCATTCAAGTTCTCAGCCATACTCCACCACTCACCTTTAGAGACTGCATCCGTACAAACCACGGGATAGTCAGTCAAATGAAGTGGAATCATCCATTCTTTTAATGTCCTTGCCTTCATTTGTTTTACTACATGTATAGTGCTCTTTTGCTCTTCCACACCAAACACTACTGTACTGAAGCACCATGTGTAATCACCAGAGGGGCAACCTTTAATACTCCAGTGGGCTTCCAGAGGCAGATAAAATACTGATGGCGTTGGCAGCTATTTATTTCCTCCCGTAAAGGCCTCAAACTGCCCTGGACTTCCCCAGACTCTCTGCACCTGTTCTGCCGCACCTCCGCGTGGATAAAGGGTTTTTAACCCGGATTTCCGCCTGCATTGTGGATCCTTATTGAACACTGAAGGTGGCCTCCCCCAGAGACTGTCTGCACCTCTGCCGCCCTTCCGCAGATCCAAACATCAGAAAGATAATTACAGGTATGCAATTTTGTCATAAATATATTCACACATGTGAGAAGATAAAGCATTTGACTCAAAACCAGTGCAAAATAGGTAATCTGATGCAGAGAAAACAGTAAAACGCTGAGTAACTCTAGAATAGTTCCTTAACACTAGTCCAGCCTTGAGATGGATTGGGGCCTAGTACCTTTAAAGTCATCCGTCCCAAAATATATTCTTTTCAAGTAAGTTTGTGTTTGAATCACCACCACTGGCATGCCCAGAGTTCCAAAAAGTTAAAGAAAGTTCAGGTAAGTTATCAGCATGGGATCTGGCATGGATTCACATGCTCATGATTATTCCCTGTCTGGCTGGGAATCCTCGGTAGAAAAGAAAACAGTTTTGCTTTAGCTTTAAAAGTGCACTTCTCCTCTAAACCAATCACTACTCTGGGTCATACTGCCCCGATCCAATGACAGTCTTCTCCCTAAGACCGTCCCCTGGTAGCCACCTCCAGATGTTTACGGCACACTTCGTGGCTGGGAGTCCTTTTCTTGCTCTCCAAGCCATTTTTGTTAATCATTTGAGTTTGTCCAAATTTTGACACTTTTTTTACCAATTTTTGCTTCATTGTTTGACCAAAGGTCGATTACCGGCAGTGGGGACCCGCTGTCGGCGAAGATCATCCTACATCGCGGATCTTCCATCGAAGTTTCAACCAGGCATGTCTTTAGGCCTACTTTGCACCTTTCCACCATGTCCAAGGAGAAGAGGTGCTGCTTCAAACTCTGCGCGAAATTAAATTGAGGTATGTGTATGTCGAGGATCGACACCATAAATCTTTGTACTGCCTACATCCGGACCATGATGAGGGATGCGAGATCTGCTGTGTGTTTTCAAAGAGAACGAAGAAGGATCGCTACAGCAGGCTGGCAGCATGGCTCAAGTCAGGCAAGGGCTTGGACTCTGCTTATTGGCACGGTCCCACAAGCAAACTCCCTCAGAAAAGAGGTTTAGGTCCTCTGGGATCCAAAAGGTGGCCAGGCGCCACAACTCTAGTCCCACTGTTGGCTGCGGGTCACAGCTTGGGGAGGACGCAGTCGCCATCACCAACTACTTCACGGCGGACCTACTTGTGAGGGGTGTTCCCTCCAAGAGAAAGTCCTTGACTGCTTCAAAGTGACAAGCCAACTAAGGAGAGATATAAAGTTGGCCCTTCGCTGCCCCCTTCGGTGACACCACTGTCCATGTAAACTCATCGGCTGCTCCGCCTCCCAGAACAACTTTGTCGACCACAAACCCATCGATGAAGGCTACTGCTACCACCTCTTTGACGAGCATCACGTCTTTGTTGAAGGGGGCTTGGCCACAAAGGTGGTGTCCACTGTCACAGCGGCGGCCACTCCTCGAGTGTCCCTAATGCCACGTTGTGAAGCAGCTGCGGCAGCACTGACTAAGGCAACTGGCACCCAGGGGATGGGGACAACTCTCCTAGCCAGTCCACTCCAGAAGTCTCTGGAGACGGAAGACCTAAGAAGGGTTCAGGACCACAAGCCACTCCAGAGAAACCGATGCAGATCTATACGAGCTCCGAC
The DNA here is from genome assembly GCF_040938575.1 of Ambystoma mexicanum. Taxonomy (NCBI): domain Eukaryota; kingdom Metazoa; phylum Chordata; class Amphibia; order Caudata; family Ambystomatidae; genus Ambystoma; species Ambystoma mexicanum. Next base: position 304,399,973 of record NC_090926.1, read on the forward strand.
GAAGGCAACAATCATCTGCCTGAGGACTATTATTCAGATCACAAAGGAGGTTGTGGAGCAGTGTTTGTTGCGGGGAGGGGGATCCCCACAGGGTGAGCTTGGTTCTGCCCCGAACCAGAGGAGGCGCGTCAGCCTAGACCCTACGCTGCTCGCTCCTTTCACTCCTCAGCCAAGGGACATGTCATTGGACATTCTGACGGCGCTGCACACACTAGTGTCGGAAATCTAGCATAGGCTGCCACCCACACCGGGACCTGCTCCATCTTGGGGCTCCCCAAGGAACTGGTTGGGAGCCCGCCCCAGCGCAAGCGTATGTTTAAGGACCCAGCTGGCCCGAGGCATCCACCAAAACCAGCACATCATCGCGATTCAACTCCAACTGCGGAGCCGGCACCACGCACAGACACGGGCACAGATACGACTGCTACAGCGACGGACACTAATGAGGCAGATGAATTTAACGGTTGACTGGGAACTGTTGGGCGCAGACGAGCCCCACGGGGGCCTCTCCATGGGGTTGGCTCCTTTCACGCCATGACGTCCAGGGTCTCGGACCTCTTTTTCATCTGGTACCCGAGGAGACTAAGAAGGAGGTATTGCTCTACCAATGACACAAGCCTAGACGGAAGACCACCATGTCCGTTCCCTTGCTAGATGATGTCTTGAAAGAGGGCTTGGCTCTGATGAAGACTACGAGCACTGTGCCGCCCACGCAGGATAGACTTAAGAAGTACAGGGTCTCGGACTCGGCCCCCAAATGCTTGAGGTCCCAGCCTTTTTCCGACTCAGTGGTCTCTGCCCGAAAGTGCTCAGTGAACCTGTCGTCTTTGTCCATGGTGCCCCCTGACCAGGAGGCGAAAAAAGCTAGACGCTAATGCCCTGGCCATTCTGTCCTGCTATGTCTGGGAACTGTGGTATAAAATGGGCCCTATTCTGGACTTCCTCCCTGAAGACAAGTTGAAGCCGTGGCCCTGTTCCAGGAGGGGGAGGTGGCCTCGGACCACGCCATTACGGTTACAGGGAATTTTTTTCAGGAAGGATGGCTGAGGGCCACCAACTGGTAGACATGCTGATTGATGGAGAAAACCATTTTGGCAAAACAGTTGACGAGTCTCTACAAACCATCAAGGCCGACAGATGACACATTTGCTGGGGACCCTACAACCGCATCAGTCATCCTTTCGCTCCTCAAGAGGGAAGTTTGGCAGATCCTCCAAAGGGTATACCATCCCTTATTGGCAACCTTTCCGCTGCATGACTCAAGAGGCGTACAGAGGCTGCTCACAGGCATACAGCGACAGAGGACAGCCTGAACTGGGCGTGGACTTGGGCTCCCACTTGTGCACCCCAGTGGGAGGCCGGCTGGCGAGGTTCGTCAGCATGTGGAAGACAATCACCATGGACAGATGGTGCTGGACATTCTCAAACAAGGGCACATCTTGGAGTTCCAACGCAGGTGTCCTCTTATTCCTCCTCTGGCTCAACAAGAACAACATGTGATGCAGCTACTACAGGAGGTCAACGCCCTGTTAAACAAGGGGGCAATGGAGCCCGTCCCCTAGCGCCTCTGGGGCTCCGGAGTGTACTTTAGGTACGTTCTGGTGTGAAAAGTCAGGAGGGTGGAGGCCAATCCTCGATTTAAGGCGCCTCAACAAGTACTTGAACCCAGAAGTTCAGGATGGTCATGTTGCAGCACATGCTTGGCCAACTGAAGGAAGGTGACATCCTGGAATCACTGGATCTGCAAGATGCCTACTTTCACGTCCCAATCCATGCGGTTCGTGGTCCAGGGATAACACTATCAGTTCACAGCGCCCTCCTTCGGCCTGAAATCGGCCCCAATATTTACAAAGTGCCTGGCTCCGGTGGCGGCGCATCTACGTCTCGTCCCACGGACACCCATGTCTACCGTTACCTTAAGGTTTGGCTCAACTGATCCTGCTCCCACATTCTGGCGAGCCATCACACGACTAGGACGGATCTGCTGACGGATCTGGCATTTTACATAAATTATCCTAAGTCCTGCTTGGAGCCATCGCTGAACTGTTACGCTCACCTGGTATCCACGGGGACGCCACCCAGCCCTGGTTGGATGATTTGCACTCTCGAACCCTCTCCCGGTCCCTTGGTAAGGCCTCTGGTTAAAAAGATGGGTTTGCAATATAGGTGTAACGCTCACCTGGTATCCACGGGGACGTCACTCAGCCTGTTCTGACCTCTTACGACCTCGAACCCTTCCTTGGAGTCTACTTGACTGGAGACTGGGCCTGAAACACAGGATTGGTAGAGTTGAACTCCCTATTGTCTCTGTGTGCTTGAACCCCTCCTGCCCCGGGGTCCAACGCTTCCCTTCGATCCACAGCTCACCTTGTTTTCTTGGAAAGTGTGCTCTCTGTCCTGCTTTCAGCGCAGGGGCACGTTGATTGATGCAGGCTTGTTGCTGCCTAGTTACTTCACTGGCAAGAGTCCGACAGGTAAGTATAATGAGTCTTTTGAACAGTTCTAACTTCATTCCTTTCCTTCCTTCGATGATGGCCGGCGTCCGGGGATGGCGACATGCTGCTGAGATGAGTAGCGCTGAAGGTGAGTGAAAGCACGATGCGCCCCTTTCATATTTGTATTGAACTGAGTTCTTTATCTGTGTCTTTTAGGTGCCGCGATGTTTTCAGCGTGAATGCCGGTTATGAAGAAGAAATGCGGTGAGTAAGCGCAGTATGCGGCCCCTCTAGATGATTCCACGCTAACCTGGAGTGTCTTTTCCCTCTTGCAGATGGATGAGAAGTTCCGGAGACAGAGTTCCCCCCAGATCGGCTGGGATTCAGGTAAGCATTTGAAGCTTGTACAGTCTTTAAAAATGAGCGAAGATTTGCTGAATGCTTACTAATGCCTTTTTCCTGTTCTTTTCGCTTTTCCTTAGGAAGCAGCATGCCGGAATGGGAATGACACAGCCGAAGCAGAACAGAAGGAGCGATGAATGATGGGCAGAAGCGCCGCAAGGTAAGGCTGTTCCTAACGGTGTTCTTGCAGGAGCTGAGCGCAGAAGAAAGATGCAGGCCTACTGGAGACCGATCCGAACACGGTGAGTGTCAAGCTGCAGGTGAAGAAAACGCAAAGCCTGCTTCTCAGCCTGGGCGTGGCTTAAATAGTCTCTGGGTATCCCAGGTGACTCTGGGCTGAACCACACCCAAAAGACTAGACTGCACATGCAGTTCTGGGAACCGAAATATGTGGGGGCATCCATCTTGTCCCCATTAATGCACTACAAGTCCAATCCCCAATGTTATCCTATGGGAGTGAGTGAGTCTGGTGCCACAAGCGCCAAGTCTGACTCCAAGTGGGTCTTTGGAGGGATGGAGAGGCCCTTGAGGGCCATGTAGGTGATCGTGGCCTGGCTCCAGGCTGACATCTTGGAGGGCTGGGGACATGAGGGGCAGGAATCATGACAATAGGAGAGCTGGATTCAATACCAGATTGTCTTTGTTTTCCCACCTCCCTTGGCCTCAACTCCTTCCTCCCCCTTGGGCCTTCTCCTCACCTTAATATTGTAAGAGGTGGATTCTCCGTCCTGCTCCTCGTGGCAGGGGCGCGTAGATGTGGGGGGCGAGCAGCAACCAAGTTACTTCACTGGTGGAAGCCCCCTGTGGGAAACCAGGCCTGCTGCGACTCCTTAGGTTTGCTGCTTTACAGTCTTTCTATGCAGTTCTTATGTTCCTCTTAGTTCAAATAATAATGTCTTGCTTCTTTCCTTTTAGGTATGGAAAGGTATTTTGGTGTTGTCATGCAGTGTAAAGATGAGCATGGGCCGGTAGGCAAAAGTGCGGTGTGCGCAATGCTGTCCGGTGAGTAATGCGCGATGCGCGGCGCTGTTTCGCCTTTTATATTGCTAACCTGTGTCTTTTCTCTCCTTGCAGGTTGCGATGTTCCTCGCCGAGCGCCGTAATGTTCCAGCAATGATACTGACCAGAGGATGACTACCCAGGTAAGAATTGCATGGCTTTCTTCATTAGGGAGGAAACGTGAGTAAACGCTTACTAATGCTGCCTTTCCTTCTCCTCTTTCCAGGTTATGGTATTCCAGGATGCATGCGGTGCCGGATGATGGAGTTCGTACCTTCAGGTGAGTGGCACTGAAGTCAGCGGTGGATTGAAGACAGGATACTGTTCCAGGTAAGTTTCGTAGTGTTCTTTCTCTCTGCAGGTCCTTGGTTTCAGGTAAGCTGACATCAAAGAACTGGACACGGTGAGCGTTACGCTGCCCACAGCAGAATAACGCAAAGCATGTTCTGCTGTTTGGGTGTGGTTTAAATAGTCTCAGGTAAAGTAGTCCAGGTAAAATAGTCCCAGGCCTGCCACACCCAAAGTAGTCCAGGTAAAGTAGTCCCAGGCCTGCCACACCCAAAAGACTAAAGCTATGTGTGTGCCTCCATGTTGGCTGAACCCCCCCTCCCAAGTTAAATAGTCCAAAGTAAATAGTCCCATTCTAATGTTGGTCTTCATGATGGTTATGAGCCTGGCGCCAAAGGTACCAGGACTGACTCCAAGAGAGTCTTGGCTGAGGTTTTAAGGTCTTTGACCTGGCCCTACCTGGAAGTCTGACTTGCCAGTGAGGGCCAGGGGCAAGAGTCATGACATGAACGCTCCATTTCTGGGTGCCCAACTCAACACAGTCGCTTGTCGGGCATCTCCCTTGGAAGAGAGGGTAATGGCCATCCTGGTGAAGGTACAGCGCCTATCGGTGTGGTCAGCCATAGTGCGAGCCGTCAAGTTGCTGTTAGGCATTGTCCTCCTGCATCAACCTCATCCCTCATTGCAGACTACAAATGAGGCCTCTCCAGGAGTTTCTGGATGCGAGGTGGCTGTAGGTCTCAGGCTCTTGGGCGGACAAGATCATCCTCAATGAGGAGTTCTGTAGGCGATCAAGTCGTTGGGCGTGCGCCCTCCCCTCATGCAAGGGGCTCTGTTCCAAGTCCTGCCGTACCAGGAGACGGTCACCACAAATGCCTCCCGGGAAGGTTGAGGAGCCCACATCGGACAGTTGCACGCCAGGGGGCTCTGGCTGCCGGAAGAAAAGACCCTTCACATCAACGTCCTGGAACTTAGGGCGGGCTTCTGGGCCCTCGGGTCATTCCTGCCATCAATGAAGGGGGATGTGGTGAGGACAACATCACCACCATGTTCTACATCTGGAAGCAGGGCTAGACGCGCTCTCCGGCTCTCCGGCTCTCTCCCGAGATGCTCAAGCCCGGTGGCACTGGGCCATTCTTCAAAACATGTTCCTCGTCCCTTTTCACCGGACAGGCACCAGAACATCATCGCAGAGTCGCTTAGCAGGGGGCTACGTTCTTGCCACGAGTGGGAGCTTCGCCGGGATCAACTGGGTCTTCTGTTCTGCAAATGGGGTCAGCACCAGATCGACGACTTTGCGACATCTACAAACTCCCAAGTGTCTGAAGGTCACCGGCAGGTACCCGCAGCCGAGGAGCGTGGGGAATGCTTTCTTGTTCCCGTAGGGGCGACTCTTCATCTACACCTTTCCTCCTTTTCCACTCATGCTATGAGTGATCAACACACTGTGTCACTGCAGGTTGATACTCATCGCCCCGGCGTGATCGTGAAAGATACACTATCCAGACTTGCCACGTCTGTGGGCGGACGCATCCATCAGGCTGCCTCTACTTCCTGATCTCGCCAGAGAAGGTGGGGTGAATCTGCACCATGACCCGACGTCGCTGAGCCTCGGGGCCTGGCCCCCGTAGCAATAGTTTGGACATTAGTCCCTGCCGTTGAAATGTAAGGACATCCTGGCCAAGGCCAGAACCTCTTCGACGTTGACTTGCTACGGCCATAAGTGGAAGCACTTCTCTGTGTGGTGCCAGGCTCAGAAGATTATTCCTCTGCGTGTCACAGCCCCACAGCTCCTGTCATACCTGCTTTCCTTGGCCAATACCGGCTGGCTCATGCCTCTATCAAGGTGCACATGGCCGCCATTTGGCCGTTACACCAGGACATCATCGGGTAGGCCGTCCTGTGGTTGCACAGACTCGTCAATGAGTTCCTCAAGGGCATCTTCAAGACTTTTCTGCCAGTGAAGGCTCGGGCCCCAGCTTGGGAACTCAATGTGGTCTTGACTAAACTCATAGGGGTCCCCTTTGAACCGATGCATCAGGCCCGCTAAAGTTCCTCTCATGGGAGAAGGCTTTCCTTGTGGTAATCATCTCGGCCAGGGGGGTCGGGGGGTGGGGATCCAGACCCTGTCTTGAAAAAAGCCGTACTTGAACTTCCATGCTACGAGGGTGGTGCTGCATATACGCACCCTACCTTTATGCCAAAGGTGCTATCAGAGTTCCACCTCAACAAGCCTTTGGTGTTGCCTGTCTTCTTCCTGAATCAGTCATCGCCAGCGGAGAGGGCTTTGCACTTGATGGCTGCTGCTCGTGCCTTGACGATTTAGTTTTCGGAAGACTTCTCAGTTGTTCGTCAATTTTGAACCGGTGAATCACAGAAAGGCTGTGTCGAAGGCTTCCATCTCCAGGTGGCTGTACGGCTGCATCATGCACAGTCATCGGCTGGCTAACAGACCTCACCCAGGCCGGCCGAGAGTGCGTTCCACCAGAGCCATTCCAGCAACGTCAGCGTTTCTCTCTGGTGTGCCTCTGCTCGACATCTGTAGGGCTGCTATGTGGAGGTCCATGCACACCTTCACGAGGTTCTACTGCATCAGCAGGGATTCCATGGAGGAGTCCCGGGTCAGCCAAGCGGTGCTATGCAACCTGTTGACTTGAGGTGAGTCTGTTCCAGGGGTGAGTGTTTTTACTTCTGTTGAGCCTTGCCACCTCCTGTGGTTGTGTATATGTACTGCTGTATAATCTTTATTCATGAGCATGTGAATCCATGCTAGACCCAATTATGGAGAAGGTTTGTTACTTAACTGTTCTCGAACATGGGTCTGGCATGGATTCACATGCAAACCCTCCCTCCTTCCCCTCTGTGCTCTTCTTGCTTCATACTGCCTCTTTACATGCTTACCAAATCTGAATATGGCCCCCAGGAAGGGGAGCGTAGGGAGAGGTCTGTCATTGGATGAGGGCAGTATGATCCAGAGTACTGTGATTGGTTTAGAGGAGAAATGCAGTTTTCAAGCTAAAGCAACATTTTCTTTTTTACCAAGGATTCCCAGCCTGATGGGGAATATTCATGAGCATGTGAATCCATGGCAGACCCATGCTGGAGAACAGGAGTTTTAAAGGTAAGTAACTTGAACCATCCCACTGAACTAGGGTAGGCCCAGGAGGGGATCCTTGACTAGACCACCACTGATTAAGTTCAAGCGATTGGGACAGAAATTTAAACTAGGGGTGTACCGAAGCCGAATGTTGTATCATAAGGTAGGTTATGGGTACAGTGGATTCGTAGTTGTGTTCTTTTTTTTATGCTGCGCGAAATGCCATCTGCCACTAATGTTACCAAAATGCTGAGGAGGGATGAGGGCAGGGGAGTTAGATGCAAATGACACTATACAGAGCACACTGCTGGTCGCACTATAATGTTTAAACTAAGTGCCCTGTAAAACCATTTTGTAAAGTTGCCTCCCCCCAATCTTTAACATGTGATGTGTTTAAACTCAAAAGGTGTTTCAGAGCCTGTTGAACCAGGAGCCCGGCCCTCATGCATGCATTTATACACAGATTGCCACGTATCTTGTCACAGTTCAAGTAAACGTAGTGCATGCCCTGCACTGAAGGCTATGCAGACTGGGGCTGCGCCTCAACGCATTAGGGGTAAGAGCCGAATATGGCATGTGTCATATGCCAGTGACACGTGCCACTGCATGTCACCACTACAAGTGACACGTGCCACTGGCAGGTGACATGCCATGCCCCAAAAAAGGTGTCACGGTAAATCTGTCTCGTCGTTTTTCAAATTATAATCCTCCTTTTTAAAAATAAAAATACGAAGCGCCACAATTATAATGCTTCTTTAAAAAGTAAAATTGAGAGGCTCCATAATCCTTCTTTAAAAATAAAGTTAGGAGGCTCCATGGAGGATTCGAACTCAAGACCTCATGCTTTCGGGCCTAGCTCCATTAGGCACTACGCCACTACATTTCATGCCATGTAGTGGTCACATTCTATCTCTAAAGTTTGTAGGATAGAAACAATTTACGGAAAGTATTTGCATCTTGTGCTTTTCTTGCATAATACTAAATTTAAAAAAACAGTTCAATCCAAAACCTATTACTGTGTAATGCTTTAAATGTCAAACATGTATTGTGTACATATTTTCCAAAACAGTATGGACACAATATTAAAGTGTGTGTGTGTTTGTACATTAATTCATGCGTTTCACACTTGACTGTACGAACTGTGATAAATACAGTACAACCATAGGCTACTGATAATATTTATAACTTATATATCAGAGTATATGCACGATCATGAAAGCATCATTTGCAAATGTTGCTAAATCTTCCGATTTAGGGTCCAATTCATAGGATCCAGCGCAGAAGCAGAGCAAGTGCTGCGCGCCAAGAAGGAGCGTGTGCCACGCGTGCACCAGCTGTGGCGCAAACCAGCAATTGCGCGACACGCGTATTCATGTATTTTCTGAGGCATCAGTAGCCATGGCGCAATGAACACCAAGCAGCGCCAGTAACGCCCCCAACACACCCCCTTGCGCTGGCAAAAGCCAGTGAAATGCCCAATACGGCACAAGGCCCGCGCCATCCATGACCCAGCACACAGCCCCCCATCATGATCGTGAGAAAAATCAGAGCGTAACCTGCTCGCACCAGCCAAATCGCGTAAAAAGGCCTGTGCGTAACCCGTCCGTGCCCCAGCCAAATCACGTACCCCGCTCGCACCAGCCAAATCGCATGGGAAGGCCCAAGCATACCCCATCTGCACCCCTTTGAACTCACATACCCCGCTCGCACCAACCAAATCGGATGGGGAGGGCCGTGCGTACCCCGTCCGCGCCCCAGCGAAATCGCGTACCCTGCTCGCGCGAGCCAAATCTCGTGGGAAGGCCCGCATGAACCCCGTGATACACGCACAACTCCCCTGGAAGCAGATGCCTCCTCACGGGACAGCCAGACCCCAACAGTGGACCATACACCGCAGGCAGCCCACACGACATGGGACCCCCACCATCACCTGTGAACATACCCCACAGGCAGCCCACACCACATGGTCTCCCCCTCATCCGTGACCATACCCCGAAGGCAGCCCACACCACATGGGACCCCCACCATCACCTGTGAACAAACCCCGCAGGCAGCCCACATCACATGGGGCCCCCACCATCACCTGTGAACATACCCTGCAGGCAGCCCACACCACATGGGGCCCCCACCATCACCTGTGAGCATACCCCACAGGTAGCCCACACCACATGGGACACCGCCATCACCCGTGAACATACAGCGCAGGCAGCCCACATCACATGGGACCCCCACCATCACCTGTGAACATACCCCACAGGCAGCCCACACCACATGACCACCCCATCACTCGTGACCATACCCCGCAGGCAGGCCCCGCCTCATGTCCCCAACACCCACCAATGACGGCAACCTGCAGGCAGGCCCCGCCACATGTCCCCACCTGTGATGGCAACCTGCAGGCAGGCCCGGCCTCATCTTCCAACCCCCCACCAGTGACGGCAACCTGCCGGCAAGCCCCGCCTCATGTCCCCACCTCCCACCAGAGACAGCAACCTGCAGGCAGGCCCCACCACATGTCCCCGGCCCTCACCCCAAAACACATTGGACCAACATACAATCACGCAGCACATGCCAACTAAAATGCACCACACGCTGCACCCCCCCTGGTGCACCTCAACACGCATACATTGGTCATGCTACATATGTCATGTGAATCCTAAAATTTCACATGCATGCATGTGCACACACATGAACAACATTGGTGAACAGCAGAGACGCACAAATGAGTCATGGAGGAGTGAAACATGCACTAAACTGTTGAGACCAGATACCACTTCGATTTCAATGTCAAAAAATATATTAAAACACATGTATCTAAGTCACACACAGTAAAAACAACAAATTAAACATGCATGAACCAAATCAAAAACCAAAATCAATGTGATGTAAAAAATGAAAGAGTCAAAAATGTGGTCCTTGTCCATTAACGTATGTGCAAATGAAATCACAGATCATGTGAAAACCATTCCTTCATGGTTAAAAAAACTGTTCAAATTCAAATCCAAATATTTACAAATATCCAGGGTCCATGGTCCCAAAACATGTAGAATCATCCTAAAAATACTACAAAAAAATAACTAGGTACAAGACGCTGCGCAAAGTCCAGGAACTCCAAATAAAAAGAAACAACAATTGAAACCTACTCCTAAAGAACTATATACAAAGGCAGCAGGCTAGTCCATCTCCTCACCATGCTTTCTCATAGTCTCCGCCAGGGCATCATCGAACACTGTGTCCACTTCCAGGAGGCGTGCCTCGGCTTCCCCCTCGAGGGCTTGCAGGGACTCCTCCATGCTCCTCTCGAAGTCCCTGCTAGTCTCCTCGAGGACCTCTGCCTGACGCAGTGAATTCTCTGCCCTGGCCATGGTGAGGTGCGCCTCCTGTGCCCGCTTCCACTCTGCCCCGATTTGCTGGCCCAAACACTCCAACACGGAAGACATCCTTGTCGTAAGGTCTACGTTTGCCTCCTGCCCGGTGGCCCATACCTGCACCTCTGATGATGAACGCCCCGAGTCTTGTTGCATCCTACCCTGAGCCTGCTGCTGCCCAAATGCTTGGTGCCTGTGCCACAAGGACAGCCTCCGGGCTAATGACACCACCCGGGGCCGTCGTGCACATGCCCTGCTGCTTGGTGGCTGCACTTCCATCATTGCCATAGCGCCTGTCGCTGCGGTGACAACCTCTGCTGAACCTCCTTCGACTCCCGACTGTGGCAGGGATGTGATCTCCACCAGACGGGCTGCCGGGGTTGGGACAGGAACACAGGAGGCCCTGGTGGTATCTGGGGCAGAAGACAGCAGGGAGGACGACTGACGCACAGAGGAGGAAAAGGAGGAGGGGGGTTGCAGCAGTGGCCAGCACACATACCAGATTCGTAATCAGGAACTGAGCTAGCCAATTAATGAGGCAACAGACCTCATCTTGATGATGTGCAGGCCCCCGATTGGAAGCCTGCACATCATCACGAATGCTGGCTGTACGCCTCGCAATACCGGCTAGCAGCGGTTCCACCCTGTCGCGAATTGCTTCATCCGCAGGTAGTGGAAGATCCATTTGCGTGGATACATCCGCCACATGCGGATGGGTCCGGCCTGAGGCACGCCCGCAGGTGCATACTGGTGCAGTCGCAGTTCCAGGGACAAGATCAGTCACAGGCCCCTCCACGGTGACCTGCACTGCCTCCGGCCCCTGATCCTGGACTGCACCAGTCACACCTACCTCATCACCCCTGCCGGGTCCCATGTGCTGGGCTGATGTGGCCTCCTCCTCCTCCACCACCACCAACCTGGATGACTCCACCTAGTCTTCCGCGTTGGACTGCCCCTATGTGGGCTCACCTGTCCCTCCCACTGCTGAGGTGCCCACAACCAATTTCACCCTCTTGGGCCTCCCCTCAGCAGCTTCTGCTGTTGTCTTGGACACGGCACCAGTTTTCTCGCTACCGGAAGATAACGGTACCTCGGAGGAGGACTGGGCCCTGTGTCTGTGCCTGGTGGAGGCATTCCTGCTGCGGTGCTCCACAGCACCTTCTCCGCCCTCTTCTTCCATCGTTGCTGTGGCTAGGCAAACATTGGACACAAACATCAGGCTACTGAACATATGTGGGTATGTGTGTTTGTCACAATGCAAATGTACATCAGTGGCACTGTCAAAGGTCACAACCATCATTACCCTCCAATACACACAGGGAAGTGCCATTCACACACAATCACAAACATGTCTGTCATTCACAACATTCACATCCATGGACAAGGCACTGACACAAGATCATAATTGTGTATTCAGATCACACACATCATGGGACATACACATCTCATTCACACACATCACCTGACAGTCATGAGGCAGGCCATGGAGCTATCACGTCACAGTGCACTCGAGGGCAAATTGGCAGCGGGAGGCAATCACAAATCAAGAGCTCAAGTAACATACGTGCAGAGTGTTGGGCAGTCACACACACTCACTACTCAGACACACGCACATGTACACCATGCATGTCCATGATGGTGACATAAGCACCCATGTGTCACACCTCTCGCATGCCCCAGACCAGACACAGGTATGCAAACATGTGCGCGTCGTTACATGCCGGTGCGCTTCACGCATTGCAACACAGACACCATTGATGTGGGACATGCTTGAATGGACTCACATGCAGCACTGTCAGGGACATGCACACAGACATCTGTACAGGAGGTATGCCAGACATACGGCCAAGGTGCACACTCCAGCGACACGTCAACATGCACATGCACTATGGTGGACAAGAACACATGAACACTTACCAGTCGACTCCAGACGGAGCACCAACTCCAAGACCTGGGGGTACAGCGCTGGGTAGAAGCGCTCCAGCACCCTCATCACGTCGGTGGTCAACTGGCCCTGGCGCCTCGCTCGATCATCAACTGCCTTGAGGAGGCGTCGGGCCTTGTTGTGGGTCCTGGACTTGAAGTCTTCCCGGAGCTTGTGGACATGATGGTAGTTGCGGGGTGCCACCCCCTCGTGTTGATGGCACCGATATGTCCCCCCAGATCTTCTTCCGTCCTTCATTGCCGACTTGCGATGGGCCGTGGAAGAGGGCATCATGATGCCCCAGGACTTGCTCCACCAGGATGCCAACTTCCCTGGGTGAGAAGCTGACAGCCCTCTGCCTCACTGCCGGGGGGTTGCCACTTGCCTCAGATGGTGTGGTGTCAGATATGGCAACAACTGAGGCAGGTGTCGGTGGGCAAGGTGGTCCTGGGGCTGGGCTGTGGAGCAGCGGTATGGCAGTCGGGAGTCTTCCGGATCAGCAGAGGTGGTCACAACAACTGGATCACTGGCAATGGCTGATGAGCAGGCACCAAACCGCAGGGCATGTGGGCAGCAGGCACACAGAGTGGGCTGGCAGCAGCAGATGGTTCATAAGATGCAGCTCGGGAAGTTGGAGGCCCTGTAGGCAGGAGCGTGGGTTTTCCGTGGTCTTTTGCATGGCCGGCTGGTAACAGAGTGAAACTGCACGTGCGGAAACAGACTAGCGCAATGGGAGGTGCAGCCAACAATTGTCCTGGGCAATTGGAGTGAGGGGGCAGGGTACGTGATGGAAAACGTGTAATCAGAGGAAAGGCCCTAAACGCGTAAGTTCCGAGACACTCGCTGGGCATTGCCGTTCAGTATCGGGTTGAAGGTCTGCATAGGACAACAGTGCACTGTACGTGCTTTTTGTGGGGACGGATGCATGAACTTCATATATTTGTGGGTTCACACGCGAATAGTGCACTACTATGGCAGTGCGTACTTCTTGTTTTGGGTGGGGAGTTGCCTACGCGTGTGTGATTTTTTTCATTCTACGAGACAGACGGTAAGTTGTGCATGCATTTTTCCCACTGTAGTTGCCCCTTTGTGTCGCGTACCCCATTTTCGAGTTCATAGTAGCCTATGTGTTCCTCGCGTATGCATTGTTTGTGTTGCTGGGTGACACAGCGTATTGCAGGATGTTTTTTACTCACATGTGGGCTACCAAGGGATCGCGTACACGTTGATTTTTGTTTTTGGGGTGCCTAGGAGTTGCACAACCCGTTATTTTTTCACCAGGGGTCACATAGAGCCTTTCTGGAGCACAGTGGTACGTTTTCCATCACGTACCCTGCCCCCTCACTCAAATTGCCCAGGACAATTGTTGGCTGCACCTTCCATTGCGCTAGTCCATCAGTGCCATGACTGGAAGGGCAACATGTGGGAAGGGAGGCAAAGGTGGGCGACTTGCCAGAGGTGGCCAAGGTGGGCGACGTGGCCAGGGTGGCCAAGGTGGGCAGGGTGGCCAGGGTGGCCAAGGTGGTCCACGTGGGCAAAGTGTCCAGGACCTTGCAGGCAGAACTATGCCGCCCACCCAACCGGGGCAGGGAGATGCAGCAGCTGCTGACATACCCAGCACCGTGGTCCCGGACAAGCAGTGCCATCTGCTGTCCAGAGCAGCCAGGGTGTGGAAGCTGCAGGGGCAGTTGAGGCTACCACTACCCAGGCTCAGGGTCAGCCAGCCTGGACTGTAGTTGTCCCGGCACAGGGACAGGGTGACTCAATGGCCGATTTCCATGTCCTGAAGGCCAAGACACGTGCGGTGCAAGTTCCAGGCACCGGCACCCGGGTATCTGGAGCAGAAGTATCATCTGCTGTTCACACTGGCCAGGGTCTGGAAGCTGCAGGGGCAGCTGTAGCAACCAGCATCCTGGCTCAGGGTCACCCTGCCAGGACTGGATTGGTCCCGACCCAGTGTGACTCAGGGGCCAAGTGCCTTGTCACTAAGGCCAAGACACGTGTTGCGCAGAAGCTGACCTTCTGTAGTTACATTGGGGCTGATTCCATAGGCCAGTCCACCTGTACTCCAGCCCCTACTGACCAAAGCGGTACAAGCCACTCAGGGTGTGCACCACCTCACAAGAAGCAGAAGCATGCTCCAGCAGTACAGGCTAAGACTCCAGACATGGCACAGGAGTCCCACACGCCGTGAAAGAGGAGTTTCTGTGATGAGGAACTGGACATGCTCGTGGACTACATGTTGGAACACGGCTGTGACATGCTGATGCAGGCAGGGAGCACACACACACCTGCTCAGCGTATGACCCACTGGCAGTGCCTCGCGGACCATATTAGCGCCTTGGGCTATGAGAGGCGCACAGCTGGTGATGTTGTGAAGCGTTGGGATGACCTCTGACACCGAGCAAAAGACAAGCTGGCTGCAAAGTTCGCCTCTACTCTGGTGACTGGCAGTGGGTCACCACCAGAGGACGATGAACTCACTGGGCATGAGGAGATTGCTAGTGATTTCATTGCAGTGGAGCAGATCCAAGGTGTGGGAGACCTGCCAATGTATGAGGGAATGTCTGGTGAGTGGTGATGCGTGTGTGTACAGGCCATGTGTATGTTGCTTGGGTGATGTGTTAACGATTGTCTGCCAGTTCAGGCTACATTGTCATGACTGCCATGTGTGACCCATGTGATGTTGGACTGATACGTGCTTGTTGTCATGCAGACTGCATACAAACCATGTGCTGCACACATAGGCAATCCACATCACCACACCTGCTCCCTCCTTCCATGACACTCTCTGTCCAGCCTCTCTTGGCCCTATTGTTGCTCCAACCTGTGGTCGCGGAGAGCCTGTGATGATCTTCCACTCAACAGTCGCCTTCTATCGTCACATGACTGACGTCTCTGTGAAGTCACCCTGCCAGTTACTCCTCCTCAGAGGTATTCTTCCTTTCATCTCCATCCCCCAGCAGCTCACGGTCTCCAGAGGACTGGTAATTCCTATGGTGGACTACTCCAACAGGCTTTACCAGGATTTTGGTGATTCTACACTCTTCCCTGTGCAACTCTGCCAGTCCTGGACTGTGTGAAAAGTCCTTTAGGCTTGGTGCAAGGTATTTCTCTAGGACTGTGATGATGGCACAGGCTTACAGTGGCTATGAGTGTTCATTCCTGAACCCTGTGCATTCTTAGCAAGTCCCTATGGGTCCTGGGCCAGCAATTCCTTCAACTCCACCTCCAGTATTTACTTCATTCTCATGGTCTTTGATCATCCCTTTCTTACTCCCTCAGGGTCAATTGCTCCTCATGGAAATTTGTTTGTGGTTCACGTCTGTGTTGAGCTGGGGCCTCCCTCTGGTACAGCCTCCCTGCCTCTATGTAACTGGAGGTGTAGCTTCTCCGGGTCTGCAGGCCCTTCTGATGCTTCCTCATGTGTTGTGCTTTCTGTCCTCCTCTCCCCTGCTGTAGTCCCAGATGACTGAGAGAATGCACTTGCCACCTGCCCACACTGTCTGCTACGACACAGTCCTCTGAGCAACCATTTTAACCCATCCACTGCCTCCTAGCCACCCCCACCCTTGTGGGTGGGGTTTACTGTAGCCCTACAACCCACTACCAACACTTTACACATGATGACGGCACTTACCCTTACATTGCCACCAGGCCACGATATTGACATTACTGGATCTGTTTTTTTATTCATAGTTGAGGTCGTACCCATGTACTGCACTGCACCCACACACTTCTAAACCCTGTTATCCCCTTCAATATGCCTATTCACTTGCGTGTTGTCAATGTGGCCTAGCATTATTGAATCCGTATGCCTGCCCTCACTGTATTACAACACTCTAGCGTTGTTGCACCCTGCGACACGTGTGTGTTTTCTAATAGTGAATTCCATGAAATGTCATCTGACATGCATTTTACATGGCTCATGGTCAGTAGTATTCAACTTCCATCTGAGGCTGGTTGACAATTCTGGCATGGTTATGCTACGTGCCACCTGTGTATTGGCATCAGTCATGTTTGTGGAAGGTCTATGCCAGTCACATGCTTGTGTGTGATGCAGGTGCTATGCAGTATATGTGTTACTTTGCCCTTTGACACGCATCCATGTCTGCTTTCAGGCTCCCCTTCCCTTTCATTGACACTGAGTGCGTGCCTGACATGGCAGGTTCATGTGTTGGCTGACAACATTGTAATACCTGTGTGTGTGGCCTATGCTATTAACATTTGTATTCATGTTTTATTTTTATTTGTGCAGGTGATGAGGCACTAGATGCAGTGGAGGAGGGCGTGGTGTGGTAGCCCATGAGAATCCATTGGTGCTACAGACCATCCTGGCCAGGGGTGTCTCTGAGTACACCTCTGAGGAAGCCTAAGTGTCTGGTGCTGAAACGGACATGAAACCCTCATTGCTGTCGCAGGTGAGTGATTCTACTGTGGGTGCTGTTCAGAGGTCGTTTGGAGCACACCACGACTGAATTGCGGCCAGGCAGTCAGGTATTAGTGAGGAAGAGGAAGAGGCCGAGGGTAGCCTGAAGGAGAACTGTGTGTCATCCGTGTAACACTGAACGTTGGAGGTGAAGGTGGCTATCATACGGGGCAGGAGGACCATGTAGCCATTGAAAATCCAGGGGGGTAGGTCAGATCCCTGGGGGAAAACACAAGTAGAGGGAGTGATAGGGGAGAGGAAAGACCCCAGTTCCACCTGTGATGGGCTGTCGGAGTGAAAGGAGGTTAGCCATGCCAGGGCCTGATCAATGATGACCAGGGTATCACAGAGACGTGCGATGAGTGTGTTGTGGTTCACCGTATCGAAGGCAGAGGAGAGGCCAAGTAGAATGAGGACAGAGGGAGAGTTAGAACCAAGATTTGAGAGCATATCTTCATGGGTGTTCAGAAGAGCAGTTTCCATGCCTCTGGATGGTCTAAAACCAGACTGGTGGTCTGGAAGCCAACAGCCAACAGATTCAGTGCGGAGGGTAAGCTGGGAAATAGCAAACCTCTCCAGGTGTTTGCCCAGGAAAGGAGTGCTAGAGAACGGGCGATAGTTTTCCAGGAGAGGGTGCACAAGGGAGTGCTTAAGAGCAGTGGTGGGGAAAACTCCAGTGGCAGAGGAGAGGTTGCAGAGGTCAGCCAAGGCTGGAGCGTGAGAG
Organism: Ambystoma mexicanum; assembly: GCF_040938575.1. Lineage (NCBI taxonomy): Eukaryota > Metazoa > Chordata > Amphibia > Caudata > Ambystomatidae > Ambystoma > Ambystoma mexicanum. The sequence goes on from NC_090926.1 coordinate 304,417,639, forward strand.
TCAATGTTGTCCTTGATGATTTTGGAGGGACAGAGGTCCACCTGTTTGGAGGAGGCTTTCATAGACCAGACCTGTCTAGTAACCTCCGCAGGTGTGACAGGGGAGACAGAAGGGAGAAGAAGGGAGAAGAACGGGAGGGGTGGAGGTGGCCAAGGGTGGTACAAGAGATGTTGCTACATGAGGTGGTGAGGAAGAGAGGGAGGATAGGATATCCACTGTTTTTGAGGTGAGTGTGCAGCCAGTGCCGAGCAAATTGCTTGGGTGGGTGCAATGGTGGAGGAGGCTGCGGTAGGGTTGGCTAATTCCTTGCAGACTTTCAAAAGTGTGTCCGTGTTATTGGATACCGCAGAGATGCGGGCTTGTATAAAGACTCTTTTCTGGGAGCAGATGCAGAGTCTATACTGCCTTCGGAGGAGGCGGCAGGCCAGTTTGTCAGAGGGTGCGCCAGAGGAATCCCATTTCCATTTGGCTTCCCTGCTCTTGTGTTTAACGGAAGCTGATTTGGAGTCATACCAAGAGTTACACTTTTTGGTAGGCTTCAGTCATACCCTCATGACAGAGGCAAGAATATGAAGTGTATTGGAAACAGAGAGGTTAAAGTTTGAGAGGGCTGTGGCAGGGTGGGAGTCAGTCGCAGGAGTGCAAGGAGCATAATAGGTGGAGGTAAAGGCAGCTACTGAGACTATTTTCATGAATCGGATGATCTTGTAGACGGGAGGCAGTGCCGGGCTTACCTATGCAAGGGGAGAAGAGAGCTTCAAGTGAGAAGAGAGGAGAAAATTATCAGTCCAGGAGAGAGAGGTAGTAAGAGGGATAGATAGTGGAATGTCAGTTGAGAAGAGAGCATCCAAGGTGTGGCCAGCGCTGTGCATAAAGGTCTTAAGGAATCGCGTGAGTCGAGATGGATGTTGGGATCACCCAGTAGGAGGAGATGAGGAGGAAAGGAGAGAGGAGGCCAGGTCAGGCCATTAGTCAGCCCATTAAGAAAGGAAGAGGGATTAAGTCAGCCCATTAAGAAAGGAAGAGGGATGGCTGACCAGTTGGCTGAAGGTGTTCAGCAGCAGTGAAGAGCTTGGAGAGAGGGGCAGCCTGCAGTTCAGGCACTCAAAGGATGAGTAGGCCTGAGTGGGAATGACAGACAGGGATACACTCAGGGAAGATCAATGCTACTCCCCCACCTGGTCTGTTTGGTCTAGGAAGAGAGAGTATTGTGTAGCCTTCTGGGAGAAGTGTGTCAAAACTTGTGACAGAGCAATCCTTGAACCAGGTTTCAGTGATGGCAAGAACATCACAATCCAGGAGTTCAAGGAGGTTGCAGATGTTAGAGGAGTGTTTGACAGCTGAGCGAGTGCTTACCATGGCAATGTGGAGCAGATTGCAATCAGTGAAATGCTTACGGGGGGAGCAGGGGACAGTGGGCCCCCCTAAGTGATGATAGTGCCTGAGGGACAGAGGTAGAAGGGGGCAGAGGAGCCAAGGCCGCTAAGGGAGCCGGGACCATAATGGGTGAGGAGGGAGCCCAAAATACAGTGTTAGTGGGTGACTGGTTCACCCAAGAGAAGTCAGACGGGTTGTCAATGTGTGGGGTGGTGGCGAGAAAGCCATGGGGACGGGAGAGGGTAGTTAGGAGGTGGCAAGGGAGCCTAGGTGGGCACAGCTGGCATGGGAGCCAGGGCAGCTGAAGGAGCTGGTGCAGAAGGCGGAGGGAGGTTGCTAAGGTGGGGGAGGAGCCTATCAAAGAATAGAAGGTTGGGTTGAGGACCCTGGACCATGATAGTACCATTGCAGTAGACAATGATGATGACCCTGGAGGTGGAGAGGCCAAGAAAGACCTCCCAACGGGTGCCACCATTGATGGGCGAAGAAGAGAAAGGAGAGAGAAGAGCAATCATATGGAGAGTCCATTGGACGGGTGAGGGAACGACATAGAGTATATCTGTCAGAGTCTCTCTGGCAGTGGCAATGACGTAGGTGCCTGCAATTGGAAGGCCTGGGTTAGAGCTCAGTATGTCCTTCTTGAGGTTCTTCCTGACAGACTTAGTAAGGGGTGAAGGATAAGAGATAGAGAAGCAGTTTGAGAAGATAGGACAGATAGATAGCACCATAGCAAACTGCAGAGAGTGAGGTACACTTAACCAGGCAGAGGCCACATAGGCGCGGCGAGAGCAGTAGGTGGGGGGTTGGGGGGGGGACAGGGCACAAGACTGGGAGAAAAACAATGGGAGCTGGGGGAGGTAATATGCACAGAAAAACAGTGAACATGCAGAGGAAGGGGGTAGGGAGTAGGGGGTGTAGGGCTGAGGGGAATAACAGCACAGAGGGACAATGGGACTGAGGAAGGGTGAGGGAACCGGTAGCAGACTAGACAGAGTACGAGGGGTGGACTTGTTAACACATTCTCATAAAAAGCAGGTTAGGCACACAGCTAAAAACAAATGTAAACAGGAGCAGGACAATCAAGATGGGCACACAGCTGAAAACGAATTTAAATAGCAGCAGGACGAGTCATCGATCTGACCATGCTAACCAGAGCTTTTGCCTCAACTTCCACTGCCTCCGATGTCGACGCCCGAAGACCTGGATAACCCAGCAGGTAGTCCATGGGGTTGCCAGCCACTGCATCGAAACGGACAGTGACCATGTAATCTGACAGTTGCAATCAAGTGCTCTAATGGGAGTGGTGTGCGAAGAAATGACCCTTGGAAAATTTTCAGTAGGGGTTTTGGGTCCATCACGATCATGATAGGATGATGAAAAATATAAAGGTGGACATGACGACACCACAACAGACCAAGGAACACCTCACACTCTATTTGTGAATGCTGCATTTCTGTTCGTATCAATGCTTTGGGAGCCCCCAATCTCTGCACCCCCTATTCCAGGGTAAAGGGCCTTCCTTCTTTCCTTATGTAGCTCCTGAAATGCCTGGCCTGTTTGATATACCAGGGGACCCCAGGCTCCATCTAGCCCATGTGTCTCTGGAAATATTGTTTTTAACTAAACCCTGTCATGCTTTTCTTCGATTCTTTGACCGACTGCTGAGATCCCACACAGTAACATGTAAAATGTGACTCGGAAGCAATGGGCCTCACAAAATTAACGACTTATCAAAATGCAACACATCACACACATCTATGACTCCAACAAATCAACAGCCTACAGAAGGACAAACATATGATACATAGATTTTAAGACAAAGCTATATTTCACATGGGCCTGCAGTATAAGAATATTGTTACTCTCTTGCCAACATGGACTAGGGGAAAAGCCATTTAATTTCTGCCATTTCTTCCATAAAGCTGTGGCTCTGAGGGCAGTTGTCCATTTCATGCATGCCTTTGAAGGACAATAGAGGTCGGGCAGAGTTTGAGAAATATGAGCCACAGCGACGTTCAGAGGGACCAGTCTGTTCGGAAGTGTCTGGATTTTCCTCGGGCTGAGGCTTAAGGAAAGTAGACATTACGGTGAAGTAGTCCCTCCGTGAAGCCTATCCCTTGACGTTGACCGGGGTCCGCAGCACCGACCTGGTAGTGGTGAACTTGCACATGAAATCAATAAGAGAATTGCAAGGGCCTCTCCTTTCCTGATGTAACATTAAAAAACGAAAGGTCTGGCTTGGAAATCCTAAACTGTGCTTCATATGGGACTGCAGGATGTGATTTCTAATCAAATTTAGAAGCAAAGCAAGAATATGTCCTGTCAGACACTACAGTCATGTTTGTGTGGCAGAATATGCATGTCAGACCATCACATGGGCTGTGTAGCCTCTCGCACACCACCTGTGCTGAAATTACACACATGATCATCTTATCTATCCCATTTATCCCTCTTTATCCAAAGTTGCCACTGAGATCAGCTGGAAATTCAGCAGTCGAGGTGTACAGGACACAGCTTAGCCCCAGTCAGACCAGCATGTGCTGTTGAGTGCTGTGTTCAGCAGTGTGTTACTTACTTCAACCCAGTGTTGCCACAAACAAAGGGACTGTCTGAGGCACAGCTGAAGATCTTTGCAGATGTAGAAAGAAAATCCTGCTCAAATACAAGAGTGCAGGTGTCTGTCTCCTTTTGCTAGATACTCCCACGATTTTAGGGAGACTCGGCAGCTCTGTTGACAGAGAAATGTAGGGGGCACTCCATGACACCACATGGAATACATTGCCAGAAAAAAGGGACTAGCCAACTAGCCAGAAATGCTGTCTGATGGTAAACTCCATACAGGCAATTAGCACTGTGGTAGAGTCCAGATTGTCCATACTTTCTTTCAGGAAAGTCATGATTCTATTAAAGACACAGAGGCTCGTACTATGCATACTCTTCTTTATTAAAACTCAAGCAGCAATCTTAAAAAAGAAAAAAACATTAAACAAAAATCAAAGAAAAAAACATTTTCTGTGTCAATGTAGTCTTTGCAGTTTTAAACTCTTTTGCTCTCAGGCATGACACTTGTCCTAGTCCATGAATCACGACGTTATGGTCCTATCAACTCACAATTCCTCATCCCCAATTCCTCTTTCTTTCACTGTCTCGCTGTAGCTTCCTATCGAATGACTCCATCTCGAACAGGGTATATATAGCGAAGAACAAAACCTGTAATGAACCGCCTCCAAATCCGGCAGGGATCCGCCCTGTGTTGTCTGCCTGTTTAGTGTCCGCACCTGCTGTCAGGTTCCCTTGGAGGTTCAGCAGATTCCTTCTTAGATAAGTTAGATAAGTGACTGTAAAATGACTGACAAATGCAACTTGTTATGAAATATGATTGATGGAAAATGTATCAGTTAGTTAAAAGAACTTTTAAACAGAAGAGGTGATTGAGCAAACATAAGACTGTCAAGTAAAGTTTATAGTCTTTAATGGAAAGTCAATACTGTGATGTTTCAAAGGGTCGTTCATTTTCTAAAGGGGCAGAGACAGTGCCCCAGCTCTGAGCCTGTGATAAACCGCAGGAACTCCATTCGCTGCTGTGGCCTGGTCTCAGATTTCTCCCAATTGATGAGAAACCCCAGCTTCTCTAGGAGACCCGGCATTGGGACCATTTGCTCTGGCAGCTGCATCGGATCCTGCGCCATGAGACAAATATCCTCAATGTATATTATCAGTCTCACTCTTGAGTAGCTTTGTGAAGCACCACAGTGCTGAAGTTAGTCTGAAAAGGGAGGCACACAAACTCCCACCAGAGGAATTCTAAATATTGCTGGTGCATCTCAGCAATGGGTACTGCTAGATAGGCATCCCTCAAATCTATGCAGGTTAGCCAGTGCCCTTTCTGCAAAATGTCCCTGAAGAGATGGATTTCCTCCATCTTGCAATGTCGGTACAGCATCAGATATCAGCAATAAAGGCCTACAAAAACTGGGCAAAGAATCATCGCCACAATCTGTACCAGCAGGATGCAGAATTTATGCTAAAAGCAATTTGTGGAAATAAAGCGAAAGACTTCTGGTCCCTATTAAAAACATCAGCACCTTCTTTAAATAACACGACCATCAACGCCATGGCGGAAGCAAAATGGGTCAGTCACTTTTCGTCCCTTTTCCAAGCTCCACAAGCCACAGGCCTGCCTGAACTGAAAGTGAAAAACGAAAACTGGCTGAAACTAGACGACGTGGCGGAAATTAGAGATCACATCAAAAAGCTCAAGTCCTCCAGAGCGACGGGCCCGGATGGAATCTCAAACATTGACTTGAAAAAAAACGCAGAGGAATGGGTACCTCTTATTCTGTCCATTTTTGCACAGTGTGCCGCCCAGAAATCACTCCCACCATCGTGGATGAAGGCGGTCATCGTTCCAATCTATAAGAAAGGCGACATCACTGACCCACTAAACTACCGCCCTATAGCCCTTTTGGACTGCATTGGGAAAGTCTATTGGGAGCCTGCTTTTGAAAAGATTTGACGCCTGGTCAAAGTCGGCCCCCTGCAATGATAGGTTCCAAACGGGCTTCAAAAGAAATATGGGAACAACGGCTAACATATTTACCATCAGTACATTGAAAAGCAAGGTCTTGGAGGGCAAACCAAGGATTTTTGTGGCCTTTATCGATCTTTCCCAAGCTTTTGACTTGGTCGACAGGCACCGCCTCTGGAATAAACTTGAAGCTTGGGGGTGCCCGCATGAGTTGCTACAGCCTATCAAGGCTCTCCATTCAGAAACCAGCCTAAGAGTCCGCCTGTCACAAATGGGAAACTTGTCATCTGAAATCCAGACGGGCCGAGGGGTGAAACAGGGCTGTCCTCTAGCTCCAGCACTTTTCCTAGCCTACATCGGCGATTATGGAAATTCAGTAGATCGCTCAAGGACTTTTCCACCATCCTTGGCCACAGCAAAAATAAGTCACCTATTGTATGCTGACGATCTCATATTACTCGATCAGACCCAGATCGGCCTGCAGAGACAATTATCAAATCTCCTGCGCTACACGTCTGAGAATAACCTTAAAATAAATAAAGAAAAAACAAAAATCATGATCTTGGAGTCCAGACAGAAAAAAAAAAGTAGAAAACTTCACATGGCGGCTGGAAGATTATGTGATTGAGACAGTCACAGAATACAAATATCTCAGAGTTTTGATGGACAATACCAAACACGAGAGTTCAATGCAGGCCAATCTCCAAACTAGAATAAAGAAGCTGACATCTCAAGGAAAGGCGATTGACATAAAATTCGGCAAATTTTCTTGCATCCCTGTGATCGAATTTTACAGAAAGAAAGTCATCCCTTCCATTACTTACGGAGCAGAAGCCATGCCTCTGATTCCCAGCAAAATCTGGCAAAAACTTGAAAGCGTGTTTTGGAAAGGGGTCCTGTCCCTTCCTAAATCAACATCCATAGCCGCAATCAGGAGAGAACTGAGCATAGTGTCTCTAAAGACAACAGTTGACATCAGCTCCCTGAGACTCTATCGAAAATGCATCATGGATGAGACCGAAGAAATCCATGGCCTCCTAAACAAGGAGTTAAATTCTGGCAAGGTGCAAATGCTGGCAGCATGGAAAGAAACAAACTTGACCTTACTCCATTCAGTCGCCTGCTCGGAAGTCGACCTCACTTCAAATCCAATCAGAGTGTTCGAAAAATTGAAAGAGCTTGACTGGATCCAAACCCAGGAGTCTGCCTCAAACAACAAACTACTCGTGCACTTGCCTCCAACATTCCGCAAGCTCAATGAGCCAATGAGGTACCTGCAAAAATTCCCCAATAGGGGGGCACGGAATGCGCTTCTAAGAATAAGGCTGAACTTGGTGGCCACAAATGAAATTTGAAAGATCCGAGGTTTATCCGACACGAGCGCTTGTCGCTTATGCGAGAACAATACCGAATCCATCAGACACTTGCTTCTATCATGCCCGAAAAATCAGTTCCTCAGAGGGGCCTACTTGAAACATCTAATCGGGGACGATAGAGGGTGGGACGAGGTCACCTGGTGGAACAGACTGATCAGCGGAGACCGAATTACTTGGCTCTTGGCAACCGTAAAAATATGGGAGCATACGATGAAAATGATAACCGTTACAGGGTCCCACCCTGGTTAGTTACCGCAAAACTTACTTCTACAGCTCTTCTTTTGTAAAATTCTTTTCAATATACACAAATAATAATAAAAAAAAAAAAAAATGTCGGTACACGAGAAAGTCGTTAAATTGTCTGAGATTATCACCGGCCTGACCTTTTGCTTATTTCACCAGTAAGACATTGCTTAGGAAGCGTTGCGCCACCTGCTACGCTGGCCTTATCACCCTTTTCTTTAGAAACTCTCCTACTTCCTTGTCCATGAGGCTTTGTTCCTCCACTGTGTTGGGGAGAATTCTCAAAATGTGCTAATTTCCCTTACCTTTTGAGACCCCCAGCAACTTTGCTGGATTTCTAGGAGTTCATTTTTCTACCTGGGAAGAATGTGAGCCTTTTTTCCCCACTCTTCCATGTATATTGGTGTGTGTTTTTTTTGTGTTCTTTGATTATGGTGTTTTAAAACAACTCCATAGGCATCTTTTTCTTTGTCTCACACAGCACCTTCAGTGCAGTGGCACAGGGGTGTCTTTCAGACTCCCCAAGGTTTAAACACTTTCTCTGGGACCGACTACTGTCTCCCAGAGCATGTAAAGTTAAATTGACTTTTCTAGTCTCTTTATATTTACTGACCCAGCACACACTATCTTCCTATAGAGTGCTGGAGGGGTTGTCTAGCATCCCCTGAGTCAAAACACTCATGTAACAGTGAAATGTTACCCTTTCCTACTTTAAATGGATGGTGGCAGTGGTTTAGATCAAACTACCATGATTTTACTCGACCGCGAACAACGGTAGCAAAAAATCGGGTCAGCCATGTTTTTCAAGATGGCGCCCAAGACCTATCTGTAAAAACAGACTGCGGTTGACTTTTTTCGCCGTTTCTTTTAGGAAAGATCCTTCTTGTGTTTAACTCTGCGCGCCAAACCAGGTTTTGTCCCTTTTTTGTTCATTGGCCTTTGGCGGGTTTCAGTGCTGAAGCCCTCCTCCGGCGCCTGAGTGCCTGGGGTGGACAGGATATGAGGGAGGTGCCCGAAACTCCCTGTACTTAGTCTCCTAGGAGACCTGAATGCACTCTGGCGTGATTGGCTGGCTGGCTGTCCGGCAAGGACAGCCACCCTGCTGTGTGAGTGACAGCCAGGCTGGAATGAATGGGGAAAACTGTTTAAAAGCAGGTCTCTGGGACTTGGAAAGCAGAGTCGACCACAGGAACTAAAGAACCGAAGACGAGCTGAAGGAAGAGAACTGCTGTAACTCCTGGATGACCGGTGAAGCCCTGCTGCAGGTCTGAATTGCCTGAAACTCCATCGACAGAGAAGCCCTTCAAGGTTAACTTCTTCCCTTGATTTTGGTGGGACCAACCAACTCACAAGCCGCCTGGAATCCGTCCCCTCCTGGTCGAATTTTCTACAGAGTGATGTGGAAAACCGGATAGCCAGTAGGAAGGATACCAGTTTGTGGTCTTTAAGGCACTCGCACCTTAAACCGACGTTTATCCAGGGTTATGGCCTCTTCCCTGGGCAGTGCAGGAACCTCCCGATGTCCTCCTTCTTGTCCCCACGACTGAAGCACAGGAACAGCGAGGTCTACTTGTACTGCCCAGAACAACTGCCTCCGCTACAGCTCTTCTTCACTTTAAAGGTACTGTGCAAACGCGGTCCGGAAATCTTTTCGACCACAGAGAAAGTTTGTGAAACTTTCCCCTCTTTGAAGGCTGGTCCTTCCCTAAAAATTTGTCTAACTTTTCGCCTAACCAAATTCTTGTTAAAACCGTGGCAATGACTTAACCTTTATCTACAAGAACTGTGCTATCCTATACAAAGACTCTGAACCATTGACTTTGGCCCAGGCCTAACTAATTGAATTGCTGGTTGTAGTTAACTGAAACCCTTTACCCTACCTATTAATGTATTTGGGCTGCATTTCTTATAGCCTTGTTTGTCTTTCTACCCCTTTTTAAAGCAACTGAAGTGCCATTTTGCTCCCACTTCAGGGGAGCTGAACTTGTTCAGTAACTTATTGATTGTGTATTGTGGTGTATTAGTGTATGATATTAAGCTGCTTTTGCTAGTGTAATGTTTTCTAATTGACTGTGTAAATAAATGTATATTCTTTTACCAAGAAACCATGAGTAAGTGTTTGTTTGAACCACTGTATTTGTTGGTCCCTTTGTGTAACTTGTTCTAATGCTCACTTAAACTCTTGAGATAAGTCTGGCTGCTCAGCCAATGCTACCACATAACTGTGTAGTACAGGCTTGTACCAAAGGTGACATTGTACTGACACTTGTCTTAATTGCATGTAGTGTTCCCAAAGGGTACTGCATGTGATTCTGCCTAACACTCTGAAATTGTGAAAGGTTGCTGCAGTTTCGTTTGTCTGTGCTCTTTAAAAATGACAGACAACACCCCTGCACAGTCTCTGCGACCCAAGAGTCCACGGTAAGCTCCTCCCAAGCGCTTAGGTGCATCGCTAGCCTACCACCTATCGCGGGAATGCTTTGCTTGCTGTTGCGCTGTGTGCATACGACTGTACTCTCACCTGCTGCTGCAGTGACAGCCCTGACGCCTGCCTCTTCCAGGGGAGGGGAAGGAAGGATTCAGTCTTCTGTCTTCCTGCTGTCACCAGTTGTTTCCTCTATAGGGCCTCTGGCCTCCTCGGTGGCTGGCGGAGACGCCTCTGCTTCTGCCGCCCTGGCGGATAGACAGGGCACAAACACTCTTTTTAACGATGTCTGACCTTTGTCCAGAGCAGCAAAGGTGCTAACAAATATGGACATGTCTTTGACAAAAGCTTCTCCAAACAAAAGCCCTTTAGCTGCTGCAGCGGCCTCAGAGGATGCCAACTTCCTGAGTTTCAGGTCGATCTTTACTAAAAACGATCGTCTGCACTCCGCAGCTATCGTACAGTTGGTATTACTTATTAACCAAACTGCTCTTTGTGCCCAATTAGCCAGAATATGCACATCCATAGGCAGGACCTCTTTGGTCTCTTCCACCATTTTAATGATCTTGGCCAATGGACCTATGGAATCGGGGAGCATTTTTTGGCATGCTATCCATGAGCGGTCAATGCCCTTTTCAGGTCCTTGGTGTGCTTCACCATGAATGAGTCCACCTCCAGAGTGTCCGCTACTTTATCCGGCAGTGAAGGTCCGGGATATTGTAACTTCAATTAGACTCTCACCTCCTTATTTAGAGGCGTGCGCAGTCATTTGCTCAAGTACCTTTTGGCCTTAAGTGGGGGCTTCCCTTCCAAGGATCTCGGGTGGAGTAGCAGGTCTGGATGAAAGGGGTCGACCAGGGAACTATCTCTGCATTTCTAAACGCTCTTATTGTGCCTTATGCACGGTTCATCTTCATGAGGAGTGGCCAAGCTCACAGAAAGGTGAGAACTCTCTGCTGCTGGAATCCCATTCAGTGCCCTCTTGGTCTTCCTGTGGGCTAAGGGGTATGCATAGCTCTCAACCATTTGTTTTGCAAAGGCGGGTGAAATCACCCGATTTTGTTTTTGGTAGGTGAGATGCCCATTGGAATGAATGGGCGTGCAGGAGGCTTGGCGGGTGAGTCAGCCCTTTACAAGGCGGGTGACACCCGCCAAAAGCGTGTGAGTTGAGAGCTATAGGTATGTCACCTTGTCCCTTCCAGTACGCCTTTCCCTTAGCATGCCACTATTTTGTGTGTCCGTTGCATGGTTCGGACAGTGGTTTGCCACTGGCCTTATGTTCCTCCTGACATTGTCTCTTGCAGGCTCTGGGCCACAGTTGTCAACCCTTGCGAAAAGGCGACCCAGCCCAGGGGAAAATTCAGTTTATGGGATAACGACCCTAGACCTGCCCATGCTGCTTTCTCCATCAGCTGTCCCAGAGACGGGTCATGCAGAATGTTTGAAGGCCCTTCTCTGCTTTACTTGCTGTTTGAAGATTCTACTTCTACCCATGCCATATTGTGTAATGCACAGGAGACAGCTAGCAGCCACAAGGTGATGCACAGGCATTTTATTACTAAATTTGATTTTTAACATCTCACAATGGTTGGGAGGCTTCATATTCACTTGTGTAATGTCTTTGAGGTCATTTAAACAGTACATTTGCCATCAGCTAGTCCCGAGAGCGGTGACATGTTGTGGCATGCTGGAGTTCCAAGTGCTTAAAACCATTCATTGCTGTAGATTATGAAATATAAGACAAGAGCCTAAGAGGTGAGATGCCTGAAGTAATTTTGAAGCAATAAAATAACGGATTTGAAGCAGATATAAGGAAATATATAGGTGGCATGCCACTTTAGAATTGACACAGAAAAGGGACTTACAGGCCCTGTTGTCTGATTAAGTCATAAGAACAAGTACCAGGTATTTCCCGTCTAAAGCATTAGTGCAGTGGTAGAGCCTCTGACTACAGTCCTTGAAAATGTGAGCTCAAGGGAGCTATTGGAATTTAATTTTTCTTTTTTTTTTTTATTTGATTTAAAACATCTCACAATGGTTGTCAGGCTTTATATTCACTTGTGTAATGTCTTTGAAGTCATTTAAACAGTAAATTTGCCATCAGCTACTCCCGATAGCGGTGACATGCTGTGGCATGCTGGAGTTCCAAGTTCTTAAAACCATTCAATTGCTGTAGGTTATGAAATATAAGACAAGAGCCTAAGAGGTGAGATGCCTGAAGTAATTTTGAAGCAATGAAAAAACGGATTTGAAGCAGGTATAAAGAAATATCTAGGTGGCATGCCACGTTAGAAGTGACACCGAAAATGGACTTGCAGGCCCTGCTGTCTGATTAGGTCATAAGAACTAGCACCAGAAATTTCTCATTTAAAGCATTGGTGCAATGGCAGAGCCGCTGACTACAGTCCATGAAGTTGTGAGCTCAAGGGAGCTATTGGAATACAGTCAATTTCTTTTTTTTAATTTGATTTATAACATCTCACAATGGTTGTGAGGCTTTATATTCACTTGTTTAATGTCTTTGAAGTCATTTAAACAGTACATTTGCCATCAGTTAGTCCCTAGATTTGTGACATGCTGGGACATAAGTGATTAAACTATGCATTTGCTGAAAGTGTTTTAATATAAAACAATACTACAATGATTGAGAGGGTATTTTTCACTTGTTGAATGTGTTTGAAATCCCTTAAACTGTACATTTTACATCAGCCAGTCCAGAGATTGGTGGCATGCTGTGGCACGCTGTGGCATGTGCCACATGTCACATTCGGCTCCTACCCCTTCTCCCTCAACGGCCAGGAGGCCTAAACGTTTCTAGAACGCGGACATTATCGGAACGGGAATGAATACATGTCTTTTATTGTATGACATGAAAGGTAATGTTTCTATGATGCACACAGCACCTACACTTCACAGTGCTACACGGGGGGCACGAGGCAGGCAGAGTGTTACTCTGGTTCCATGAGGTAGCACAAGGCTTTGCCTCCTGAAAGACAGAAGTATCACGTCTTCCTCCACAGAATCGCCTTAATCTGTGGCTGAAGTGGTCAGACGTTTCAAGGGTGGCCACTCTACCGTGCCCCTTCAGGTCGAGAGGAGCAGATCAGCATATTACCCGGCCCATCCTTTAGGGAGTAGCTCAGACAGATCCACAGATTTGCCATCAAATATGCACTAACCCCTGGGACAGACGCAGGTCGCACTGGATTCCAGGAAGAGGCCACTGCGCACAGGCGGGATTCTCAAAAGAAGATACAAGTGCTGTTTGTTTGCTGCTCTGCATTAGCCACCGCCACAATCCACATGCGCTACAATCGTAAATTACGGAGTGGGCACTACATGTTATGAAGCTTTTTTTTTATATCTTGCGCTAATCACCACAGTAGTTTTTCGGTAAGATCAGATGGAAAAAATGGCATGCGTACAGTGGAGAAATGCATGTATCTGTTACTGGGATTTATTTTCGCTAACTGTATTTTAAAAAGAAATTGCAAGTGGTTGCAAGTGCAACAGGCAGCACCGATTATTCAAAGTTGTCCTCTTGCCATGGGAACTGCTATCCTGCTTCATAGAATCACGCTAAATGACAAAAGCGTCATTTTCTTCCCTCTCCCTGCTTGGGCAGCACTTCATTTGCAGTTACACCCCTACAATTAACAGCCTTGCTGAAATAGGTTGTGGGCCTATTTCTGCTGCTTTTTCATCCCTTAAAGGGCCCATTAAAGCACAACAGGGTCTGTTCTACTTGGGCTGTTCACTTGAGTGGCTTTTATGCAGCTAGTGCCTCCACCCCTTTCTTTCTTTTTATGGTCGCCCATTGACACTAATTGCTTTGCTCTGTGATGTGCCAGTGAGTCTGGCTTGTGCATTCATCCCATAGAAGGTCTTTGAATGACCTGGAGCTATGGAGATAAGTGGCCAGTGATAAATTGCAGATTGGGAAAGACACTGTTCTCAGATAAACAAAAGCCACAAGACATCCCATTTTGCATAAGGCCAAGCAGTGACCAGGGGGAATGAGAGGGGGGCTGGTGGGAGAGGTGGAGGGGCTGGTCTTTGTGAGTTTAGCAGCCTAGTTGCATACAGACGTGTGCCTTTTTACATTGGTCTTAGTGACAGCTGCTCAATGCAGATCACAGCGGCAGGTCTTTTGGGAGCTCCTTTCCTTATATTATAGGAACAGGCTTCAAACCTGCAACTCCACGTTGCTGTAACTTTATGAAAAAACATATCCTCGCTGCAGTGTGCAGTAAAATAAAACCCTCTCCAACACAGGGCACAACAATGTCCAGCTAAATCGAAAGTAAGGTCAAAAGAGACTCGAAAGGCATGAGATGTTTTGCATGAGTTTCTCACAATGGGGCCAGAGGTAACTGACAGATTCAAAAACACGGCCCCTTCCCAGATGCCAGGACCCTTCACTCCACAGCTCCCCATTTGATCTTGTCAGCTGGTGGTTCAGACTGAAAAACGAAGCTCTGACATTGCGGGATAAATTCGTGGGTTAGAGGGGTGTTTGAGGGTGGGCAGCGAGGGGTGCAATCTAGTCGACAAGGCCTCATGGGCTGCCTGTGAAATATACTTGTTTTGGGTTAAATGAAAATACAGCCATGGACACAACACCCAATCTATTTATATGCACCATGCATGTCCTTCACTGAAGTCCTGTTAAAACAAGCATTGGCAAAGCCAACAGATTTGGCTTGTTATGCATATATTGATACATTTTTAGTAGTAAAATACTATTCGGCTCACTATTCGGTACCGGCCAAATACTTTTGCCAACTATTCGGTATTCGGCCGGATAGTAAATTTACTATTCGGTACACCCCTACTTTAAACCCATGTAAACCTATGGAGGACGGGGGGAGGTACATTCTTCTTACTCCCATTTCTGCAGAGACCACTTCACAGGTTCCGGATTCTGTTGGCACCTTCTTCTGTGCTTGGTCCAGTCGAGGGAGGCTCAGGGGTTGCTGGTGCAGAGAACATTTTTGGACACAGTATTTAGTTTCAGTCGGTCACAGTACCTGTATTAATGTGGCAGGGTCCATCCAGGAATAACTGGACTTGAGTCTTGTAGTAGAAACAAGCTTTTGGAAACCCCTCTCGTTGAGCACTTTGTAGAACTCAACCTTCTGGCCGATGACTTTGAGACAAACAATTCTTGAGAAGATCAGACTGCCCAGGGGTGGTGGTGTTTTTTGGGAACTGTTCAGAAAAGAACAGTGTATCTTCAGGCTACAATCACACCTTGTTGGCCTGAATGAGGAAATACAGTGGTATGTACTGGCGGTGGGAGGCAGATGACCACAAAAGGACACTGTCACGATCCCTGTAAGGACACAAGGCATATGCACTAGGACACAGAGCACACCCTCCTATGACCGTATAGGGAGAAGCTGTACATGCAGGGTGGCTGGCTGGCACAGGCGTTTAGTAGGAGCTGCCTTGACCCACACCAACATGGCCGCCAAGATAGAACCCATTATGAAACTCAAGATGGCCCCCGGCAGACCCGAAGATCTGACATCCCTGGTGGTCTAGAGTTAACAGGGTGCGGCCCGAGGCTATAAACCCATGCCCCGGGCCACACCCTGTGCTTAGCATTTCTTCTGCTACCTACCAGAGCAGTGTAATGCTTACCGCTCCTGTTTCCATGTGCACAGAGACTGTAGCTTACCGGTGCACGCCCCGATTCACCTGCAGCCGTACTTTCCTGAGGACTTCATCGCCATGGGCGTAGGACATGGGAGGTATGGGGGGACAAATCCCCCCCCACAATTTTAAGTGGGGGGATATAATAGCTTTTATCCCCCCCAGATTATTTGTGTCACTGCCGTAAAATACGACTGCATCCTGCACTGCAGGCTGCAGTTGTCATGTAAGCACTGGAGTAACTGGGGCCCCGCACCCCCTGCAGTGCGAGGGGCCCCGTCCATGTCCTGGTAGGGGCCCCTCAGACAAAAAAAATATTTATTTTACAAAAAAATTTAAAAACAACAAAATTACGTTTCTTTTTGAAGTCACTCTGCCTTCATAAAGATTTTTTTTTTTTTTACAGAAATTATTTCTTTATGAAGGCAGAGTGACTAAAAAAAGATTCTATTTCTTTATGAAGTCCGAGGGCTCCCTCACCTCATGACGTGGAAGCCTAAAGGCTAGGGGCCTCCAAGGCATGGGGCATGGGGCGGGGAGCCCTATGACTTCAAAAAGAAATAGGTCCTCATTACGAGGTCGGCGGTAAACTGCCGGTGTGACTGGCCGGTTGCCGCCGACCTCGGAATACGATTCCAGACACCTAGCTTCCCGGGACATTACAAGTCCTGGCGGACTGGGAAGTTAGGTGCCGGAAAATGTTAGTCCCCATGGGTTCACAGAAGCACCGGCACTGCCACTAATGGTGCCTGTGCTTCTGTGATGAGTCTGCCTACTGGGGCCGCTTCGCCCGCCAGGGTTAGACATGTCGGGTGCAGCGGTCCCAGCAGCCATTCTCTGAGTGTGGCAGTTCGGAAACGAGGGTGCCGAAAAGCTTACCAGCACCCTTGTTTCCGGACAGCCACACTTATAATGAGGCTCATAGTTTGTTTGCAGTAACTCTGCCTTCATAACAAAATTATTTCTGTTCCGGTTTGGTCCTTTAACAGAAATAATTTCTTTAGGAAGTCAGAGTGACTTCAAAAAGAAACCATTTCTTTTTGTGTAATGGGACTCCCCTCCACCTCATGACACGGGGGCCTCCCGATCCTCTGCAGATAACGGGAACAAGTATTCCTGGCTACTGCAGGGAGCTGAAGGTCTTTTTCCCTGGACCAACGGGTTAAAGGTAAGAAAATGTATTTTCTTTAAATGTGTGTGCGTGCATGTAAGTATGTGGATATGTATGTATATAATGTAATGTGCATTAATGAGTGAGAGCATGATGCGGCCTGGATATGTCTGTGTGAGTGTATGGTGAAAGTGTGCACACTCAAATGTATGGGTGGATGGGTGTGCGTGTGTGTGCGTATATGTTTATGGCGAATGGTGTGTGTGCTTGTGTTCAGGGGCTCAACAAAACCTACATTTCAGAGACTGCTAACCCTTCAAATTTTGGGAGAGGCGCTAACTTCACAAGCGGTGGGGGAGTGGCACATTTATTTGTGTGGGGGCATCTAACTTCTTTACGCATTCTAATGAGACTATTCTAGTGCAGCTTCAATGTTACAAGCAGTTACCTCTCTCCTTTAAGTCTGAAAGCACCCACTTATGGACTGCTGTGAGAATGAGCGGTTTCCTGTCCCCTCTCTACCCTTCCAATCACTCCCCTGGCATGCAAGTACTAAACCCATATCATGATTTCAAGTGCCTAAAAACGAACAGTGAAATGCTTTACTTTGTATTTGCTGGGCCTTTGGGAACAAACACAGGTGCTGTTTAACATCTGTGTCCTGTTCTGTCCGGCAACGGATTTGTAGGTCAGCCAGGTCGAGTCAACATAGCCCAAAATTTCAGGGGGTGGGCGAAGAGGACTAAAGCCCAGTCAGATCAATGGTGTTGTGCCACTGCTTGTGTTTAATGCCATGATTACTTATTAATAATATTCATTACTCGTATTCCCCATTCTTCCTCATCCCAGTAATTTGCCTCATACACAAGTACTGGGATGAGGTAGCGGGACATGGAGGTAATGCCTGGCTTAGTTACCTGTAATCTTCATTACTTCTAGCCCCACTCTTCCTTGTCCTTGTACTTATCTGTGAGGAAAAGGGGCCTCATACGTCAGCACTGGGACAAGGAAGAGGGATGTGGAGGTAATTCTGGGCCGATGTGCTGATATTGGGGGGTTGGAGCATGTGGTTGGAGGCAGGGGGATGTGTGGGGGCAGGGATTGTGGGATAAATCGTAATGGCAATCCATCTCCAGACTAATCAGGCTTGATATGTGGTATTAGTGGCTAGAGAGGCATTTTGGTGCAGCCAGTCCAGTCATTTCTTAGTTTGGCTTGACTTTCTTTAACTGGGTATCGTTGATTAAGCAGTTCTGCTAAGGGTATTACCTGGCTAGACTGGCTTTTGGTTGCTGCCAGTCCAGCCGTTTCTTACTGTGGCATTGAATATTTTTCTGGGCATCTTTGATAAAATAACCACGATAAGTGTTATTGTTTTGACTGCCATTTTGGTGCAACCAGTTTAGGTATGTCTAAATGTTGCCTGCCATACGTTACTGTAATATGTTATTACGTGTCTAGACTGGTCTGCATTGTACAGCCAGTTGGACATGTTTTCATTGTGGCATGTCATTTTTAATAGCAAAGCATTAATCTTCCTGTGAACTGTTGGTTACATGCATGTATTGGATTTTTGCACTGGTGTTACCGTACAAAACAAATGCAAACGCTCTGGCTTTTTAGCCAGTTTTTCCAGAAAGTGTGCTGTTTAATGCATTAAAACACACACGTATGAATGCTGCTCCAAGCCCAGTGTGCAGCGTACCCTTGCAGCAGCACGCGTGCACGTATTGCGCAAGCGTGGTAATCTAGGCCAGCCCAGAGTGTGGCACGACCCATGATTTGTTGCAGAACTGGAGGGGGCCCCCTCAGCATGGCTTGCAGGGGGGCCCCCTAAGGTAGTGTTACACCACTGCATGTAAGCTTGCAAAAGTTAAAGTAGTGTCTACTTTTACTTTTGCAAGCTTACAGTAGATTGTCTCTCTGCAATTTCTGCTGCTGCCCCAAGCCTGCGCATAACAAACGTGCCCAGGCCGGGGAACAAACAATCTGCACGTGCCCTGCCTGCCTGCACAGCCTCAGCCTTCATTTCTCAGAAAGGAGAAGCCAGGCAGCGACGCGTGCTGCAGTGACTCTATGCTCTTGACCGCGTGTGTGTTATCGACGGAGACAGAGTGAGAACAGGCTGAGCAGGCAGCAGCTACCATAAGGTAAGTCAGTCTAGTGACCCCCCTCCTCTCCGAGGTGCAGGGCGCCATGGGGAGGATTTATTGGAAGGAATGTGCGGCTGTGCCAATGTCAGATATAGTTTGTAAACACTCGCAGCGCATTGCAAAACTGATCAGGGAATCCTGGCCTCTTAATGTTTCAATGAAACATTAAAAGGCCAGGATTCCCTGATCAGTTTGCAACGTGCCGCACGTGTTTATAAACAGTATATCTGATGTTGGCAGTGGATTTATTTGGGGTGAATTCAATGTGCCAATGTCGGATGTACAGTTTCTAAACACGTGCGGTGGCAGTAGCACACTTTCATGAATTGAAAAACCTGAGGCCCTGCCAGTGCCGCCCTCATGTTTTTCAATTCATGAAAGTGTGCCAAAGCACCTGCCAAAGAGGAACATCACATTTCAGAATGGCTCTTTGTTCGTTCCTTACTGATGGGCGGCCAGGGCTCACATTTAAGCTCCAGGCATTGGCCAACACAGGCTTGCAAGGCCGCACAAAAAAATTACAGAGGCCATTCACCTATACAGCAGAGGATCAAGGGTGCACAATAGGAGCCAGTATATATTGATATGTACATGCAGTTTCTATACAAATGCCACAACACCATTTAATATATTATGTATTGCCTTTTTTAAGGAGAAGGGTGACACGATTATTTTTGCTGCTTACACTGTACTAATCTCCTTAAACCGTCAGGTTACTTTGAGATTGTTTCTAGTTTATTTCCTTAGAGTTGGATCACGCTGACTGCACCTGATACATTTCTCTGCAAAAAGAATTACAAATTCTATGCATCTACAACTGCTTCCCAAAATGAGACCCGGTCCCCCAGCTGGAGGTGACATCTATTGCTGTGACACTTTGTCCTTCTTCACACTCGCTCAACATGCTTAGCATACTTGGAGCAACAAGAAACTCTGCTAGAACATTTACGATTGAGGCATTTCGTTATAGTGTACAATGCCAACTGAGTCACTTCTAGGTGATCCTAAGTAAACGTATATAGAAAATAATGCACAGTGGGACCGGGACCGGGGGTGGGGGGGGGGGGGGGGGGGATCACACGATTCGCCCAGGATCACACAATCTGGTGAAGACTGATTTTTCTCCCAGATGTTCCTATACCCCAGGCCTGGCTTGCAAAGTGTAGACACTGCCTGAGATATCAGCCTGACATTGTATACGAAATCCTCATGAAACCATATAAAGTAAAATGAGGATGAGCCAATCTCAAGAAGGGCCGCTACGTGGGATGTGTTCTCTTTTCCATAGTAATGTCGAAGGTAGGCAAGGGAAAACACTTGGTGTATACTCTAATATCAGGAGGCCTCACTTAAGGCACACCCCTCCACATCTTCCCACCAACTCACACCTGCTTGAAGTTTGGATGGTACCACACCTAAAGCTTGGTCTCTGACATGAGGGCAACCTGCATTTCGCTAGTTCAAACCCAGCAGCAGGGTCCACTTAACCTTTCATAAATTCAGTGTTGTTCAAAGGAGGGTAATACCTGTTATTACATTGCCTAGGAGCTGAAAGCATCTAGCATGAAGTGCTATAACCAAAGTGGTGTTATATTCCATAAAGCAAACTATTACCAGCACAGACCTGAACTCTGTCCCTGCCCAAAATAAACCATTTGTGGGTGCCTATCTGGCACATCTCTTAAAAGAAATCAAGCGCTAATCTTCTGTAGGTCTTGGCTAAGCTTCACCCTGTTTTAGTCAGCCTGGCTGTTTCTGTCAGCGTATGAGTGGTCGCAGTACGATCAGATTTTGGGGGTAGAGCTTCGGCAGTATGTGGATTTAGTGACTTCTGAGTCTGTCCCCCCTTCCAAATATCCATGCTCCTGACTATTTCTTAACAGTTAATGCTTGCAGGTATCAATGGGCCCCATTAAGGTCATGGATCTGGCATGCCTGTTTCAGCTTATTCTGAGAAGCTATATGCAGTGGTTGGTCATTCAAGGCGTGCAAGAGAAAACCTGTGAAATGTAAGCCAGGATATCGAGGGTGCTCCGAAGACTGAGGAGAAAGTGCTGAGTTAAGCGTAGATGAGTTGTGGGGTGCTGGCCATGGGGGAATGGGAAGTGAGGAACTGGGGTGCAGTAGATTGTGGGACTGCAAAGTGAAAAAGGGTAGAAATGGTGCAGAAGACAGAAAAAGAGAGGAGCAAGGGAGGGGAGAGATGGGAACAAGAACACAGTGCAAATGAAAGATAGGGATGGTCTGCAGCACAGGGTGACCAGGGTGTGCAGGGGAGAGAGGATTGCAGGAAAGACCAGAACACGGGTAGAGTGGTGTAGGGCAGAAATGGCATAGGAGGTGCTTCGGGTTTTCCAAATGAGAGAAAAGTACAGACAAGTGATAAAGTGCAGAGGGCAGTGTGTCAGAGGAGTGACTTGGTGTGGAGTGCAGGAAAGGGACTTGGTTGAAAAGGGTGTACAGCAGACCAGAATGTGGAGTAGAGAAGGGTACAGAATGGAGATTTGTACCAGGAAGAATGGTGCCTCGCCTCATGTTCCCAGATAAAGGGTGCAGTCATGAATGCGTCTTCTTCTAACGCTTGATCCATGCTCACAAGGCCTGCACGAGGACGATTGGAAGTAGTTTGTTGAAATAATTGCAGATATATACACTACACCATATCTGTCTGCACATTGATTGGGCCTGATAATACACAAAGTGGCCCCCCTCTCCCAGGTGCAAGCTGGCATTGGGAGGATTTATTAGAGGGAACGTGGGAGCTCGGGCTTGGTGCTCTCCAACTGCCCCAGTGTCATCTGCGCTGCTGTCTGGTTCCTCTCCAGGAAGAGACAGTCACAGCAAGCTGTTCCTGCATCAACTCCCTTTTCACTCAATCCTACCTGCAGCCCAGGTCTGAAGTCAGGACTAACCTTAAATGAGGTTTATATTCACCTCTGGCCTGTCCTGTAGTGGGAGCTGGTGCCAGGGCGCGTGGCATCTTGCCTTGCGACACAGCATCATGTTATTTGGACTATCTTAGCAACTTCCATTGGATTTTGGTGGATGAATGCCACGCAGGTCGCAGACTCATTTTACGCCATAACCCATTCCTTTAAAAAAGCACTAGAATGATCTATAAAGGGCACGTAAAGTGCCAGTTCTGGTTTAGATAAAGCCACTGACTTAGGGATGTTTACTACAAAGCCCTGTGTAGTTAATAACTTAATTGGAGCTGGGAACATACTACTGGTGTAATACAAATGTCTTATCCAGGGATGCCTTCTTCCACTCCTTTTCTCCTTAATTGTTCATTGCACTTGCACTATCTTAAATGTCGTCAGGATGATTGATAGTTATTCTTCACATTCTTAATTGTTTCAAGGACCTGCAGGAATGTAACTGTATTTCTCCCATGCTCCCTCCCCCCTTGAAGCCCTTTGAAACACATTGTGCATAGGCGCTATACAAATAATCAATCAAAAATCAATCACTCTATTATCACTATGCATTTCCTTTACTGAAGTCCTGCTAAAAACCAGCAATGGCAAGTGTTTGCTTGTCTATACCTATTGGGCATTTGCCAGGCACTGCTATTAAAAGTTCAGGTACTTGCACCATTTTGCGGGTGCTACCATTAGTAGGTACCTAATACCACTATGGCGCTGCTTGGTAAGAGCCTTTTCCATGCCTACATTAAAGCTCAAACGGTTGGCGTTTCCAACGCTAGTTTTAAAATAGGGATGCAACTACATTTTTGGTACCCACCGCCAGCTGAATAATGAGTTGTAGACAAGTTTTAATAGAGGCCATCATGAGCCATCTGGGTGACCCAGTAAAAAATAAAGCAGAGCCTCGAGATTAAAAAAAACACTTGTTCCGCTAGCCATGTAAATCCAGTGAATACCCTGGTGCCGAGCTATGATTGCAGCCCATACACTGCTGTAAAGGGGCGCACTCATGTTCCATCATTGACGGTTCAAGTGGAATAGCATAGGAAGGGTTGGCGAAAATCCATAAAGCATCTGCACTTAAAGCGCAGGTGAGAGTATTATAAAAGATCTCTCTAAAGGTCCATCGCTGTGAGAATTTTATACTCTGAACTGCTTTTCTTTTTCTTAATTTTCTTCGGTTTTCTTTCCTTCTTTTCTCTTGTTTTATACAGTGCTGATATATGTAATTTAATATGTACTGCTGTTTTAATTTTGGGAATAGGCGAGTTCTTTGATTAAATCACAACAAATAAATAAAAAATACAAAGTCCCCAAGGTGTCCACTGTCCCCCCCAAGATTTTATGGGTCTCCTACGCCCCTGTTCATCGCAAGAGTTCCGCTTCAGCCTCTGTCCTGCTCCTCACTTGGAATTGTAGCCGATCGAGGTCCACAGCAACCGCAGCTCCCGACAACGAGGAAACTATAAGTGACTGAAGTTAACTGTCAATTCCCAACCGAGTTTCTCCATTTAGAACAGACTTACCTGAACCAGCAATCAGTCGCTTCACTCATTCTTCACGCAGTGGCCAACTCAGCAAAAGGCATTCCACGAGACCCGCACCTCTGGAAAGGAAGAGAAAGAGACTTGTTCAAGCGACCTGTGCCACCCAACAAGAACTAACAGCACGAAACAAGCTGCGTTCCGCGCCGCAAGCTTCTAAAGCCTCCTGGCAGCATTGTACAAAGACTTGCCTCCATACCTTCAGCATCCAGTGCGTTGCAGCTGGTCTGAACCACTAGTCACAGTGAAGCAACTGGAGTTGGATGCTTACCTGACATTTCCAGCCCGCCTTCCTCATCTAAATACGGTGAGCACAATCGCCTGTGCCCCAGCCAGCGATCTAAGGGGGGGACACAAGAAGGAGGTGGGGGGAAAGCTGTGGGACACATATTGAATATCTGCACTTACTTATCCCTAGGTCTTCACCCAGACCCCCTAGCACACCTTACCAGAGGCTCCAAGTTCTACCGGGTCCCTCCCAACCTCACTGTAACCTGGGCTTTGATTCTTCAGCGGACCAGTGGGGAAAAAAGTGGTTTGTAACTGAAGGGATAGCCCTAGTACTGTGGCAGGAAATAGAGCTAGAACAAAGTAAGTAACGAAAAAGAGGGGGGCTCCGACCACATAAGATTTCTTTTCACTCTAGTCTCGCTTAGTGTTCTACTGTGCTGTGTCAGTATGTTGTTTTGTAGAAGTGCTTCAAAAGTAAGCTGAGTATCCAAACCATCGGGTTATTTTATTCTGGATATGAATTCCAAATTATATACCCTGAGGCGTTGCTTTCATGCTCAAAACATATTGCTTTTATTCAGCAGGACCAGTCCCCAGGACTGGATTTATATCTGACATATTCATAGTACAATAGATGAACAGAATATGATTAATGTGATTCTTTACACAGAACTAAACCACATCACAATGTATGAATCAAGGGTGTGTTAGTATTACTTTTGTGAAATAAATATTACATCATCTTCACATTGTTGTAAAGAAATGGCCAAAGACGCATACAAAAAATGACATTGCGCATCCTGGAGCATTAGTCTGCATTCTTATACATACGTCCCCTTGTATTAGTCAAAAGTAAGGATGTGTTCATGTATAGGCATTTTGTCTTTGGAAAGAAAAGTAAAAAATTCAAGCTAGTTTAGTAGTTCTAGATTGACTTGTGGAGCTGAAACTTGTTAGGTTGATCAGATCTTGGGTGGGTTAAAAGTATTTCCACAGAGTACCAAACCACTGGTCTACGCCAGGGGGAGGAGCCCCCTATGGAGTTCTGGTGGAGTATATTAGCAGTTTCTTCTGCTTGAACCACAGGTGTTTCGGCTTCTAGGTTGAAAAGCCTTCATCTGGGCCTGTAGGTTTGTTTCTCAGAAGGAAAAGACAAGGTAGGAACACAAAGGAGGGGAGAGGGGGATGGGGGGCTGGGGTTTTGGAAGGGGGGGAGACAAGAGACTTTAGATTAGTCTCTTGGTATTGTAGGGTATATCCATAAAAAAAAACCCAATTACTGCATTACTGGAGTGCTTTGCAGTGTTGAGGGTACTCTTAAAAGCTGCTTTTTTGCCAGACCATACTTGGTCTGGTTCACAGTGCTGGGAAAAAAATCAAGGATTAACCTGTTGGTTGGCTTCGGGTGGAAGCTAGGATGTTGGTTGGCCTTCTGCTTGTGGGGTTGGTATTAGGCAGCAGAAGGGGGCCGGTTCTAGATCAGGATCCCATATGTTTTTATGGTGTCTTCTACTGTTGGTGTCCCCAGAGAGGTTGGAAAACACTGGGTAGAAAAAGGGGGGGGGGGGTTGGAAGTTACTCCTTGCATCGGAATTCTTCATAAATACCCCAAAATAGCAAGGTGTTCAGAAATTGGGGGAGGGGGTTGTTTTTTTAAACATACCTATTGGTGGTTGGATTGAGAAATTGCCTTGGTTGTTGATTGGAGGCAAAATGGAGTAGCGTCCTCTAGGGGATATACAGAGAGCAGTAGCTGGCTAGGGCTCCCGCTGCCAGGCGTTGCTGGTCTGTTTTAAGACAAAAAAACAGAAAGACTATGCTAATAGTAATTGTAGCGAGGATGGAGTTTGTTGAAGGTAAGAGTACCTCGTAAAAGCAAGGGAGGCAATTTTGACAGCAGCTGCATCTGTAGCTGCTCGTAGATTTACCTCCAAGAAGAACCGCTTGCTTGTCCTTCCCGCCGATCGCCGGGACCGCAAGGAAAACACTGCTTTTGCATTGGCGTTATTCCTCATTAAGAGGAGTGCTGTGTCCAAAAAGGCCTCCGTGTGCATGCGGGAAGGAGCAAGTTGCTCGCATCGGGCATGCACACCAGGTATATTCAGTTCCTAGAATGGTTTCCATAGAAAACGGACGCCGTCCGCGGTGGCGTGAGTTTTCGGCGTCTTAAATGTGTTTGTGGGACAGATGTCTGTTTCTAACCGCGTATGCCTAAACGTGGCATGCGGGTGGGTGTGGGGCGTGTATGGGTGGACATGTGCACCCGCGTTAGTTTTGGGTGTATGAATCAAGGGATCACCAACAAAAAAAAATAATCATATAGAAATGCACCATGGCCATGTAGGCCCCCTGGGTGCCCAATCTAGTGTTTAAAGCACATGAGGTCATCATCAAAGGGGGCACCATGAAGATGGCATGGGAGGGGGGAGGGAAGGGAGGGAAAGAGAGGAGTTTATTTAACTGTGCGTCACATGTGTATATTTTGTGTTCAGTATGTGGTCATTCCTAAGATCATGTTTGGACAGATCTGATCCAAAAATAGCCCATGGCATACATATACATTTATATACTTATACATCCTCACCCTCTGTTACAATAGATAGAGTTGTTGGAGAATTATGCGCTACATGCAACCAGTATTTTCTGCTAGGTAGGTGTAAAATCACTCCCAGGGTACATTTGCCTCATTTAGTCCATGTGTGATGGTCTGGAGTTTGAAAACCCACCACGCTTCTTTGTTTTCTAGTGCACTCTTGTGTTCATGTTACCTTCCACTTTATCAATGACCCACCAGGACAGGTCGTCAGGGCCATGCTGGTATTCCAGGAAGTGGGACACAAGGGGTGCATTATGTACTTTGCACCGAATCCTTGAGCCATGTTCACTGATGCGTTTATTGACTGGTCTTTGCGTTTGGCCAATATATCTGAGCCCACAAGGGCATTGTATAAGATAAATGGCATTACATGTCTTGCAGTTCGAGAAATGCTTAAGAATCCAATCTTTTTCACCAATTTTGAAGGATTTAGTTTTTGAAGTGAACTTGCAAGCCACACAGTTCCCACAGGGGTGGTGCCCAGACAGGTCTCTCAGGTTCCATGGAGATGATCGTGTAGTCTTCTTAAGGCGGGAGTGTGTCAATGTTCTTTTAGGTTTTTTGCTCGTTTGAGCGCCTTCCTAGGAATGGATTAGTCTGGAAGGCTAAGTTGTATCAGTGGCCAGAATATTTTAATTGTTTGCTGTATTGTGGTTGTGTCCGGTCCAAAGGTGGTGACGCATGTAAGACGATCTTCATTGCTTCTACTTTTCGGGGTCAAAAGCGGCTCTCGTGGAGTGTATAGTGCTCTTTTACTAGTGTTCCTGACCAGTTTCTTTGGACAGCCTCTGGCTCGTAGCCTTGCCTCTAAATCTACTGCATGTAGTTTGTACTGGTTGGTGTCTGTACAGTTTCTTCGTAGCCTGAGAAATTGGCCATAGGGAAGGTTGTTTCTCAGGTTTCTGTGATGATTGCTCGTATAGTGAAGTATAGTATTCCGGTCTGTTTCCTTCCTAAATAGGGTGCAAGATAGTTTGTCATCTTGGGTATTTGTAGATCCAGGAAGTTAATGTAGTCACAGCTGTGACTCATGGTAAATTTTAGTTCCACTGTTATTTGGTTGATCCATTCAAAAAATTCTTGGAGATGTTCAAGTTCTCCATGTCATAGGAAGATATCGTCTGTGTAGCGATACCAATTGCTGAAATAGTTCCTAAATGGATTTTGGGTAGAGAGTATGCGTTTCTCTTCGAATTCCGACATGAAGTGTACGGCCAAACTGGGCGCAAACGCAGCCCCCATGGCGGTTCCACAGGTTTGCATGAAAAAAATTGTCGTCGAAGGAAAATTAGTTTTTCGTGAGGGCCAGGAGTGGTTTGGGCATTCACCATAGCAGAGTTATCCAGTGGGGGGCAACGCTTCAGAACAGTCCAAACCAGGCACTCCTGCAGGGTATCAGTGCTAAGTGTTACACTGTGGTATGAGTGGCCTTCTCAAAACACAATGTTCTGGTCATCGCTCCTTCGCTGCGATTGATTTTGGCCTCTGGAGCAAACATGATTGGTGACATGTGCTGTATAAATGCAAGAACATATAAGAAATATTGCTGTAAATATGAGTTTTCCAGCAGTACACACTAACAGTGCACAAATGCAGGCTCTGGATTCTGGGTATCAGGATCACTGACTGTTGATTCCAATAATCTGTGGCAACTGCCAGTATACTGGAATGGATATTCGGTATCTGAATAATGGATTCTATATGGTTTCACACCGGCACTGAAAACATTGAATCGAGAAATATTGCCTTCCATTTTGATCACTCAACCCAGCCCATTGGGGCTTGTGGGTGAGCCTTCTGTGCCCCCTAAGCCCATACCAGTCTATGGAGGGTGCAGAGCATGCAAGTTATTTGGTGGTCCAAGTTGTGCCTCTTTTGAATGACTGGATGCATAGATTCATTGACACTGATGAGAGCCTCAATTATTATTCATTGCTACCAAAGTCACCCACTTAAATGACAATCAGTGGTTTCGTTACTCAGAACTATATATCTGAGCTAGGCTACGGATCAATAGTGGCATGATGACAGCCTGCTATGAACATTGATCCCTTTGTAGTCATGTTAGGATGGCAGCCGGTAAGGAGACTGCAACTATTGGCATCTCTCGACGGGCCACATGACCACAGAGACGTTGGCCGTAATTCAAATACACCAGGATCACGAGCTGCGCCAACTTTGCCTCGGGCACATAGGAGTCATGCAGTAGCTGAGAGGCTACATCGGGACTCTAACGCTTGCTGTTGAACTAGGAATGGAATGAATCAGGTGCTTAGAAGGGGGTTTACAGACAAAATGGGGTTGTAACTTTGCAAAAGAGCCTTTGTCACGCCCAACAGTAGTGAACTTTGGTCTGTATTGTGTTTACATATATGTGGTAGATGGTGCATGGTGGGGCACTGAATTGCTGTTTTGTTGCCAAATAAGAGCTTCAATAAAGCAGTGAAGACCGTGAGAACACTTTGGTCATTCACAGGTAGGTGGGGTGTTTTTGAGGCTATAGCCTGTGTCAGATTTTGGAACAGCTTGTGAGGATGCAGTTTCGGACATCATTTAATTATTGAGAAGCAGATGATCCCTAGATGACAACTGAGGTGTTGTGTTGGTTCAGAAGAAAGTGACAATCTTTGTCACTGAAACCGGTCGACCTGCTTTGTGGATATCCTTTTGAAATGCGCTATAGGAATGCCAGTTTTAATTTGGTTTTCTTTGGGCACTGTCAAGTGTGACTGTATGTGAGTACACAAATGAACAGTGGACAAACCACATGGACGCATGCTTAGGGGTGTGTTGAATAAAAGGAAACATTTCCCTCTTAAATGCTAGATGGGTTGGTTGTGTGACAATTTGTCCTTTGCTGTTCACCAATTGGAGTTGTTTTAACTAGTCTGAACCATCTGTCTGATGGCTGGATATGTAGGTGAGGATCCGTGGGCCTGCTAACGATGTAGGGGGTCTGTGTTAGAAGAGATGGGCTTGATGATTTGATTAATACTTTAATTTGGTTCATGCATCTCTTTGCTTTGTAATTGGATTCAGCTGTGAGTTTAGTGGCGGGATACATCTATCCTTCTTTCCCTGTTAGACAGGCGGTGCAACACCATTCCCTAGGGCTATCCCGGGTTCCTGGTGAGAGTTTAGTTATTCCTTTAGGGACAGTGCCAGTTCAGAAAATGTGTATAAATTGAATCTAAGCCGTAGACGGTATTGGTGTAATTTTGTTGGGTCACCCATGTGTGTTACAATATACAAGTCTGGTGACCAAGATATCAGTTGTATGCTGAACAGGTTCTGTGTTTATGGTTGCTCAGTCCATGTGAACACAGTTGCAATGAAAAGAAGGCAGACTTCTGCAGAGCAGGCGACCTCAGGAGACCTCCGGGGGCCAGAGAAGACTGGTTGCAACGTGAGTCATGGGTGATATTCGATGGGCGAACAAAGGAATGGGCCCTGCACAGCTTTCATTGGGACTTGGAGGATCTTCAACTTAAGCTGCACAGCACCTGCTCCCAAGGATGCACTCAGAACAGCGACAAATGCAGCAAGGTAGCCCAGGAGAGGATGTCAGTCCATCGGTCAGTACGGGGACACTTTCAAAGGCTCAGCAGGCCCTGATTCTTGTGCAGGGGTCGCGACTCATTGCTCCCACTGGTAAAGGCGTTGAAGTACTGACAAAGGCCTTCTTGTAATCAAGACAGAAGAGCAGTGCTTCACCAGGACTGGGCTGGAGGCAATGCTTGCCTGCTGCAACAGTCGTCCTCGGGTAGTCTGCGAGCTGCACTTCTGTTAGCGGTCTTTTGCGCCACCGATGATCTGTGGAATGACTGCAGGATTCCTCCTTTTATTGACTGCAAGCTTGCACTGGTCCACCAATGGTAAGGATCTGCACCATTCAAACTGGCAGTGGCTATCCAATCATGGATAGCCAATGGCCACACAATTTGCTCAATATCAGATGCTCTTGGTCAGATGGGGACTGGGTCCAGACAGTCCCAGCCCCCACATCTGGTCACACACACAGACCGTCACTTTTCCCAGGAAAGCGGGAGCTTAGCCTGCGAATGGGCATACAATATGTTTCAATTCTGGACCCAAGATGGTATGAGGCAGGCCAAATGACAACATGGAAAAAGCACAGGTGAAATTCTTGTGGCATGGCCATTTTATAGTGCTAGCCACTCTTAGTAGCTGTCTGCAGCATTTGAGAGTAAACAGTTCAAAACACGTTTGAAAAATATCCGCTGCCACTAGCCTACCCAGAACATGTTGCATTTGCAAACACAGTCACAAAAGAAAATTATAGGGATACAAAGTATCCCAGCCGCACTTCACTTTGGGAAAGGATCTGCAACCCTTTGGCTAAAGAGTTTTTGGACTGCAACTTCCATGAGTTCTCGTCATTGACTATGCTGGGTAGACCTGATGGGAATTGTAGTCCAAAACCTCTTGAGAGCCAAAGTTTGCAGACCCTCTGCTAAGGTGATGTGTACAGCTTTAACAATACAAGACACTAACTAAGGGAGACTGTGATGAATCCTGCGGAGTTCTCACAAAGACACTACCTAAAGTCTCCTCCTTGGTGGCCAGGGGCAGGCAGAGGCTTCCTGAACCTGGAGGTGGTATTAGTCGGGAGGATCACGTAGGATGAGAAGGGCCCCAGGGGAACGGGAGGACTCTATTAGGTGAGACGCAGTATTTGCCTTTCTCAAAGAAGGAAATATCAGGGATACCGGAATATGTAATGGCATTCCCAAGGAAAATGTGGGTGAAAACAGTCATAACCAAATATGCACTGGGAATAGAAACCCCCCTCTTAAAGTCACTGGCCTTTATAGAGATGAAAGCTCCTATGAGCCCCAAGGGAGTATTATAGATGAGCATTTAAATATTACCAATTTAAATTCAGAAAACCATAACTCCCGGGAAAGCTGAACTCTTTATTGAATCCTTATGGTATTGCACCAAAAGCTCATAAATAAAAAGCTGAATGCGCTTTTAGTGCCCCTGCTCCCCTAGTTCAGTATTATGGGCTGCGGGGGTGTCTCCTGCATACATCAAATGTAAAGCGGGGGACAAAAAGGCACATTCGGAAAAGCTTGAGTTAAAAAAAGGAAAAAAGTCGGCTCTGCTATTTTGTAACTCAAGCCTTTCCAATACAGTCTTTTAACGTAGATCCATCCTTATAATACTTCTTTAGGGAATATAACTAAGGAGAGAAATTAACTTGGTATTGATATTTCCATTAGGAAAGCTGATTTAACATTGTGGACTTCAAGTCCACAATTCCCAAAGTACTGAGGCGAAGAAGAGGCACGAGACTACTAGGTGTAGCCTAATACTGTTAATGACCCACACATGAGGGAGACTGGGAGGCATAAAAGGCTGCCTCAGGAGCAGGCCATAGAGAGCAGTAGCAGGAGGTGGAGTAGACGTGGTTCCTCCACGTTGCAGCAGCAGAAACAGAAGTTGGAGGAGAGTAGAGACGCCAGACCACTGTCGTGTGTCGAGCAGTTTTCGACCCTGAGAGGGTCTCTTCCTCTGGAGACCTTGATTGAAGATGTAGCGCAGAAAGAAGTGTAAACTTTCAAAACTTCCCCCATAGTAAATCAGGTTCTGGTGGCAGGCAAACACCAGAAAGCCTGTGTAGCTCAGAGCACTCCTTTTCTGAATGGCACGGACCGCAGGGATCCGAAAGAAGCAGGCTGCCTGGCTGCGCAGAGCAGCTAAAGCAGAAGCCCCAGAGGCATTGGAGCGAGCAGACGTGCACGCCAGACCCAGTGAGTTCACTATTACATTGCAACCTCGGAACACTCCGTGATTGCAAACTGACCAACAGGGTTCTATGTGAAAAGACCTTTTTTTTTTAAAGCTCTCAAGAGGAAAAGATAGATTTACTTTGACTGATTTTCTTTTGATCAGAAAACCGGCATTGTAAAGGTCCTTTTCTCTTGAGACATTTAAAATGCCTTTTCCCTTTTATTTTTATTTTTTTATATATTCGGTGGGGGTTTCACACCCTGAGCCTTCCATTGTTCCTCCCTGCCCCCACCATCTCGCACTCCCCCAAACCAAAACACATACAGACAACAACACATGCATATTTACCTGATGATCTGGTCCTGCGTTGCCTGGTCCCGACCTGCCTGTCAAACCTTCCGCGCACTTGTGTGCGGCAGGGGCGTGACGGTTGGATTTAGAAAGACTGCTCCGTTCTGTCACAGGCTTTCTAAACCGGTCTTTAAGTGAAAAGATCTTTTCACTTAGAACCAAATGAAGAGAGTGAAGTGGCGAAACAAATATTTTGAATACCGAACTGGTGTTATGCTGAATGATAATCCGGTTGAAACCCAAGATGATTTAAAGAGGCGGTGGCAGCAGAATAAGAACTTGACAAACAGACCAGAAAGGTCTGACTGTATTTATGTGGGTCAGAATAATTGCCAGAAACGAGAAATCAATACTAACAACTATTGCCAAAGCCGTTAGAGAATGATACCAGGGCAAGTTAAAAAGAGCGAACATTGCCAAAGCCACGAGAGGGCAATTAAGAATCCAAGTGTTTGTAAATCATATTGCACATGTGTAAAGGAGACTATAAGAGGAACTGGTTTTACCCTACATTGTCAAAGAAGTGTAAGAGTGAGAGAACCATCGTCAGCATTTGTTTAATCTGGAAGTGGGGAAACGAGTGGCAGGAGGGTTATCCTTCAGACAGAAGGTATTCAGGAGGAGTGGAGCATAACCTGGATTGTGTGTGTGGCAATCAGAAGTGTGGAACAAATGGCACCAATGGGTTTCTGGTCTTCCCTGAAGAATTAGTGAAACTTTATGTTGTGAAACAAAAGACATTGCTAACTTAGTTGGCGCAAACATTTACCAAAGAATTGGACTGGTGTGCCATTATCTGCCATGTACGCCACTCGACGCGGGCGTGATTGCTTCAATATATACTTTTAATGAGTCCCATGTATAGCTAGATCTATAAGTTAATACTTCAGAAATAAACCGATCAGGGAGTATCCTGATTACCTTGCTGTCGGTCCATTTTTCACAAATGGATTTTCACTTCAGGAGATGCTCCAAGACTGGCAGGGGTTCCAGAGGGGTGTTGGGTCCTCGTACAGATTGGACAGAGCCTAATCTGCAGCAGTGCGAATGGGATACCCGGAACATGAAGCCAACTGGCAGACCCATCAGAGGGAGGAAGGGGACCAGCCCGGAGACAAGCTCATAGAATTGTAGAGCTACAGAGGGCAAAGGGCCGGCCCTAAAGAAGATTGGACAGACGCATTTGCATCCTCTACCTGAAAGTGGGTTGAGTGTTGGAAAAAAGGGAGCAATCCGGCCCAGGAGAAGGTGCGGCAGGAGAACTGGTGACACAGCACCCGGGCGGCTTCCAGTTCGGATGCCAGGTAGACCCCGGGGGAAATACCCCTGAGGAGAGGTGGAGGCGAACTGTCTATCCCAACTAAGAGTTCAGCAGCTCAACGGGTATACGCAGGGAACAAGCACAATTTCTTTTTTTTAACTTTATTTAAAATGATATAGTTTACAAATTAAACTTCATTTAGTTAAATATTTATCTTAAGCTTTCAATACTAAAGATATTCCATTATACTTATCGACAACTCTTATTCTGTCAGGGCAAGAGCCATACTCATAATATTGTTCCAAAATTGAACAATAGTGTAGATCAATTTCTTATCATTTCCCAAAAGGACATGTGCCCATCTCGTCTCCCCATACATTTGGTTGTCCAATAGCTTAAAGTAATCTCTAAAAAGGTTTAGCTTTTCCAGGAGTGCCAAGCATTCCATGATTTTGTGTTGGATAGTTTCAATACAGTCTGTGTTATTGCAGATCCTGCAATATTGCAACAATTTCGGCTATAGGTTCATTTTTGCCAGTCTGTCTCGTTGGTAGAATGTTTAAGCGTAATTTCATATACGTGTTCCTAATCATTTCGTCCAGGAAAATCAATCAGGCAGTTGGTTTATTGCTCTTATGTCTATTGCACAGGGAAGGATCGATTGGTACTTGGATTTTTCTTTCATCGTGTTAATCCATTTGTTACGAAGGATCTTCCGTTTGGCATATTGCGGCCGGTTCATGAGCATTTCAAGTGTGATCTCTTCACTTATTAATTTTGCTGCAATTTCCCCTTTCCATGCGTTCAGTGTTTTGGTAAAGATGGCATTAGTCTTGTTCCGCAGAATTCCAATCAATGGTATCTCATCCTCGTTCATCACTTTGCGATAAAGATCTACTTGTTTCCATACTAACATCGATGCCATTGATTGGGTGTCGATCTGAAACCTAATTCTAGGCATTGGAAAGGAAGGGGGAACCATCAAGATTTTTCTCCAAAAAGTCGCTTCCAATCTTTGCCATAAAGTCATAGGGAGTTTGGTCATGGTTTCACTCCCGTATATTATACTAGGTATCACCTTTTGTCTATAGAAGGCTATGATGGGTTTGAACGAGAATTTACCATATTTGCCATGAAGTATCCTTCCTTGTCGTTCCAGCGACTGAGTCTTTGCTAACAGTTGGCCGCCTATTCATTTTCCTTTTTTCGAATGGTTAATCATAACTCCAAGGTATTTAAACATTTATACTATAGACAGTGGGTTTCCTGCTAGCCGAAATGTGGGACCCCTTGTTATTTTGGAGGTGGTGGCTTCATGAGGGACATGATTTAAAATTTTGCAGTGTTGACCTTTAGTTCGTTTTTGGCCATGTATTTGCCCATCATTTCCAAGCTCAGTTGAAGCCCTTTAATTGTTTTGTCCAATAAAATGATATCATCCGCATACATCATCGTAGGTATCGGGTCAAATTCATTTTAGGCGGATTTAATGCAGTTGACCTCATTTCCTCTTCAAAATCGGCTGTGTGCAGATTAAAAAGGGTTACTGCGAGGGGGCATCCCTGCTTTAATCCATTCCAGGTCTCAATAAAAGGTGTATGGATTCCTTCTTTGGACATTCCGACTCTGATCTTAGTGTTTGTGTATAGCAAATTTATGGATTCAATTATGTCACCTGGACAGTTCCATTTTACTGGTTTATCCCACAGCAATTGATGGTTTACTTCGTCGAATGCAAGGTGCAGGTCGGCAAATGCTGCCCAAATTACTGTTTTGTTCTTGATGGCTTCTTGTTTGATGAAATTTAACAAGATGAAATGTATGTTTATGCCCACTCGTTGGTTAAACCCTGTTTGACAGCAAATCTTTTTGTGAGTCGTGCCCAGTGGTAGAATTTAGTCAGGAGGAAGGTGGAAAAATCTTTCCTAAGGGATCAAGCAGGGCGATAGGTCTGCAGTTGACTGGGTTCTCTCTATCGCCCTGCTTATAGATGGGGATAAGAGTTGCCATCTTCCACGTCGTCGGAATCTGATTGTGCCTTGTTATTAAGCTGTACAATTGGGTGGTAATATCTGTCCACAATTCTGGCGCTTGCTTAATGATCTCATTTGATAAGCCATCCGGGCCAGGGGCGCGGGACATGTTCAGCTTGTTAATGATGTCCAGAATGTCCTCTCTATTCCAGGTGAGATACATTTGCGTATGGATTCCGAACTATCATCGGTCTTTAATCCTGTCCTTTTTTGGTATAGAGTGGAAAAGTGTTCTATCCATTTGGTTTCCGGTACATTATGCAGTAGATGCTCCTGGACCTTCTTTTTGTTTGGATTCAACATGCTCCACAAATCTTTGGTTTTTCTGTTCTTCAAAATATCAAAAAAAATGTTGGCATCGTCTTGCATTAAATTACATCTTGTCATTTTTAACCAATTGTAAAGCTGCTTTACGTGTTTTATCTGCATAAGGTGCTCCTCTCTGTTTGATTTGCGCAGTTTTCTCAGTTGTTTACATAGATCTTAATTGTTTTCCATTATTTATAGATTAAAATGCTTGTGTATCATTACCAGCTTCATTTTAGGGTTCGTTTTTTGTTGGTATGGATTTAAAAGCATGGTTCAGCTTTTCTATCCCGCTCTTATTAGTTAGCTTAAAGTTTTCCGAAAGTTTCATCATCTGAGTGGGGTTTATTCATAGTCTATTCATAGCAACAGTTAGCTCCAAAGGTGGAAGTTGTAGTTGAAGCACAATAACCAGAACACCATATCCCCAACAAACAACCTCCAGACCCCAAACTGTTGGACTGGCTGGGGTGCCTTCACCCGAAAAGAGAAAATCGGTGATTCCCAACATTCAGAGAGATCTAAAGACAAATGGAAACAGAAGGTGTTTCCCACAGCAGACATTAAAGCTTTACTGTTGTCCCAGGAGGCAGGCAAGAAACCTGGAACCCAGGCCACTGCCCAAGTCTATACAGCAGATGATGTGAAGGAGGAGAATGAAGCCCTGGACACCAAAAGAGATATACAGCAGCTCATCTCCCAACTGACAAAGGAAATCAAGAAGAGCACGACAGAAATGACAAAATCTATTGCTGAAATCGGCAACAACGTAAGGGCCAGAGAGAAAAGATTGGGTGAGCTGGAGGACAAATATTGCAAACAATATTTTGAACAGGCAGAACTGGCCGATGCGGTGCAAGCCCTGCAATTAAATGTTTAGGCTTTGCTTGCGAAGCAAGAACTAAAAAATTGGTTACGCAGAAATAACATCGGATTCAATGGATTGCATTTTCCCACAGATTAATCAACTTGATGGATGTCCATCCAGCGCTGGCTGGTCGGAAAATGTTTCGACAGGGGGCATAGTGTGGCTCGTCGTAATCTCCTGACTCCCTTGTTTTCGACTGTGCCACTCCTCGACTCCGGACATGTCCTTGGCCTCCGCACTAAAGGGATGCACTATTCCCACTTGGCGCAGTTCCTTTTCTCTGCGTGTCCAGGAAGCTATTGGAACACAGCTCGATACTTTCGATACAATGGAAATTCTTGCTATGCCAGAATGTGGGGGTCTGAGCCATCCAGGTTCAAGCGTTGCAAGGACTGCAACTCGAAGATGTCCCCCACGAACACACACACTATCTGTGTGTGGTGTCTTGGTGTCAGGCATGATATGGATAAATGGGGTTCTTGTCTGGCCATGCACCCAAAGGCGGTGAAGGAACGATCTTCAAGACTGGCGCTCGGTAGACCGCAGTTGCAATCTCTGGCGAAGTCTTTCTTATAGTCCTCTGAACAGTACCGAGATGCTTACTCCCAAGAAGCATCAGGAATGAAGACCTCGTAAATAATCCCAAAAAATGGTTCCACTGGCTTTGCGATTCCTGCCACTCTTCCTCATCTTTGCACAAATAGAAGTGCCGACACAGACACAATTCCGACTTGTTGGAAGAAAAGGGAAAGACTTATCTTGTGAAGGGTGCGTCCAGGGAGGGGTGGGAAGAGTTTAAAAAACAGATGATGCAGCTTTTTTGAGAAGGCAGAGGTTGGTACGGCTTTGGCATCGATGCTGCAGGTGAACTGTGCTCAGACCTCGCCCGGTTCGTCCAGCACGAAGGCAGGCAAGTGAGGTCAAACACCTTTGAGTGAGAAACCAGTGCTGATGCTATCTATGCTCGCCTCGGGTCGTAAAGCCTCTCAACCAGCGGATATTCTGCATGATTAGTTGTCAGAATTGAGAAGGGAGTTCTTTGACTCAATGTGGTTGATCTTCGATGAGGGCAACCCAGTCTCTTTTGGGATAGAGCCACTAGTGGGGTCGGCAAAGAGTCCATTGTCAGACTTCTTGATGAACCAAGTGGGTTTATTGGAGCTAGCGGGGTACCTTCATGACAGATGTGGACTAGACACGTCTCCAGATATTGAATTTCAGCAAGCAGCCCCATATGTGCATCCTAATGTTCAGTAACCCATTCGAGAAGGACATTGTGGCACTCTTGCTCGACGCTTCGTCGAAGCCATTGATGCAGTAGGACTTGAACGATATTATTGACTGATGACCGCAGGCAGAGCAAGCTTTACCGGTCAACGCCGCCATTGCTGACCCCGTCAAGCGTCTTTGGCAGCACCCGTGTTTGACGCCTGCGGTTGACGCAGAGTTAACAAAGTATAAGCCGGCGAGAGGCATCCTTTCATTCCTGATGGTGCATCCGAACCCTGAAGGGATCATGATGCAGGTAGCAACAGTTCCCTTGAGACCCTCTACTCTGACATGGAACCGCCCTACAGATTGGGTGTCGAAGATCATCGCTTTAGCAAAGAACATTTTCACCTCTGAGAGCTTAGTGCTAAAAGCCATCAACACCTCTTGTGCTTTTGTGAAATATTTGCACGTTTTGTGGAACATCATCACGGTGGCAGCTGATATTGTCTGTGATGGGTTGCTTGCCAGGCGCGCCAGGCTTGGTTAGACACCATGGTCTGCGAGGGTCGTGCCATGGGCATGACGAAGGCGCTGCACAGATCAGCCTTGTTAGAAGTGCAGGGTTTTCCCCGAACTTCCAAGCAACGCTCCTGGATCTGACCTTTGACAGTGAATATTTGTTTGGCCCTAAAGCAGATAACTCCCTCAAAGTTTAAAGGACTTTAAACAAAGGAGAGGCAAAGGAGCATCAAAACAGACTCCTCCTGTTGCATCAATGGCATCTGTGCCTCAGAAGAGGTCTCTTCCTCCCCCCGATCCCCCATGCATCTCCAGTCGGATGGTGTGTTTCTTGGTTCTTAGGAAAATCAAAGAGGATACAATTAGTTGAGCTTTGCTATTGCCTGCCATTCATAAAGTGACCCC
Organism: Ambystoma mexicanum; assembly: GCF_040938575.1. NCBI lineage: Eukaryota > Metazoa > Chordata > Amphibia > Caudata > Ambystomatidae > Ambystoma > Ambystoma mexicanum. The sequence goes on from NC_090926.1 coordinate 304,456,523, forward strand.
CAGACAAACCTCCACCGGCCTCCCGACATCCGCAACGGGAACTGCAAGCCTTTTTGGTGAAGGGAGCAGTGGTATAGGTGCCACCTGCAAACATGGGTCCGCACTGGTACTCTCGATACTTCCTGGTTCCAAAGAAGGGGGGGGCGGACTCCATCCCATCCTGGACCTCTGGGCCTTGAACAAGTTCCTGGGAAGGACAAGTTCAGGATGGTGACATTGAGGGAGATTCTCCAGGCTCTACAGCTCCAGGACTAACTGCTGTTGCTGGATCTTCAGGATGCCTTTTCCCACGTACCCATCCACAGGAAGCACAGGCAATTCCTGAGGTACGTCATTGGGGTGCCTATTAATTCAAGGTGCTCCCTTTTGGCTTGTGTCTAAACCCAGGGTTTTTACCAGGCTGATGGCAGTGGTGGCCCATCTCAGAAGATCCAGCGTCTTCGAGACTGGTTAATCCAGGGCCAGTCTCTAGAGCAGGTGTTGAGGTACCTCGAGGACACTTGCTCCAGACTACATGGCTAGGGCTTCTCCCGAATTCACAGAAAGAGCAGGTCGAACCAGCACAGAAACTCTTTCATTGGACCGCTCCTGGACACCCAGGAAGGGAAGGTTTTTCCTCCAGAGGAGAGCGTCACCAATGTGGTGAACATGGTCAGTCTTTTCTAGAATTCCAGCAGCCTCCCAGCATTCGCCTTCCTGCTGGCATCCTGTATCATCTCAGTGCAACAGGCGATGCTCCGGATGAGATATCTCCAGTGGCTTCTCGGGAAACAATGACCACATTACGCAGGTGAGATATTGAAGGTACTCCAAGTGTCAAAACCTGTTGTCAACGGCCTCGGTTTGTGGAACGATATGAAAATGTTGGCAGGAGAGCTATGTTCTGGGCACCGTGACCAGGACACAGGTAGTCACAGGCGTGTTACTGAAGAGCTGGGGGAGGGCTCATTGCGGCCCCCTCTAAGTCAGCTGCAACTGTCCTATCAATCTGATGGAGTTGTGTGCTGTCAGACGAGACACTGTTTGTGCCTTTCGCCCAAGGGAAACATGTCTTAGTTCTGATAGACAACACAGTGACCATGCACTGTCTCAACAAGCAGGGAGGTGTGAGGTCACTGCCCCTGTGCAGGGAGGCCCTATAACTATGGTTCTGGATGCTGGAGGCAAGGTGCTTAACCCGGAACCTCCCAATCTGCATACATTGCATGGGTAGTATAGCTCAGAGGCAACGCACTCGTTCTGGATGCTGGAGAACGATCTGTCTGCAGCCCATCTGGCAGGGATAGAGAATGAGCTGCCAGACATTCTGATCAGGCAGAGCTTCATCTTCCACAAGTGGGAGCTATGCCCCAAAGTCGTTACAGAGATCTTCAACCAGTGGGGCACCCCGACAGTGGACCTGTTTGTGATGGACAACTTGTAGTGTGAACATTTCTGCTTGTGGGAATTTCCCCCGAGGGTGTAGGTGGGGCACTGGTTATGCGTTCCTGGTAGAGTGGATTTTCGATTTCCACTATGTGTTCCCATCCTTTGGATTCTAAAGAGGTTGAGGAAGTTCAGGGCTTCCCTGATCGTGATCGCCCCGGACTGGGCAAGGAGAACATGGTACCCAGATCTCCAAGAAATGGCTATGTGCCCACCTCTCCAGCTTCCTCGGAGGACGGACCTCTTGTCGCAGTCGGGAGGCAAGGTGCTTCACCCAAACCCAGAACCTCCCAATCTGCATACATGGCACGGGAAGTATAGCTCAGTGGCAATGCACTCCTCTTGGAAGCAAGACGATGCAGAGCAACACAAGGTCGAATCTTGAGTCTGTGCTTAGAGACCTCTTCAGTTTTAAGCATGCTATAGAAAACCAATTATAATTATGGCTCTTGAGTCTACAGTGCTGTGACTGGACCACGACGATGCAGTTGTAGAGTTGCTGTTGGCTGCATGTAGGCTATCCTCTAGGTAGCTGTATGTGTGCAAGTGGAGACAGTTTTTGGCATGGTGTAAGGTGAAGGAGGTAGACCACGTCATGTCCCACCTCCACAGTGATGGAGTTTCTGTTGGCCTCACCCACATAAGCTACAACCAAAAAAGTGATGCGTGGAAAGTTTTGAATATATCTGAACCCCTGGCATTGCTCTGGGTAACCTTCCACACCCCAGTTTTTTTTAAGCTTGTCTGCGGCATTGCAAAAGGGGTCCAGTCATATGCAAATCAGTCAGTTACTACCACCAATGCTAGGCCAGGTCCCCACTGTACGGTAACACCAGCAACCTCATAATGTTTGTCTTGTTGGGCCTCCTTAGTGAGGTGCAGCTTGGTTCCCTATGGCGCAGCGAGCATTGGACCCACGTCTGGGCATACCCTCTCACAAAGGGAGACAAACTACAACCAAAAAAGTGATGGGTGGAAGGTTTTGAATAAATCTGAAACACTGGCATTGCTCTGGGCAACCTTCCACACCACTGTTTATTAGCAAGTCTGCGCCATTGCAAAGCAGTTCGGGCTAGGTCCTTTCCCTTTTGTAATGGCTTGGCAGGCAAAGAACAATGCTCTGGAGGGTTGCCCAGAGCAATGCCATAGGTTACGATTAATTCTAAACCTTCCAGTCATCACCTCTTTTGCTTAGCCACACCGAGTGGGACTGGTATGCCCAGACGTGGGTAGTGGTACCTCGAAGCTGTGCCCATGTGCGCTTGCCCAGCTTCCTTCTGGGTGCCGCTCAGAAGATTTTTAGCAGCGCACACAGACAATTCTCACCTATTCAAAAAGATTTAATAAGGCACAAGCCACAGCAATTACCTGACATTTTCTTTCTCTTAAAATATAACCATAAGTTGCAGACATAATGCAAACCTTTGGTGAAAAATCCTTAGTGCTAGATAGGAGTGTATGTTGTCGCTGGTTGACCTACTATTGTGCCTGCCCAATATTCAAAAGTTAAATTGATAGAAATATGAGGTCAACATTCTGCACCAATACTCAGAATTTTCCAAATGGGTGTGTGCTTTCTATTTCGGCAATAAAGATTTGAGTGGTAGTAGATTTGTAGCAAGTTTTGACTTTATTCAGCTTAATACTGTTCTTATTTGCATTTCAATACTATGCAAGGGTGACCGTAAACACCTAAAGCCCCTAACAGCAAAATACACACACAAGAGGTTAAAAACTAATCTGAAAAACTGGCTCTATGAACAGAAGAATCTAACCAAGATATGCCTGCACACATTAACCAAATAATGTTCCCTCCCCACCCATGACTCTTAAACTTAACTCTACCACACTTTTACCTTATGACTCTAACTTCTGCCACAGAATGCATTAAGATACTACCGGACAACCTTGACTCTTCCTCTCTTGGCTCTGCGAAAGGTTAGCAGACCTGTAGCTACAGCCACTTGTTTGATGTTTGTGGTAATATGAATAACGTTCACGCGCCAGAATTTGTTACTCTTTTGCCTTACCAAAAGTGACACCCACACTATACAATAGAACTACCAGCTCAAAAATCGGATACAGACTGTAACTAAGCATGCTACTTGGATGTGTAACCTTAGCCCATACTTCCTGTTCTTTGTACATATGTCAGTCAAGTGTTTTTAAGCAGCCCCTTGCACGTTAACGTATTATCAAACTCAAATATTAATTTGCCCTCTAAGGATTTTGAGAAGACAAATGTGATGCTCAGTGTCTCCTACTTCAGCATTACTAACATTACCCTATAAGTGGGGAGCAACATTGCAATATAGTTTACTTCACCTACAAGGGATAATGGGTATGGGCTATGCCTGGGATTACTCGTCCATAGTATCAGGGCACCGGATATTCAAACAGGAGAATGCTTTTTGCACAATCTGCTTAATTTCCAAGTGTTCAGAGTTCCTTTGGGCATGGACCATAATACATTATATGGTAACTCACTGCTATACAAAAACGCTTTCACTGAGCACTGTGTAATCCTACACAAGGATATAAGAGTGAGGTATGTTGCAAACAATCTTGTATGCACTGCAAAAGAATTGTGTACATGCAGAGTAATGATATTCTTAAAATGCACATAATATGTTGAGGCATTAAATATGCCTTGCTTGCAAAGTATTGTGGTGTTATACAAACAAGGAACTGACCATATCCCATCAAAAATATTACTCTTTTTACACACACTGTTTTTTCGTGTGGTACTCTACGAACAAAGGCTGAAAACTAGTACGCCTATAAAACAATAAATGTTGGACCCAAATGCTCTGGATATCTAAATAATTTGATCTCAGGCTACCCTGGAGCATCGAGTGTTACTACCTTGGAGCAAAAGAAAATATATAGAAAAAATATAGAAAAAACTGCTGTGATAGCTTAGTGGCTATTTTTAATTGTACAGTTGTTGTTTAACAAATAAACATGATCTCCCAAAGGAGCATTTACAAAAAAATGGTACTTTCAAAAATCGAAACCATGAACATTAAAATGCACAGTGAATTACATCAAATACTATGGAACATACATTCTGGTATTTGACAAGAAATAAACATTTTCAAACAACAAACCATCCACACAATGTGTGATTGAATCCACAGCCTATATGATGAGTTGAAAAAACAAAATGAAGAAAATAAAACAACAAAAAGAAAAATCCTAACACATCCTGATTTTGTGTGATAGGGCAAAGCAACCAAATGCGACCCCCACCAGAGTCTGATGTATTGGTGGCCTCGGCCAAAGGACCGATTGTAAAGTCCTCGGGTTTGGAGCCCAGGGCATGTGTGGTTCCAAACTAATGCCAGAGGTCAGGTCCTCCTGATGACTTGGAGGGTCAGCTGGTGAGAGTTTATCAAGAGCCCAATCCTAGGTCAACGTCGGTGGTTATATTCCTGCTGATTTGAAAAATGGGCCGTATAGCAATTACGTGTCCAATAAGACGTTTCGGCGGGCAGTGAAGGCTACCTTCATCTGGACCTGCGGATGTCGCTCTACATGGGAAAACAGAGCAAAGGAAAGAAATCAGAAGGGGAGAGTGGGTAAGAACATATCACCCCCAGCATCTCATCAATCTATACATGCCTAACAATGGTAGAGCACGTGAAGCACAAGTATTAAAAAAGGGGAGGGTTCGAGAAAGAAGGAGACATTAAGCTTTAAAAGGTTGCCAAAAGGAGAGAACATTTGGCACCTGTAGGCTGGCATTACCCACCTGAACAGAGAAGAGGGGGAAAGTGGAAAAAAGCTCCAATGGTCAGGGTGACCAAGGAGACGGCTTACGTCTTATTGGACACGTAATTGCTATACGGCCCATTTTTCAAATCAGCAGGAATATAACCACCGACGTTGACCTAGGATTGGGCTCTTGATAAACTCTCACCAGCTGACCCTCCAAGTCATCAGGAGGACCTGACCTCTGGCATTAGTTTGGAACCACACATGCCCTGGGCTCCAAACCCGAGGACTTTACAATCGGTCCTTTGGCCGAGGCCACCAATACATCAGACTCTGGTGGGGGTCGCATTTGGTTGCTTTGCCCTATCACACAAAATCAGGATGTGTTAGGATTTTTCTTTTTGTTGTTTTATTTTCTTCATTTTGTTTTTTCAACTCATCATATAGGCTGTGGATTCAATCACACATTGGGTGGATGGTTTGTTGTTTGAAAATGTTTATTTCTTGTCAAATACCAGAATGTATGTTCCATAGTATTTGATGTAATTCACTGTGCATTTTAATGTTCATGGTTTCGATTTTTGAAAGTACCATTTTTTTGTAAATGCTCCTTTGGGAGATCATGTTTATTTGTTAAACAACAACTGTACAATTAAAAATAGCCACTAAGCTATCACAGCAGTTTTTTCTATATTTTTTCTATATATTTTCTTTTGCTCCAAGGTAGTAACACTCGATGCTCCAGGGTAGCCTGAGATATCAAATTATTTAGATATCCAGAGCATTTGGGTCCAACATTTATTGTTTTATAGGCGTACTAGTTTTCAGCCTTTGTTCGTAGAGTACCACACGAAAAAACAGTGTGTGTAAAAAGAGTAATATTTTTGATGGGATATGGTCAGTTCCTTGTTTGTATAACAGCAGTTTTGATGCCCTTAACCTGACCTTCCTAACACTTAGGGTTTTCCCTCCAGTTTACTTGTTCAAGATACAGTTCTTACTGTTCTAGGGTATGTGTTGTATGTTACAGAATTATTCATTTGTTATTTACATTTGTTCTTTTAGAGGTCAGACAGGGAGACTTCCCTTCTTACGCTCCTGTCGTCCTCACACACATAAAACAGCTGGCATTTACCTATCTTTCTGTCCAGGACTCTTTGTCCTGCTACCACTAATACAAGATGAATCAGACACTCAGCTTCAACGAAGATCAAATAAACGACATTGTGGGGGGACCCACACTGTTCAACATGCAGGGCATGAACCTTAACGCTACAGCAACAGCATCTAGCGATGACTTACTTAAATTAAAGAAAAAATGCTTTCGAACTGAACTGCACGGCCATCTTCTGAGGGAGTACCTTAGGGCTAACATGGTTCCCTTAGGTTTGATCGTGCGGAATGAACCGGCATTATTCCTTGATGATCCCGAATATATGCTCGGGTTCAGCCAGATCGCTACTAAGTGCAGCAGAGACTTGATGGTGTTGACCATCACAGCGGCACAGAGGGTGCATTTGAGAATTAAGAGAGACCTAGAGAGGGACGAAGAGAAGTTCTTGAACAATACGGACCTGGACAATGCCAGGGAGAAGCTCAAGGAAATCGATAAAAACATGGACCAATTCATGGCGGATGCTTTAGAGAAGAAGCACAAGAAACTAGCGAAGGACATCAGTAGCTTCAAGATCGAGACAGTTTATCCTTATCTTGCCCCTGAATATAAGGAAAATAAGGAAAAGGAGAGGACACAAAACATTGGCTCTGCCAATAGACGCAAGAAGAGAGGTGTTTCTTTTTCAGACACCTCCAGCTCTGATTCTGATAAAAGCAATCAACCTCCAGCTCATGGTAATTTTCCATATCCTGGACCATACCCGATGCAACTGCCTTTTTTAGGGTATGGGGGCCCCAGAGGCGGACACTGGGGCCCCCCTCCGCCCCCAATGCCCCCCTTTGGGTTCCCCAATTGGAGACAACCGAGGGGGAGGAAGAGATCACAACGGAGGTACTAGAACCTGTTTGCAACACGATCCCTATATTTAACATCTCTGGGGTGAATCTGACAAAGGGAGAAATTGACGTCCTTTCTAAAGGACTCTCTTTTGTCCCTACCAATCCAACGAATTGGTACAACATGGATTGTGAACTAAGACAATTTTTTCGTAAAATTCGCCTCAAATCCTTTTTCCAAGACACAGATGATTCTGAACAAGAATCAGATACCGGTTTCCGTCCAAAATCCACATTTTGTCCTACTGAAGCTGAAGTGGCCCCGGCCATCATCACATTTGAGAAATGTGTGTTACAAGAGGTTCAGAAAATACGAGCCAAGACACCGGCACACCGACACAATTTGTCGAATGAGGAACGACAAGCCCTCAAGAACCTGGCAGCCAACACAGGGATTGTGATAAAATCAGCTGATAAGGGCGGGGGAATTGTGATACAGAGCAAAGATCAATATTTGATCATGGTTAATTCCCTCTTGGACGATGATACAAATTATAGGAAACTCAGGAAAGATCCGACATTGGAAATCAAACATCTGATACAGGAGGCCACTACGTTTGCCCTGGAACACCAATGGATTACCAAAAAGGAAGAAGAATTTTTGAACACCTCAGAAGGACGTATCCCTGCCTTCTACGCTCTACCCAAGATACACAAAGATGCACAGAACCCACCGGGTAGACCGATTGTATCTGGATGCGGCTCGATTCTTGAACCCCTATGCAAATTCATAGATTTTTTCTTGAAACCCCTCAGCCAGAAGACACCTACGTATTTAAGGGACACAATGGCCACCATTGAATGCTTTGAAGGCCAACTACATAATCCAATGATCAGCCGTATCGCTACAATGGACATTACATCGCTATACACGAGCATCCCGCAGACTGAGGCAATTGAATGCATGCGAGCACATCTGACCCACCACATGACACAAAGAAGGGTTCCGACAAATTTCATAATTGAACTTTTGGAATTAGCACTGACCAAGAACTTTTTCTGTTTCAACGAACGCTTCTACTTACAAATTAGCGGCACGGCCATGGGGGCTGCTTTTGCCCCGAGCCTTGCCATCATTTTTATGGCAGAGTTCGAAAGAAGCTTCATATTGGATACTAAAAACCCATTTCTCAACAACATCAGCCACTGGAAAAGATACATAGACGATATAATTTTCTTGTGGGAAGGCAGCTTGGATTCTCTCCTTAACTTTCAACAGTGGCTCAATTCGTGTCACCCGTCTATATCATTCTCTCTTGAATCTAGTCCATCCAATATCAACTTCTTGGACCTAAAAATCAGCGAAAAGGAAGGTTCGCTGTCTTGTTCATTATACAAGAAACAGACAGATAGAAACACATTATTGCATTATACCAGTTCACACCCACGCAATCTGAGGGACAACTTACCATATGGGCAATTCCTCCGCTTGAGGAGGAATTGCACAGATAAAAACGACTTTCGCCAACATGGATTTGAACTTAAGGAACGCCTTTTAGACCGAGGGTATCCCAGTAAACTGGTGAAGAACAACTACAAGAGAGCCTTGAATACCCCCCGCGAGGTCCTACTACAACCTAAACCCAGATCAGAAGAGGAGGTTAAAATGACTTGTGTTACCACCTTCTGCCAGGCAACTACACAAATAAAACAGGCCATCAGAAAATTCTGGCCATTAGTCCAATTAAATCTGGAACACGAACCATTCCCCCGAATGGCTTTGAAACGCTCCAAAAATCTCAAAGAACACCTTACTAAGGCCAGATTTACCAGCGCTACCTCACGAAACACACTCTGGAATCTACGGAATCTAACTGGGCACCACCCATGTGGCAACTGCTCCATATGTAGGTTCACCATCAAACTCAAAAGTTTCGCCATCGCAGGGAAACAGTGGGTGTTCCGCCACTTTTCTAACTGCAAAAGCCAGAACGTGATTTACCTTATCGAATGCCCATGTGGACTTAAATATGTGGGCCAGACAAGCCGACCGGTGCACAAAAGAATAGTGGAGCATCACTCACGGATCAGATGTAAAACTCACACATCCCCATTAGTTGGTCATTATGTGGAATACCAACATAGTCATGATGACATGAAATGGTGGGTGGTGGATATGGTCCAAGGCAACACCAACACTGCTAATACACTGAACCACAAGGAAGCCTGGTGGGTTTTCAAACTCGATACCGTGAAACACGGACTGAATGAGGCCAATGTTGTGGATTATAGACCTTAGTGTTGATATATAATGTTGATCTTGTCCGTTTGGATTCTCTGTGACAAGACATACAGGGGGTGGATGTATGGGGCCAGGGCCTTCAGTGAGGCCACTCCACTACACGCATGACCCACACCACTCCCTTACTCCTCTCCTCCCCTCTTCTTGGTTTGGATTGGTTCCTAATGTACCCATGTGCTGTTGTTGATATGTGTCTCCGACCTCTTGTTCACTGTTACTTATTGCATGATTGAATTCATTAACATGTGTATCAACTGTGACTTGACAACGTGAGACTCCTTTGTAATTTCGAATTTGTATTACAATGTTGATCATTTCTGATACAAACCTTGCTAAATTACCAGAAGCCTCTTTTATGCATGGTGCTTGTTTTTTAAGAAAGTGGATTCTCCACTACATTGTTATTCTGCTTGTACAGACCCAGCCCCCTGATCAGTTCCTCACATCAGGCACTCACCAGTTTCATGTACCCAGTTGAGCACACACCCTCCTTCTGCTCTCGGTGATTCCCGTTGGCTTTATACTGGAGCTACCTTCTGCTCTACTGACTATTTTGTGGCAGCTGTCTTAGTTTCTCTCTCTCCCCCCCCCCCTTCCCCCCCCACCCTTCTTCCTTTTCCTCCCTCACTTCATTCCGGGCTTGACTCGTATGCCAGCATGGGCGCTGCCCCTTGGGACGCATGCGCTCGACTAGAACATTACGGCACTGTGCCATGCGCATGCGCCCACTCATCCGATACAGGAGCTCGCCACTGTGCTCATGCCCTCCCAGGATCAGTGGTTCTGTTCCCGCACATGCGCGGTGCCCGCACTTACGGGACCGGTGTCTTTATGCCCGCGCATGCGCGCTCTCCCCTTACATTTAAGCGAATCACACGCGCTTCAGCATTTCTAGCAGTGTTTCTCATTGTGCACTGCTCACTTGCGACACGGGATGCGGACCGGCGCGCATCTTCGAGATTTCTTCACAGCGACGGCTTCATTCGACACGCTGCTTGAAGACGGGTAGGCACCTTACCGCTAGGGCTCTAGTATTTTCCTCTTTAATGGGGTCACCCTGCTTTCCCCCTTACTGAGTGAACATGCCCCTTCCCTCTCCTTATCCATCCTAGTCCCTGGGACCACAGACCCTTTCCCCTCCATGGATGTGGTCTATACATCGTTTGAGCCATTACTTGCTCCAATCTGCTTCTTAATTATGTTAGCATTCATTTAGCCATCGCCAGCAGCCTCATATTCACTTCAACATTTTGGTCTGCTCCTGCTGTAGGACCTCCAGCTACACTTTGATTTCTTCTTTGGAACGATCCACTTACCTGCAAATACAAGGTTTGACTGATTGACGCACACACCGGATCCTGACACGAATTACAACATGTCTGTAGTAAGTGTTGCCTTTCTGCTATTTTTCGGTGCTACACATTATTTGACCTGCACGGATGCAGTTTAGAGATGCTTCCGTTTTTTCTGATCCTTTTTCCTCTGTTTCTTGTATTCCCTTGATAGGCCTCCCAGCTTTGATACATCGGGTCTCTAACTCACCCTCTGCTCAACTGGTTCCGGGACCCCACGGAGGCACCAGCCTTTTGGAACCACGGTTCCATACAGTACCTGTGCTAATTTGGCACGGGCCGTCTCCTTGGTCACCCTGACCATTGGAGCTTTTTTCCACTTTCCCCCTCTTCTCTGTTCAGGTGGGTAATGCCAGCCTACAGGTGCCAAATGTTCTCTCCTTTTGGCAACCTTTTAAAGCTTAATGTCTCCTTCTTTCTCGAACCCTCCCCTTTTTTAATACTTGTGCTTCACGTGCTCTACCATTGTTAGGCATGTATAGATTGATGAGATGCTGGGGGTGATTTGTTCTTACCCACTCTCCCCTTCTGATTTCTTTCCTTTGCTCTGTTTTCCCATGTAGAGCGACATCCGCAGGTCCAGATGAAGGTAGCCTTCACTGCCCGCCGAAACGTCTTATTGGACACGTAATTGCTATACGGCCCATTTTTCAAATCAGCAGGAATATAACCACCGACGTTGACCTAGGATTGGGCTCTTGATAAACTCTCACCAGCTGACCCTCCAAGTCATCAGGAGGACCTGACCTCTGGCATTAGTTTGGAACCACACATGCCCTGGGCTCCAAACCCGAGGACTTTACAATCGGTCCTTTGGCCGAGGCCACCAATACATCAGACTCTGGTGGGGGTCGCATTTGGTTGCTTTGCCCTATCACACAAAATCAGGATGTGTTAGGATTTTTCTTTTTGTTGTTTTATTTTCTTCATTTTGTTTTTTCAACTCATCATATAGGCTGTGGATTCAATCACACATTGTGTGGATGGTTTGTTGTTTGAAAATGTTTATTTCTTGTCAAATACCAGAATGTATGTTCCATAGTATTTGATGTAATTCACTGTGCATTTTAATGTTCATGGTTTCGATTTTTGAAAGTACCATTTTTTTGTAAATGCTCCTTTGGGAGATCATGTTTATTTGTTAAACAACAACTGTACAATTAAAAATAGCCACTAAGCTATCACAGCAGTTTTTTCTATATTTTTTCTATATATTTTCTTTTGCTCCAAGGTAGTAACACTCGATGCTCCAGGGTAGCCTGACATATCAAATTATTTAGATATCCAGAGCATTTGGGTCCAACATTTATTGTTTTATAGGCGTACTAGTTTTCAGCCTTTGTTCGTAGAGTACCACACGAAAAAACAGTGTGTGTAAAAAGAGTAATATTTTTGATGGGATATGGTCAGTTCCTTGTTTGTATAACAGCAGTTTTGATGCCCTTAACCTGACCTTCCTAACACTTAGGGTTTTCCCTCCAGTTTACTTGCAAAGTATTGTGGGTCAGCAAAAATCCTAGTGAGTGTTTACTGCTACAATCTCTCACTTTTTACAGTGCTGTATAAACTAGTACTGGAGGCTAGGTCAGAGCCGGGGAAGGGTATGGGTGGAAGAGCACAGGTCATCAGTTCTTGCGGGTGATGAACAAAGCAGCAAATTTAAAAAACCAAGTCCGACGTTTCGGCAGTACACTGAAGGAAATATGTTGCATGTTTGTTAAAGGATAGGAAATTCTAGTACTAGTCTAGACAACAGCACCTTCCTTTTCTTTCTATGCTCAGCTGCTAAGGGGTTTTCAATCTAACCATGAGTTCTGTATGTCTCGTCTCTAGCATCTCCTTGCATCGTGTTAACTGATAACAAAGAATTACAGATGTGCCCTGTCATTTCACTTCCTATATCAGGAGTACAAGCAGGGATCCAATCATATTTTGCTCCCTACTTGCAGTCAAATGATTTTTCAGGGAGTAAAAAAGTAATTAGCTTTTCCAATAGGGATACATTCTGCTTATTGAAAGATGTTCTTCCCCTCAAACTTTCTCTTGAGATCAGGCATTAATATTATTATAGTTCCTTCCTAGGCCCAACAAGACAAACATGTATGGGGATTGGTCTCGTTCAGAAGGGGTGTTGCCAAGCAGTCTGGGCTGGACTGCCCTTTTTGGGGTGGGACCAAGCCTGATTTGCATATGGTTGTCCCCTCTTTTGTAATGGGTTGCCAGGTGAATAACAATGGTCTGAAGGTTTGCCCAGAGCAATGCCAGAGGTTAAGATTCATTCTAAACCTTCCAGCCATCATCTCTTTTGTTTTGCTTACTCAACCAAATAAGGCCTACAAGTGGGTTCAATAAAGGGATACCTAACAGCCCTTTCCTTGTTTAAAAGTACTCCAGAACAAGGTTAGTTTGGTTTGCCATTCCACCGGTGGCTCAGTTCCTTTAGGGCCTTGTTAATTCTTTTCCTCCTTCGCTTTTGTGGTCCCTGATTGGGATTTCAGCATGGTTCTGACATTTTTAATGGAAGCTCGGTTTACATTCTACTTCCATCAGGCTTCTAGAATTGAAGATTGCATTTTTGGTGACTATCACATCCGCAACACGGTTTACTGAGTTGCACACACACTCTTGCAAGCCACTATTTCTGAAGTTTTACAGAGAGAGGGTATCACTGAAGGTTCGGCTGATGTTTTTATCAAAAGTAATGTCAGAATTCGACTTGAGCCAGAGTATAGATCCTCCTGCGTTCCTCCAGCCACCCCACCCCTCTAAGGATGAGGAGAGGCTCCACAAGCTGGATCCTAAGAGGGCACTGAGTTTTTATCTGGCCAGAACAGTCTCCTTCAGAAAGGATGATCAAAGCTTCATTGCATTGCCCCAATCCAGGCTGGAACGGACTGTTACAAAACGGACCGTCTCCTGATGGAGTGTTAAACATATCGGAGCGCTACCAGAATGCCGGCAAGGGGGTGCCTTCTGGGCTTGGGGCCCACTCATGCCAGTAAGACACATTTGTCAAGTGGCATCGTTGTCTTCATTACACACATTTGCAACGCATAACAACTTTGACATTGCCAGAGGGGCTGATGCTTGTTTTGGAAGAGTGGTCCTCCAAAGTTTCTTGGTGTAACTTCCATCCCTCCACCGTCATGGACACTACTTTGGGAGTCTATCAAGATGAGGAATCTGTGACAGAATGCAATCCATTGAAGGAGAAATTACTTACCAGTAATGTTCTTTTTATGGATTATTCTCCCACAGATTCCTCATCACCCTCCCAGCCTACCCCGATTGGAAGTTCATGAGTCTTATATGCGGTCTGTTATCACGTTTCAATGTGCAGATGACCAGATGTAGTCATTTCTTTTAAATATATATATATATGTTACATGGTCCACAATAGTGATCCTGTAGTTATGGTTAATTGGCCTTCCCATTGGAAGGGCAGTTTTTGGGTGGCTTAGAACTTTGGCGCAGTTCGAATCTGCACAAAATGTATAGACCCAACTCTGAATTGTTTTGCAACGTTTCGTGCAGTTTTATCAAGGGGGAGTAATAGGGAGCTCCCAAAGCATTTGAAATCCGGTTTGACATGAATGGGGAATAAAGTGTGTTGTCATCCCTCCAGTAGATGTTTTTTTAAAGGCCCAAAATGTAGTTGCAAAAAAAAAGTGATCTCTCAGTCCAGTTCATGGCTCACTTCTTCATTCAGTGTCTGTGGATGCATCTACACCAATCAGGGAGCCACGTAACATTCACGACCATTGCACGCAGCCGCTGATTGGTCGATTGAGAAATGTGAGGTGCGTCAAATGTTTTGAAATGGACGCATGTTTGATTTGTGAACTGCTCTGGCAGTCCGTGAACATCGCAGTAGTAACATTTTAATGGATTGCTTTCTCACGCGGATTCCTCATCAGTTAGATATCCCTTCCAGCGTCAACTGCTCGAAAAACCTTTCAACAGGGGGCATAGTGCACCTTGACTTGATATGATATGGCATTTATAACGCGCCTATACACAAGTGTTTCATGGTGCCGTCAATCCGCCTTGACTCCATGCAGCAGCTGACTCCGGACGTGACGGCGGTTGTCTTACATATACTACATCACTATGCCCCCGTACCTCCATTCCTTTTTTCCGTGCACTCAGCACGCTGCTCGAGGAACTACTTGTGAGAGGAATTCTCACCGCGACAATCTCTGGGGATTTGAGGGGTGATGAAGATGGGATATGTCCAGGAAAAAAACAGAAATTTAATTGTTTTTTCTCCTATGTCCACGAACATCTCAGATGTTTGGGGACATTGCTGTGGTGATTGCAGACTTGACAAATGTTTGAGGACATCCATGCTTCTCCAGCATTGGATGTTTCATAGATTCACATGCAGTGAATATTCCCTGTCGTCAGGCTGGGAATCCTCGGTAACAGAGCAGTTTAAAGTTAAACTGAAAACTTTCAGTCACTTTTGTGCTCTATTAGTCATTTTGGGTCATACTGCCCACAGCAAATAGGAACACCTCCCCTGTTGGACATCTTCAGATGTTATACTGCATGTTAGTGTAAGGAGTCCTAAAAAAATAATCTCTTCAAGATTTCTTCTAATTTTGGATTTTAAATTTTCCATTAGAAAATGTATGTTTCGATGACCGGCATTGGCGGTCAACAGTGCTAGCTCCATAGACAGTTCCTGCCGCCAGTATTCTACGACAAAGCTTTGTCTGCGTAGTTGTGCCTACCTCATGTCTGAATCCACGTGGAAAAGCCTGTTCAAGGCCTGTGCCTGCTGTGGACTGACGAATGTCTACTTAGAGGATCACCACGACGACCAAGTCTACTGCCTTCATCCGCACCATGTCATCTAAGATTGCAAAATCTGCCAGTCATTCTACAACAAGAAGCTGAGGTGAGGGATCATCGTCGTCTCGTCGTGTGGTTCTAGGACGTCGGCGGGGCCTCTGACTTTGTGTCAGTACAGAGTTATGCCTCACTATGGCACAGCAGGGCGGCCTTCGTATGAAGTCCAGACCACCAGCAAGAGGAGGCATAAAGACACCTCTGGCAATGAGCCCAGATCCTCGTACAAGGACCGGTCTTCACCAAAGGACAGTGCCCAAGGGGTGTCAGCAGGGAAGGGGAGCCAAAGCCTTTTTCCATCGTCACAAGGAGACTTCATCTAAGTCCACATCAAAAACTGGTGGCCACTCTTCGAAAGCTGGCTCACAGTCGAGATCAGTGGTGAGTACGTCATTGTCGACGACTAAGCCTCCCTCAAGGTCGTCTACCCCAAGGCCGCCGTCCGTCACCACATCGATGAAGCCCGTCAACGGCCAAGACTACGGCTTCATTGACGAAACCATCAACATCCACGACTACTGCTTCGAGTATCTCGTCGACGGTATCTACATCGGCTGTGATACATCAGGCCACTATTGCGTCACGACAGATGCTTCACTGGAGGGCTGGGGTGCCTACTTTCAGGACAAACACGCCAAACACGCCAGAGGCCTTTGGTTGGAGGAAAGGAGCAGCAGATCAACCTGCTGGAGCTACTGCGATTATTTTTCGGGCCCTGAAGTCTTTTCTCCCCCTCCTGACGGGAAAGGTGGTACGCATTTAAACGGACAACACAACAACAAGGTTTTATGTCTGCAAGCAAGGAGGAACGAGGTCTCTGCAGCTTTCCAGGGAGGCCCACGCCTTGTGGCATTGGTCTCTACAGCACATGTTTGTCATTCCCCTTCATTTGCCGGGGTTTCTGAACACTCTGGCGAACTCCCTGAGCAGTGGGAACTGCATGACGGCCAGATTCACCTGTTTCATACATGGGACACTCCGGAGATCGACCTTTCTGCCTACGACAACACTGCTTCCCCCATCCAGAGAACTTGTGGGGCACGCCTTTGCGTTTCCACAGGAAGGGAAGTTTCTGTATGCAGTCCCCCTAATTCCTCTGGTGACTCGAGTATTACACACCTTCAGATTGCATCAGCGCAAACTGATATTAGTGTCCCAGACAGTTTTGGTACTCTGACCTCCTTGCCCTCTTGTCAACGGCACCGATCAAGCTGCGCCTGCACCAATCACTCCTGTCCAGGAACCAGAGGGCGGTGCACCACGACCCGGCCTCTATCAATCTGACGGCCTGGCTCCGGTGTTCTTTGAGTTCGGGGCTCTTTCCCTTCCGCAACATTGAGAGGAAGTTCTGGCCAGGGCAAGAGCTTTCAAGTATGGTGCAAGAAACGTTGACCTCGGACCATCCGGCCGGAGGAGCTGTTGCCTTATCTGTTGTCACTGGCTCAGTCTGGCTTGATGCATTCTACATTAAGGTGAACATGGTGGCGATCTCCAGGTACAGCCACTCCGCAGGGGTGCCATCCCTGTGGTCCCACCGGCTGATGAAGGAGTTATTGTGTGGGCTGTTCCGGTCTTTTCCACCTGTCCATCGCCCAGTGCCAGTGTGGGAGCTAAATGTGCTACTCGTAAAGGCTCATGAAGCCGCCTTTTGAGTGCATGCACCAAGCATCCATTAAAGATCTTTCCTGGAAAACCACATTCTTGGTGGCCATAACTTCCGCCAGACCAGTGGGTGAAATCCAGGAGTTTTCCTCAAAACCGCCCTATATGACGTTTCACAAGGACAAGGCTATTTTACGTACTAACCCAACCTTTATGCCTAGGGTGCCATCCTCTTTCCCTCCCATAAGCGGGTGGTTTTGCCTGTATTCCTTGGCACACCAGTGTCCCCAGCACAGCAAACCCGCCACATGCTGGATGTAGTGTGCGCTCTCAAGTACTATGTGGCACGTACAATGAATCAACTGTTCATTTCATTTGGACCTTCTGAGCCCAGGAAGGTTCTCTCAAAGTCCTCCATTTCCAGATTGATTGCAGCCTGCATCTCATTCTGCCATCAACAGGCCGCTTCCCGGCAGGCCCCGGGCTTACTCCACCAGAGCAGTGGCTGCAACCACTGCTTTCCTGTCCTGAATTCCACTGCCTGGCATCTGCAGTACAGCCACCTGGAGATCAGTGCATGAATTCACCAGTTTCTGTGTACACAGAGATTCCTCAGAAGAGTCTAGAGTCGGCCAGTCGGTTCTGTAGGACATTTTTGTGTGAGATTAGTAAGTCTCCAGTGGTAAATTATGCTGGAAGCTTGCCTCCGACCATATGTATTGTTGTAATACTCCTTTGTAATCTATCCAGAGCATGTGGATCTATGAAGGATCCAATGCTGGAGAAGAAATGTTACTTACCTGTAACTCCGGTTCTCCAGCATTGGTATCTTTCATAGATTCACATGCGATCCTCCCGCCTGCCCCGCATGGCTCGTCTTTTGACACTTGCTGCCACTCACATGCACTTGCCAAAATCTGAAGATGGTCGACAGGGGAGGAGTTAAGGGAGGTGTTCCTATTGGTTTTGGACAGTATGACCCAAAATGACTGTAATGGAGCACAAAAGTGACAAAGTTTTCAGTTTAAGTTTAAACTGCTCTGTTACTGAGTTTTCCCAGCCTGACGACGGGGAATATTCATAGCATGTGAATCTATGAAAGATACCAATGCTAGAGAACCGGAGTTACAGGTAAGTAACTTCTCCAGCATGGGGTCTGGCATGGATTCACATGCTCATGAATATTCCCTGTCAGGCTGGGAATCCTCGGTAAACGAAAAAACTGTTTCACTTTAAAACTATATTTCTCCTCTAAACCAATCAGTCCTCTGGGTCATACTGCCCCCATTCAATGACGGTGCACATTTCAGTGTTGGGAGTCCTTGAGTTGCTCTCTGAGCAAATTTTGTATTTATTTTCCACTTTTTTGCTGAAAAGTTCTATTTTTGTTCCATCGAAGCCTGTGTGCTCCTATCTTCATCAGCTGGCAATGAGGACCTGTTGGTGAAGTTCCGCACCCCTCAAGGGCGATCATTTGTCGAAGTTTCTGGAAGGCTATCTTGGGCCTACTTTGCGCCCTTCTACCATGATGGAGGAGAAAAAGGAGGGAAGGACACTTTTCAGGTCCTGCACCCAATGCGGGCTAAGGAACGTCTTCGTGGAAGACAAACATCAGAAGGGTCTGTACTGCCTGCAACCAGACCACAACGATGATGGGTGCAGGATATGCATAGGCTTCTCAAAGAAAACAAAGAAAGACCGGCATAGCAGGCTGGTGGCATGGCTCAAGTCGAGCAAGGCCCCAATCCGTGCTCTGAGCAGGGTCATGCCTCACCCAGGACTGGTCGGCCTAAGGAGGGGTCTCCCTCTTGGAGGAGGTCGAAATCCTTTGAGGACGCCCCATCAATGGAGGGGTCCAAGAGTCGCAAGAACGATTCCGCTGGGTTCGCCAATAATGCGGGTCCCAGGTCAGTCAGACCACGATTGCCATCGCCGTCCGCCTCCTCAGCCAGCCTGCCATCGGATTGCTCCTCAAAGAGGAAATCCTCCACCCCAGCCAAGTTACGGGACAAATCGGAGGAAACTAGGCCTCGGGCGACCACTACAGCCTGTGGTACTGGCCCGATGACGGTGGTCCCTACAACGCAGATGGTGTCCCTGCCTCCCAGGCATGACCCGCCCGCTGAGGCAGTGGTGAAGGCTGCGGGCACCCCTGCGGGGGTGGGGTGAGAGCTGGTCCTGGTACACAGCCCTTAGGAGGAAAAAAGGGGGGGGGTTAAGAGGCCACAAAGCAGCCCTCCAAAGTTTTACATTCAGCCAATTGACATCACATCCACGGACGACGACCAAGCGTCCGTCCATACAGTCCACGAGGAAGACGGCGGCCCACGGCCCAGTACTCAATCATTCCCTCCACAGCCCAGGGACATATCATGGACATCCTGTCAACTCTCCACACCCTAGTGATAGAGATCCAGCAGAGGTTGCATCCAGCACCGGCACCTGTCATACCGCAGGCCCTTGAACAGCCTCTGCTTAAGAAGAGAAAGCATCATCCGACGCCGCCACATCAGCCTCCTTCACTGCGTCAGGACCCGACTCCACCAGCAGACCCGGACACTGTAACAGAGACGGCCACGGAAACCGACGAAGATGAGGACTTTGTCCCGGCAGACGACTAATCAGTGCACCTGGATATACCCCACATCGAGGCTCTCCACCAGATGAGGTGGGATCATTCCACTCTATCTCCAGTGCCTCCGAGCTGTTCCAGATGGTGCCCGAGGAAACCAAGGAGGAGGGCTTCCTATATCAATGACTGGAGTCCAAGAGCAAGTCGAAAAACCCATGCACAGCTCCAACCAAATGAGATGGGTTGGAAAATAAATACAGGGTGCCGGACTCCGCACCCAAGTGTTTGAGGTCACAACCGTCGCCAGACTCTGTAGTGTCGGCTGCCGCAAGCAAACGTTCAGCCAACCCGGCCTCTACATCGTCAGCCCCCCCCCAGACACTCTAAAGTGCTGCAGCCATAAGTGAAAGCGTTTTGCTACGGGGTGCCAGTCGTAGAAGATTACCCCTCTGAGGGTCACGGCTCCACAGATTCTTCCATACTTGCTGTCCTTCGCAAAAGCTGGGCTGGCTCACGCATCCATGAAGGTACACCTGGAGGCCATTTCACACTGTAACAGATCCCCAGGAAGATCCTTGCTGTGCTCCCACAGACTCGTAAAGGATTTCCTCAAGGGGAATTTTTGATCTTTCCCACCAGTGAAGGTGCATGCCACGGCATGGGAACTCAACGTGGTCCTGACCAGACTCATGGGGGCACCTTTCGAACCTATGCATAAAACCCCGCTCAAGTTTCTCATATGGTGGCCATCACCTTAGTCAGACGTGTGGATGAGATCCAGCCCCTATCCTGTAAGCAGCCGTACCTGACTTTCTACGGATGAAGGGTGGTACTGCGTACGCATCCCACTTTCATGCCTAAGGTTCCGTCGGAATTCCATCTCAGCGAACCTTTGGTGTTGCCTGTTTTCTTCCCGAATCCTTCGTCGCCGGAAGAGAGGGCTTTGCATTCGCTGGACGTTGCTCGTGACCAGCACAAAGAGTTTTCGGAAGACTTCTCAATTGTTTGTGAAATTTGGATCTGTGAACCATGGGAAGACCTTGTCCAAGGCTTCCATCTCAAGATGGCTCTCTGGCTGCATCATGCACTGTCATGGGCTAGCGAACCAGCCTCTGCCAGGCTGCCTGAGAGCCCACTCCACCAGAGCGATCTTTGCGACTGCAGCGTTCCTTTCTGGTGTGCCCCTGCGCTACATCTACTGGGCTGCAATGTGCAATTTCTACTGCATCAACAGGGATTCCAGGGAGGAGTCCAGAGTCGCCAAGCAGTGCTATGAAACCTGCTCGCTTGAGGTGAGTCTGTTCCAGGGGTAAGTGTTAATTGCTTCTGTTGAGCCTTGCCACCTCCGTGATTGTGTAATGTGTACTGCTGTGTTTATTCATGAGCATGTGACTCTGTGTCAGACCCCATGCTGGAGGAGGTTTAAGTTACTTAACTGTAACTAATGTTCTCCAGCATGGGTCTGGCATGGATTCACATGCAAACCCTCCCTCCGGCCCCTGTGCGGCTCTTCTTGATCATACTGCCACTTTACGTGCTTACCAAATCTGAAATGGCTGCCAGAGGGGGGACTTGGGGAGAGGACTTTTGGATGGGGGCTGTATGACCCAGAGGACAGTGATTGGTTTAGAGCAGAAATACAGTTTTAAGGTGAAAGTTAAACTTTTTTTCATTTATCGGGGATTCCCAGCCTGACGGGGAATATTAATGAGCATGTGGATCCATGCCAGACTCGTGCTGGAGAAAAGTAGTTGCAGGTAAGTAACTTAAACCTTATTCCATATTTGTGCATTATAGGGTCGGTGAAGATCAGTTTTTGGATGGCTTATGACCTTGGCACCGTTCAACGCAGCTCCATGAAATATGGCAATAAAAATATAATCCCAACTTTGAATGTTTTTGCAAAGTTTGGTGCCGTTTTGCCAAGATCAGGCAAAATTGGAGGGGGGCTCTGCAATTTTTGAATGGCTTACAACTTTGGCACGGTTTGAAGAATCCGCACAAACGTTTGCAAAAAGATCATAGACCTAACTTTGAATGTTTGTGCAAAGTGTGTGTAGGGGGGAGGGGGAGTCCCAAACTTTCGAAGTCGGGTTGAGCTTGATACTGGGAAAAGAAAAATGGTGCTAACGGCTACAGGCTGAAGTGCTGGACTGATTTGCAGCAAGCGTGTGCAAGGAGCATTGGCAAGAACCTGAACGCATGCTTTTGCACATCTGTCCTATTTTCAATTTTTCTTTTTTAAGGGTCAAATTGTAAGTACACAAAATAGTGGTATAACTTTGGTACCTGAGGCATGGTCTGTGGTCAGATTGTCCTGATATAGCATGGCTATGCGTTACAAGTGGGCATGAACACCAGGGACCAGCTCTGGGGTTAAAGTTGGCAGTGGGCCTGGCCTCTGGCAAAGACAGACAAAAAAATGAGGACTTTGGGGCCTCACCCATGCTTTGCACCATATGGCCACCAGGGTCTGGCTATGTGGTAACAAATTTAAAATCGGGATATGCTTGAACGGGATAATTTAAAAAAAAAATTGCTCCTGGCTGCAGCCTGAAGCGCAGGATGAGTTTGCAGCAAACCTGTATAAGACCAATTGGCAAGGACCTGAAAGCATGCGTTTGCAAATCTGTCCTGTTTTATGCTTTCAAAAGTGTTCAAATGCAGGTACAAAAAAATGTATATAACTTTGGTGCCTGGCAGTGGGCCTGGCTCCAGCAAGGACAAATCTCTACACTGATTTGCTTATTTTTTATTTTATTGAAATTATTTAATTTTTCTCAACTTTTCATTTGTGCACATCAAAATATTACGTATTACAAAGTTCATTAGTGTTTCATTTTCGATTTTTACAGTCCGCTTTCGAATATATTGCTCCAAAAATGGATAATGGTATGTACCAATTTCTTGTTATTGTCTAGCAGAATCGGTGCCCAACGGTCTTTTGGTTCCAGCTGTCTTGTTGATGCCAAGAACTGCTCTCTGAACAAATTAGGTTTTTCAGACAGTGCAATACATTCCATTATTATATGGAATATTGACTATGATTCCGGTTTGTTTACAGAAATGACAGAACGCTAAAGTTTTTTGGAATTGGTTTTGTTTTCATTAATGGTTCCTGTGTCGGTAGAAGATTTAGCCTTAATCTCAAGAAAGTATCTCGGATCTGTCGATTTGCCTATTTGAGCCTGCAGCATGGCCGAAGCTCATGCTCCTTGGATTGTGGGCACTGGCCATTGAGTACATTATAGGGGACACAGGACCAGAAAGCAGGCTTGGTGCAGTGGAAAATAACAGTGGTTTGGTGGGTCAGGGGTCATTGTCTAGCCTCATGCCGTAGGCAATTGAATCATGACTTGCACGTGCTGCTGAAAATAACACACATCCGTATGTATTGCAAACCATTTTTTGTTAAAGGTTTATAGTCCTTTCATATTCATTAATAACTTATTTTCAGTGCTGTGATATGAAACATTTTCACTTCTAAAACCCTATGAAATTTACTGAAAAAAACTTTGTTAAAGGGACATTATGCTTGCTAGGTAAAATTGAAAATCCAAAGAAATTCTCCAGTTATGGCAAGCTACGCAACCATAACACACTCCACCGCCATGCACTGCTAAGACTAACAACCAGGGCATCAAAGATGACATCACAAATTACATCGATGAACTCACTGATGACATCACATGACATTAAGTCTATGTAACAATCCTGATGGTAAGTACCCACAAGGGGTCCTGTTTAGAGTGTTAGTAGCAACATATGAAAGGTGATTGGTAGGCCTGTAATGAACTACTCGATGTATAACAAAATGTACTTCTTGAAACGGAACGTTCTACTGATGTTTAGTAGTTAATACAGCTATTTATTAATGCATAAACAGAGACAATAACTGCAGCATGCACCATAGAATTAGAGAATTCTTAATCTGGTATGTTTGGCCAGTAGAATAATAAATCCAAACCTATCAGAATATTCACTAATTTTAAACTTCAAATCATCTGCTAACAAATGAAGAATTACTACGCACATGTGTTATTATACAGAGTGTTGGGAATGATTTTCTATACTCTGGCCTGGTGGACAGATGTATAGAAGGCCAACCTATATTGTGACAGGAACAACTCTGGGAAACTGTAGCCAAACCAGTTTAGGTAGCAGTGACAGGCAGTCTAGGCTAAGTTCTTCAGAGTGTGTGAGCTTGTAAAGGGTCCACAACGAGGACACACACTGGGCACCACAAATTATACTTAGAGAGGATATATAAAAATAGTTATTTAATTATGGCCAAAACACACTATAGGAAAATGACTACAAGCAGGTAGATGTATCACACAACACTATTAAACTAAATACATATATACATTAATTCAAATGCATAATACAAATCAGATACTCCTGCAAAGGAAAGGTTAGACCAGTATTATGAACAAAAACGTCCACAGAGAAGATCCCTAGCTAAAATTGTCCAGCCCTAAGTTGCCTGGGGCCTTGTGCCCTATTGTTCAGGATACCGTTCCACAAAATTTAGGATGCAGGAAAAAATGCATGTAGGGTCTCTGGGGTCCAGTGAAGGGTTCTTATGGTTAGGGTTCAAGATAGACTAATGCCCAAAATTAGCCCCAACAGTCTGAAGTCTTGCATAGGCACGTAATGGCAAAGCCAAAAGTATTAGAAATAGGTTTATTATAAGCCCATTGAATTATAATGGGAGTACAGGGGTAGGTTAAAAGCTCTGTAACTTACCCCCCCTTACTCCGCATGTTCCCCAGACTTGCTTGAACAAAGGAAGGGTATCCTATGTTGCTTTTCCTGCCGATAAAAACCACAGTCCTTGATTTCCAGGGGTTGCAGGTTCGAGCTCCACGCTGGGTTGTGTCTTTTGCTGGTGCAAGGACTCTTGGTCGAAGAATGCAAAAATATTTGATGCAGCACCACTCTCAAGACTGGACTCGGGTAAGCAGTTTTCAGATGGTGCACCCCGCGCACAGCGATGCAACAGGACTCAGTAGCCGCAGTCAGACTTTGCAGTCTATCTCGGGCCCCCTTTGTGCGCAGGAATGAGTCTTGCAGTGGCAGCTGAAGATCCACCAAGTTTCAGGCTGAAACCTGGTAGGGTGACGTCGCTAGCATGGTAGCCCAAAAACGAAGCTGGTCAGTGACAGGACGGTTCCAGGGCACTTCCGAAGGCTGTCATTGGCAGGGCACCGAGCAGACATCTGGAATGGGTAGTCCCTCCGCTCCAAGGGTCATAGCACCTTCGCAAGACAACTAAAGATGATGAACAAGACAGAGCTCCACCAGGACTGCAGCATAAGTTGGTTGCCAGGTCTCCTTCAGTCCGGTTCCTTCACGGGTCTCACAGCTGGACAGGATACTTGGCTCCTTCAGGTTTCTCCAGGATCTCTGAAGAATGGGTGCAGGGGTCCCCTTCTTATCCTAAAAGCCAGGTAATAGCTGAAACTCCCCCTAGCCAATAGAAGGACTAGCCCACACACACACACACACACACACACACACACACACCGAGCAGTGGTCCAATCACTGGCGGGAACGTTCATGCATACCACTCACACACTGAAACCAGTATGTGGATTGGAGTCAGAATGACCCAGCCCACACCCTGCCAGCAAACACACACAGCCCTCCAGTAGCCCGCCAAAAGCTGCTGCTTTCCCGGGCATTGGAAGTCCTTATAAGGATTTTACTAGCCTCTGAGGCCAGGAAAAAGACCAAAGAACAAGATGGCAAAAGAACAGGTGAAAAATCTTGTGGCACAGCCCTGTTTGACCAGTAGCCACAGTTAGTAGTGGAACGCGGTAAAGCTAAAACGAAATTCCCCAAAAAGTAGGGAAGAGTCACTGCTGCCACCAGCCCATCTTTCTAGCACATCTAGAGTAACCAAAATCCTCTGAGTGTTTGTCTAGGGCAAAACAAAAATGCACCCCATTGCACTGCAGTGTAAGCTGCATTGTGCAATGATAAAAAGTTACCACAAGTGATACAAAAGTAACAATAAATAGTAACACAGTAACACGACTAAGGGAAACACTGTTTCCCAGTATTGATAGCCTGAAGGACGTATTAGTTTCCCCATAACATATGAGCAAATGCCAGTACA
Source organism: Ambystoma mexicanum (assembly GCF_040938575.1). Taxonomy (NCBI): domain Eukaryota; kingdom Metazoa; phylum Chordata; class Amphibia; order Caudata; family Ambystomatidae; genus Ambystoma; species Ambystoma mexicanum. The sequence goes on from NC_090926.1 coordinate 304,482,424, forward strand.
GTGAAGCTTAATACATACAAATCTGATGCACATGCAAGGAAACTCTAGTAAGGAGCAACAAATGCAATGACCAGAAAATGAAACTGAGATTAGAGTCCATCATATATAAAAATGGTATTATCTGTCTGGGGTCTGCTTATTGTTCCATGTATGTAAACCATAGCCTTAGGGCAAACCTTAGGGAAAGTAATTTAAGATTGTAGAACAAGGCTAAGGTCTACATATGCAGCACCTTTAGAGTATGTGTATCACACGTTCAATGCAGTATGACCAGATCAAGTCCTTTGCTTAAAATTCTTAGTCAATTGCCCAGAATATGTGATGTCATCGATGATGCCATTTGTGATGTCATTGTCTCTGGTGGTACTCTTAGCAGTGCATGGCGGTGGCATGAGATGTGGTTGCATAGCTTACATAACTGGTGATTCTTTGGTTTTTTGAAGTTTACCTTGTAACCATAACGTCTCTTTAACAATGGTTTTTAAAATTAATTTCATAGGTTTTTATTGGTGCAACTAAACCATAATATCTGCATGTTCCACACGCCTAGTATTGCACTGAGATGAGAAAATTCTATTTGTTCAACAATTGTATTTATGAATATTTTGGATTACGTGGAACACCATTGACGACTGATACATTGTCGCCATTCTACTACAATGGAAAAGGTTTGAATAGTATCCACTCACAAACCCTCCTGCGATCCTAAGATTGAAAGACAGCGGTTCCCAGACTTCATACCAGTAAGCATGTTTGATGAAATCCACAATGATCGGATGACCTATTAAGAATATGAGAGTAAATTGCGATATTCAGTGATAATGAAACAATGTCACAATAACTGTACAACCAATCAATAGCTATCAATAGTTTGACACACACACTGTACAAATGTTAGAATGAGTGGTTTACGGCAATCTGTTTTACTGGAATAATATGACTGAGCCTTGAGAAAGCCTTTAATAAGGAGAAACACTAGCACGTGCATTAATGATTGTGTCGGATCTATATGTACAGAATAATTGGACATACCAACAGATTATTATTTCCAATGGTGTAACCATATTAATAAGATTCTACATAAAATAATCATAAATACAATTCTTGAACAAATAGAATTTTCTTAAATCGGCAAAAGAGTAGCTGTGTGGAACATGCAGTCATATACATTTGGGTTATTAGGTGAACAATAACCTTCACACATGGCAGATGCAGCTTTTAAACATACATGTAAGTAATATATTGAATCATGTTGAATACGCAACTAAATTGAGTTGTTAAATACTGCTTACTAGATTGGCGCAACAGTTGTGGTTTCACCACTGTCTCCCCTTTTAACTCATTAACCAGAACGTCCCTTTATCAAAGTTTTTTCAGTAAATATATATATTCCAATTGGTTACTCAAGATGACCTTTTTCTGGTTCATATAGCACCAAAAAAAGATGTTTGATATTGCAATTTTGGAGAGTTAATTCAATTGTCCTTCTCTGTTGTATGTTTTCTCTCGCTGGCTGGGCTGGGGTTGGGGGAGCTGAGGTAAGAAGGCACTGAGGTAAGGGGTATAGCGCATCCCCTTAGTATGCTGATGTCACATCCCAAGTCGAGGAGTGGCGCGGCCGAACATGAGGGAGTTGAGAGACTGTTGAGTTGCACTAGGCTCCCTGTCAAAGTTTTCTGAGCAGCAGACCGTGGATGGGCATCTATCAAGATGGCGCATCTGTGGGAGAAGAATCCATTGAAAGAACATTACTGGTAAGTAATTTCTCCATCTGAGAGGTACCTACAATCAACCAGGATGTGGACCTAGAGGGATACACACAAAACCTCTTATGTCATATCCTGCACCTCCTGAAAACAATGGTAATATCCCTAGATTCCGCACGCATGGTGTCCCCTTCCTTCCAGAAGAGCAGCCTATCCCCAGACATCCTGATGAGGGTCCATCACTTCTAAACTAAAGCGGATATAATGCAAGCAATGAGGAACTCCTGTGAAACGGCATCCATTTTAGGTTAGTCTAAGCTCTCACATTTGTTGTTCACCATTCGACTCCATTTTGTGTTATTTGCCAGCTTAGAATATTCGCAGCCTGAAGTGCTGAGCTCTTTAGAAAAACATGTTTTGCAAGGAATACTTATCTCAGTGTTTGCGCAGGCCTCAGACCTTAAACAGCCCGGTGCAAGTAAGATGACAGATAATATATGACATCCCGTCTCCCAAAGCTAATTGCACAGGCCTGTACGTATATGTACCAATGATTAACGAAAGCATGCCATGTTCTGTACATTCCAGGAAGGGGGTATTCTAAACAAACTGCCGAGCCACAGATGCACAGCTACCTTGGTCAGGCAAAACCTAGATTAGGTACACAAGACTGTCTCCTTGCGCTGGGAACAGTTTGAACTTTGTGAAGGGTTAATTTGTGCAAACATGACACTGATGAGAAATGTATGTTTTTTTGCAAAAAAATGTATACCTAGCAGGAAGCCGTAAACTGTCTAGAAATTGACAACCTCAGCAAACCACAACTGTATATAATGCGAGCAAACCAAAATGTAAATTGCTCAATTTCTCTCTGGTTGTTCTCAGTCCTAGATGAACCTGGGTCCGCTTGAAGCAAATAAACTATGGTTAATATATAACTCATGACCGATGGTTCTTACTTTGTTTGCAGAACCAGATTTTGGTTTCACACTCTGAGAAAATCACTTTTTTGAAGTTTCACGCCTGCTGTTTAAGCACTTAGCTCAGACAATGCTAGCGAAACAAAGAAAACTCAAGGTAGTTATGGTGTGGGTGAGAGACAACAATATTAGATGCAGATGGGCCTATCCGTTCAGACTGATGTTTGAATAGTAAGTGTGACCATGTTCCATTGTAAAAGAGGAAGAAGTGAGAGACTTGATAGACATCCCAGATGAGGAAGGAGGAAGGACACATGGAGCGGGACAAAAACGGAAAGGGGGAAACCGGCTTTAGAAATTTGAGGCGAGCAAGAAGCTGCCCAATTAGCCAACAGTGATGATTCCTGAGACTGGAGAGGCCAAACATGGATACTACTGTGGATGGGCACCCAAATGGGACCAAAGTAAAAAAAGAGTCATCCGTGGTAAAAGGTTTGTGAGGTAAAGTAGAAGGGACACAATTAGTAAAGCGGACGGGGGAGGCATGAGTGTACAAGAAGGGAGGGGGAAGGTGGCTAAAGTGATGAGTGACATGAGAACTGAACAACAGATCTTGGAGGATGCAGATGGGTATGGAACAGCTGGAGGGGAGACGGTTGTCAAGGCAAAGTGAATACATAACACGGGGGGAATTCAAAGCTTCTGAATGGGGGCAGTTTGGGGGAAATGGGCAATTCTGTGCCAACGCCCCAGAACTGTTATAAATGGTTGGAAGTGTTGCCAAGTTGTTAGTTAGGAAAGCCAGTTCAGAGTTTCATGTTTGGGGTCCACTATGATTTTGGACTGTTTGGTTTTTTACTAGCAGGCAACTAACTCCAAGACATACTAACTAACTAGCCTAACCTCTCCTTGTACTAGCCTACTGTCACACTCACCTGCCTCATCCACTGTACCTATTCTAGCAGACTACTATACCCACTGACTAACTGCACCCTGTACCTACCCAGGGTTGTGCTCGCTAGCCTTACTTGTACCTAAACTTAACCAAGTACACTTTAACTCCACCTGCCTGCACCTACGTTTACTTTATGCCCTACTGGCATTAGGACAATTATCAAGTGCTGTAGGTCACAGCTTCACTACTTCACCTCACTCAACCGTGGTAAATTTGAGTGTACCTAATATGGGAACTATACCTATCTCCCCACCCCAGATGCACCTGGACGATCAGCATAGTACATCCTCTAGATATCCCAACTGCCACCACTCTACTATTCCTGACCAACTGGCACCTACACACTATAAAGTAAACTCTGGCTTAATCAAAACCAATATGCCTTGCCATACTCAATTACGCAACATCAGGCTCCGATCTAGACTGACTAGACTCTACGAGCCCCCATTTAGATCCTTAATCAACTACTCATACCCCTCGAGAGAATGCCTTTCAAAGAAGTACAACACTAAGTAAATAAATAATGATGATACCACCTCACTCCCGCCCAGATCCAATGGTCTTTTCTTCAAAAAACTACAACCGAGGCCAAAGTAGCTAGCCAGTGTAATCCAGTGAACCTGCCGATTAACAACAATATCCCTGACATCAAAGGCGCATTCATCAACGCCAGCTCCTTAGAAGCACATGCTACTGAGATAGCCGACTTAATACAGGCAGAGGATTATGATTTTCTTGCCCTAACTGAGTCCCTGCTTCATGCAGCTGCAGGCGCGGCCCTTATGCTCACAGTACCAGATAATTACACAAGCTTCAGAGCAGATAGGCTCGATTCCAGAGGAGGATGTATAGCTTGTATAGCCAAATCCAACTTAGCTATAAGACTAGCCCCTGCACTTGACATCAAATCATGTGAATTACTCACTGCTAAACTCCCCATTTCTGACTCTCAAATGCTGACGATTCATCTTATCTACACACCTCCGGGCCGCATCGGTGCATTTGAGGAGGATATCTCTATATTTATATCTGACAATATGAAAACTACCTCTCAAATACTATTATTGGGGGATCTGAACCTGGACTTCAATGACCCAAGTGACCAGCAAGCTTCAGCTTTTGCCAATGTGCTCACCAAACTCTGCTTCACCTAAAGGTTGACCCTACCCACACACAATAAAGGCAGAACGCGTGATTGGGTGGCAGAACTCAATTGCAAAGCCTTAATCACCTCTATAACTCATCAACTATGGACTGATCAGGGGGGGGGAGTGGCTTGCCAGCCATGGACTAGGCTGCTCTTTGCATGTGCTCCGGTGATCTGATAACTGATCCGACAAAGCGCAAGCATTTTGCACTGAAATTCCAGCCAGGAAACAAATATGGAAATGCGAAGGTGAAGGGACTCCAGCGAAAGTATTTGCATGCAGAACGCATAAGCAGAACTTAAGTTCTCAAGTTCCAGCAAACTGGCGGCTGTCCCTGGACAAAGGGACTTTTAAGGTGAGGACCGCTGGCGAACTCGGGGCAGAGACAGACTGAGGAGCCTGCTCAACTCACGCGCGCGCGTGCGTGTACGGCAGCCCTCGCACAGAAGCACCATGGGGAGAGGAGGAGCGACTGAGTGAAGTGGGGGTGCCCGCGCTGGATTGCTGAGGAGAACGTCACGGAGAAGAGCGGACCAGGGAGCACACAAGACGGTGCAGGAGACGGTCCCTGGAGGGAACTGAGGCGCTAGCAAGGCGGAAAGACCTGACGGTGGAGAAGAAGCACTGCAGACAGCAGGGAAGCCCCCGGTGGCTGCGAGCGAAGTCGAACGAAATCCCGGCTGATCAAAACAACGGGTGTCCACACGTGACATAGCGGACACCCCAGGGACGAGCACAATGAAAAGAATGGCAGGACCACGAAGGGGAGCCAGATGAGAGCCCCTCATAAAGAAGAGAAGTAGAAGATACAATTCCAAGTAAGAAGTTAAAATAAACGGAAATAAATAAAAGGGCGGAAAAAACACTATCACTCAAGTTCCAGGGCCCACAAACATGAGCACCTCCAAGGTGAACAGTGCGGGTCACTGAAACCAAGGAACCCCAAGGCTACAGGCCAGGAAGTGGCACCTGTAGACTGGGAGGCCATCTTAAACGCTTCCTGAACGGGAGGGAATTGAAAGGCAATACACTGGGCGTGGACGACTCCCTAGAAAAGAGGCAAAGGGAAACTGAACCCCAAACAGGGGTGCCCAGATGGCAGGCTGAAACAGGGAGGGGCTGTTGCATGAGGGCGCACCCCTCATATTAACAATGGGAGGCGGACAGTAGGGCATATGGGAAATGTGCCAGTGGCACCCTGCGCAGAGTAGGAGAATCACTGGACGTCCTTGATATCGGAGTGCCCAATTAGCAGAACCAACGACAGATTAGCCTCACTCCCCCGAACAGCACCCAAACGCCGTGAGGACGTAGAAACACATCCTAATAGGTGGTTAAAGCCACTGCATGGTGAGAAGAGGCGCACATGGGACATATATGGAAGGAGCCCGGAGAGACTAAGCTAAGGCCCCTATGCTGAACTGGAGTAGGGCCTGGACCTCTGAGAGACCGTGAAGACCTGGCGGGCCAGAGAAGCCGAGAAGCCGAGGAGCTAGACTTGCAGCCACGCACAAGGCGGCCCTCACACCAGGGGACAAACTTGAGCAACCAGCAGCACTACAAGGAGCTGTGCACACAGTAAATACAACTGCAGGCCAAACCTGAATGAAAACACGGCCAACAGCACGCAACCCTGAGCTGGGGACGGTGTGCTTCGAGGACGCAAGGGTAATGGCTCTCAAGGGAGGCAAAGGAAAAGGCAAGCAACCAACAATGGATATTTTCACTAAACCACATCAGTCCCCAAATACACCCACACAAGCAACGACTACCACACCGGAAGGCGGGACAGTACCGATAAGCGAACACCAGATCCAGGCAGCCATAACTGAACTAAAATCCTCATGAAACGAAGATAGATGCAGTAGGGATAGAGGTTGGCTTGCTCAGACAAGATGTAAGAGCGCTGGCAGAAAGGACGAGTGGTCTCGAGAGCGCAGTGAAAGTCAACAGAGACCAGCACCACCAACGCTAAGGAGGTCCACATTTTGAAACAGCAAGTGTCCAATCTGGAGAACCGTGCTGAGGAGGCCAAAGGAAGAGCGCGACGCAACAATATACGCTTGGTAGGCCTGCCGGAGGAAGAAGGCCCGGACCCCACAGACTATGTGGAAAATATGTTCATCCAGGAAATTGGGGCCGGCAAGCTCTCGCAAGGATTCACTATAGAAAGAGCGCACAGGGCTCTGATGAGGAGGCCTCAACCCGGAGCCCCACAGCGGGCAATCATAGCAAAGATACTGAATTACAGAGACAGAAAAAAGATCCTGGAATTCTTCCGGAAAGGGGGAACAATAACACGAGCATCGGTGACGGTCACTGCATACCCGGATTATACTATGGCGGTACAGAGACAACGGTACAGCTATGTGGCGGTGAAAAGAAGATTGCGGACAACTGGCCTCAAATACATGCTTTTGTATCCTGCGAAACTTAAGGTCTTACACAAAGGCAACGCACACTTCTTCGACACCCCGAATGAGGTGACGGACTGGCTGGACGCTCAGGGACTCCCGGAGTCTGGAAATGGGCAAGGTGGAGAAAGACGAGACAAGATAAGTTAGCCGGCGCTACACCTGAAATTGCGGGGGGCGGCAGGAGCTTAAAGGCAGAGGACAGAAACAATGATGGAGGCGTGGGTAAAGTATTGATTTAACCAGCCGGCATGCTTAATAAGAGGGATGTGTTGGACTGGAATATAGAATTGCATAATGAAGCTATGAGCAACAAATTCGCAACGGGTGGTACCAACATAGGAGACACAGTAAGCAGAGGACCTAACCCCAGTAGGTAGAATAGTGAAGGCGCCAGTAGGGTGACACTTCCCTGCTGTGCCCCGAGTACAGGCGAAAGCCAAGAAAAGTGCTAGATGCAGGAGTGCCTGAGATCCAGGGATGGAGCTGGGCTACAGTTTAACGTTGGGAGTTGGGAAGCATGTTGGGGCTGGGAAGGGAGGTGGGAGGGAAGGAGGTTGGGGGAGTTGAAGTGTTTATAGTTAGGGGAAGTTCAAGTTGGGGAGCGAGCCTACACGCAATTGAAAAAACTCTGGATAGGGGCTGGGAAGATACCGCAAGGAGACGGGATGCGGCTGATACATGGGGGATCTCAGGGTAATCGCTTGGAATGTCGGGGGGCTCAACAGCTACCTAAAAAGGAATAAGGGCATGACGTACTTAAGGCAGAAAATAGACATAGCTCTCCTACAGGAGACACCCCTTACGAAAGGGAAGTTAGAAGTGCTCCAAAAGAAATGGAAGGGAACTGTCATTGGGGCCACATATTCGGCATACTCCAGGGGGATTATCATATGGGTAGCACCGCAAGTCCCATTCCAACTACTACAATCCGCAGTAGAGGTGGACGGGAGGATGGTGGCGATACGGGGGCTGATTGAAAATAAAGAAATGTACATAATAAACACATACGCCCCGAATTAGGACACAGTGACATACTACAGGAACCTATTCAATAAATTGTGCCTGTATATGGGGGGTGTGGCGATATGGGGAGGAGATTTTAATTGTACACTGAACCCGAGGATAGACCGTTCGGACAATAAACAAGACAGGCCCTCCCTGGCAGCCAAGGAACTCCAAGCTCTGCTGACAGATTTCCGCCTAGATGACACATGGAGGGCCCACCACCCACAAGATAGACAATATTCGCATTACTCTGCCTGACAAAACTTGTATACGAGATTAGACTACATGTTTGTAACACAGGAACTGATAGCTGAAACAGTACATATATGCGCCGGTTGCCCCTGGGCCTGGTGCGCTATACAAATAAATAAAATACAAATACAGATAGAATACAAGGCAAGGGTCCTATCAGACCACTCGCTTCTGGTCCTAGCATGGCAATATAGGCCCCCACGAGCCAGGATACCGACTCGGCGACTAAGAGCGGAAGCACTGAAGGACAGGATATTTAGGGAGGACCTGAGAGAAGAGATTGTAAGATATTTTGAGACCAATACTGGGAGCGTGGAATCAGCAGGCACTTTGTGGGAAGCCTTCAAGGTGGTGATGAGAGGGATAGCGATAGCCAAATCCAAAGGGCTTCAAGGAGGCATCCTGAGAGACCTGCAGCAGGCAAAAACCGAACTTGAGATAATCTTGTGTAAAGGTGGGGATACGAATGAAGATGCTGAAATTATAAGCCAACTGCAACAGAAATGTGTGGAGCACTGGGAAAGACTATGTAATTCGAATTACAACAAATATGTGGATAGACAACACGCGGGAGGGGACAAACCGGGAAGGATGTTGGCATGGTTGTACAAAAGAGAGCCCCCCCCCCCCCGACCTGTGATCAGAGCAATAATAGGTCAAGATGGGCAGATTGTAGATACTCAGGAGGGGATCAATCAGGAGTTCCAAGAATACTACCGGAATGTCTATGAGGATAATGAAGGGTTTGATAGCTGGGAAATAAGATACACTGGAAGATATAGGCTTACCGTGAACAAGCAAGGAGGAGCGAGAGGACCTAGACGCCCCAATCACACTAGAAGAGCTAGAAGAAGTGTTAGTGCAGCTACCCACTAGTACGACTCCAGGGGCCGATGGGCTCCCTAGTGAATTCGATAAAACGTACAAAAACGAGGTGCTACCCCCGATGCTAATGCTAAATGAGGCATACGAGACAGGAAGGCTACCAGAGTCCCTTAGAGAAGCAACTATTATCCCACTGCCCACACCCAACAAACCAGGTAAGGATTGCAGATCCTTCAGGCCGCTTTCGATGCTGAATCAAGATAGCAAAATACTTACAGCGGTGTTGGCAAACAGAATGAAACGGATGATTGACAAACTACACCCAGACCAGACAGGATATGTCCCACGCAGGAACATATCCAACAACCTCAGAAGACTCAATTGGGTCGTAGAATACACAAAAGAAGACCCAGATGAAATGGATATTGTTTCACTAGATGCAGTCCAGGTCTTCGACTCAGTCAAATGGCCCTGGCTGATTGCAGCTCTGACACACTATGGGATTGGATCAGGGCACCCTAAGTGGGTCAAATTACTGTATAATGCACTGATAGCACGAGTAAAAACGGGAGCTATCATCTCCACAAAATGACAGCTGGGAAGGAGTATTAGACAGGGATGCCCGTGGTCTCCGATGCTTTACATCCTAGCACTAGAACCTCTGGCAATATGCCTGCGACAGCAGTATGCGGAAATTGGAATCCGAATAAAAGGGGAGCCGCACTTACTTTCACTATATGCAGATGATATGCTATTGTATTTGAGATACCCTGAGGAAAACCTCCAATATATCTTGGAGGTGATGGAAAGATTTGCTTTGTTGTCTGGCATAGCAGTGAATCCCATGAAATCATGTAGATTTCCATTAGGAAGATATGTAAGGACCTCACATAATGAATTACCGGTCTTACAAATACCATGGGAGCCAAATACGTTTAGGTATCTGGGATTAGATGTTTATCACACGGTAGAAGCGGAACATCAGCACAACACTGACAAAGCAGTACAGAAAATCGAGAATAGCATGAAGAGTTGGTCCAAGCTCCCCCTGGCAATGATGGGTAGAGGGGCGTTGTTGAAAATGGTGGTATTGCCGAGACTATTGCATTATTTTGGGAACATACCATACCTGATACCGGGACGATTCTTCGTGAAACTACAGAGCATATGCAGGGGTTTCTTGTGGCATGGTACTAGGAATAGAATTGCCCTTTGGAAGTTGCAGAATAAACATGATAAAGGGGGGATAAAACTGCCAAACTATGAGCTCTATTATCTAGCTAGCCAACTGCAATATGTGGCCAAATGGTTATCGGAGGTCCCCACCTCAGAATCGAGATTGCTGAGATTAGAATGTGCCCCGTTCTTCTTTAAAGAGATGATAGGGCTGCCCAAACCAGAGTTGAAAGGGCGCTCAAGGATGCTGGTGCTGGGATGGGAAGTATGGCGCAGAGCATGTCGGGCTATGGAAAACCCAACCCCGTGCTTGCCACAGATACCGTTGGTCGCACTGGCAGGAGGGGATGAGCAGCTAATAAAGACAATAAGGAGGCACTGGTAACCGGCTGGTATGGCAAAAATAGGAGACATATGCCAAGAAGGAGAGATAAATGCATTTGGGGCGTTGGTGAAGGAAACGGGTCTGAATGAAGGACAATATATCACATACAATAGATTGGTACGGCGGATTAAAGATACAGGGTCGGAGGTAACGCTAGATGAGCAACCCGATCCTACCATAGAAACGATATACGACATAGCAGAAGGGGGGCATGAGAGATCTAGATTATACGAACTATTGATGTCTAGAGTGGGGGAAAGAGGTGGTACAATTAAGACATAATTGGGAGGAAGAAATTGGTGAGCCCATGAGTGATGGGAGCAGACCCAAAGATACCATAAGAAAGTGTCCAGAAACGCGAGGCTACAACAGATAGTTGTACATAACTCACAGGGCATATATGACTCCCCCAAAAATTACCAGATTTAAGAATGCAACAGGCAGGCATGCCCCAAATGCGGGGAAGAGAATGTGGGGATGACGCATGTTTTGGGCATGCCCAGAAATTGGGAAATTCTGGGAAGAGATAGCCCACCGACTAGATGAAAAGGGGATTAAACTAAACATCGGATCTGCTTGGGCATGCTTAGTAGGTGGATTCCCGAGGCCACGGCACCTAAAGCATGTGAGCAAATTAAAAGACCTGGTGTATATACTTGCCAAGCATAGAATTGCCATGGGATGGAAGGCATGCAGTAGACCTAAAATGGAAGTTTGGTGGAAAGACCTCCAAAAATGGGCTGAAGCCGAAACAGCAGTATGGCAGGAAGTGGGAAGCAGAGGATGGGAGGAGGAAGCAGAATCCCTGACGGCCTGGAAGCACTTAGTAGCCACATTATACAAGCCCACCCAGGACTGGTCGAGTGACCAGGACTCAGACGAGGAGATTGGAAAAAGAACCCCTGAAGTAGGAACAGATGTCAATCAAGAAGTGGAGTAGGATTGGATGGGAGAGAGGGTGGGGGGATAGCAACGGACATGCAAATATAAATGCAAATATTGTGTTACTTAATGTCAAGCAATGTAAGTCTGTTGTATGTTGTTTTGGTTGTAAAAGCAATACAAATTGTTTTTAAAAAAAACTATGGACGGACCACTACCTCCTTTCCTTTAATCTTGCAGTCAAAAAATCTCACTCCTAAAAATAACTCGGTAGCTCCTCTAACCCTCACCAGGAATAACATGAATATCACAGCAGATAAACTCATACCTCTCATATACCTATCCTCAACTCACAACCAGATACAAATGCCCTGGCTACTTTAGTAGATGAATACAACAATACTATAACTAAAGCTCTGGACATGATTGCCCCATTAAAAATGAGGGAAAGCAAACCCAGAGCTCACCTAAACTCTTGGTTTACTCCGCACCTCAAAACCCTGAGAGCTAAAAAAATAAAATGCAAAGTTGTCTGGAGACACCTACCCAGCGATGAAAACAAAACCAACCTCATCAATATCTCATCCTTATATAAGAAAGAAATAATTCACACCAGAAAGGAAACCTATAATAGGATTCTCCAAGCAAACTCAAGTACCAAGGAATTGTTATCTTAAGAGTTGGAAGCCCCTATTCCCACCACAGATAACTGCTTGAAGGACAAACTCTGGTGCTCAAATATACAGAATGCCCTAGCTAATAAAATCACCCTTCTTCAGAATAAGATAGCTGATTAAAAAGCAAACATGCCTAATTTAGACACACCTGCTAATACCTCTTTGCATACCTCTCACCACCACAAAGCCTCAAAGCTTCAGTTTCTCAACAGTCTCAATCTTCGAGGTTGAAGAAATCATCCCTTTACTAAAACCTTGAAACTGCCAGGGAGACAATTGCTCAGCCCAAATTATCAAAGATGCGGCAAGAGACCTCTCACCATTCATAACCAAATTAATTAACGCCTCTTTCTGATCTGGTATCATCCCAAGCAACTTAAGAGTCTTGGGTCCTCCCCCTCCTCAAAAAACATCACTAGACCCATCCATACCGACCAACTATAGGCCTATTACAACTGTGGCATTCTTACTTAAAATATTAGACCGAGTGGCCTACTTGCAGATTCAGGAGTACTTGGAATCTAATCAGCTTCTGGGAATCTGACAATCCGGTTTCGGCCCTCAACACGGCACTGAAACTGCACTGATTGATCTTAAAACCCAGATCGATGAACTTAAGGACAAGGGGAAAACAGCCTTGCTACTACTACTTGACCTTTCGGCCGCCTTCGATCGGGTGGACCATAAAGTACTTTGCAATCACCTGGACCCAGCAGCTCACTTCACCCAGGATGCCATAGTATGGGTTCAGTCGTTCTTGAGCAACAGGATTATGAGAGTCTTCTCGCCATCTGTGGCAGCTGATCCTATTCCTATTACATGTGGTGTGCTGCAAGGCTCATGCGTTTCCCCCACTATGTATAATATATTTACTAAGCCCCTATTTGATGATCTGGATGGTCTGGGTGTCACCTACACAATCTATGCAGATGATACCCAGATTTACATACCACTTACTGGGGATTATGATAAGGATATGGCCTTGGTAAATAGAATATACCTCATTATTCAAGCATAGATGGCCCGCCCATGGATTATGCTTGAATGATGACAAAACGGAGATCCTCATTCTAGGGACAGCTCTCAACCTTAACAAACTGGGACCTAAATATGCCTCATTTAATATTGATGGCAACATTATCAAAGTTGGCAAAGAGGTAAAAACTCTTGGTTTTTACCTAGACTCCACCCTCACCTTTGCGAAACAGATCAATGCCATTGCTTCGGCCTCGGCATACAATGGTAAATTGATCAAAGCTGGTAAAGCCTTTCTATCCAAAGATAATTGTTCCATGCTTGCCAGAGCCCTAATTTTGTCCCAGCTGGACTATTGTAACTCACTGTACTTAGGTGCAAGCAAACATGTTGTTAACAAGATCCAAATTCTCCAGAACAACACATTGATAATGGCACAAGGCATTGTGAGAAAAGAACACATTTCTGAGACGAGGAGGCCGATCAAATGGTTGTCTGTCAATGACAGAAACTGGCTCAAAACTGCCACTTTGACTTACAAATGACTCAACAATGCTGCCCCTCGCTATTTCATGGAGAGAATTAACAGAATAATTACCAGCCGTCCCACTAGGTCTGCTAACCTAGATTGTTGGGTAGTTCCAAGGTTTAAACTCACAAAGGCTGGGGAACTAGGTTCCCGGTTAAAGCAGAGAAATTATGGAACTCCCTCCCCCGCTCCCTGAGGGCAGATGAAACCTTTCCTGACTTCCGAGGTAACGCCATTAAATGGCTCAGACAGAAATGACAAGTAATATCTCCCACTGATTGTCATATGTTCGGTCCATGGCACGACCTATAGCTCTGACTGTAAAAACCTCCTGCAAATGTTTAAATATGTTATACCCTAACATTGAAAATATATAATCTTGTACAACAGGACCTATTTGTATGTATATATTGTTTATACTTGTTTAAATTCTTGTATGTATATATTGTTTATATTTGTTTCAAATTCCCAGTGGCACCCACCAAGGAACTGTTGTACACTTACATCTGTAACCCATGTAACTTTAAGTTGGAAGTACTCTTGTTTCATATTGCTTTCTGCGCCCTGATACCTCCGGGTTTGGTGCGCATTACAAATAAACAAACAAACATGTATTCTTAGGTATAGGAAGTTTGGGCTCTGGCACCTCAAAAACCAGTTATCCGGAGTAAGCCAAGGGCCTCATGGCGAACAGGCAGAGTTAGAACATGGCTGATCTGCAGTGTGTGACCTTGAATGTGCAGGGCCTAAATTCCACACTTAAAGGAAATCTACTAGCTGGAGGCAGACTACTTGAAATGGGCACACGCACTGCGTTCCTACAAGAGTCAGACTTACTCCTGACAGATGAAAGACTCGTGGCACATTGCTATTTCCCACTGTAATACTTTGCATCAGGAGGGGCAAAAAGGAAAGGAGTAGCGATCCTGGTTCATAATAGCACCGACTTCCAGAAGAGGGATCTCTTTAAAGACAGAGGGCAGGCTGATCATGGCAAACGGCTTCCTCAACCAGCGTTTCACCACCCTGGTGTTTTTGTATGCCCCCAAAGAACATCAGGACTCCTCCTTCAAAACTGCCTGGACCACACATGATGGTGTTCAGCGAAGGGGAACTAATAATATGCAGGGACTGTTACTTCAATGCCATCCTATACTTTAAAGTTGGACAAATCTTCCTCTCGGCCAGAACAGGCATAACCAACCAACAAATGTTAGCTAAACTGCTGAGGGATCTTGCGGTGATTGAGACTTTGAGTTTCTTTAATACAACTCGAGGATACACGTCCTATTCCCACATACACAAAGGTTTCTCAAAACCAGACATGACCCTGGTCTCGACCGCACTAATACCTAAGATTCTTGGGGTTGAGATTGGAATGCAATATTTGTCAGATCATGCATGATTAAGATCAAAATACAGGAAATGATACCAGCCTGGAAAGAGGGGAAAGCAAGGTCCCGAGTTGACTCTGAGACCCAGCGATCAGGTAAGAAATATCTTAGGTGATCACCAACTATCTCAAAAAATATTTAACAGGACAGGTGGAAAGGGAGACCCTATGGGATGCCTACAAGATGGTCATTAGAGGGGAGCCAATGAGTAAAATGGCGAAATACCTGAAGGCCAAAGAGGCACACAGTACATACTTGAATGATCAAGTCAAAGAGTGTGAAGATGACCACAAACAGTTCAACTCCATAAAGAGACTGAGAGAACTAAAAATGGCTATGAAACAGAGAACCTCATTGCCAATTGTTCTCCACAAGCAATTGTAAACACCAGGCAAACATTCTACACGAAAGGGAATAAGGCAAACCATTTATTGGCGGCAAAGCTCAAAGATAAGTCAGCAAACTACATAACATCCCTAAAAGACTGCAGAGGTGGTTAAAAGCACATAAGATGACAAAAGGGAGATCATCCAGTCCTACTTACATCAGGTAGTGGGGCCACACCTTACCAAGCTTTTTAACTCAATACTAACCATGGGTAGGGTCACCCCATCGATGTCTGAATCAAACCCGGTCCTCCTCCTTAAACAGGGGAAAGACTCAAATTAATCTAACTCTTACCGCCCTGAATGAGGAGGCAAAAATCTTCCCCAAAATAAACACTGAGACTCAAAGTTCTCCCACAACCGATCCCAGTGGACCAGACTGGATTCATAGATGGGAGTCAAACAGGATAAAATCCGAAAGAGCAGTTGACATGATAGAATGAGGTAAACGATCAAAGCAGAAATTGGCGGTGATTGGACTAGATGCACACAATGATTTACAGTATAAGCAGGCATTTTATTAAATTAACACTGCAAGTCTTTGGGTTTAGACCACTCCTCACCAAGATCATCATAACAAACTTCCAGAGCACGAGGATTAGTCTACACTGCTCCATGACTGAACATATTAACACAGGAAGAGGACTCTATAGGGTGGCCCCCTCTTATTTTTGCACTAGCGATGGAACCATTAGCGGATATCATTTGAAAAGACCTGAGGGTTAAGGTGTTGTGCAGTCTGGATGAAATACATAAAATAGCTTTGTACGCAGATGATATAATGCTGTTCACCTCAGAGCTGAAGGACACCTTCCCTAGGGTATTCTGGGTACTGTCGGAATTTAGAAACATCTCGGGTTTCTCCATTAGCCCAGCGAAATCAAATGCACTAAACATAACAGCACCTCTTGAGGTCATAGCAAAAGGGGGAGGGCTACTGGAGGGCAGGGGGTTTGGGTTAGGGTCCCATATATCAAGCTCTACTACCTGACTAGGCAGATAAAGCCCATAGCCAAATGGTCCCTTCTGGTGCGAAAGAAGAAATGGAGAGACATCGAATAATTAGCGGCATGCATTCTGCTGGCTAATTTGCCCATCCTCTCAAAAGAAGCCATGAAGGAAGAGGGATCTCTTGCCCTCTTTGGAACAATCCCTGAAGTGCTGGGATATGAGTCTCAGAGGCAAGGGGATTAACCAGGGACTTGGCCCAATGTTGCTGATATTACAAAATCCAGACTTTGCCGCAGGGCTCAACAAAAGGGCTTGGGGAAATTCTGGGACCTCTGAAATTACAACATATGTACTCAGAGGGGCAAGCTAAGGCATTTGACCAATGCAAACAGGCGTTGGGGACAGGGGGAGCATGAGTGTTTCTGGTATATTCAGATTCAACACTGGGCATCCCATAGAGGGACTAACGAGGCTACATTGGGGATTGAATCTGCACTGGTGGATGGAATAGAGCGACATCTCAGCAAACTATACAGGTTACTGGAAGGCAAATCCAACAATGACAAACGAGAACTGGGGATACCAATCTTCGAAGAGTCATGGGAAAGGATATGTGAGAGCCCACAAAGCGTCCAGGTGCACTACCATAGAGGGGGCCAATAAGTTCATAGATGGTATATGATACCGGCAAGGATCCACCAAATCACCCCTTCCAGCCCCCCAAAATGCTCGAGGACTTGTGAATAGATAAGAGAAATGGCCCACATGTGGTGGGAATGCTGAATAGCCCAAACCTAATGGGGTAAGATAGTGGAACTAGTTAAGAATATCAAAGGTTGTCTTCTCCCAATGTCACTGACAGTCATAATACTAGGAGATATAGATGGGGAAGGAACATACAAAATGTCAGACCCTGCATCCACATTAATTATGCATCTATTGAAAGCAGTGAGATGTTATTTAGCACAGTTCTGGAAGGAACCATATTAGTCCAGTGTTGGGCAAAGATTTGGTTAGTGGTGGCCATGGAAAAAACTGTAGCATTGGTACATAACTGTTTCCTGAAAAACTTCAGTACTCGGGCACTTCTATAGAATACATAAAAGATAAAGAAGGCTGTTTCAGATCATTGCTCCTGAAACACTTCTCTCCTCTGAGAACTAGAAATCCATGAACCAGAAAACAAACAATAGAGTGCTGTGGACTGGGCTCATTCCTAATATCTGATGTTGTGTGGAGTTTGGAAGAAAGCAGCAGGTTTTATGGGGCAGAGGGACTCATGAGATAAGGGGGAAGCCACATGATCACAAAGGGAGGAACATATTGGGAAAAGTAAAGACTACCTACACAAAGGAAAGATCCCTCACTGCCGGTGACCAGTGGGGTGGGGTGGGAGTGTAATCTGCCCGGATAGTCGAGATGTAGGTGTCGATAATTTTAGTCTCTTTGCTGCCACACCCTCCTCCACCTTCCTTTTTTTATTTTATTTTGGTGTCGTTTCATTTTTCTCCTGGTCTCGGGGCACGTCTTGCAATTTAGACTCCTGTCAGAATAACAATGCATTTAATTGGAGTAAACCGCAAGCAGAAAAGATAAAACAAGAATGGAAGGGATTATAGATGCAACGTTCGTCTTATTCAAAATGTTATCTACAGACCTGATGTTGATGTTAGCCGAAATGTTACTGTATGGCCTGTGCTGATTTAATATTTTCCCCAAAGAAAATGGTGTTAAAATGAAAAGTGTCTGCTCTGCCTGAAAAGAGTAAGATAGAGGACCAGTAGGAGGATGCTCTGCTGCAAATCACTCTCAAATCACTCTTAACCCTCGTGAGGCAAATGGTCTAGATATTTGATGATGAGACCAGTTGTGTCCGCCTTAAGGCCAGATTATTGCTCTTCTGGAACAGTAATCTCAAGGGCTGTAGGCACGTTTGGCCTGGCTACTCCAACTTAAGAAGTTGAGGTCTATAACATCAGATATTTTGGAGCCCAAACTTCTCAAAGTCCCCTTACCGGGACAAAAAGGCTCATGGCAACATGGTGAAGGCTGGCATTTAGACCGACCTAGAGTACTGAATTGACAGTAGTGGCAGCGATTGATGCCCTTTGCAGTTTGGCTGATAGGGGCGGGGGAGGGGCGAGGGGCTTCGATATTATTGATATTATTGTTCTGCTCAATCATTCTAGGATGACTAGAACTGTCTTATGAACTGTGGCAAGTGTGAAACCGATGGAGGGGTGCCAAGAGAAAGCTAGGGGAAGGGAACCCCCACTTTCTAATAAGGTTGTGAAATTATGAATAAGGCAAGTGTGAACCCGACAGAGGAATGCCAAGGGAAAGCTTGGGGGAAGGTAACCCTGCTTTCTGATGAGATGAACAAATCATGAACTGGATTAGAAAATCATGAACTGTGTTTGAATGGAAAAACCGGCGGAGGGATGCCAACGGGAAAGCTAGCGAGAGTGAATCCTGCCTTGTGATAAAGCAAAGTGAACTGTGTATTTGACAAATGTGAACCCGGCTGAGGGATGCCTGTAAATTGGGGTGAACGGTACTACACCAGTCAACAATTTGTCGATGTGAGTGAACCTTGCTGAGGGTTGTCCACAGTGAATGATTGTTTAAAAAGCAAGCTGTTGATAAATTGAATGGAAGGCCATAGTGAACCCGATGGAGGGTGGCCCACGATACATCAAGGATCGGAGCCTGGCAGAGGGGGATCCTAAGGCGAAGAGTAGTCCCCTCAACCGGGCTTCAACCAATTTCAGTTTGTATTAACTATTGAAGATTTTCGAATGTGCATGGGGTCTAGCTTGACCTGTTGCAGGACCACTTTGATTTCACAATTCCTTTTTACATTTGCCACCTCTCGGTTGGATACCTAACCAAGACCTTCGAATGAACACCCACTCTGTATAAGGTATCTGTCTTGGTTTCAAAAGTTCAGTCACTCCTTTGCTGTTCAATTATATTTGTGTCGCTTGTCACTTATGCTTCACACACTCTTCTCCTTAGATTTCTCCATACAATATTGCTGTGTGCAACCTTAGTTCTAACACAGACCGGTCTGATATCAGTCTCCCCGAACTCACCGGCTGTGCTGACCTTATTGGTGCTGCTTTGTTGTAGGGGCCAAGGACAGTACCACGGTGGCAAACGCTCCTCCACACCTTGGTTATCGAAGCAGGAGAGCCCCGGGTACCTCTGACACACAATGGCAGTTTCTTGAGCTTTAATTTCAGGTCTTGTGATTCTTATTCTTGAAGGCTTGTAAAAGTAACATTTTTTTTTTTCTGAAAATGTCAAGGGCACTTCCCTCCTTGCAACCCTCTCTGGTCTTGCCTTCTTTCTCCTCGTATTAAACGGCCATCTTGGAACTGCTGCTTTCTCATGTGCTTTGTTGTGATCAGAGTGTGCTTTCTTGCTCCGCTTTTTATCCGTGTGGGTATGTGTGATGGAAGTCAGAGGTGTGTGTAATGATCAGTAATTGTCACGATTCCATTATGGGCCCAGCACGGTCGGGCCAACGGGAGGTTTATTTTTCCCCATGATAGAGTAGGGAGGTGGTGGACAGGTATGGTGGCTGGCTGGCGTAAGTGTGTACAATGGAGCAAGGCCGCAACCTGCACCAGCGCCCCTACCAAGGGAGAAGGAATGCCCAGCACGTGCAAAGGAGCACCGAGCATGTGCAAGGAACCAACGCCCCTGGCAGTCTAACGCTGACAGGGCGTGGCCCAAGACAATACAACTACGCCTCAGTCCGCGCCCTGTGCTTAGCGTTTCTTCTGCTCTTAGCAAGAGCAGTGTCCCGCTTACCGGTCCTGCTCTGTGTATCTGGAAACAACGTTACATGGATGGAAAGCAGTGGAAACTCACCTGAAACGACGATCCACGCCCCTGTGTAAAGGCTTTGTCGCTGCGTTAGTTTTGGTTCTTTTCCGAACAGAATCCGGAGTCGACCGGTGGGGCTGCTCATCTTGGACATTGATTCTTCATCGCCTGCTCATCTTGATTCTTCCTCGCTTCTCAGACTGTTGTCGTACCCGCAGTATCAGAGGACCTGAAAAAGCAAAGCAACAGTTTGAGAGATCCCATTCAGTTCTTCGACCATCGCCCGTCCTAGTGCCCAGTGTGCTCACCTGCGCAGTGAGTCCAAATCTGTTCCTTCGGCATCTCCTGGCAGCATTGGCCTTCATTCGCTCAGCTCCTGTGAAGAAGAAAGACCAAGACACTGTAAAAGTAAGCTCAGTCGCTGTACAGAACAAGTTTACAAGCACAGCAAGTTTGACACCCGTGTTTAATCAAGGCGTACCTGTTCACCGTCGTATCCTGTGTCGCAGCCGGACTGGACCAGACACCTTTAGTGAAGTAACTGGAGGAAGATACGTACCTGCTGACCACGACTGTAGTCACAAATATTACGGCTTCACACCAGCCAGCCAACCCAGGCCCTGAAGGGGAGGGGCAGAAGGGAAGGCCCTGCACGTATACTTACCCTGTACTTACCTTACGGTCAACCTGACCCCCAGAACAATACATCCCAAAAGTCCTGAAACCACCCAGGTCCCTCCAGACCTCACGGTCGACTGAGAGTTAACCCCCAGTCGACCAGTGGGGTGATGAGTGGCTGGGACGAGCAGCAGGGTGAAGGCAGCCAGCGAGGGGGCTACACATCGGTACAGGCCTGACCAGGCACTCCTGCAGGGCACCAGACATAAGCGTGACAAAATGCTAAACCCACATCACAAGTTCTGTTCTGCCCGTGTAGCATGGATCCAGGAGTAGACCAGTTGTCAACCCTTTTGGGGGAATTGCGGGCCGAGACAAATGCAATCAGGAGGGAGGTGGTAGCCAATAGAGAGAAGACTGAGGATTTGGCCAAGCGACTATTGGTGGCTCAGGCTGGCCAGGTTCCCCTACCAAGTCCTTCAGACAGAGTAGCAGAGGGGGTGCCCCAAATTCAGGTCACAACACTGCCCTCTGTTCCCTTAGCCCCTCCCAAATGCTTTCTAGGTGACCGCCAGAGGTACGCCGTATTTTTGAACCATTGTAGATTGCACTTCCTGTGTCGAACAGGGGCCTTTCCCTCGGACCAAGCCAAGGTGGCTTTTGTCCTATCTGGTGGGGGGGGGTCACACAGCTAATTGGTCTGTACCGCTAGTGAACCGAGATGACCCCGTCTTACATAACTTTGGTGCATTTCAGCAAGAGCTGGACAAACTATTTTCCTGCAGAAATCAAGGGGTAGCCTTAGACGGAGAACTGCTGGCCCTACGGCAAGGGTCCCAAGAGCTAATGGTATACGTCATGACATTTAATAGGCTTGTGGTTGAAACAAACTGGCCAGAGGAGAAAAGAACCACCCTCTTCTATCGAGGCCTCCGGGGTGAGCTGAAAGATGTGTTAGAGCAAGTAGTCAACCCACCTGAACGCTGTGCAGACTTTATAGACCTAGTGATACAGAGAGAAAGGCAGACGGAACAAGGGCGGAAGCCCAGCCCGTATATGTGCGCCCGCGCAAAGTACAAGTGCGTCCCCAAGAAAATACCCCGGAACCCATGCAGTTGGGCAGTTCAAGGGGACCACTCTCGAAGAAAGAAAGAGAGGCGCCGGCAGCAACAATTGTGTCTATATTGTAGCCAGGCAGGCTACTTCCTGAAAGACTGCTCTAGTAAGCCGAGTAAATGGGCCCTGGGTGCCATTGGGAAGGCAGTGACCAGCCCCGAGGATCCCGCACCGCCGTCTGAAAACTCCTGGACTCGACAAGAGTAGGAATCGGCTTGTCGAGGGAAACTAAAGTAACCAGAGTCTCACACCTCACCTTACCTGTGATTCTGATCAGGCCCGGGCAACTTCACTGGATGTACGCCCTGGAGGCTTATATTGATTGTGGGGCCATTGGCAACTATATCGATATCGGAGTAGCTCAAAGATTGGGCATACCAGGGCATCCAAGAGGGAAGATAGACAACATCCTTTCAGTGGACGGGTCTCCACTGTCATCGGGACCCGTAACGCAGTGCACCGAATAAGTGGAACTATTGTGCAAAGATGGCCACCGAGAGCATGACTTTTGACTTGATCAGTGCCCCATTGTTTCAACTCATACTTGGCATGCCGTGGCTAGAACGGCATAATCCCGTCAATAACTAGAAAACACATGCAGTGATCTTTCCGTCCAAATGCCTGCGCACCTGTTACCCGTACCTATCTCCAGTCCATGGAGCGCTAAAGTTCGGAGCAGCGGCCTCACCCAGCACGGCAGGACAGTTATCCACCAGGTACCAAGAATTCAAGGACGAGTTTCAGAAAGAATCAGCCAACACCCTTCCACCACATAGACCATACAATTGCCAAATTGATCTAATACCGGGTCCCATCCACCGTGCAGTCACATCTACGCGCTCACAGAAAAAGAGAACCAACATCTGCAGGAATATCTAGACCAGTATCTGGCCAATGGGTTTATCCAGCCGTCCCAGTCCCCGGCATCCTCAGCCCTGTTTTTATACCGATGAAAGATGGGGACCTCAGGACATGCATCGACTATTGAGGGCTCAATAAAATCGCTGAAGAACCAGTAACCCTTCCCGTTGATTCCCACACTACTGGACCAAGTTAAGGACGCAAAAATATATTCCAAGTTGGATTTGCATGAGGCATACCACTTAGTCCGCGTTAAGGGGACGAATTAAAGATGGCCTTCTGCACGAAGTATGGACTGTTTGAATACACTGTAATGTCCTTAGGGCTGTGCAATGCCCCGGGGGCCTTCCAGTTCTTCATGACGGATATGCTGCTGGAGTTATTGGACGTCTGCGCCATGCTCTATATAGACGATATCTTAATCTACTCTGCGACCGAAGAGGAGCATGTACATCATGTTAGGGCTGTCCTAGAAAAGCTCTGCCAGCAGCACTTGTTTGCAAAACTGGAAAAATGCTTTTTCCATGTAACCACGGTGGAGTTCCTCGGTTTTATACTAACCCCACATGGCATCCAAATGGGTAATAGGAAAGTAGAGGCAATTTTGAACTGGCCCTTGCCTACATCGCTCAAGACCGTGTAAAGCTTCCTAGGCTTCACTAACTTCTATCAGCGGTTCATACCTGGGTTCTCGGATATTGCACACCCCATCACCTCGCTGCTTAGGAAGCGGAAGGCTTTTAAATAGGCCCCAGAAGCTGAGCGAGCCTTCAAACAACTCGAGATGCAATTTATGACAGCATCCCTCTTGAAGCGTCCGAACCCCAAGTAACCATTCGTGATTGAAACAGATGTCTCCAGTGTCACGATGGGAGCGGTGTTGTCTCAAAGGGACCCAATGACATCCACCTACATCCCGTGCCGTTTTGGTCGAAAAAGTTTTCACCATTGGAGCTAAACTACTCTATAACCGACAAAGAGTTACTGGCCATCAAGGCAGTATTCAAGGAGTGGCGCCACCATCTGCTAGGCACGCGACATACTATCATGGTGTACACTGACTATCTGAAACTGCAGTACCTACGAACGGCCCAAGCCCAGTCTCCACGTCAACTCTGATGGGCCCACTTTTTCTCGGAGTATGACTTTGGCATCACGTTCCACCCAGGGGTCAAGAATGGGAAGGCAGACGCCCTATCACGCATCAGATGGAGCCTAGAGGGAAGAGATGCCTATGCAGTTCCAGAACTCGTGCCCATCATCCCAGGGAGCAAGCTGCTGGGCTTGACCAGTTCTAAGTTACTGCCCTTATAGCAGTTCCTTAGCAGCATCCAGCAATCGTTGAACCCGGAACAATGGCATGAATGGGTTGTCCAAGATCTGCAACAAACCATCGAGGGCGGGCTCCCTTACCACCAGGGACGGTTATGACCCAGAACCCAGAATGCAAGATGAAATACTACATCACTACCATGACGCCCTGACAGCGGGTCATCTAGGAATTACCAAAACCCTAGGGAAAATTCGGCAACATTATTGCTGGCCTACGTGGAAAAAGGACGTGATTAGCTACATCAAGACTTGTGATGTATGTGCCCGCAGCAAGACGCCTAAAACCAAACCTTGAGGGATCCTCCATCCCTTACCTATACCACCGGCCCCATGGCACACCATTTCCCTAGATTTCGTCACGGAATATCTCCATGGCAATGAGTACAATACCATCATGGTGGTCGTGGACCTGCTGACCAAGATGGCACACTTCATAGCCCTGAAAGGCCTACCAAATGCAGGAACCTTTGCGCATACCTTCTTAACCAACATAGTGCGTGTACATGGCTTCCCGTCAATCATCATTTCGGATCGAGGAAGCCAATTTATATCGAAATTCTGGAAGCACTGCTGCACCAAGGCCCAAACTGATATCTGTCTGTCCACCAGTCACCACCCGCAAACGATGGACAGACCGAGAGAACAAACCAAACCCTGGAACAGTATTTGGGGTGTATGTTTGTTTTCTCAAGCCGACGATGGGTGGGTAGATCTTCTCTGGGCAGCAGAATATGCCTACAACAACAGCATCCATAGTTCCACTGGGTTCTCACCCTTCTACTTCCTCTATGGACGAAACCCACGGACAGCCCTCGATCCACCTGCGGCTCTGGAAATGCCCGCAGTCACGTCATTACACAACAACATCCAAGAAACCTTACAAAAGGCCATTCAAACTCTACGCGAAACAAAACACCCAAAAATTCTTCGCCGACGAACAAAGAAAGGAAGCACCAAAGTACCAAGTTGGTGACAGGGTTTAGCTCTCTACCAAGTATATTCGATTAAAAAGCCTGAAAAGATTCCACCCCAAGTTTATCGGCCCCTACCCAGTGACAGCCTTCATTAATCCTCTTGCACTCAAACTTGAACTCCCACCGGCAATGAAAATTCACCCAGTCTTTCATGTATCGCTGCTCAAGCCCGTATACCCAAGAACACGAAATTCCTTGACTAACCCTCCTCCAATAGAAGTCCTAGGGGCGGGAAAAGGAATATGAAGTAAAAGACATCTTAGATTCCAAATCGAGCATACAGCGTTTACATTACCTAGTAGATTGGAAAGGGTATAGTGCCCAAGATAGGACATGGGAACCTGAAGAAAACATTCATGCCCCACGACTACTAGCCTGATTTCATCGCAACCATCCCAGCAAGCCAGGACCCGGGCTGGCCCTCCTTGGGGGGGGCTTTGGAGGGGAGTGCTGTCACGATTCCATTAAGAGCCCAGCACGGTCGGGCCCAGGGGAGGGATGTTTTTCCCCATGATAGAGTAGGGAGGTGGTGGACAGATATGGTGGCTGACTGACATAAGTGTGTAGAATGGAGCAAGGCCGCAAACTGCACCCGCTTGCCTACCAAGGGGGAAGGAACGCCCGGCACGTGCAAAGGAGCGCCGAGCACATGCCAGGAACGAACGCCCCTGACAGTCTAACGCTGACAGGGTGTGGCCCAAGACTATAAAACCATGCCCCGGACTGCACCCTGTGCTTTGCATTTCTTCTGCTCTTAGCAACAGCAGTGTCCCGCTTACCGCTCCTGCTCTCAGTGTATCTGGAAATGACTTTACATGGATGGAAAGCAGTGGAAACTCACCTGAAGAAACTCGCCTGAAACGAGGATCCACGCCCCTGTGTAAGGACTTCGCCTCTGCGTTTGTTTTAGTTCTTTTCCGAACAGCACCCGGAGTCGACCGGTGGGGCTGCTCATCTTGGACATTGGTTCTTCATCGCCTGCTCATCTTGGTTCTTCCTCGCTTCTCTAACTGCTGTCGTACCCGCATTATCAGAAGACCTGAAAAAGCAAAGGAACAGTTTGAGAGATCCCATTCCGTTCTTTGACCACCGCCCGTCCCAGTGCCTAGTGTGCTCACCTGCGCATTGAGTCCAACTCTGTTCCTTAACCATCTCTTGGCGGCATCAGCCTTCAGTCGTTCAGCTCCTGTGACAAAGAAAGACAAAGACATTGTGAAAGTAAGCTCAGTCGCTGCACAGAACAAGTTTGCAAGCACAGCAAGTTTGATTCCCGTGCTTAATCAAGACTTACCTGTTCACCGTTGTATCCTGTGTGTCGCAGTCGGAATTAGTGAAGTAACTGGAGGAAGATACGTACCGAGGACCGCGAACGTAGTCGCAAATATTACGGTGAGCAGCGCTCGCTTCGCACCTGCCAGCCAACCCAGGCTCTGAAGGGGAGGGGCATTTACTTACCCTGTACTTACTTTTAGGTCAACCTGACCCCCAGAACAATACATCCCAAAAGTTCCGAAACCACCCAGGTCCCTCCCAACCTCACAGTCCACTGGGAGTTAACCCCTAGTCGACCAGTGGGGGGAGGAGTGGTTGGGATGAGCAGCAGGGTGAAGGCAGCCAGCGAGGGGGCTACACATTGGTACATACCGGACCAGGCACTCCTTCAGGGCACCAGAGGTAAGCGTGACAGTAATTGCCTCACCATTGTGTTGGGACATGGCAGGTATAAAGCTCGAGTGTTAGTCCATTTTCTCCCACAGTGAGCTGTCTGTGAGAAAGTTTGTGTCAGGAAAGAGGGGGGGCTGAGTTCCTAAGTATCCTACCTAGTAGGATGGGGAAAAGGTGTTGCAGGGAAGGGGATATGGTGTCTTACCTTCGGATGTCCCATTCCCCGAAGACCCCTCATCCAGGTGATATTCCCGCAATGGTCCATCCCCAGGAACTGGATCCAAAAGTGATGGCGGTGACCTGGCCACCTGGATGACAGATCCCCCGGGGACTAACGAGTAAGACACCTTCACGTTTCTCACATAGTGGTCCACATCACGATTTACATGCCCGTTTCCCTTGAAATTAACAAATAAAGCACAGTTTGCAGTAGAACTAACACCATCTCACCAATGGAACAAATGAGCACTAACACTGTGAGCTTGCCCGGCATGCAAATAATAGGTACAATAGCAGAATAAGCCATTCTTAATACCGGAGTGGGTTGCTGAGTCTTAGGGAAGCAGAGAACCGTGAGAAGCCTGAGACCTGTGCCCGTCCTCTTTCTGTTGTGACTACCTTTGGAGCCAAAACCTGCAACCTGCCGCGGAACGGCCGCAGAGTCAGTTGCTGAGTCTTGGTGTGATTGGGCTCTGAGGGCTACGAGAGCAACCCTCGACCCTGACTCCACAAGCTTTTGACAATACCCGCCCTAGTACAGCGGAGGAAATAAGTTTACCATTGACGGCGACTTGAAGAGTAAGTGATACAGCTCTTGAATTCTCTTTTTTTTTATTTATTTTTCTTTTGCTTGTACTTGGACGTCAACCTTTGGCTGCTCGCCTTCCCAGAAAACATGATGCTGGATGCATTGGGTCTTCGGAACCGGCAACAAGAGAAAGTGGCCATAGAGAAGCCTAAGGTGGTCCCAATCCGTATGAACAGGCGGCAATATGATATCAATCATGATGTTTTTAAAGTAGTGAAGAAAAAGCTGCTGACTGTTGTACAAGAAAGCAATATAAATAAAGCAGATGGCGTATTGCAGCAATTTACAATGAATACTTGCCAAAATACGGAGCGAATCCTGGAGCAAAGGGAGAGTGGGAAAGCTCTTGTTGAAATATCTGGGCAGCAAACGATACGTAGGAGCCCAGTGGTAACAAACGATCAGAGAAATAACAAAAGATTGAGAAATTCTGATAAAGCCACAACAATCACTTTGAACAAATCTGAGTGTAAGCCATGTATAAACACAGCAACGGAGCTCCTTACTATCTCCCTACCCATGTTGCCCCGCCCCCAACCTGTTGAAGCCCCAGAATTACACTTATCAATGGCGCCTCTGGACAGGGGTTGTCCTGCTGCCGTTGTGGGCGCCGTGTTTGTTATCGACGAGAGTCTGGGCTCTAGTCGTTGCGTTCCTGCGGAGGCAGCAGCACGGTGGGTGGAGGGGCGAATCTCTTGGAGCTGTGTACAGATACTGGACGAACTGCTGGAAATACTGCCTCCTGGCGGCAAAGTCTCTGACAGGTAGGCGGAGACTCACGGGATCCCCATCATGAAGGGAGATGCTGTAGTAGACCACGCGGCTGGTAATACAGAGCGAGAGCCCAGTTACTACAAGGAAGAAACGCTACCTGCCTCACCATTGAGACAGAATTATCAACATCAGGAGCGATTTAAACAGGAAGTCAGTCTTGACCCTCAATATCATGGCACGGTGGATACACCTGAGGCACTGAACCAAAGAACACTAAAAAGAAAAGAAAAAGCTGTGCGTGCATGAAAGCTGTGACTACAATTACAAGCAAAGAGCAGCTCCAAAGAGCCCCAAATGATTGAAGTGGTACAACAACAAAATTGTCGACTTCCTCGTCTATCCATGGACATCATGGAGCTAGACTCAATCATGAGCGCACATGAAAAACAAATTAAATCTCAGATTCAACAAAGAGAAACAGCAATGAACATACCCGTTTACATCAACGCCATCGTACATCCGGGCAGATGATAATTTCCTCTTTCCGCTGAATGACCGGCATGAGCTGCCCCATAACAAAGGAGAAATCCCTGAGAGAAGTAAAAAATACAAAGTACTATCAAAACAGGAGAGTCAAAAGCAGAGGTCAACTAACAGCTCAGAAAGCGAAATTATAGAAGAAGGTTAAAAAAAAACATCAATGGCTCTGATTCCAACAACGATGCTAGAGCTTCAGAAATTACTGATGACAACTACGTTACAATCGCTCATACCCTTCCTGAAACTTCATGAGGCAAATGTGGATGCAATTAAAGATCAGGCTATTTTAATTGCACTGATGCATACAAAGCAGATTCACATTGAAAATGTAATTATGCAAATCCAACGACGACTGGACCAAGAGAAGCCTCATTTGGCATGGCCGACAAGCAGACATTGCAAATGCTGATCGGGCGGAGAGAATACAATTAACTGCATCCCTGATGGCACTGATGAAGGAAATGACAAAAAACGCCGTACAGAAAAAAATCCAAAGTCCAGCGATGGTTCTTAAGCAGGTAGAAGAGAAATTATGACAAGCCCAGTTAGACAAAATAGACCACTCTCTAACAACTGGAAATCAAGTACAAGTTCCTGCAAAACCTTCTACCGAGACACCACCGTTTGAGATATTTGTTTATCAAAATCTCACGGGGACCGAGAGGACTACGAAAGCTAAAGAAAAACGCCAAGGAAACGCCAGACTGGACTGCAGGCTTTCCTACGGAATTTACCTCAACTGCTTGATATGCCTCGTCTCACTGCGGTGCAAGCAATGAGCCAAAAAGCAGAGCCAGCTAAAAGGCCAAAACCTTCAATAATGGCAAATAAGTCTGAATTACAGACGGTATCCCAACAAGTTCTGCATGATCAGCAAGAAAGACAACAAGTAGAATTATTGGAACTATCAGCATACATGGAAGAAAGTGACATTTTTGAGACAGACCAAGAACTTGCTCCAAATATCACAACAATGATTATATTGGATCAATACTCAGATGATCATTCCACAACCTTGCAGAAGATTGAATTGACATGTGAAGAGATATTGGACGCTGAACTTCAACGTGATAGCTTCAAGAATGAATTTGTCAGAGGGGATTTGAGACAGGAACCGAAGTCACCACGTAGGAGTGTCTGCTCACCAAACTGTGATGAGCAAAATATGGCCTATCCAAACTTGTCAATTCCAATATTTATAGACCCTATAAAAAGAAAAGAAAAATAAGTACTATGCATTGCCAACTACAGATGTACGAACAGCACAGTGATATTAAATAGAACTAACATCTTAAGGCTGCTAAATGCAATACCGGAGACAAAACAGATTTGCTCGCCGGACATCAAATTGGTCAAATTCATGGACGAATTACAACTTGACACAGTTGAAATTGAACTCCATAACCAAATATCAATGAATGAAATATTGACAACTGTGAAACAACTAGACCAGTTAGGATTCAAATGTACAAAAGGTTAACAACACAGAGAAAGACCACGAACCTCACCATTCGATAGAAAACAGGTAATCTACCGCGAATACTGCAATATAATCTCAACTACAGAATACATAAGCAGCGAAGAATCACGGTCAGACATAGAAGATGACACAGCTAAAAGAAGACAGAACCTGGAAACGAATCTCAATCGGGCAAATCGATACAGAAGAAAAGAGATGAATGAGCAAATGTATGAAGAAAAAAAGTGTGCCCCACGACATCTATAACAACGAAAGAGGTTGAGAAATGTTGAAGTAAAGCTAGCTACATGGAATACAAGAGGACATGTGCACCTGTTTTCGCAAACTCCAGCTGTTCTCAAGAAATGCCAAATTATATGTTTACAGGAGACGTGGCTGTCCCAGCCACCAATACGTGAAGGTTACAAGGTCTATAGTAATCCAGCTATACAACAGACCAAAGGAAGACCCTCTTCAGGACAGCTAACAATGGTTCAAATAGACTCACCGTGGATTCCAATCAAATCAACAAATCTGAATCCATGGATCCAATATACAATTTTGCAGAAGGCGGCAACCCAAGACCAATCTAGGCAGCAATTGAAAGATCCACCTATTTTAGACATCTGTTACGCACACCTGGTCTCTGTGGGGATTTTGGGGCACGGTTGCAGCCCTCCCTGGAAGTGGATCACCCCTGTCAGGCTTCTTCCCCTGCACATATGCTGTGGGCTGCAACAATTGGTGACACTGCTCCTGCGTGGATATGAGAGATTGTGAAAATGCTGCTATGTGACTGTTGTCTCTCTCAAACCCTTCTTCCCAAAGTGTGGTGAGCATGCGTCGACCCATATAGGCTCACCTGTCGATTAATGATGATGAGCTCCCAGTCCTGCTTCTCACTGCAGGGGTGCTTCTTGATGGACTGAGTTCCTTCACTGGCCCATTATATGCAGTAGCCCAGACCAGCTGTGGCTTAGCCACTCATGATGGTGTCTTTTGGCTTTAAAATATTGTGATGTTAGTTTTCCTGATTGTCCGTGTCTTTTAATGATGTCTCTCTTCTACTTTCTTCCAACAGGTGAAATTGCAGTGCATTAAGCGAGGCCAAAATGAAAGAGAAAGGAGCCCACAATGCTCCGACAGCAGGTGAGTGTTGGTTTAAGGTTGAGCACGAAGATTTGTCAAAAGCACAACTTTAAACGTAATGTCTTTGTCATTTCTAACCTATATTTTTCTTTTGCAGGTGCCATCTTCGGATGAACTGCTCGCCGTGCCACGATGTC
Organism: Ambystoma mexicanum; assembly: GCF_040938575.1. Classification (NCBI taxonomy): domain Eukaryota; kingdom Metazoa; phylum Chordata; class Amphibia; order Caudata; family Ambystomatidae; genus Ambystoma; species Ambystoma mexicanum. The sequence goes on from NC_090926.1 coordinate 304,514,214, forward strand.
GGGGTTGAAGTGCTGCTTTCCGGAGGTCTGGAGATGGATGATGAATGCCAGAGTCAGCGGTGATGCGTGCCGACGAGAACAGGTCCCAGGGTAAGTGCTGAGGCTGGTAGCTGGAATCAAAGGTAAGATGCGCTCAGGTGGCGGTGAGCGTTATGCTGCCATCAGTGCAGAATAACATGAAGCACTTGCATGAAGGCTGGGCGGACTTATATAATCTAGTTCTGGCCACGCCCATTAGCCTTGGTTTACCGGCCCCATCCTGCCACTCCTAAAGGATGCTGCACGTGCAATCCAGTTTTCCCCAGCACCCAAGCCCGAATAAATGCACGTGGAAGTTCCTGCAGGTGGTATAAAGTACTTGTGGCACCAAATAAAGTGTGTCAGCTTACATTTGTTCATGAGCCTGGCGCCAATGGTGCCAGGACTGTACCCAGCTGGGCCCTCTGTTTTAATGTCCCAAAGGGACCATTAAAAGTTATGTTACCCCTTACCTTCGTACCCTGATGGTGCAGGGTCTGTGTTTTCGGTCCAGTGGCCATGACACCGTCTTTAATTTATAATGGAACCTACTAGCAATTAATGAGACAAACTTTATCGATATTCTCTTCACTAAAATTGACGCAACAATAGCGAGATATAGAAATATTGATATCCTTGCTTGCGGCAATCTGAGCATACATATCTTCGACAATATGGGTAATTTGAAGAATTATTCTGATCTTCAATCAAGAACAAAAACTTTGCTTAAAGAAACGGTGACCCGAAATTTAACACGGGTAGGAAATCATAAGTCCAAAGATAACCAAATGATTCCAACATGGACACATTCCAACATGGACACAAGGTCCTTAACAAGCCATACTAGATTTTATATATATATATATGTATATATATATATATATAATCTCCCCTGCAATCTGGAACGACATACAAAACACAGATACTATCTCAACAATGAACAGTGATCACCAGATTCTCACATTGACGTGGATGGACACGGGAACCCCCCCCCGTGAGAAACAACTATTGCCAAAAATTTAACTAAATGCTCCAGGCACCAGATTACGAATAACACCAAAACAGCTAGTTGAAATATCATTGCAATACCAACAACCTGACAAACAAGATCTTGAAAAGCTAAATTACCAATGGGTGCTTGATCCTTATAATAAAGTTTCGAGAAGCATGGCCACACAGAGACAAAATCACAACCATCAGTATAACTTACAAATCAAGGAAAGAAAAACAGAACTTCGTAAACTCTGTAGATCTTTACAGAAACATAATACTGAACAAAATCGAATACTAATAAAAGCTGCAAAACAAAAATATAGAAATTGGACAAAAAGCCATAAAAACATCCTGCTTCAAAGAGATGCAGAAATAATGTTAGAATGCTTATATACACATGATTTATGGTCACTTTTGAACTCCACATATATGGGACAACACTGGATGATACAAAATGTATCAGAGTATCAGTGGATTGAATATTTTTCCGTTCTATATAGCAGCAGACCAGGACCAATTCCTACAAATGGTCATACTGAAACTACATGGAGAATAATCAGGACAAAACAGGATATCCTAACGATCATAACCAAACTTAATGAGCACCTGAGCCTGATGGTTTGTCTAATGAAATCATAAAGAAATCTCTGGAAATATGGAGTGAATTCATGATGCAAATTTTGAGCATAATTAACCATCTCAATCAAATACCAGCAACATGGACACTGGCAACTTTGATACCCATGTATATGCAAGGAGAGAAAGAAAATCCAGCGAACTATAGGCCTATCTATTTATTAGACCCTCTTGGGAAAATGTTTGCGGCAATGCTGACGAAAGATCTAACCGCCTGGGCCATGGTAAACAACCGGTTTCCTAAAAGACAAACAGGTTTTGTCCAGAATGTAGGAACAAATATACATCTATTTCTACTTAATATTATCAAACAGGAAACTATTGTAAGTAAGTCAACAGTATGGATTGCTTTTGTTGATTTGCATTTAGCTTTCGATATGGTAAATCATCAATTATTGTGGAATAAATTACAAAAATTGAACTGTCCAACACATATTTTGGAACCAATCAAATTACTTCACTCAAATACGAAGATCCAAGTAAGGTTTTCTAAAGAGGGAGTGCAAACTGCCTACATCGAGACATGGAACGGCCTCAAGCAAGGCTGTCCTCTTGCTGCTACGCTGTTTATCTTGTTTATGGCTGACCTAGAGCTGGAAATGTCATCACCAATAACCAATCTTCCAAGAATAAACTCAAACACACTGCCGCTAATGTTATATGCAGATGATATCATACACCTTGATAAGACCCCACGAGGACTACAAAAGTCTTTGGATTTGATGGGCTTATATAGGAATAAAAATGAATGAAAGATTAACATATCCAAAACTAAAGTCATGACTATAACAAATTTGAACCAAAAGACCAAGATTCCAGTGTTACGCATTAATTCTCTTCCTCTAACTATGGTATCCTCTTTTAAATATCTAGGAATCACAATAAATCAATTGCCTAGTGAACAAGAATGGATGTCACAATTACAAAAAAAAGCACAGTCTTTGGCCCGGCAGGGATATGCATTGCATGTTAAATATGGAAAGTTCTCATTCTGCCCCATTGTAACATTTGACAGGAGCAAAGTAATTCCATGCTTGGCATTTGGAAGTGAATCGCTTCTAAATCTGCCAGCAACTATCTGGCCAAACTGAAAAATAATGTGGCTTCTGCCGTCTTTTCCAGTAGTTAGAATTCGTTTCGAAATGGCTATACAATTTTTGGCCTCAATTATAAGATGGAGAAAAGATATCAAAAGATCATCTCCGATGAGAAGATCCCAGAAATTGACATTTTGAGGCCCAAATTGAATCCTATCTGTGCCACAGTTCTAACGGCATGGAAAAATCAGATGACTCAACTTCTTGATCAGGAAGGTATCACAAAAGAAATGTTAATCAATCGCCCTCAAAATGCAAACCAGAAAATGATGTGGAACGACTAGATGACCAAGATGGAAGAAAAGGAGAGATATCAGGAAAACTTAACAAGTGAATTGGAAACGAGAGCAATTAATCAATTGCCGACATACCTGAAGAATTTTCCAGATAACTCTGTTAGGTCACTATTTATGAGACTACGGCTCAATTTATCGCCCACCAGATCCAGACAGGCAATAATGAAACAAGACAATCTGGCAGTCCCGTATTGCAGATTTTGCCAAAATGAAGAAACCGTTGAGACTCTTTTTCACATATTCATGATATGTCCCAAATTGCAACAAGAACGAGACAACTGTCAGACTTTTTTTTTTTACCATTACTAAAGAGTCCCTCAGTAGAAAAGATAGATGGGCAAAGATACATCTAGGTCTGTATAAAAAAAACTGATATTCATTGTGACTCAATTCTGGACTAAGATAACAAACTCAGCACACCTTTCTGTTTTGCTAAAGTCACCCTGAGAGGGACGGGTATGCCCAGACGTGGGTCCTGAGTCTGCCGGGCCTAGAGACCCAAGCTACTCCTCACTGATGACGCCCAACAAGGCTGAAACATGTCTGGGGATGCTTGTGGTCTCGTGCAGAAGGGATGTGACCTAGCAGTTCGGGCTGGACTGCCCCTTTTGGGGTAGGACCAAGCCTGATTTGCATATGGTTGTTCCCCTTCTGTAATGGCTTGGCAGGCTAAAAAACGATGGTCTGGAGGGTTGCCCAGAGCTTTGCCCGTGGTTATGATTAATTCAAATTGTAAGAGTAAAATTCAATAGTAAGAGTAAAAATAATTTGCCTCAGCTATAGTGTAAAATATGGGACATGCAACTAGAACATTACTAAACTCCCCCAAACATTAATGTGTATAAACAAATCACATAGAGGAATACTGCATCTGATAATACATGTACATTACACTTTGAAAAATACTTCTGTGCAACGCAAGCATACATTCACTGAAAGAGCATCATTTGTTTGTTAAAAGGATACTGCTCAAATGTAATTACGTTGTCCGTCTTATTACTGCTGTGTTCCTAAATTGCTAGGAAAATAAATATGGAAAGGAGCATAAGGCAATCATAACAATTTACACACAAAAACACAGAAGTTGAACATAAAGAAACCATTCCCCATCTCACTGTGTCCTGTTTGACAGAAGTGCCTTCATGGCTTGCAATTTCATCAATGCAGATAAGAATCAAGAGCTTCTATAGTTTGTCAAGCCACCTGCCCTTTGCACTGATCTCTGCTCTCCACTGGTGCATAAAAGCTACGCACAGAAATATAGTGTCGTATTTACAAGATTTAAATGCGTAAAAAGGCCTGCTGACAAGTTAAATGCTTCTTTTAAAGAAAAATGTGCAGGTTCTGGTCACCCTGGCTGAGGGACTTGCAACCTGAGAAAAAGACGACCCAAAAGAACAATAAGACTTCCTAGGAGTGGAAACCACTATCGAGAAGTGAAGGCAATGGCTGAGGTGGCAACAAAAGAATGGAAGAACCTGAGCAGGCAGGCTCCAGCAGTACATCAGGCACAGGAAGGCCGCACCCCAGCAGACCTAAAGCAGCCCATCATTCACAATAGTGGTTGAAACAAAGGTTTTGGTGGCCAGCCAATCAGGTTGGCTTCAAAAACGAAACTGCCAAATTGCCACGACCACCCCTCAGTAAATGTATTGATCTGTCCATGAACTGGGATACACCAGTTCAAACCACTAACATGGCTGAGCTCACAATGAGCCTCATGCGCACAACAGCCATTTTAGGCCTACCCTTTGGGCCTCCTGAACAAGGAAGCACAAAAATGGCTGAGGGAAGGGCTTAAAATAATGTATTGTAGCCCAATGGCTACCATAAAGGTACATTGGACTACCACATATGTTCAATCAGCATGAAGCCAAAACTAAATAAGAACTTCCACCAGCTTACTCCCCAAAGACAATGTGGACAGGAATTGGTTGCTTAAAAAGCACCCAGGTGTGGAAGCCCTAAGGGCAACTCGGGATCATAAACTCCAAAGAGATTGGAGTGGCAGGGGCATTTCGTTAGAGGTCCCTCTGACCAAAATAAAAGTCTGATTTTAAAAAAAAAAAGGAACAATGCAATCAGTTTAATAGGCCCTTAAAAGGGCAGACAGAACCCCCACAAATGGAGTTCTGCCCTAACACCGTTGGACTGTTTATATGTTTTAGGCACTAAAGTAGAAGAGTTCCTAGAAGGGTGTAACTGTTCAGGGCAGACGGCCAAATCTTTGGGTGATCTACTCCTCTTGCCTTGTTTGCATCTAGCAAAAGATACCAACCATATTCTTTTTAAATAAAAGGTTGGGGGTTTAAGTCACCCTCCACATGGGCAACACCACCAGTTAAGGAAAACATAGCATCCTGTCAAGGGGACCAGGGAAACCCAAAGTATCTGCTACTGTTCCCTCCACTACCCCAGTGACAAAACTTAAATTCTTCCCATGCCTCATGTGCAGGAGTCTCCTGTTGGAGTGACCAGGTCTGACTCTTTGCAGAGGCATCATGTCAAGTAAGTAACATCAGACAATTCCAGATCATAGATTGCCTATCATTTATTTTGAAACCAGCACAAACCTCCCCTCGACCTTGAATTTGCATCCTCTGGAATTGCTTCTCTTTGAAGAGATTGCTCAGCTTTGGCTGAAGGGAGTGGTGGAGGTTGTTTGGACAGCAACATTCGGGAATGTCTGGTGTTCTCAAACCCCTGATTTGAGGGTGGCTCTAGCACTGATCCTTCAGTCCTTCGGAGCTGCACAATGGACAGGGCAAGGACTTTAGATTTGTAGGTCTGCACATTAAAATCACTCTCTGACCCCAAAAATCGGAAGTACCTTCGTTTGTAGTTGGATGTTAGAAGTACTCATAACTAGCTTACATTGCTCCCATTCAGCATTACTTCGGCCCCAAGCCTATCACAAATGTCATAGGGGTAGTTGTGGCTGATCTCTAGAGGTGCACTTACTCCTTAACTCAACAACTTTGTCCTTCTAACCAAGTCTGAGGAGGCCACTCTAGAGGACTTTGGCATGATGTGAAACATTCTTTCTCCTTAAACCTGATGTCCCCCAGCAAAAAGCAAAAGGTCTACAGTTTGTAGGGGCCATCCTGAATATGGAGCGAGGCATAGCTTTTTCTCCCAGAAAGTGACCAGCATTAAGAGAAGATTGTGTCTTTTCCAACCATATCTGGGATTCGCAGCTGGGGCTTTCTTGAGGAGACTTGAGCTCATGGTGTCCTGAATCTTCATAGTCCCAAAAGCAAGGCTGCAGATGCAGTCACTGCAGTGTTTCCTAAAGAGCCAGTGGTCCCAGCTCACAGGGCACATGAAGGACATTCCTTCCTTCCTGCAACCCTGACCCCCATCCCCCACAACCACCAGTCTGCAAAGACATGTTCTGCAGGGCATCGATGATGGGCAAGTTGCTTTTGGATGCCCCATTAGGATAGTCATGACTGACGGGTCATCCTGGTCATAGACCCACCTATAGTGGGATGTGGCACTAATCTGCAAGATCATTCAGTCAGTGAACGGTCTGTGGGAAGGCTTGAAGATGCTCTTCATCAGTTTCATGGAACTCATGTCAGTTTGTCTAGCATTATGATCATTCTTTTTTTTTTAAAAAGCACTCTTCATTGGCATTTGTAGCAATAAACAGAAGAACAATCCCAACATTTCCTTACCCGCCTCCAACCCCTTCCACCTTTTTCCCCCCCAACCCTCTACACATTTGAACGATTATCTTATGACTCATGTACCAGCCCCTCCCTGTGTCCCCTTCGCCGACCACTCTCCACTCACCTTGAGTAACGGACCTTGATTGTGATCAGTCTTGCCATCAATCAGAGATTCAGCTTCCCAGTTACACATGGACAACTGCATCACTGTGTGCTACCTCACAAAGATGTGTGGTGCTGGGTCACTCAAGCTGTGAAATGAGGCCATGCTAAAGGGAATGAGGACATGAGATAACTGCATCCTGTGTTTTCCTGTGAGAGACTGCCTGAACATTGAAGCGGAACGCGGTGGGGCCGAAGGAGGCGGCCCAGACTAGGAAAGAAGAAGGCCTAACTACTTTGGAAGTGGCGACAAGCCTGATACTGGCTGTGGCACAGGGAAGGGCGCGCCAGCTTTAGGAGAACAACAAAGCTAAGAAAAAAAACACACCAGAGGGACCACAGTGCAAGAACAGCTGCATTCCCGGTGCGCAAGGAGGGATGCGCCGAAGAAAAACAAGGATGGAGCCAACAACACGTGCGCAGGCCCCCAGTCCCACTGCAGTAAGGAGGATTGACATAGGAAAGGGGCTACCAAGAAGCTGTGCACGCCGGCCAGAAGCATCCGAGACGTGCCCCAACCCACACAGGCCATGTATAACGCGTGTCCGTGGGCCTGACTATGCCACTAGAACACGAGGACACAAAGGCCCACAGAGGCAAAGGGAAACGCTGCTACTACGCCTCGCAAAATAAACCACACAACGCCACTGCACGTGGCCCGTAATTATAAATAATATTGACTTAAGGCATAGGCGCAGACGCTGCCTCCCGGGATGCACTCCATGAGCGGCACGCCCTCGCCATCCATACAAAGAGTGGGAGTGGGAACACCAAAGTGTAAGAGACCATACAACCACACAGTAACACAGAGGACATGCTCCAAAGCAGATACACGTGGCCTCCATATAAACAGGAGGGGGGCAGAAAATCTATGTAAATGACAGTGCAACCAGCCCAACGTGGTGGGAGCCAGAGGATAAAATACAAACCCACCCACACTGGCACCCATGGAAACAGCACACGAATAAAGACAGCAAAAAGAGAAAGAACATGCCAAGGGGCCACAAGGAGGGCCAATACCTCATCCATTCCCACCTCCACAGACAAGAGGAACACATGCCATCAGCTAAATGTTGCAAGGGGCAGATGCAGGAGCACAAGCTGCTGTGGGGATAAGTCTCCCATCTAGAACCACATTTTTACGGTGCCCCAACCCATTCACACTGCAACCGCACCAAGACCATGGCCAGAGATGGGAAGAATGGATGGAGGAATTTGAGGACTTTGAGAGCCGTGGGAGATCAGGAAGTGCCCAACAAAATAGACATTTTCACGAACCTTGCAGGGAAGGAGATCAAGGGGATCATAAAAACTATCCCGCCCCAGAAGAAAACATACCAACACCTCACTGCTGTAGTCAACAGAAAGTTGGTTGTCCTCCCCCACAGGGATTAAGAAAGGTATACATTTAATCAATGTACACAACTACCACACGAGACAGTGAATTCATCCTCCGGCTCCAAAGGAAAATAATAGACTGCAACTTCGCCAACTTCAACGACGATGAAGCCATCAGGCTGAGGGTAATAGAAGGATACATATCCTCACAATTCCGCAAACATTTACTGAAGAAACCCCTCCCACTACAAGAAATAGCAGACCTTGCAAGAGTATACAAGAGGGTAGATGTACAAGCGCCTGCCATAGAGAACCCAAATAAAGTAGACACCATCGCAGCCCTTTTCACCAGCCCACAAGGACAAGCCTGGTACACCAACCCGCCAAGAAACATGGAATCCAAACTTCCGCCCAGCGGCAGAGAGACAGTGCTACACGTGCAGTTTCAAATTTCCCCACAAAGTCCAATGTCCAGCCATAGGGCAAATGTGCATGAGATGTGGACAGGAGAACCACTTCCAAGCAATGTGCCAAGAGAAAACACTGATGCTACCTGCCTACAGACCGCCGCCAGTGCCACCTAAGAAATACGACCCACCGAGAGGACCCATTCCTCGACCATACCAAGAAAGAGACAGTGGAAGACCTATCCCAAACAGAAATGTGGGGACATACCCCACCCACCAGGGGTTCATAAGAGCAGTGGAAAATCTGAGCGTTGACCCACACAGAAGATACTTCGACACACCAGACTACGCCCTCACCCTGCAACAGAACCAAGCAGGGAAACAGAGAAATGGGTAAGATTATATCACTGATGACCCATATGAAAACCCACTGATGGAGGAAGATGAATACCCAACGAGGGAGCCCTATCACGAATACGACAGATACAGCAAGGAGTACGTCCAACTGATATACGACACCTCAGATGACAGCACAGCGCCAAAGGTCGCAGTAGAGATAGGAGGGCTGAAAAACCAGTTTATTGTTAACACAGGGGTGACAGTTAACGTCATGAATGAAAGAGCATACAACGCCATAGCGAATGCACATCCCCTACAACCCTCGCAGGCCCCAAGTTTCCAATGTGGAGCAACCATTTCACTCCAGTCTAAAGGCCAATTCAGCTGTGACCTGATCCACAGAGGACGGCGAATATCTACCACCATCCGTCATACATAGCCCGACAACAGGGAAATGTCTTCTCAGTTACCAGACTGCCAAGGCCCTAGCCTTAATCGGCATTCTGTATGGCCCCTTGGAAACAATACAAGGCCTACCTCCAAGCATCCAAACCCTCCAGGCGCTGTCCCAATGCGAACTGGATATAGAAGAACTCAAATGAACATTTCCGAAGCTATTCCAAGGAGTGGGGAGACTGAAAGACATGGTCATAACACTCCACATTGACCCAGCAGTAAAACCAGTGCCGCAGCATCCCAGCAGAATAGGTTTCCACCTACAGGCTCAAGTAACGCAAAAACCAACTCCTCCTCCACAACCGACTTCATCGAGAGGGTGGACAGTCCCACACAATGGGTGTCTCCATTGGTTGTAGTACCCAAAACTGATGCCGCCTATGTCTCTGTGTAGACATGCGGATCCCCAACACCACAATCCAGAGGGAGAGGCACCCGGGACCCAACATCGAAGACATGCTGGTGAGACTCAACCAAGCCATGAGGTTCTCCAAATTAGACCTCAACCAGGGGTATCATCAGCCGATCATCGACCCTGCCTCGTGACCAATCACCACATTCACAACGCACGAGGGATTGTTCCACTACAAGTGGCTCAACTTTGGGATATTGTCTGCAGCAGAGATCTTTTAAGAAACAATCCGACGGCTGATCTCGCCCATTACAAACGCATTGAACTATAGTGACAATATCTTGATGTTTGGCATTACCCAGGAACAACATGACACAGCGCTTACGTTGGTGTGCAACATCCTTCACAAGTCCGGCCTCACCCTCAGTGGACCCAAGTGCACCATCAACAAGCAGAGTCTACGCTTCTTCGGCCACATCTTCTCTGATCGCAGGATCGTGGCCGATCCTGATAAGATGAGCGCCATCACCAACTTAAATTCCCCGAACGACGTGGCAGAGTTGCGTTCCTTTCTGGGAATGGCAGGATATTGTGCCCGCTATATGCCCCATTATGCCACACTCACTCACAAACCCACTCTGGAAACTCCTCAAAAAGGATGCCTCATTCCAGTGGGATGAACACTATCAAGACTCATTCGCACAATCAAAAATGAGTTGGCCGACGCCTGGCGTACTTCAAACCGGACTGGAACACTGAACTCACTGTTGATGCCAGCCCGATAGTAGCCTACGCCAGCAGAGCACTGTCCACCATTGAACACGCATACTCCCAGGCCAGGAGGGAGAGCCTGGCAGCAGTGTGGGCATGTGGAAAATTCCATTACTTCATCATTGGCTGAAAATTCGTTCTCATCACAGACCACCAGGCATTGCTCTCCCTTTTCGGCAACCCCAAAACCAAAATTCCCCACGCATAGAACGGTGGGGCATCAGACTCCAGGAGTATGACTGATCTTGTCCACAAACTAGGGGGTGATGCCAACCCAGATATTTGTCACAACACCCAAAAGGAATGGCAGATGAAGCCATGGAGAAAGAAGTGGAAGAGGACATCGCATACCTATCGCTCACCGCCCTACCACCCGCCATCACAAGGGGCCTATTTGCAGAAAGGAGCATAGCGGCCCCCACCATCCAGGCCACAATACACTTGATGAACACCAACAGGTGGAGACACCTGGGCAAGGAACACTTTGCGGAAGGGTAGGTGGACAAAAGAGATCGCCGAAGGATGGAGAAAATCCAGAATGAGCTCGCCACGAAAGACCAAGGGACAATTCTACAGGGCAACTGCCTATTGGTGCCCAAGAGCCTTAAGAAAGCGTTAGTGATCATTGCCCATGAGTGCCACCGGGGGGTCGCCAACACAAAAAAAATATTATGGAACCAAGTGTGGTTCCCATACATGGACACCATTGTAGAGGACACGCTAATGCATTGCATACCATGCTAAAAGACAGCAGCTAACAGCCTCCGCACCCGCTCCAAACTACCCCTACCAGATGGACCGTGGCAGAGAGTGGCTATGGACATTTATGGCCCTCTGGAAGAAGGGGGACTCCTCCAGGTGACAATGGACTAATGCTTATGCTTTCCACTCATAAAGCATGTACAGTCCAAAGCATTCCACCGTCCCCAACACTGTGAAAACCGACAACGGCCCGCCCTTCCAGGGCCAGGACTTTCATAAGTTTGTTATACACCTGGGCTTTCATCACCAAAGGATCCCCCCACTATGACTGCAAGCCAACGGCATGGTGGAATGGTTTATGGCCACCATAAAAAGGACCCGCCAGAAAGCAGCCGCAGGCCACATGTCAATGCCACAAGCCATCTCCCAGATGCTGAGAAGCTACCGAAACACACCCCACGAAACAACGGGATAGACACCCCTAGAGCTGATGGTGAAATATAAACCAAGGACCCGGCTCCCACAGCTGGAAGACTATGCCAGAGGAAGACGAAGAGATCAGAGAAAGAGAAGCTGAAAAGTAAAGGAAGGCAAAGGGGTGGACAGACTGGAAAAGGAGGACCAAAGACCACCACTTCCTAATCGGTGAAGTCGTACTCGTCAGACAGAGGAAGCAAAAGAAGACTGACTCTCGATGCGCTATAACAAGGGGGTTGTCCTACCCTCTATGAATCTAAGAAATGCACACAAAAAATCAAGTGCACACTGGTTTTTAGACCCTGGTGGGTGCCCATACAATTTTGGCAACCGTTGTTGGGAACAACATGCTGTTAACAAACACATATCTCACGATCATGTAAAAAAGTTACAGCTTTTAATTATTCATTAGCTGGTGCTTTTTTTCATTTGCAAAGGATTTAAGTTTTAGTATACACATGACAATACATGATGTACATTGTGGTAAACAAACATATAGTTAGAAATTCACTATAGCATGATTACAAATGACATAGGGTGTGGATCATCCACTTGTACATTTAATAGGCAATTTACTTGTACGAGGAATGTCTCATGTCAATAGGTGTCGAAAACACATGATAACATTACAATGCCCGGCTAGAGTCTGATCTCATATTATGACTCTCGATGCGCGGCATGGCCGCTACTGGTGACCGAAGTGAAAGGACCAATGGTTTCTGCGTTAGGGGAAGAAGGAGAGATAACCTGCAAAGCCTTGTTCTTCCGCAAGCTGTATCAAGAGGAGACTGACGTGACCTTGGAGACAGCAAGTGAAGAAGAGGAGCCGAGAACAGAAGAGACTGGGTCCCACCAGTCAGAGAGTCGGACGGCGAGATTCACGAGTCGCCTAGCCGCCCACAACTAACCCTTCAGGGACCTAGACGCCTCATTGAGCGATGTAGACCGTAAACCTCCCTGATAAGCAACGGGGGGGGGGTGTTGCAGCGGAAAAGGGGCAGGGGCCCTTTAAGAAAGACAATCCAAACTACACAGGGGAAGGACGGAGGAAGGGGAGGGGGAAGGGAAGTTAGTTGTACGGAAGAATAAAGGGAATGAGGACACGAGATACCTGCATCCCGTGTTTTCCATGTGTGAATGTGTATAAAAGGCCCTAACAGTGACATACACTTTAAACACTTGTGTACATAAGACGTGCTTCACAGGTTTCCCACAAATGGGAGCTGCATAGGGAGATTGTGGAGCAGAACGTCTCTGTGAGACCTTTCAACAAATCAACCTGTTGGTTCCCATTTCAAACAAGGAGTGCATTGCCTTTTGTCTGCTCCAGGGAGTTCGATTGGGACATCTGTCTCGCTGGGGATGCACTGGTGATTCCCTGGGAGTTCAATCAGGTGCATATGCACATTCCCTCTCTTCCTGATGACTCCTTTTGTGCTGAGGACGTTTCAGAGCAAAACAACTGTTTTTATAGCAATGGACTTGGCATGGAGGACCTTGCCATGCCGATTTGCCCTCCGTGAAGGATCCCTTGGTGGGATGCTCTTCTGATGCAAGTTTGCAGCAGAGTGTTTATGCCCAGTAACATTTTACATGGCCTTCATAGCTGGCTATTAAACGATAGAGGTACAAGGGTTCAGATCTCAGAGGTTGTTCTAGGTATAAAGTTCTCTGTGACCCGCTCACCAAGTCAGTCTAAAATTGTGGCTGGATCAAGTTCACACGGTAGCGCTGTAATAGGAGTATTGATACATTGTTAAGCCCCACTAGTATTCAGAAGAGTGTTTTCCCTCATTGGCTAAAACAGGCCTGAGCATTGAAACAATGAGACTATCTAGAAGCTCTTTGTCTTCTAGGGGGACATCTGATCAAGGTCCACCTTTGCAGTCTCTATATTTGTAATGTTCTTAAAAGAATTAACCAATGCTTTCCCACCAATACCCCTTGTTGTTCCTCTCAGGGAAGTGCATTTGGTTCTGGCAGTGGGACCATTTGAGCTGTTATAATCCTTATTGAGTCCTGTGACATATTTCTTTTAGCCCCACCATGGCTGAATCAAAGTCTATAAAAAAAAGGCTTTTCAAGGCATGCTCCACCAGCCACCTCAAGAATATTTACATTATGGATCAAAATGAGGAATGTTTGTATTACCTGCATCCAGACCATGATCTCAGCATTTGTTCCATCATAGGAGTCTAGTGGCCTGGCTGGATGAAGAGACTGTGGCCTCGGACTCCCCATTAGTCAGAAGCCATGCTTCACTTCACCATAGCAGGCCCCAGAGCATGCTCCCTCTTCCAAGATTTTGAGATCCCAAAAGAAAACCTCATGTGGGCAAAGGGTGAGAAAAAGAGATGGCACCCTGCTCTTTACACCCCAGATAAGGTGGCCTGCCACACAAATCCTTGAAACAGCCACCGTCCTCTTCAAAATCAATGATTGCATCATCAATTACTCAGTCTACAGTGCCATCCACAGCATGCCATTTGTCCACAAAACAGTCAAAGACCCCCTCGACATCTTTTGTGTCAGCGATGTGTAAACCAGCCAAGTCTGCATTGTCACAACTCGGACGATATCTGCATAGAAGACCAACTCTGTCAATGACACCCTCATTGACTATCGTCTCTTCAATGACGACCACCTCATCTGTTTCTGGTAAAGACCATCCTGTTCTACAAGATCTTCAGTGCCTTCTGCACACCCGCAACCTTGGCCTTCTGTGATCGTCTCCTATGAGACACAAAGAGGTGCTCTTCACTCTGAAACCCTACGTCCCTCCATCTTTACCCGGTCAATGGAATGGGCCTCCAGAGCACAATTTGCAACATGTTATTGACTCTGATTTTGAGGGCCCGGTTGGGGTTATCTCTGAAGAGGAAGACTACCTTTCAATCTTGGCTCTGTGAGAAACCGTAAGTTGTCTTCCTAGCTAGTCCCCAGGGATCTGTCATCCAGGTGGCCAGGACACGGCTATCGCTATTGGATCCAGTTCCTGGGGGTGGACCGGTGAGGGAGGATCACCTGGATAGGGGGGATCTTGGGGAGTGGGATACCGACCGGCAAGATGCACTATCCCCCTTCTTTCAACACCTTTTCCCCCATCCTACCACGTAGGATATTCCAAAAAACTGCCCCCCCCCTCCTTTTCCCGACACAAACACTTTTACACAACACAGAAGACAACGGACTAACACCAGAGACGTTTACCTGACATGTCCCAATACAAGGGTCAGGCAAAGTCATGCAATTGACCAGAATCCCACACACCTGATGGCCCTTTCCGTTCCCTACAGGGATAAAGGTGGAGCACAAGACCAGCAAGGCAGACTGCACGACATGAGAGTTAACTCAGCATGGCAGTTCAAGAGGAGGTGAATGACGGCGAATACCGAGAGGGTGACAAGGAGAGAAGTGACCTTGGCCTTTCCTATCAAGGCCCCTGAAACCTCTGCAGATGGAAACATAAGACCACCAACTTTTTAAAAAAGATTTTTTTATTTGTTTGGATCAAGTAGATCTTTACAAAATATAAAAACCAACATTTTGCCGAATTACCACAATAAAAATACAATTAACAAAACATTTCAATAAAAATAATAAACAAGCCTAAAAAAGATTCCCCAAAAACCTGCACCCCATATTACATTATTAGTTTCTACTGCTATATTAAGCCATAATGACTGGAGAGGCATTGATCTCGGACTGCCCACCGCTTGGTTGGGTCATGCCAAGTTTCAGGCGTCAGGGCGGTGTTGTGTCCCGAGATCAAGCGATTCCAAA
Source organism: Ambystoma mexicanum (assembly GCF_040938575.1). Lineage (NCBI taxonomy): Eukaryota > Metazoa > Chordata > Amphibia > Caudata > Ambystomatidae > Ambystoma > Ambystoma mexicanum. The sequence continues at coordinate 304,529,715 of NC_090926.1, forward strand.
AGTTCTCTTAGTGCAGGCAGTCCATTTTATACACACATTTCCCAAAATAGAGAACTCTAGTCTCCCAAGTTCCTTTGCATTCTATGAGTTAGTGATGCAAATTTTGCTTATTTTGATTTACACAGATTTTACAAAATATGATATGATATTCTGGCTTTGCCCTCTAATACTTAGGATCTCGCCTGTATGAATTAGGTTAAGGCGGGCCCTAAGAAAAACGTATCTTGATTCACTGCTGGGATGTTTTAGCAGATAATTGGGCAACTCTCTCCAGTTTCTTTTCCACTACTAGGAAGCTATTCTTCGGTTTTACCAGCCTCATTTACATTCCTGTTTTAATCCAGTCGATTATTTCCAGTTCTTTCTTTGCTTTCAGAGGATTCTCTATCAGGGTTGTTACCGTTGAATCGGCTCCTTCTAGATTTCTTTTAGCTTTTATGGCCATCTGATGGAGGATCTTAGAGCTGCCCTTTTGGAAATGATGATTAACATCTTCATAGAGAGAGTCTTTTTGTGGAGTTATTATTAACCTGTAGAGAGATAGCAATCTCCAAGTTACCTGTTGCTGCAATGATGTCAAGCTGAGCTCAAACCTGAAGACCTGAATGGGAAGACAGCTTGGCAGGCCCAACGAGCTCTTCCAAATGTGACCCTCCACCTGTTGCCAGTCTATGTCCCAGAGCTTTGGTTGGGCCTCCAACCCATACAATATCACAGGGATTACTTTGGCATTCTAAAACTTTATTAATGGTTTAATTGAAAATTTACAAAGCTCAAAGGAGATCTTTTTCATCTGAGGTATTGTTAGACCGCCAACAGTAGCCAGTGTGTGTTGCAGCAGATGTCTATGGTACGCAAGACCCTCCTCTGTGTATAACCGAGCTGGGGAAGGACGCTGGTCTCAGTGGTACCAACCTGACTGCAAGGATAAAGAAAGGCAAGCGGTTCATCACAGCCGGTGAGTCGAGGGGAGAATCGATAAGAAATCGAACTGTGTTGAAACAAAAAGTAGCCAACGGCTAATTTGAACGTTGAAAGTCTTTAAAATACGATTGAGGAAAGAGGGGGGAAACCAGCGACAGATGAGGCTGGCACCCCATGGGTGCTCAAGCAGGAAACTCTGGCCGATTACCCGATGGTAGAAACTACTGGAACTAGAAGCCCTTGGGAAGAGGCGAAAAGAGGTCAAATTGGTCATACAGGGATCTTATAAAATCCTCGAAAGTCTTTGACCTACAGATGATTGCGAAGCTAATGGAAATGAATCCCGCTTCGTGAAATGAAAGCATGAACAGTGTGTGGAAAAAGTTGTCGAAAGTGAACCCGGCAGAGGGAAGCAGACAATCGGGGACGAAGCCTAAAGGACTGTTTAAAAAAACATTAAGATTTGTTGAAAGGAAGAGGTATTGGAAGACCAGGGGAAGCAAATTGTCCCCCTTGTCAAGTGGGTCTGAGCCCAGTCGAGGGAGATCCAGGGGTGAAAAGTCATCACCCAAAGTTCATTGAGAAAGGAACTGTTCAATTGATTGGTTGAATTTGATATGTGAGGGGTTGGCGCCCAGAAGAGGGGGACCAAGGGGTGAAGCCATCACCCAAAGTGAACTGTGGAAAATAACTTTTTTGTTTTTGTGGAATACATCGGGTCCTCAAGGGCAAGATACTTTACCATCGAAGATCCCGATAGCTGAAACAAAACTGTCAGCTCGTGCTGGAAAAGCTTGAGTGTGTGCTGTGATCCAAGGTCCCACCTTGTCCCGTGCTGAAAACGTGGGGAAGGGAGACCCCCAGCAATCACATCCTGACTTATGATTTGGGAACAGTTCTTTCCTTTTGAAACACTATCCCACATTCTTTCTGTAATTAGTTGTAAGGACTTGGCAATAGTTTTTTTTAGTATAGGCCCTTTTATTTGACACAGCGCCACTAGGATTGCCTTTTTTTTCATTTGATGGTTGACACTTGCTCCCATCTTAGATTTAGGTTTAGGTTAGGTGTTTTTCCACCCTGCATTCATTGTTCAATAAACAACCTTGAACTGTGATCACTTGTGTCTGTCTTTACTGTTGCCACCATGAGTTCCTCACACCTCCTAGTCAACCACTTCCCACCACTCCTTGCTTGCACAGCCTAGGCCAGCACCCACTCTTTCAGAGGTGCACTACCTCACCATGGACGTTTTGTCGACCTTACAAATGATTGCTCCAGAGCTGCAGTCACAATTTCCTTCCATACCTCCTCCATGCGACCAGCCTCCCATCTGCATCCTCTGCCACAGGGGAGCTATCAGATTCCTGTCACAGGAGGCCCTGTCCGGGATGCTGTGGCCACTCTTTTCTTCCTTGGACGAGTTTGATGATTTAGTTCCCTCTGGATGATGAACCTGAGGAGCTCACAATAAGGGACTCCTGATGAGATTGGGACTTGTCACTTCATGTGCAAGGCAATAAAGATGTTTGACCTCCTGCCTGCTGAACAGAGGAAAGATTGTTTCTTCCATCAATGCAGAAAGCTGACTCTGAAGACGTTGATGCCTGTGCTTGTCTTGACCTTGTCTAAGAATGAAAATCCCTTTTACTGCGCCTTTTTAAAAGGACAGATTGTACAAGAAATATCAGGCGCTTGACACTGCCCCAAGTGTCCTCGTACCCAACCCTGTATTGACTGTGTTATCTACTGCGACACGCAAGAGATCTGCCAACATCTCTTCTCCGTGGGCTGGCCTCGTAGACAAGAACGCAAGACCATTGGATGCCTTCAGCAAACTGATCATCTCTACTGCAGCCACTACCAGCAAAGCCAAAAAACTCCCTAACCATTTTGCCCCAGTATGATCAGAGCTGTGGTACAAGTTGGGCCCCATCCTTGATTTCATGCCCGATTACAAGGAGGAGGAAACCTTTGTTTTGCTGCATAAAGACGAGGCTGCGTCCGGCCACCCCATCTCATTGACAGTTGACATTGTAGATACTGGTTTTCGCCAGATGAGGTATGGTGTTATGCTGTGTCGCCCCAGGTGGCTTAAAGCCACATATGTCTGCTCAGGTGTCCAATTCAAGTTAGTGGATGTGCCCTTTGATGGTAAGGACATCTTTGGGAAGCCGGTGGGTGATTCCCTTCTGGCCATCAAGATGGACACTGATATTGCCCAATCCTTGGGCACCTTTCAACAGTGTTGTCCATCCTAGTCCTTTCGGCCTAACAAGTCCCCGTTTCCCAAGTGGGGGCAGGAATATCGACCAGCCTATTGCTCTCAAATATACAGAATGAACACCTATGCTTCTGGCAATATCTACAAAGCCATGTCTGGGAGCAACCTGAGGGTTTCCTCACTTCTTTTCCCCCTGTAACCTCCTCTCCGGTGTCCAGGGAAAGGCCATCGCTTTTGGATCCTGATCCTGGGGGTGAATATGCGAGGGAGGATCACCTGGGTGGAGGAGACTTGGGGAGTGTGAAGAGGATGTCCATGGGTAACACATGGTATTTCCCATTTCCATTTTTATAACAAATCCTCTATCGTCAAGCTTTTTTAGGCTAGAGTCAGCCCTTTCCTATTCTTCCCGTAAACCCTTTCCCCAGAAACACCAGTTTAGCACTGGGACAAGGAAGAGGCCAACTAGGGAAGGACATCCTCATTCTATTAGTAAACACACACACCAACCTCAGATATGTACTGTGATGAGGAGGACGACCGCAAGAGTAAAACTTGACTGCGGTGTCAGCTGTGGAAGCAGGGCTATGTACTGCTGGGTGTAGGCAGACCTCTCCGGATCAGCGGTGTGGCATTCAAAGTGCTCGATACCCAAGAAAGGATGCAGAGCTTATGCAGTGGGAAGCAGAGCTGAAGGATGCTGGAGGCTGGTAGCAGACGGCAAGAGGAAGACCGGTGTGACCGAACGAAGCGGTCGCGAGAGTCCCGAGCTGCAGGAGGTGTATCACTGGGTGAGCGGGGCCACGGAGAGTCGCTGGAAGAAGACACTAGGTACTGCATGTGAAGGAGAGTACCCATGGTGGTTGAGGCCCTTGCAGCAAAGCCGTAAGATCTGACCAGTGAGTGTGCAAAAAAGGGCGAACACTGAGCTGGTAGGCGCATATGTAAAACAAACCATGAACAATGGTTTAAATGGAACAAGCATTTCAATGAATACCGAACAAAGTGTAAACAAATATCAGTACTTTTTGAATGCAACTACAAGTACTTTTGAACGTTGAACGAAGTGAAAGGAAACATAAGTTCTTTGAATGGCGAACGAAGTAAAAGCAATAAGTACTTTTGAATACTGAGAAAAGTGTAGCACGTTTTGAGCAATCTTGAACATCGAGCTGTATGAAAGAAAGTTTGGAAATCTGCCTAATACAGAGAATTGCAATATATGAGAAACCAAGCATTGGCACAAGCCAAAAGCGAATTCAAGGAACTATATGTGATGAGGAAATACACATTTGCAAGAGCCAGGAGAATACAAGAAAGTATGACAAGTGCGTTGTGGCCAATCAAGCCATAGGATAGTGTCAGGAGAGTGACACAGGTCAATAACTCAAGCAGAACTGTCAAGTTGAAACAGTGGCATTGTGTTGATGGAAAAGCAGCCAAGAAGGGGCATCGGTTGCGTGACCTGTAATGGGTGGACCGTGTGGTCTGACAATTGCGCCTAGACCGAGTGCTCCCCTGTATGGAAAAGCCACTGAAGGCACCTATAAAGAAACTTGTGTTCTACAGCAACCTCTTATGTGATTTTGAAGTCAAGAAACTGAACTACATAAGGGAACTTGTGAAAAGTAACGATCTCCCAAGAGCTGCGAAGTATCCCAAGGAATTGAGTTGTTCTGAAAAGCCGGACGATTTGACCTCTTGGGGGAAGGGAACTCCTGTGTTTTGTGAACTATTTGAACTTGGGGAAGCGGATTTCAATCCAAGAGCTGGAAGAAGCTCTGAACTTTACTTTGAACACTAGTTATTTTGATGCTCACATCCCTACACATTGTATACAGTTAGATGCAAGGGAAAGCATAGGGTTTGGACACAGACATTTTCTTTGGACTACCTGACAGACTACCCTTAGTTTTCGTTACGTAGGGAAATCCCACCTTAGCACAGGGCAAATTAGGCCTTACTCCATCCTGCATTTTGAGTTAGTGAACCTTTCTGATCCCGAATTTGAACCTTTTCTCTGTGTCTGCTTCGTGATGCTTTCCCAGGTCCCAATCCTATAGAGGCAACCAATTACTTTGTGGCTCCTCTCATGCGAGAGGCCAGTCCACCAAACAAACCTGACCACCACACTGACTCACTCCTCCACTTCCGCACCCCAGTGGGATGGTGCTTTTCCCGCTTTCACCATAATAGGCGATGGATTACCACCGACAAGTGGGTGCTCTCACTACTACAAAACTGCCATATTCTGGAGTTTGTAAGAAAACCACCCACCACTCCACCTTCTGCAAAAGCAGCAAAACAGTTTTGCACACTACAGCAGAATGTTCTTGCTCTTCTTTCAAAGGGAGCGATAGGATGCATCCCATGCTCCCAATAGTATCGGGGGGGTTAACTGCCACTATTTTCTTGTAAGGAAGCGGTCAGGCGGTTGGAGACACATTCTGGAATTTTGTTTTCTAAAAATGTTAATTCGATCACAAATCTTTCAGATGGTTACACTGCAGCACATCCTCAATCAGTTGAAACAAGGTGACTTCTTGTCTTCCCTGGACTTGAAGGATGTGTGTTTTCACATCCCCAATTTCACTACCAATTCAATGCCCTTGAATTTGCCTATCCTTTGACTTCAGATCCGCCCTAAGGGTGTTCATAAAGGGCCTGGCCCCAGCGGCTGGTCACCTCCGTAAGTCGGGTATCTACGTCTACCCGTATCCCTTACTGGTTGGTCAGGACTCTGCCTCTCGACCTAGCACACAAACACATAGAGATAATGATAGTCTGCCTCGCCTTGTTGGGATTATCCATCAACTACAGCAATTCCTTCATGACTGCTTCCCAGCAGATGCTGTTCCTGGGAGCTCAGTTGCAGAGTCTCTTTCACGGCTAGCCCGTCCATTGACAGATTCAGTCATTTTCTCCACGGCCCACTCGCTGTCACAGCAATAAGTCATCTTAGTCCGAATTCTTAAAACCCTCCGAGAAATGATGGAAATGCAGTTACACTGACTGGTTTCCCGTGCGCCCACGTTTTACCAAAAAAGAAGACATTTGACCTCTTTCTCAGTGTTACAATAGGTTTGTTTATAATATATGTTGATAGTGCCCTCTGTGATTACACGTGTTTCGACGGACTCCCGTCTTTTTCAAATCAGGGCTGGTTGTGTTAAACATATAGTTACCAATTTTTTCAAAACAAAAAGCATTTTTGTGATATTAGAACATTTAAATTATGTAATGAATGGGTTCAAGGAGAGAGGATACAGCAAGAAAACGATAGCCAAAGCGCAGGAGAAAGCACAGAAATTGAACAGAGACAACAGCTTAAGCTCAAACAAAGTGGGCACCAAGGAAATGGAGAAAATCAGTTTTATTACCACTTATTGTGCTGACAATGCGATTTTGAGAAGAATCTTGAAGAAGAATTGGCATACAATTGTATCCACATGTGAAGAGATACATAGAGGACAATCCTTCTATGATCTATAAGCGTGCAACAACGATCAAGAACATTTTGAGTCCTTCTTTTCTTCCAGAAATTAAAACAACCAACCCTACAACATGGCTACCAGCATTATCAAAAGGGTTTTGAAAATGTGGCACATGTTCAATGTGCAAACATGCATCAAACAATACATCGACCTTCAAGGATAAATACGGGATCGAACACACGATTGATGATCCTATTAATTGCAAGACGAAATATGTCATTTATGCCATCATCTGTTACTGTGAAGAGATTTATATAGAAAGTACCATCCGTGAGTTAAGAATAAGGATAAGAGAACACCTATCAGCTATAGGCTGCCGAGATATTAATTTACAATTAGACCAGCACTGGCAGAAGAACCACCAGTGGAGCGACAAGAGACTGCTGAGATTTTTACGTTGGTAAAACGTGGGCGCATGGGAAACCAGTCAGTGTAACTGCATTTCCAGTTTGTACCTAAACGGAGTAGAGGAGCCAAAAACTCTGTTGTTACCCTCTCATGCGACCCTGAAAAGGAGTTACATTTCAGCACAAACAAGGGCGCTGAGGTCCACTTTTAGGTGCCTCCCCAAAAGGTTCCTCAACTTTTCTCCTAGAAATGATGTCTTCTTGTATTCCTCTAATACAGAACTTTTCTGCCTTGTATGCAACCTGTCCAAGTGTTTCTGTATGCCTGCTAGCAACAAGTCACCGGGCATTGGGATGACAGGCTGTTACTCATGTGTCCGTTCCACAGTGCCCTTTGTTAGTGGTTGGAAGGCTCCAATCTCATGCAGGGAACTCCATTCGTAATGCCTAACCATCAGGTCACGGTGACCACCAATGCATCCATGGAGGGATTGGGAAGCCCACACCAGCGAACTTCACGCCAGGGGTCTCTGGTCGGAAGAGAAGTCCTTACATATCAACGTTCTGGAGTTGAGAGCCGTGTTCTGGGCTCTGTAATCCTTTCGCCTCCACCTGCCAGGGAAAGTGGTTTGTGTGCTCGCCACAACCACCACATTCTATATCCAGAAACAGGACGGCACCAGGTCTCCTGTCTTGTCTGCACAAGCACAATCCTTCTGGCGTTAAGCTCTTTCTCCTTTTCACTTGCTAGGCATCCGCATCTGCACTGCGCGGTGCAGACTGAGTGTGGTGGCCCCAGCGTGCCCAAGGCAGTTTTGGTACTCTGATCTCCTGGCCCTGTCATCGGCACCGCCCATGATGCTTCCACCAATGTTCAACCTCCTATTCAAGAACAGCAGAATGGTCCATTCATCACGACCCTTCCTTGCTCAATCTGACAACCTGGCTCCGGCTTCACTAGAGTTCGGCCTTATGGACATGCCCCAGGACTGCAAGGACATCTTGGCGAAGGCTCTTGTGCCTGCCACCGTCTTCTGCTACAATGGATTACTGTGCACAGAATGAATGCCTTCAACTTCCAACCACAACAAATACTGCCATATCTGCTCTCCTGAGCATGAAGCGGCCCGGCCCGTGCCTCCATCAAAGTTCATTTGGCTGCTATCCCAGGCTTCACCCGTACTCCTTCCGCACCTTCATTGTGGTCTCATCACCTTAAGAAGTTTCTTTGTGGTCTCATCTGTGCTTTTTCACCCGGGCGCACTCCAGCACCAGATTTGGAACTCAATGTTGTGCTCTCCAAATTGATAGGACATCCTTTTGAGACTTTACATAAAACAGACATCAAGTTCCTGTTGTGGAAGACTGCTTTATTGGTTGCCATCACCTTAGCCACAAGGGTTACCGAAATATGGGTGCTCTGTCAAGCCACCCTATTTGGTCTTCCACAAGTCTAAGGTCATGTCATGTACGAACGAAGAAGAGAACCTTTAGAGAACTCCCAACACTTGAACATACTCTTGCTGAGTGCACCCTCCTCTCTCTGGATGTCATGCGAGCTTTGAAGTACTATGATGCTCGTATCAAGACGTTCCGAGTCTTCTCAGCTGTTCATGACATTCAAGTCCATGACCATTGGCAATGGACTTTCCAACTCCTCCATCTCGCGATTGCTTTGAGCATCCATTTTCTTTTGCCATCATCTGCCCAACACGCCGCTTCCTTGTCAAGCTAAGACACGTTCCACAAGGGCTGTTTAATTTACTGCTTTCTTCCTCCGGTGTTCCACTCTTGGGCATCTGCAGGTCAGTGCTGTGGAGGTCTGTCCACACCTTCATATGGTTCGACTGTATTTACAGACTTGACAGAGGAGTCAAAGGTTGGCCAAGATGTCCTTCAGCATCTGTTCACCTAAGGTGAGGTTTATCGTACAGGTGAGCCGTTTTCCTCCTCCCAATTTGGCATTGTACGCATGGTTGTGCATGATGCTGGAAAATCTGTTCAAACAGCATTTGAATCTATGAAAGATCCAATACTGGAGAAGGAATAAGCTACTCACCTGTAACTCCTGCTCTCCGCCATTGGTATTTTTCATAGATTCACATGCAACCTTCCCATGGTTATATGTGATATTACCGAAGCAAATTTCAGATTGGTACATTTCATCGCGACCAAAATACAGAAAAATACTCAAGTTTATTTTATGTATTGTTTCATTTGGGGGATCCCCTCCCCAAGCCCCGATGTTCTATCGTTATAATGCCACCTGACCCATTTTAACCCATTACCCCTCTACCCTGTATATATTTCTGTAATATTTTTGGTATTTTTCGGTAATATGGTTGCGATGAAATGTACCACTCTGAAATTTGCTTTGGTAAATTAACTGCATATCCCCTCCCACATATCACGCCTGGCTCATCTTTTGGCTGTTACTGACACTCATGTGTGCTCGCCAAATCTGAAGCAGGCCCGACAGGCAGGCATCAGAGGCGTTGCTAGGGGGGGGGCTAAAGGGGCTATAGCCCATGGTCTTTTGGTTGTAGCCCTGGATAGAATCTCAGGAGCTACAACCAAAAGGCTAGCTAGCCCCCAGTCCCGACAGTTCTGATATTAGCGTAGCACCAGGTCTTTTCCAGACCTAACAACACCCCTGGGAGGCATCAAGGGAGATGTCCCAATTGGCTGTGGGCAGTATGACCCAAAATTACAGTCTAGAGCACAAAAGATTACCAGCCTGACATGGAATATTCGCAGCATGAGAATCTATGAAAGATACCAATGCTGGAGAACCAGCGTTACAGGTGTAAGGAAGCCATGGTATCAAACAGTGAAGACAGACACAAGAGATCACAGTTCAAGGGTGTTTATTGAACTTCAAAGGGTTGGATGAATGCCTATCTAACTCTAAGTCTAAAGATGGAATGCAAGCTACATCCATCAAAGTAAAAATAACGCAGTCCTAGTGGAGTCTTGTCAAACTAAAAAGGGCCTATACTAATAAACCTATTGCCAATCCTTACCTCTAAATACAAGTGGTGTGGGAAAATTATGTATGCAAAAGAAAGTTTTTCAGAAAATAATAGGTCAGAATGACTGAGTAAATGTGTTCCCTTCCCCACATTTTCAGCATGGGACAAGGTGGCACACTTGAGCTTCAAACACACTTTGGCTTCTGTAGCTGGAATATGCAGTTCAGGACATAAGTCAGGGCTTTCTGCAATAGTCTTTTCCCCAAAATAAAGTCTCTTGTTCGCAGGATGCCTCGACACATACAAAACAAAGTTCCTTCTCTTCAGGTTTTTTCAAAGTTCGCAAGTTTAAGGGTTCACGGGTTTCCAATAGGTCTCCCTCAGCCGGGCTCGGACCTTTCGTTCACAACTGGTCTCCCTCGATTGTGCTTGGAACACGGAGCTCCCTCGTTTGGGCATGCACCCTCTCAAACACAATGTTCACAATTGGTCTCCCTCATTCAGGCTCGGACTCCTTATTCACACGTTTACAGATCTCCCTCAGCCGGGCTCAGACCTGTTGTTCACAATTCCTTCTTCCTTAGGTAATCGAAGACTTTCGACTGTGCGAGGCCTTTGTTTAACCTCCGCAGGACCACTTTGATGTATTTCACATTAATTCCTTTGACACTTCCACGCACTGGTTTTCTTTTGTTCTCGGAAACTCACTGGTTGCTGTGTTCACAGTTCTTCTGTATTTCACCTTCATTCGGGACATCACCAGCAGCTCGCAGCCTGCCTTCTCCCAGTTTCCTGGAGATGCATCTCCCTAGCCACGCCACAGCCTCTCTACAGCACTAAGTCGGCGTCTCGGCTCCACGTTCCACTTTGGTCTTTCAAGGCTTCTTTCTGCACTCTGGCTTTCTGGCTTATCTCTATGCTCCCGACTTCGTCCCTAAAGCTCTTTGGGTTCTCGGACCCCTCCTTAATGTTCACACACAAGGGTCTCCCTCAGCCGGGCTCGGACCTCTCTGTTTTAAAAAAGAAATGGTTTTGGACTTCCAGTCCCTCCCACTTCACTTGCTCCCCAAAAACTGCATTTTCACGGTTTGGGAGCAGCAGGAGCACAAGGGGGTGTTTTAACTGAGGTCATGGTCCTACCACCTGCCCCTCAAAGGCCTGGTCAGGTAAGCCCTGAGGACAGAAGGGCTGGGCAGTGCTGTTTGAGCTGTGGCAGCTTCACGAGGAGACTGCATTCGATCAGCTGGAGTTCTTTTGTTTCCCCTTGGAGCTGTGTGTGGATTGCAGCATAAAGTGCCCCCTGTGTGTGTCTGCATTATTCTACTTTCATTCATTTGGAAGCAACACAGTAGCGAACGGTGAAAAGGACGCAGTGTAAATCTATTACATAGACTCCTCCCTCACGGAATCGCGTGAACTGCTGCCGTGCTCATAGCCACTCCCATAGCGCCCTTGCGGCGTAAGCCCTGAGGACAGAAGGGCTGGGCAGTGCTGTTTGAGCTGTTTGGCGGCTTTGGCGCGTGGGGTGTGCTGAGACTCTTACACCCTGACCGTTACGCCCACGGGGTCTGAAGATTGCAGACACCTTGTCAAGTAAGTGTAAAAGTAAAGAAAAAATTGTACGTAGTATTTTCTTGGCATTTGGTGCAGATTTCCGACAGTTTTAGAGGCTTGATCTCCCTTCATGATGTCTCAAGATAAACACATTGATCGCAAAATTTTACAACCTTGCACATGACTACAATTACAGCTCTGTCGTGCTTGCGAGGGTAGTAGCGCTTGTCATGACAATCAAGTAAATGAAACAAGCAGTCATGACAAATCTCAAACAAGATCTAAATACTTTATTCGTGACTTGCGTGTGCAATCAAGCACTGACAACAGTTTGTTTAACGAGAGTCAACTGGTTCAGAAGCTATCTCTTGCTAGCGTGAGTTTGGAAAATAACGGCTGTGAGTCATTACATAGCTGCTCCATGGACGTCAATGCTGAGAATGCTGCTTATCAGGATCGCAATCCGCAATATGAATGTGTGACTAAGTGTGGGGAGTACTTGAATAAGAATAAGAGTGAAATAAACTGGCTATATGAACAATTACGTGAGTTTGAAAAAACTTGTCACGTGAACATTGACTTCCTGTCCTTAGCCAGCGAAATTACAAATGATATATCAGACCAAAGAGATCCAAACTCGGTAACTTTTCCGCCATTACGGTTACTAGCATGGGTAGAACTATCCAACTGTAAAAGATCTGAGGTTGGAAAAATTACAAATCGGATGCAGCGTTTAACTTCCGAAAATACAGGCTCCTGGTGTCATGATGCCTACCCCCGGGCATCAGGACCAAGCCCATCAGCTCCGGAAGCAGGCATCCAGATACCTTTTAAAACCCACACAGCCCCGGCTGGGGGCTGTTTGGGTTCAGTCCTGGCGCCTTAGGCGCCAGGCTCATCATGGAAATCAGTCCTGGCGCCATAGGCGCTAGGTGCATAGACTTTACTTACCTGATGCAGACCATGCTGCTAGTGAGTCCAAGCCAACGTGAGGCCTGGATGGGACTATTTTTCTACAGGGACTATTTTTTACTTGGGCGTGGTTCTAGGGAACATCTTACCTGGAACTACTTTGGAGGCTATTTAAACCACGCCCGAGCAACAGCACACGCTTCGCGTTATTCTGCATCCAGCAGCGTAACGCTCACCGTGCCTGCAGTCTGCATCCAGTCTTCTGCCACGCCGCCTCGAACCTGGAGGTCCTAAAACCAAGAGGAAAGAAAAGCACAAGATTATAAAACGAACTATTTTGAATTCCTCACCTGATTTCGGATCGATCTTGCCTCCGGACCTGGAAGGAACATCATTTCTGTACACGTCGCATCTTCAGCTACAGCGCCACGCCATACTCACCAGTCCTCGCAGCATCTTTTGATTCGGCGCTGCCTCCATCATTTCTTCGCCGAACTCCGGCACCTGAGGGACAAAAGAAAACAACAAGGTGAGCCGAGAAAACCAACAAATAAAACACTTATCATCATAGACTTACCTGATTACCACCGCAGGCATTATTCTATAACTCTCCACATCTTCATGTGCCGCACCTGCAAAGGGAGAGAAAACAACACGTTAAACACCGGCAACATTTACCGGACGGCGTCGGGTAGTACAGACTCTTACCTGAGCGCCACCAACTGCCATGAGGAGTATCTTCCCACGATCTTAGTTGCAAGACAAGGAAGGAAGGGGGGACAAGAGTGAATCATCGGACATATCGAACTCTATGAACTTGATACTTACCGAACTTTTCCAGGAAACCTCAGAGTCAATACTCTCCGGAACTCACCCACGCCTTCAAACCAGTGAAGTAACTGGCATCAACGGGCCCCTGCAATCCACGCAGGATGGAGAGCTCATCATTTAAATACATATGGTGAGGTTCCTAAAAGGGGATATCGGAGGTGACAAGAAGGGAGAACGAGAACAGTGGGAGGGAGCTATCACTCATATCCACGGGTGGCTAAATCCCTTTCTCCACTTGCAGGAGAATACTTCTACGGATCAAGCAGATGAGATTAGGCGGGCCAGTCCACACAGTCATCTCAGCACTACGCATCACGTTGGTGGAGACCGCAGCTGTCCGGGTCCGATGGACGCCCCTGTGGGAACCAGGTGAGCGTAACACCTGGATAGAATGTGCCAATTTCCCACAAAAAGGCGGCGTAATTAAAGGAAATCTACATAATGAAGATGTCATGATTCTTAATAATACTGAACAGTTATACAATGCCGATGTGACTGTAACTCAAGAAAAACTAACTAACTATGAAGGTGTGGATCACGCCGAAGCAACTAAAGAGATTCATATCACAAAAGGGGAAAATTCAAGCTGGTTCCCCCATATAAATGTGATTCCATTGGAACAAGAAAAAACAAGAAAAAAATTCTGACTCAGGTCTTGAATGTCATTCCAAAAAACATAGCCCAAACAAACGGCGAGATTCTATATCTGTGGTAAATAAACTTTTGAAAGATCTAACAAAAATGAATGGTGATATGAATCGTAAAGTGGTGACTATTGAAACCTCTTCTAACTGCAACGATAAAATTCAAGACGTTTCTAATGAACTGAAAATGACTCCTCTGCCCAGTAGTACCATCACAGATGGTAGTATCCCTAAATTTAAAGGGGTACCTGGAGCACGAAAACGTCGACTGAATCCTAGTCCATCATTGGATGTGGTGTGCTCTCAAAAGAGAATGCTGGGATCCAATCGAAAAAAAGAAATTAAAGAGTCTTTCTCCAGTAATGCTATGTTGATTCCAAAATCGCAACTTAATTTTGACTTACCTGAACAGATGGAAGAAATTGAGTCATCTTATACTTCATCTTCCTCTTCTTATGAATCCTCCCTTGACTCTTCCTTAATGGATCGCCAGTATCCAAAAATAAGACGCCAGCAAAATAGGATACAATCCAATGGGGAACTTAAAAAGAAAAAAAGCCCATCTCAAAATCTGATCAAAGAAGTCTTAGATGATATTAGACCCCTTATAATGTCATCTTTGGTAATTGCAGTAGCACCTTTGATGAAATTATATGAGCAACTGAATGATAATGTGAAAGATTTAACAACGCTATCCGCGCTAATGAATACAAAACTAACATGGCGAATATAATGAAAATTCAGCAAAACCCAAAATATGGGAAAACATAGGTAGAATAGACGGAGCGTTGAAAGAACTTGCTGACCAAAAAAAAACAAAAGTGAAGACAAGAGATTATTGGCAGAGGTAGCTAGAGAAGCGATAGGTATACTAAAACAAAATCAAAGCACCAACAAAATAAGATATATGGATCCCATGGTTAATCAATATCTTGGGAAGTCTGATAGAAATCAAGTTAGAGTAACCACGATGATTTCCACAGATACTGATGAAATTAATGACTCTAAGAAAGAAGGTGCGACAATATCATCTGATGCAGCCATGACTATAAAGGAAACAACTGATTTGGAAAATAGCGTAGATGCTGATAAAATATACCAAGATCATGCAATGCAAAAAGAGAATGAAAGAAACAAGGAGAAAGATCCTTCTTCCTCAAAACCTTCCATGTCGACAAATGGTGAAGGATTGATTGGAAAACCGGCTCTCGACATCCAACAAACAGTCGAGAATATTGACAAAACATACTCAATTTTTCAAAAAAATCAGGTCATAGGAACTAAATTGCCACAAGAAAAGAAACAAAAAAATCAAAAATGTATAAGAAAGAAGAACAATGTAGGATCTCGAAAGTTTCTCAGAAATCTCAAAGCAGTAAATGTGTTCGTTAATACTAAAAATCTGTGTGAAAAGGCTAAACAAGCTGAACAACCAGTAAATCAACCTGTAATAACTGAAATTGCTGTGGATCCTAAATCACTGGAAATTTCAAATGACTTATTGAATATGTCAACCTATGAAGACGAACCTGATGTAGAAGATAATCAAGAAAATCCTCAGGAAGATTGGGAAAATGACTTAGCAGAACCTCCAAATGATAAGGTACAATCTGACAACGGTGAAAAATCAGTGCTATCTATAAATAAGGAACATTTTACTTTAATGCAAGAGAGATTCTGTGAACTAATAATACCAGTAGAGAATCGTACGGTGTTCAACGCAATAATTCCAGAGGTTGAGTTTACTACTATGGAAGAAAAAAGGAAACGTTTGGTGAAAATAAGTAATGAAAATGCATTGTCTTTTGACAATCAAGATGTGAAGCGAGATGTAAGAGAACAATTCCTTGAGTCTCCATCAAGAAATAACCATAATTCCGATTCATCAGAATTTAAACAGCAAAAGCAAAAACAACATAGCTTCTCAAATAAGAATAATAAAGATGAAAAAACCAGAGAAGCTACAATCCAGGCGCAAAATAATTCTCCTAATCTACAACACAAATCAGCAAAATATCACTTGATACTAGAAAGAATATTGACAGCCAAAGACGATTTGACTCTCAGTCGAAACAATATTTTGCGTTTGTTACATCATGTACCTGGTCTGAGATCCATAGAATCCAGTGATATTCAAACTGTTTAATTTATTGATGAACGCTCCAATGACCGAATACGCCTACATATCGATTCAAGGCTGATATGCGATCTTCTCATAAAAGCTGTACCCTTCCTCCTGTCATTGGGCTTTGACATTCATGAAGAAGTAGCTGAATACCCGGAGAAAGTGATCACAAAACATGATGTTATACCTAAGCAAAGAGCGTGTCCAAGGGTCTTGGAGACAGGCTCTAAACAAGTTTACCCTGAAGCATCAAAAAGCATCAATGAGAACAAAAATGTGATTAGTGGCAGCGATCTCAACAAAACATCAAATAAAGTATCCACAGGTGAACAAATTAAAATCACTTTCAAATGCAATTATAACATAAATGAGTCAAAGGAGAGTCAACAAAATGCAACCAGCTCGATTTCTTCAGTAACCAAATGGAACTGGTTGGCTGGTGCATTGGGTGGGATTCAAAGTTAATGCCAAGGAAAGCAAGATACATGTGAACTTAATATCCTATCCTGGAATACTAGAGGATTTAATCACTTATTCCAAGATTGCTCAAATTGGATTGTAGATTTAACTTTTATATGCCTCCAGGAAACGTGGATGGACATTTGTCCAATCTCGTTAATGGGACAAGATGGACACTGCCCATAGGGATCCATGGTACATTGGTTCCTATGTGCAATCTACATAGCTCTCTTCCTCTTCTTCTTCGTCCTAGTGTTTTTCGGAATTGAGGATGGGGGGACATGGTTAGATTTACAATCTCCTGCTAGGGTTGGGAAAGAATAGGATGTTTGGTAATTGGGGAAAGGGGAATACTGCATCTCACCGGCGGACATCCCACTCCCAATTCCCAAGGTCCCTCTACCCAGGTGATCCTCCCGCACTGGTCTACCCTCAGGGTCTGGATCCAAAGGTGATGGCCGTGCCCTGGCCAAATGAGCAGAGGATCCAGGGGAAAAAGAAGTGATAATACCCTTTGGTTTCTAACACAGGTAAGTCATTTATTCCATCTAACAAACTGGTAAAGGAAAATATGGGCCCGTGCAATTTTGTAGTGTTCTAAAGGCACAAATCATCACTGGTATATGTGGAAGTCCTTAGACCTGCTGGTCACCACCTAAACACATATAGATTGGGGAAGGCAAAAAAAACAGAAGTCGATTTTTTTTTAATCAGCAGGACAAATATTCTAAAATCTTTAATGGCTACAACACTCCAAATTAATGTGGACCCTAACCCGGGGCATAGTGTTAAAAGCAACGCAAAGGCACACATGATCATCAATCATAGCCATAGAGTTTAGGAATCACTTTCCAAACCATACACAAAGGCTTAATAATAAAGTTTAGCAATTTACCTCAATACATTCTAATGGATCCCACAGATTCCTCTTCTATGAATATCCTATATGCAGCGCTGTTCATTTTTGGGAACTTTTCCACCACCAGGTGTCGGTTCCGCACACCTCGGGAACACACTACTTTGTTCAATGAAAAAATGCCCAATCCTATTAAAGCCTCGGGAGGGAGTGGGGTGGACACAATCCAAACTGCACTAACATCTAGAAGCATAAAAGAAAATATCAGGAGAGAAATAATAAAGCACCAGACCAACCCCCCCTGCACCCTCAGACAAGGCTGCTTTAACATAAAAATGTCAACATTGTCCATCGGCAAAAAAGAAAAGACTGATTGAGGCAATTACCCTGACATATCTCCAACCCTGCCCAGCCACAGAGACCCCTACGGCAAAGAGAATTGTTTCAGCAAAAAGAGGCCTAAAATACAGTTGCTCTTTACCTTTAACGAAATCAATAAAAGTAGACCACGCATCCATATTTTGTTGGAATTTGGAATTTCCCCAGCATGAGGGCTGAGATTTTCTCCATAGCCAGAGACTACCATTATTTGACCCACCAGTATGTTATAATCTGCCCTTTATGGTCTTTCCCGTTTACCTGCAATAACCAGCCTAGCCACCAGTAATAGGTGAGTGGTTAGCATCGCCCTCGGTTCCAAAATGGTGCCCAATACCAGGCACAGCAGATCCCATGGGAGGGTCCCACCTTCTGATGTCCCTAATATGTGACAACAATTTCTTCCAAAAGATGATCACAGGACAGTTACACCACATGCCCCAGATCACCCTGCATACCACAGACCCTCCAACAAATTGGGGAGGCCCCAAGTGCCATGTGGCATATCTTGACTCATTTTGGCACTCTTTGTTATGCAAGTCTAAAGATGGCCTACAGGGTAGGAGCTATTGGAGGGGATGCCTTTTGGCTGAGGGGTAAATGACTCAAAACAACACAGAGAAGACTAAAGTGATTTGTAGTTTTTCATTTCAAGTTGAGGTGCTTTAATGTTACCAAGTATTCCCAGTCTGCATGGGAATAGTCAAACAGCATGCGTTGTATTGTATTGTAGTAGTCATTTATATAGAACCTTTTCCCATTTGTCAGATTAGAGGACATCGTCCCACGGAACACACCAGAGAATGCAGAGAGACACCTAATATGCCCGTCACCAACCGCGCCAGCAACCAACCCCCGACAGCTCCAGTTCACACCTTTGCCAATCAACTACATATCACCCCCAACTCCCACTTCCCCAGCCTTCGCACAGCAAGAGAAGCTCTAGCTAATACCCCAATCACCAGAGAACCGCCCACTCACACCCATGACCGCTCATAATGCAAAGAAAGGGCGAGACCACAGGCACCTATGTCCTGACTTTTATGTAACCATGCAAAATGCGGCCAGATATCTCTGGGTTAGGTGCGCTATATAAATAAATAACTAAATAAACAAACCAACCTAATGCCCCCACTATAATCGTCCATCCTCTGACACAGTTTGCAACCACTGCCACCACGGTATAGGAGCGAAACCTCACCACCCTCACCCAACCCAGTCCTAGCTCTTTTCCCCTCTGCCCCCTGTCACCCCACTCCAATTTCTCCCTTATCTCCACATTCTATCTTTAGACTTGCATATCTCCTCCCATCTGGTCACTCCCCCCACACTGCCAGTCCCCACATCAGACCCCGCTGTCCCCCCAACCCTACCCACCATCTACCCACAAAGGCATCCCACCAAATATCTTGCACCCTCATCAAACCCAGGTCAGTTTCCAAAAATAAACTCCACATCTATGACCTCATCACGGAAGAAAACCCAGACATCCTATTCATTACTGAGACCTGGTTCTCTGATGACTACGAACCCCTTGCGCACGTGACCTTCTCACCTGGCTACATTCTCACCATCCGGAACAGATCACGAAGGGGAGTGGGGCTTGCAATATTACACAAAGACCAATTCAAGCTAATAACCAAGTACACCTCCACCAGCACCACAGACTACGAATCCCTCCTGATAAAACTCCACTCGAACCCTCCACCTGACACAGCTTCCTGCTCATCTACAGACCCTCCGGCTATAACAAAAACTTTGCAGATACATTTGGTGAAGCACTGGCCGCCAACCTCATCCTACACCCAACCCTTACCATCCTAGGTGACTTCAATATATGGTTCAACTCCCCATCAAACACTATGACCAGGTCACTCACAGACAGTCTAGAACCACTCAACCTGAAACACCACACCTCCACTTGCAACCACACAAGAGGCCACACCCTCGACGCAATATTCAGCACCGCAAACATATCTGACCAGCCGCCACGCCCCCTGTCATGGACCGATCACTCAGCACTGTGTTTCACCATACCACTGAACACTATGGCCAGCAGCCAAGGCCCCACACCACCATCATCCCCTCTATTTTCCCACTATGGAACAAACTGGTAATCACCCCAGATCTTGAATTCTCACCCGCAACTCCTTCAACTCACTCTTCCTCGCGGAAGGATCCCCAGCAATAGATTCCTTCGATCTCTGGCGTACAAATGCCCTCACGCCCCTCACCCTGTCAAAACGTAGAATGCAGAGCTCTGGACCAATCCCGAGGTGGTTCACCCCCAATCTCAAACCACTAGAACGGACCTCGAGAGCCGACCCGTCAGCCCAGAACAAAACCGGCCTAGCAAGGACAACCAGAATCTACAGATCAGAAAAAGCAAAAAATCATTCTATGGGAACCGAATCCAAAATGCTCGCAAACCAAGTAAGGAACTACATAAAATCATAGAAGAATTAAAATCCCCCTCATGCTCGTGCCTGTCCACTTCAAGTTCCAAAGCCTTATGTGATACCCTCTTGCTCCACTTGTACAATACCGCCAACGAAAGACACACGCCGTCATTGCTAAACTATAAATAACTCTCACTGCCACCTCCTACTCGCCTGCAGTCCTCCGCCTAAACCCCCCACAATCACATTTTTCTTTTGACTCATTCTCTCCCATCACACACAAAGAATTCCACTCAGTTGTAGCAGTCAGCCACCCTCAGGCTCCCCTGAGGACCGGTGCCCACCCTCAATGCTAAAAAAATACTAACCTCCACCTGTGCAGGTAACCTTGCATGCTCAATCACTCAGTCACATCAGGATCTTTCCTGAAAGCCCTAAAAACATCCTACGCCAAACCCATTGTCCAAAAAACAACTCTTGACCAACTCCTCTCCCAAAACGACCGTCCTATCTGCAATACGCGTTTCATCGCCAAACTGATTGACTGCGCATCTTACAAACAGCTTGACCAATTTGCCGAAGCCAACAACCTCCTAGACCCAGCACAATCAGGCTTTGACCACTATGGGGAACAGAATTTTCCCTAGTTTCTATCTGGGACAACCTAAAAAGAACAGACTGGTGCGCGGTTCTCATCCTGCTAGACCTCTCTGCAGACTTTGATACCATCGATCACTCGATTCTGTTAGTCAGACTACAAACACTAGGAATCAAAAGCACAGCCCTTTTGTGGATCTCATCCTTTATTTCTAATTGGTCGTAAGTCATGCACCTCAACCAGTTCACATCCATATCACTACCAGTATGTAAAGGTGTTCCCCAAGGAGCGTCCACACCACCCCTAATCTTCAACTTCTACATACAACCCATTCCCGCAATCATCCGCTCGTACAACCTTACCTGCTACAACTATGCAGCCTGGACCTATCATCGTGCCTCTCTGACATTGACCACTGGGTGACGACCAGCCACCTCCTCCTCAGCCCTGGGAAAACCGAAATTCTAGTATGCTGGAAAACATTATTCCTCCCTCAACCAATCCCGTGGCCTAAACCACTAGAACAAACACCAGCACCCTCTAACATCGTAAACCTTGGATGCGAGTTGGACTCAGATTTATTCCTCACCCAACACACCACCAGCGTATCCAAAACCTGGTTCTTCCACCTACGGATTCTCAGGCAGATTTCCCCCTACCTCACCTATCCCCACCGTTTCTCGGCCATCAATTCCATCATCCTGTCCTGCATAGACTATGCAAACTGCCTCTACCTAGGAGCCCTGGCATCCCAATTTAGGAAATTTCAAAGAATCCAAAACACGGCAGCACGCCTGCTCATTAATCTGCCCACCAGAGAACACATCAACCCTACCCTGAGAGTCCTCCACTGGCTCCCTATTGCTCGACGCACTACCTTTAAAGCTAAGTGTATAACCCACTGCGCAGTCCACAACTCCGGCCCGTAATTCCCTCGAGACAAAATTGTCCCCTACCAACCTTCCAGGTACCTCAGATCTCGCACAGCATTTTGCCTAGTGATCCCACCCCACAGCTCCACAAGGCTTGGTGGTTCCTCCTTCTCCATCCAAGCACCAATCATCTGGAATTCCCTTCCCCATGACATTCGCAACACTGAAAACAACCTGAAATTCAGGAAGGCCCTTAAAACCTGGATTTTCCCAATACTCTCCTAATCCATTGCACCCTGAGAATACACCACTAATAAACTCCCCTGCATCAATCACAACACAGGGGCCGGCAGCTCTTTCAGCAGTTTCACCTGACAAACCACCACCAATTGCTCAATAACATTGCCACCCGACAAGTACTCCAGGTAAGCCAGCAGCTTTCGTTGTGGCACACCTGAAACCCTATCAACCCACCCACAACAACACTCCCACCCGACAAGCACTGCAGGTAAGCCAGCAGCTTTCGCTGTGGCACACCCACAACATTCTCACCGTGCCCCACGCCTGCCGGTCCACATGAGAGACCACGAACAATGAGATAAGTAGCCCAGGGTAGCACACGCCCATCACTAAGGAATCACTGCGATTGTTAACTAGCATCACTTACTTGGGGAATTCCCAATACTATCAATCTCCCACTACAAATGTACTCCCAAATCTAGGTACAACAAACCGGCGATGACTGTTACATTAAGGAAACCTACTGTACTAAATGCTGAAACCTACCGCTTTGTGAAGCCTAGGCCTCTCTCCCACTATGCAGGATTCTCAAAATCTACGTGTAGCCTCCTTATTTGTTTATTATATAATGACGCCTACTGCATTTGAAACCTAGGCCTCTGTCCCACTATACAGGATTCTCAAATATAGATGTAGCCTCCATATTTGTTTACTATATGATGAATCCTACTGCATTGTAATACCTAGGCCTCTCTCTCACTGTACAGGATTCTCAAATCTAGATGTAGCCTCCATCTTTGTTTACTATATGCTGAAACCTACTGCATCGTGAAACCTAGGCCTTTCTCCCACTATACATGATTCTCAAACCTAGGTGATGCCTCCATCTGTGTTTAATATATGCTGATACCTGCTACATTGTGAAAGCCAGGCCAATTGGTATAGGACTCTCAAATCTAGACCTGTGCAAATATCGCCCCACCCGAACAATCTCGCAGCTTACGGTACGTATATCTCATACCACTATTGTGCACACAGGCCGCAGACACGGCCAAGCATCCATGCACGATAGCATATGGCTATTGCTATGCACATACGGTCTAGGTTCACACGTAGCCATCCAGACTGAAACACTTGATGTACCTCAACACTTCTGCCACTAGCATACAGCGACTACCACCCGAAAGGAACCCGGTATAGCTGGCCTCACATAGACTCTCTCAACAATAGAAATCTATCTCAAACCCTCAACAGCACCCACACATGTGTCTGACCTCTCATGGGGCTGCTTAGTCGAACCTTGCCAACCATCCAAGTCTTAAAACGGCAACATGCACACATGCATCTCCTAAGCTAAACTCCCTAGAATTTCCCACCACATCGACTACGGTCACCAAGGGCGTTTCAACTGAGAAAAAAGCACATTGAGGCCACACAAGTTGGGAAAGAGCGCTATATAAATAACCAAATACAATACAATTTGTATGGCCTCAATGCGCTTTGTGGTAGGAATGCTCTCGAGGACTTAAGTCCAGGTATGGGAAAGCTCTAAGAGGATGCTTAAGGTGTGTGTGCGCATTTGGCCAAGATTAGGATTTAGGAGGGCTAGCTAGGCTCCAGTAAGCAACCCAAGAGGTTAGGCACGTGGGTGGGTGCAGATGGAGGTCACACCAGAGTGATAGTGCAGGAGACTTGATATGTACCCAGCTAGACAGAAATTGTCATAGATTGTCGCTGGATTCTAATGGCTGAGGTGTTGATGCAAGTCTGATGTGTTAGTGCGAATCAGTTATGTGACCAGCTTGACCAAACTTGTCATAGTCAACGCTGCATTCTAGAGTGCATGGATGGATAGCCGTGCCTGTGGCAGATATCCACCAAAGTGGTGCGTTTATACATACCTTAAGCACAGATGTAGCTTGTATTTGATGTCACTGCATCATCTGATCGTCTCTGGAGAATAAAAAGCCAGCTACCTTTTGTAGATATTTCTAGGCTCTATGGGTAGGCTACCCTTACGTCTACCAAGTACAATGGACTGGTTGTCATAGGACATCTTCTAGGTGGGACAGGCAGGCCACCATAGAAACTAGGCTAATGGTATTCGCTGAGCTCAATAGACAGGTTACCTTTAGTCTTATTACATATATTCCATGTTCTACAAATGCTAATCGAAGCAGTCTAATAAGCGCAATAGCAAGGATACCTGCATGTAATTACTGTGCGTTACAATAGCTAACTTAAGTAGTAATGAGTGCAATGGAGAGTTCCGTAGATCTTCTAGCATAATGGGCACGCTAAACAATGTAGGTGTAAATGCTCCAAGTGTACCACGTGTTAACCTGCATGTGAATCTATAAAGGGTACCAATGATGGAGCAATAACAAGGAGGTGATAGCTGGAAGGTTTAGAATGAATCTTAACCTCTGGCATTGCTCTGGGCAACCCTTCAGACCATCCTTCTTTGCCTGCCAAACCATTACAGAAGGGGAAAAGACCATATGCAAATCATGCTTGGTCCCGCCCCAAAAGGGGCAGTCCAGCCTGAACTGCTAGGCCACATCCCTTCTGCACCATACCACAAGCATCCCCAGACATGTTTCAGCCTTGTTGGGCCTCATCAGTGAAGAGTAGCTTGGGTCCCTAGGCACAGCAGGCACAGGACCCGCATCTGGGCGTACCTGTCCCACTCAGGGTGACAAACAAAAACAAGGATGTCATGGCTGGAAGGTTTAGAATGAATCTTAACCTCTGGCATTGCTCTGGGCATCCCTCCAGACCATCGTTCTTCGCCTGCCATGCCATTACAGAAGGGAAAAGACAATATGCAAATCGGGCTTGGTCCCACCCCAAAATGGGCAGTCCACCCCGAACTGCTAGGCCACATCCCTTCTGCACGAGACCACAAGCATCCCCAGACATGTTTCAGCCTTGTTGGAACTCAACATTGCTGGAGCACATGAGTCACAGAAAAGTAGGCTATTCCTTACTGCTTTGGGCAGGGCCACAAAACTAAGGTTTGCTGTCCCTGCCAGTCCATGTACTTAAGGTCCCCCAGGGTACATGTTGCAAAGCTCACATTTCCACATAGGTGGAAAGCATGTGCCTGACCAGTGCCTGGGTTGCTAGCTGAAGACTACTTTGGTTGATGAATCGCAATGTTCTCCAATCAAGAAGGACCCACAGCAGCATAAGAGCCCACACTCTCCCATGCATCACTCTTCCTCGTCCTCCATCATGCGGAGCCATCCCTCATGCTCCATGGATAACTTGGAGGAATTGCCACCTACTTCTCATGTACTGTCGCCCAACCCACAGGTCCTCAAGGAGTTGGGAGGCTTTGAGGCATCAGATGCTTGACATCTTTGCAAAGGTCTGAGCTCCAGCAGCTTCTTCCCCGAGGCTGCTGGCTGTCACAAGGCCCATTGCATTTTGTGAAGCTGGCAGATGCACCTCCTCGGACTGCAAGTGTGTGCCTGCCAACTCTGTTCGAGGTCCGCTTTTGAGTGCTGAAGCCTTAACCTCCGGCCCTTCCTTCTTGGTGCCAATCAGCACCAAGGCCTCACAGGAACACGCCCTTCTTTCAAGCTGGCAATTCCTTTCAAAGATGTCAGATCTTTGATGAGCTGGAGTGTGTTTTGGTGGGTCTGAGGATTTCTTCAGAGTTCTTTGCTGGAGAGGATCTACTGTATTTGGCTAAAGGCCTATAGAAGGCTAAAGGTTTGAACACACTGCCAGAGCTGGATAGTCATTCTGTGCCAATGCCTGGCAAACCCAACTGTACATTTCAGAGGACCATTGCCAAGGTTGTGGAGAGTTTGGGTTTGTTTGCGACTACTAAACAAGTATGATGGACTGACATTTTGGACAAGCTCTTCCACTGGAGACATGTTTGCCCTTCAACCCACAGATGGCCACTCTTGTTTTGACATCCTGGGAGAAGCGGGTATCAGTCACTGAAGTGTAGCTTGACCTTGCCACATAGCACTGCCTGGCCCATTTGGATCCCGCTTTTCCATCAATACAACCCCTTGCCAGAAAACTTGGTGGTGCAGGCCTCAACAGCAGAGCTGAAAACCATGCCCTCCCTCTCCTTGCCCCTCCTGACGGACAGCAAGAAGCTATATGCCTTTGGCCCCAAGGTCTTTGCCTCCAGTAGTCTTGTCTAAAGGGCAGTCAATGCCACTTTCAATTTGGCCAAGTCCCCACTCCTACCTTTCAACTTTGGAGTGTACTCTCTGGGGACAACTAAAAATGTGCCTACAGAGAAGTTGGAGAGTTTTAACTCTAGTTGGTCATGGTATAGAGGCCACATGACAGATCTTCCAGTTCAACCTGCAGTCTGCATGGCATGTATGGTGTCTGCATTGCATAGGTACTTCTGGATGAAAAATATGGGGGTGCTCTCGATGCCCAATCCAAACTCTTGGGCATGATGTTGGGCAACAAACTTTTTGGGACAAAGGCTGAAGAATCGCTAAAGAAATTCCAGGCCACCAATGCCACAGCTAAGTTATGATTGGTCGTTCAGCGACTATCTACCTCGGCTCAAACCCTTAATTTCAACCATTGCCCATTTTCACCCAACATGCAGTAGCAGAGGCATCTTTTGGTGCCAGGGGGTTGGAAAATAGGGCACCAGTGGGAGGCTGGGGGTGTACTGGGCCCCACGAGGGAACGAAAGGGGTCGTATGCCCCACCCCTTGCCTCCTCCTGACTCCACCACTGCCACCCTGGCAGGTTATGGGTGCCCTCTGGCAAGCAGCGGCAGTGTTGACTTCACTGCCCAGGTAGAGCCAGAGGTGCCCAGGAAGGGGTCTTTGCTGCCTCTGTCTCGTCCCCACAACACCACCCAGTGGCAAGCCACAGTGAATTGGTCTGTTATACTTCTATTTGGTGAAAACTAATTAATTTGGTGATTAATTGACTAAGCCCTGACTGAATGAGTGACTGAAAGGGCAGCCGGCAGACCTGTCTCTGCAACGAACATATAGGCCCTCATTACGACTCCGGCGTTAACCAATGGCGCTAATAGCGCCATGGTTAACGCCGGTAACTTACCGATTCCGCCAATGGTAAATGGGGAATTACCACCCCATTCCAAGGTTGGCGGGCGGTAATTCCCCATTTACCATTGGCCCTTCCCCATTCCCATTTTTTCCCCATAGGGCTCAA
The DNA here is from genome assembly GCF_040938575.1 of Ambystoma mexicanum. NCBI lineage: Eukaryota > Metazoa > Chordata > Amphibia > Caudata > Ambystomatidae > Ambystoma > Ambystoma mexicanum. Next base: position 304,556,719 of record NC_090926.1, read on the forward strand.
TGGGACTGGAGAAGACGGTAATTATGGTACCGCAAATTGCGGTACCATAATTACCTCGAAAGTCCCTTTGCGGTTCCCTACTTTAACGGCTGGTTCCAGAACAGCTGTTAAGGTTGGGAGCTGCAAAGGGACCTCATAATCAGGCGTTAAGGGTTTAACGGCGCCGACACCTTTTACGGCGCCGTTAACCCCTTAACGCCAGGGTCGTAAGGAGGGCCATAGTCATAAAAAACGTGATTCGCTTTCTATCCCTGCATGCGGCTTGAAGAGGAACGGGTGGTACAGAAGAAGAGGTAAGGAAAGAGGATAGGGGTGGGCCATGTTTGGGAGTGAAGGAGGCCACTGGAAGCAGGGCAGGGGTAGTGAGCCAAACCCCTTTAAAGCGATTCAGTGAAGCAGAAAGGTTGGTTTGTTGGTTGGTGGGTCAGGGGTTGGTGAATCAACATTCTAGGTGTTGTGCTTTGGCGCAGTCTCATATATCCAATTGGACTTGGTGCATTTAACCCCTGTGCGAGGCGGTTTGTTCTTTTTTTGTCTGGGTGTTGTCGCACTACTTAAGACACTAGGGTCTTACGGTTCATAACTCAGGGTTACTGCCTCCCTTTTCTTTAGCATCCTCTGACTGCCCTTCTTTGAGTCCTTTGTTGCCTCTGTACCTTCCCATGTTGGACCAGGTCAGTCTGCTTATGAAGAAATGCCATAGAATTGGTGCTCCATTCAGAGCAAAGGAAGGACTTCTACTACCTTTACTTGCTGGTACAGAAGAAAGTCTGCGCACTGCGTCCCATCATGGATCTGATGCTCTTGAATGTGTGCCTGCGCAACAACAATTTTAAGATGTGTGAGATTCTCTTGACCTTCTAACTGCGGTACTTGTTGGTGTCTTTGGACCTCCTGGACAACTACTTCTTGTACTTAAACATCCCACGCAAAGGACATACTAGACAAGGTTTGTGGTTGTGAACACCTACCAGTTCCAAGTTCTACCGCTCAGTCTTGCCTCTGCAGCCATGGTTCTTACTTTATCAAACTATTGGCAGTGGTGGTGACTCGTCTCAGGAGGGAGAAGATTCACGTCTTTCCCTACCAGACCAACTGCCTCATTGGGGTCCACACCCCTGATCTGGTGGCAGCACATTTGTACCACCCAAGCAGCCTATTGGTCAGTTTTGGGCTTCTCCCTGAACTTCAATAAGTCAAATATTTTGCCTTCACATTCTCTCCAGTTCATGGAAGCAGTCTTGGGTACCCGCCTGGTCAGGGTTTTCCCTCCCGAATATGAGGTGATGGACATTCTTCAGATTGTCTTTCAGTCCCAGAGGTTGGTTCTTGTCGCTACCTTTTGGCGTCCTCTGGGTCGCATGGTCTCATGCATGCCGGTGGTGCCAGAGGTGCAGCTACGCATGTGGTCACTCCAGTGGCTCTTTTGATATCAATGGTATCACTTACAGGGTGACATGTGAATCCTGTTGCATGTCTCAGACACTGTAGTGATGTCCTGTAGTGGGCTCTGCAAAACCACATGCTGAGAGGGACTTTACTTCGGCAGCTGTGGTCCCAACTGACTGTGGTCACGAATGGCTCCTTGGCAGGCTGTGTTGCTCACCTGTAAGATCTTGCCATGAGCAGGCTCTGGTCCCCCATGGAAGCTTGGGAACACATCAAGTTGCAGGAGCTTTGAGCAATCAGGCTGCCCCTGATTGTGTTCTGCTCTTATGTGTGAGGCAAGTGCATATTAATCCTGACTGACAACACAGTGGCCATTCAGTAGTACCTCGACAAGTGGGTTGGTGTGGGGTTAATGACTCTTTGCCATGCAACTGTAATTCTGTGTTTTGGAGAACAGCGTGTCTGATAGCAGCCCATCTTGCTTCGATGAGGAACGTCATTGCAGATGTGCTGATCAGACAGACTATAGCCTCCCGTGAGTCAGAGCTCTGCCAGGAACTTCTGGAGAAGATATGTGCCCTCTGTGGACTCCTCAAGTGCACCTCTTTGCTTCCAATGTGAACAGAAAATGTGAGTTTCTCTACTCCAAGGAATCTCCTCTTGCAGGGGCTCTGTGGGAACATGTTGGTTGTCGAATGGAGCTTCGAGCTCTGTTAGGCATTCCTGCCAATCTGTCAGACTGCAGAAATTCAGGTCCACGTTGATTCTAAACACTATGGACTGGGCCCCAGAAGATGTGATAACCGGAGCTAAAGAGTGGAACTTGTTAGGCAACATCCTGGTGGAGGCCTGCCACCAACTCTATCTATGTTTGCAGGTGGCTTATGTTTTTGCCTTGCTACAGGGAGAGATATCTAGACTCTTTTTACCTGTAGAACTTCCTCTGTTCTGGATTTCCTTCTGTCCTTGACACGGCTGGGCCTGCAGATTGGCACTGTGAAGGGGTACCTGCCCACCATTTCGGTTTTTAAAAGGTCCCCTGAGCAGTGCTCATTGTTCCCCATCCCCACTGAAATAGTTTTTGTGTGGTTTCAGTATCCAGTTTTCCCCCATGCCAGTTTGTTATGCCTGCATGGGATCTGAATTTAGATTTTCCTTTTCTTAAGGGAACTCAGTTTGAGCATTCAGGTTCTTTAAGACTGCTCACCCTTAAGGTGTTCCCCTTGCTGGTGGTCTCTTATGCAAACTTGAAAGCAGGTCAGGCTCTGGTTAAACATTGGCATGACCAGAAAGCCGAGTTTACTCAAGACCAGCTAGTTCTAGTTATGGTACCTACAAGGCAGAGGGCTTTACAAGACACATGGATTGGACCCTTCAAGGTTGTGGGCAAACTTGGAGAGATCAATTATTTGGTGGACTTGGCAACCCCAAGGAGGCCCCCAGGGTCTTTCACACCAACCGCCTAAAGGCATATGTATCCAGACCAGAACTGGGAGCTTTGCTGTTAGCATCTGATCAAGAGGAGGAAGAGTGCGCCTCTACCTGGGTTTATAGTCATTCCATCGACAGCCAAAGTATCTAATGCAATACCATCTAAAAAAAAAGTATCTAATGCATTTTTATTTATTTTTTTAATGGGGGGATCCCCCCAAACCACCTTTTTGAACCTTTAAAACCCATTTTCATTAAACTGAACCCTTTACCATCTAAAATAAATGCATTAGATGCTTTTTTTACATGCTTTTTTTAGATGGTTTGGCTGTCGATGCTTTGGTTGTCAATGCAATGACCGGATACCCTCTACCTGATCTTCTCATGGGATTGCCTTTAGATGGAAAAATAGAAGGAGTTAATCTCTCTTCTGATCTGACTCTGGAACAACAGGAGGAGTGCAAAGTTCTGTTAAATCAGTTTGCATCTCTGTTTTCGCTGACACCAGGCTTGACCCCTTGGGGCCACCATGATATTCTCACTGGTGATGGCCTACCTGTCAAACGTAGGGGTTACAGAATGTCAGACTATGTAAGAACCCACATAAAAGAAGAGGTCAAGAAGATGCTTGATCTTGGGGTAATAGAGCCATCTACAAGGCCATGGGCTAGTCCAGTTGTGCTAGTGCCAAAGGCAGGATCCAAGGAGTTGAGATTCTGTGTGGACTATAGAGCTCTTAATGGAGTCACCACGACTGATGCCCATCTTTTACCTAGGACAGATGAGCTGGTGGATAAACCTGGGTCAGCCAAGTACCTCAATACATTTAACCTAACCTCAGGCTATTGGAAAATAGCTCTGACAGACGATGCCAAGGAGAAAACTGCATTTTCCACCCCAGGAGGCCTGTACCAGTTTAAGGTAATGCCTTTTGAACTACAGAATGCACCTGCTACATTCCAAAGGATGGTAAATCATGTTCTGAATGGGATGGAGGACTTCTGTATGGCATACTTGGATGACATTGCAGTGTTCAGCCCCACTTGGGAAGAGCATATTGACCACCTAGGACATGTATTGCAGGCTCTTAAGCAGGCCCATCTGACCCTAAAGGCACGCAAGTGTCAAACTGGTCCGATTAAAGTGGTCTACCTTGGACATGAGGTAGGAGGAGGTAAAATAAGGCCATTGCCTAGCAAGGTACAATCTGTACAAGACTGGGCCACCCCTACTACTCAAACCCAGGTGAGAGCCTTTTTAGGTCTGACTGGTTACTATAGGAACTTCATTAAGCACTATGGGACCATAGCTTCTCCCTTGAATGTGGTGAACTCGCCCAAATTCCCAGAGAAGGAGCATTTGAAGGACTTCAGAAAGCCCTTTGTCAAGCTCCAGTCTTGAGAGCTCCTGACCACAACCACAACCAATCCTTTATTGTACAAATGGATGCTTCTAATACAGGGATAGGTGCAGTTCTGAGTCAGCTGGATGAGAAAGGCAGGGAGCACCCTATCTGCTTCATCAGTAGGAAACTGAAGGACCGAGAAACAAGGTGGGCAACTATAGACTGTGAATGTTTTGCCATTGTGTGGTCTTTGAAGAAGTTTAGACCATACTTTTATGGATCTACTTTTGTAATTCAAACAGACCACCAACCCTTGAGATGGTTAATGCAGATGAAGGGGGAAAATCCTAAATTGTTAACATGGTCAATCTGCCTTTGGGGGTTTGATTACACCATAGAACACAGGCCAGGGTGTAATTACCAAAATGCTGATGGTCTCTCCAGAAATTATGACCGACTGGAGTCAGGAGATTCATCCAGGAGTGGATTAAATCCTCCTGTCCCTTAGTCTTGGGGGGGACGATTGTTAGGGAGAATGAAGATTGCCTAGGCTTACAGCGCAGGGTAATCTTGATTCTATTACAGACAAGGAGGCAAGCATTATGCTTTACTTTCTTTATTACTGCTTCCACAACCACTCAAATGTATAACTTTTTAAACTTCTTAAAACTTATGAACACATTTTTTGTTTCCCCCTTGGCTCCTTTGGGGCGAGAAACGAAAAAGGGGGGCAGAGTTTTAATCCTCTGGTAAAATGTCTCTAGGAACTACCAATCCCCATAATCCTCACGTCTTTAGTAATCCTGGGCTGTCCCTACGCCCATTCAGGCTCTGGCACCACCTATAAGTACTCCCTCTTGCCAGCTCAATTACTCTTTCTTTGGGAGCAAACAATCTTAACTGAAACAGCAACCATCAACTTAAACCAACTGATGAACTTGAATAATCCACTGCGTCGGACTCTGATTCCCAGACGGCGATGAGTAATCCTCTTAGAATTTAATCACGATCCTCCTCCCTGACATCACTCAAGTCTCATTCTGCTCATGTCCTGAAACAAACCGAGTGGCTATCATAAGGGTGGGCCATGCGCATACATAACATAACACATCAATACAGTATATCAATACGGTCCCTTAAGCATTCAGGGTGGGATATAATGCTCGCCTCCTTGTCTTTAATAGAATCAAGAATATTCTGTGCTGTAAGCCTGGGCAATCTTCATTCTGTGGCGAGACATTATGCTTGTTCAAAGCTGTCTATCACTCTATCCGCTATCTTGGAGATGGGCTTAAAATAAAAGGTCTTAAATGCTGACTTGTTAGACCAATCCGCTGACTTCATAATATCCTGAAAAGGGGCGCCTGCTAAAAAAGCTCTAGATGCCATCGCGCCACTAGCTGAATGTGCACCATATTGGGATAAGTCAATACCTGCCCAGTGCATCACTTCCCTAAGCCATCTCGCAATTGTGGCTGTCGCTAATGTGTAAAAATACTTCCTGCGTGTAATCAATAGCTGGGTGACCCCTCTAGGCCTCACTTCCGCTGTTGCTATCTCATAGTCTTTAATACAATGCGCTACGCACAGCTTGCCATTATTCGGGAAGCATTGGTAGGAAATAATCGCTGAATCTGATTTAGTCCTGTTTGCTACGTTAAAGGCTACTCCCTCTGGATAGAAGATCTTCCTGCCAATCTCTAGTGCTTTCACGTCTGACACTCTCTTACATGTTATTAGGCATAGCAGCATAGTCGGTTTCCCGGATAGTTGAGATCGTGATAGGTCTCTATTGTCTAGCCAGGTTACAACTACTTGCACTTCTCAGAGCACGTAATACTTAAGTTCTGCAAGTTCACAGATCTTTACTCCACTTAGTATCCATAGAACCGCTGGGTGTTCCCCTACCAGTCTCCCTTCTATCTTATTGTGACCTGCCGAGATAGCTGACCTGTAGACGCCTATCGTCCTGTAGGCGCAGCCTTCTCTGAACCGTTCTGCTAAAAAGTTCAGAATATGCACTAAAGGGGCAGAAACGGGATTAACACTGAAAACTGTGCAGTAGACGGTCCAGCACTTCCAAGCGGCACCATAGCTCCTGATGGTGGAAGGCACTCAGGAGTCCCTAATACAGTTGGCAGCGAGTTGCGAAATGCCTGGCAGCTGCCATCTTTGCCCAAAACCCTGCAGGCCATTGGGCGTAGGGTGCCCTCTGCTACTAGCTGGTGAAGCTGCCCGCTCGGACCCTGAAGGATGTCTATCCTGCGGGGAAGTACTCTCAGGTTATCCGTGGAAAGTTCAATCACTGGAAACCATGGCTGGGACCTCCAAATCGGAACTATCAACACTACCTCTGCTTGCTCACTGCGAACCTTTGACAGAACTCTCGTCAGCATGATGAATGGGGGAAATGCGTAGTGGACTGCCCCTGTCTACTGTTGCAAGAACACATCCGTCCCTGCTGCCTCTGGATCAATCCTCGAACTGAAGAACCTGGGGGTTTGTGGGGTTGAGCCTGGATGCAAATAGGTCGGTATCTATGGTCCCCCAGAGTTCCTGAATCTGCGTGAAGATGTCTGGGAGTAGTCTCCAGTTTCTGGAGTCTACTAGATATCGAGAGTTCCAGTCTGCCACTAAATTCTGAGTTCCTGGTAAATATTCCACTGACACTGATATTTGCTGTTACAGACAGTGATGGCAAAAATCTTTTGCCAACTTTGCTAACATCCTTGACGAAGTCCCTCCTAGTTTGTTTATATAGCGGACAACAGAAATATTGTCCATCTTGAGGAGGACGCAGCAGTTGGTTTGGTCCCTGGTAAATGCTTGCATGATGAGCGACCCTACCAGCAGTCCCAGACAGTTTATGTGGCGCCGAAGCTCTTCTCCGGACCATTTTCCCGCTGTTTCTAAACTTCCGCACCGGGCACCCCATCCTGCCCTGCTTGCATCTGACTCTATTACTATGGGCCACATTACGACCCTTGCGGAAATGGAAAAATGATGGCGGAAATGCAATACCGCCATCGAACACCGCTCGTTGCGATCATGACCCGTCACCGTAAAGTACGATGCCATTAGCGACACCGCAGTGAACGGCAACGCTAACTGCACCAAGTACGCGCACGCGCGCCTTGCAAAACCGGAATCACCGCCATGGCGCAACGGTACGCGAATTCTGACCCTAGCGGACATGTACTGAACGCCATCAAGCACGTCGTAAAGTACCATTCCGCCATGGCGAGAAATACGGCAACGCGAACCAACCGTAAATGGCCCACTGAGTGCCTGTACTCCACTCCCTGGCCTCATTGCACAACTCCTGGCAGGCGCAATGTACTCACACTATGCAACCAGTGAAATCCACAATCCACCCATGCATGCCAACGTAGAAAAGCATGCAGGGGCTCAAAGCGCCCCGTGAGTGGGCATCCATGTACGGCATGTCACCATAGCCGTACTGACGCAGCACAGGCATGTGAAGGTACAATACATCAAACTGAAAATCAAGAACACATGACACAAAACAACAGTAGTCCCCCATCGCTTGCCACCAGCGCAAGGCAACATCCAAAACAGCATCCTGAGGGGGATTGCACCAGCCCTGTACTCATGCCAGTAAACAAACCAACCATCAGCAGAAGCATGTACCACACAAGTCGGCAGAGTGACTGAGCAGCCAGGCTCATCCCAAGAGGGGCCGATGGGAGCTGCAGGGCACAGATGGCATCAATACAGAAGCTATTCCAATGGACATGACCCCAGTCCCCCTCCAACAAACGCACGCAAACACAGTCACCTGTGACCAGCCACATTCTGAACAACCCATCATTCCACCAATCGACCTGGCTGACAGGCACCAGTCGGCCAAAAGCCAATCCCCCGCCCCTGAACAGCACATCATGTAAACAGTCACAATGGCAGCCCCTATCCGTGACCATACTGTGCTACGTAGGCAAACGCGGCCAGTACTGTACCACACAACTCAACTCAGAAGGCGGAACACAATGCAGATCATCACGCAATACATACCGCCACAAAGCGAAAATCGCCACATCACCTGCAAAGAACAACGCAACACGACAAATATCGGAATACAATTTAAATGCACATCCAAATGACAAAGGCCCCACAGCAATTTGCAAAATACCACCAAAACAACCATCATCACCGAGGGCTGCATCTGCAATAATTGACCGGCTTCCACTTGTGTGACGCCCTGTACCATCATGGCACACAGGGCCTACATCAACGTTCCAAAAGGCAACATGGAAGCGGCAAGAACCGCAGGTCCGTCCCATGAGGCAGGCACTAGTCGAGCTGAAAGGCCGAAATGTTGCACCTAGCCACCAGTACAGCGTAAGGGCATGTGGCCCATTGGCGATCGTCCCATAAGATCGAAATGGTGCTCCACTGATTCACCCGAAGCTGCAGGAGTCGAGAGTAAAAACCATCTGTAGGAGTGGCGTAGAGATGGCATCTGCAATAGGGCAGGAGATACCTGTCACCCAAAAGAAACACAAATTAACCGATTGCATTACGGGACTCATGATGCATTACAATCTTCATTCAACACACCAAATCCACACCCATATGCATGCTAGCCCACTCCAAAGGAATATACACACCCCTAAATCAGTATCGAATCATAACGAAACCAATCGAGCCAAATACACCATTGTCAACGTCGGTTACTGTGCATGCGTCCGTCAAGATAGAACCCATGACATGGGATTAGTAACGTGCCTAGACACAAGTGTATGAAGGCGCGTCGAGACAGGGAGGATCCGACAAGGGCAGATAGACGTATGTCCCACTATGGCAGCCTTGCATCACATAACGCAGGGGAAGGGGAGTGAATCAAAAAACCCATGTACATGGCAGACCCTAAACGGATTCATCAGTCCATGCATCCACACATCATTCCCTCATCCCGCAATGAAAACGCATGAATATTCACTCACATAATATGTGAAACTTCCATCGCGTCTGTGCGTAATGCAGTCCGCAAAAACCACTGTGCCCCTGGCCGGATCTGTAGTGTTGTGAAGCAAGATGGATTTGGGAACGTCCTGCCTTATCGTCCACTACGCTGTTGCGCATCCCATTCAATTCATATCATTCATTGCCTGCTCGTTATGGGCCATGTCCCAAGGACATTCTACAATAGAACGTTACATTTCCAGCCAGACCTGTGGGCGTATCCTCGCCGCTACTTCAAAACCCAAAATGCTGGCCTTCGAATTCCTCACTTGCAACATTACGTCGAAAAGGCTTCTGTGAACGCTTGCATTCACAATTACATCAATGTAGTGCGGCTGTGTGTCATGATGCTAACTGGCTGCAATCACAAATGGCACGCCACACCCGTCGGTGAAGTACGTTACTGTGCTGCATGAGGGTCGGCCATCGATCGAGCCCTACATACCACTGACTCTTCACAGGTATGTAAGCGGCTGCAATCATAGCATGTGTAACAATGGGAGCATAGCATGAAAATCAGTCAAAGTACATCACACTGCCATCGGGATTTGATACATGATTCAAATCCCAAGATGCCATGCGGCCAAATGCAGCCTTACGTGCGGGACGTGCTCGGCCAGAAGGGATTGCATCTGCCACAGATTCATTCAATCAGCACAGGTGGAGGCCATACAGGCCGACAGCACATATATTGCAGACCCAAACCCCTCCCACAACCACTCCCACTCCAAAATGCTACCGGCAGGACTAGCGATGTTGGGCCTGGGGTACCAGATAGCACTGCAAGTGCTACAACTACAAGAAGACGACGAACAACAACAGGTACAACAACCGGGCGCACAGGGGAGACGGAGGAGAAGGAGGAGGAGGAGGGCAAGGCAGGGTCAGCAAGGCCCACAAGCACTGCCACTACCACCACGCAGGCGGCCCGCAATCCCACGCCTCCGAGCCGATCCGTTCAACCTCACTGCTGAGCAGATCCACACCCTCTACCGTTTGGACCGGGACACCATAATCGCCATTGTGGACATGACACATGCTGACCTCGTGAGCATGATAGATAGCCCAACCGCCATCCCACCCCTACTGAAGGTGGTGTCTGCACTCCACTTCCTGGCCACAGGCACCTACCAGCACACAGTGGGACAGTTGCATGGCATTTCACAGCCACTGTTCTCACGGACACTCTTCCAAGTGCACGATGCCCTCCTGAAGCACGCCGACGACCACATCACACTACCACGCACGTACCAGGAGATTACCAACGCTAAAGTGGGATTCCATGCACTTGGCGGCATCCCGGGTTGCATTGGTGCCATCGACTGCACCCATGTTGAATTGGTTGTCCCACATGCCATGGAGGTCCAGTACCGCAACCGGAAGCAATTTCATTCAATCAATGTGCAAATGGTGTGTGACTCCAACAAGATATTTACGCATTGTTGTGCCAGATTTCCAGGATCTACCCATGATTCTATGGTCCTGAGGAACACAAGAATACCACGCTACATGGAGCGACACGCAGGGCACAGATCCTGGCTACTCGGTGAGTCTCATTCCATGCATGACATCGTGGCCCATTTGATGCGTCAATGACCTTGCAGAGGGGGGGGGGGCTACTTAGCACTATCATTCCACTGACACCCTTTATTCGTCTCATACAGGTGATGCCGGGTATCCACTGAAGAGATGGCTCCTTACACCAATCCGGAACCCACAGAACGAGCATGAGGAGGACTACAACCATGCCCACTCACGTACCCGTGTGGTCATTGAACAGGCATTCGGCCTACTGAAGGCTCGTTTCCGCAGCCTCAGCAGGTCTGGCGGGGCACTCATGTACAGCCATGAGAAGGTTTCTAAGATGGTCATGGCATGTGTCATGCTGCACAACATGTGCATACGTAGGAATGTGCCCATGCCCCCTGACGCTGTACTGCATGCACCTGAAGATGATGATGATGATGAGGGTGGGGATGTGGAGGCACCTCAAGGAGTCCATGAGGCACAGGATGCACGTGCAATCCGACAGAGCATCATAGATGCATGCTTCTAGCAACCACGCATGGTGCCTATTACACGGAAAGGGGACCTGTGGCACTGTGTGTGTGTAGTACAGGCACATTGTGGACTGTACGCCTATGAAGGCCTCGTACGCAAATATCAATGTCCACACATGTCATTGGAGGATAATGAGGTGCTGTATTGTTAATGTGATTTGATTTATACACCCTATGGACCCGCCACCCAGTGAAGCCCAACACACCCCCTCCACCCTACTACCTCCCCCCCCAACACCAGTGTCCAAATATGCATGCTGTCCGTGGGTAGACGCTATTGCAAGCCCCCTCTACGGGTATCAGGGGCACCCCTGCCCGTGGAGCGCAGGTTCCTGCCAGATCTGCGTTGGGGGCTGCCCTGGACGGAACTTGCCACGGATGATGTCTCTGCCTGCTCGCGTCCATGCATGTCTCTGAGGGTTTGTGAGAGCTCCGAGAGCACACGGCGCACAGCAGCAAGTTCAGCACAAACGTCTTTGGACGTCGCATGCAGTTCCCCCCTCAGGCTCTCGGTGCTTTTCTCCATTTGTGCTCTCAGGCTCTCGGTGCTTTTCTCCATTTGTGCTCTCAGGCTCTCGGTGCTTCTCTCCATTTCTCCCCTGAGGCTCTCACTACTTTTCTCTATTTGTGCCCTGAGTGTCTCGGTGGATGTTTCCATGGCTGCCCTGGAACCCCCGCATTCATTTGCATGGTCCTTGAGTAGCGAGGACGCTTCCTGCTGTTGCTCGATCAGCAGGTCGAGGGACTGTTGCCTCTGCTGGGCCATGGACATTTGCGGTGGTGTGACAGGGGGGCTGCTCAACACATGTTGCCTTGGCACAGGACTTGTGGGGGTTGGCCAGTCGTCGTCTTCAGGGTGCCCCTGCGTGGTTTCGTCATGGTGTAGGGGAAGGAACATGCAGGGGGATTGGGAAAGGTCATGGATGGTACCTACGTCGCCAGCACTGTTTTCCGTGTCGGAGCATGCTGGCATGACAGCTGTGTCACCTATGGTGCTGCTACCACCAGAGGCAGTGCCATCAGATACGTTCTTTGGGGGGACCTGTGGTGCTGGGGTTGTGGACTTGCTGGCTGCTGGGGTGCCTGTTGCAGTCCCCTCCAGTGTGCTGCCACTTGATTCCTGCTGCTGCCGTGTCTTGATCCTTGCACCTGAGGTGGAGGCTCTTGGGACGTTGGTCCTGGCCCTCTTTGCAGGCGTGCTGGTAGGGGTGTCCTGCAGCTCGTCGTTGGTATCGGACCCTGTGGTGGAGTAAAGAGGGGCGAGCGTTAGTTATGGGTCTGTCGGATTTGGAATGGCAACGTATCAAATGCATTGGGGTGGTACATGAGGCTGATTTGGGACTGGGCCTTGGAGGTGGTCTCATTTTCGTGTGGATTGAGGATGCATTCATTTGGCTGCCTGCAGTTAGGGGGTGCATGCTGCACATGTAGGGGTTGTTTATGGCTTCTTGATTGATTTGTTTGTTCATTCTGACTTTTAGAGGGCGCTGTCAGGGCAAAGTATGTATTGCACTATGGGGTCACATGGTACTGCACATGTTCGTGGTTTGTGGATTTCGCATTGTTTCTCTTGGCCAACCTACCTGATTCTCCGGATGTCGGCACTCCTTTCTCCATCCCTCCGACTCCCTCTATGCTCTCCATTCCTATGGTGGAGGCGCAGATTTCCTCCCAGGGGGTCAACTTGATGGGCGACTCTGAACCCCCCCCGGTAGCTGTGGCGATGTTCCTGTTCGCAGAAAGTATGCTGCGTACGCGGATCCGCAGGTCGTCCCACCGCTTGCGACATTGCTGTGGCGTGCGGGGTGTTGTCCCCACCGCACTTACGCGCTGTGCCACCAGGGCCCATATGGCCTTCTTGTTGGCAAGGGCCGTCCTGGTCATTTGACTGGAGAAGACGACGGCGGAATTTTCCTGGAGGGTCTCGGTGAGCACGGTCAGTTCCTCTCGGGAGAAGTGTACCTGCCGCTTGCGGTCACACGCTTTCTTGGCTACCTTTCCCATATTTATTTTTTTAACTGGGGTTGCTAACGGGTTGGGATGTGTGTCAGGGTCGGATTTTTTATGGTTGTGTTGGGATTCGGATTTTATAGTTGTGCGGCGTGCTGTTTCCCGTTCCGGCCACATGCTTTTACTTCCGTTTCCGTATATTTACGGTGGCCGTAATTTGCGGTGCACGCTCGTTACGGTGACCGCTCATTACGGTGACCGCTAAGATGGGTGGCGGTATTGCACCTGGTGCAGCGTACGGCGGCGGTAAGGGCCGTTTTGGGGTCATTTCCGCCATCGCAGCCTTTCGGATTCCGCCATGGCGTAATGCTCGTGCCCGATGGGTCGTGATTGGCCGCACTTTGCTCCTTCGTGCAATGGCGGAAACGCTATTTACGCTGTTGCGGTCCGGTCAGTCACTTTCCGCCAGGGTCGTAATGAGGCCCTATGTCTGGTGTGTCTGCAAAGATGGCTCTGCTGTTCCAGGCTTCCATATTTTGAAGCCACCAATGCAGCTCCGTGAGGGCTTCCTAATCTATGGTGACAAACTGATGGTAGCGTAGTCCCCCTCTGAGGTGTCTGATCTTCAACCTCTGATGAGCTCTGTAATGTAGAAGCCCCGGAAATATTGCTTGGATTGAGGTCACGAGGAGGCCCACTATCCGAGCCAGATTGTGAAGCGAAATAACTTTCTTCGCTATCACTGCCCTCAGTTCCTTCTTCATCAATTTTATCTTTTGTGGTAGCAACTCCAGTGAGGCCTTCTTGGTATCTATAATGAACCCTAAGAACTCTATCCTCTGCGTGGATCGAAGGTCAGATTTCTCTGTATTTATGACAAAACCGAGGGAGGATACCAAGTTGCATACCCACGTGGCCTGTTCCTGCAGTTGGGTGGCTCTCTGCCCTAAAATAAGGATATCGTCTAGATAGACTATTATCCTGATCCCTCTCTCTCGAATGGCTACTGCTACTTGGTGCACAATCTTGGTGAGGGCCCATGGCGCTGATGCTACGCTGAAAGGAAGACACGTGAATCTCTAGATCTCTGTGCCCCACCTGAAACGGAGGAACTTCCAATGCTCCACTGCTATTGGGATCGTTAGATATGCATCTTTGAGGTCTAATCGGACAAGCCAATCTCCCGTCCTGAGAAAACCTCGAAGAAGGTGAATACCCCCCATCTTGAAGTATCTGTATGTAATCCATTCGTTCAGACTATTCAGGTTTATTACTGGCCTGACCTTCTCACCACTGTGAACAGGAACATATTGCTGAGGAATCCTTAGTACTCCTGTACTTCTCGTTCTATCGCCCATTTGCTTGCTAGACTACGCAATTTGCTGTAGAGCAATGCCTGCTCCTCTTGGGGCATGTACATTACTATTGGTTCTCGCGCTTGAGTGGGGCTCCCTATAAATTCACCGCTTGCAGGACCCATGCGTCGCTGGATAATTCGCGCCATGCATGCAAAAACCAGAGTGTCCTGCCCCCTAATTTTGGGGTTGGTGCTTCTACAGTACTCACCGCCTGGTGTGCTTTGGTTTCTGTAGGCTCCTCTACCCCTCCTGCTCATGTGGAAACGGGCTTTAGCTGGGAAGAAGCTATCTTGTTGACGGTTTTTCCAGTATTGGGCTCTGGGTCCTTCGGGTCTCCTGTATGCGCCAAAACGACCGGACGCCCGACCCTACTGCCGCCCGGTCCTGGCGAAAACCCGTCCGGGGACGATTCTCCGAATGGAGCTCTGCGCCTTCTCCAGGTTGGAGTATGTCCCGAAGAATTGCGCCATTTCTTTGGTGAATGCGTCTCCAAACAATAGCCCTTTCGCGCCTTCAGCCGCCTCATATGCGGCTAGGTTGCTTAGCTTGCTGTCTATTTTTAAAAGCACACCTTGCCTTCTCTTTGATGACAGAGCGCAATTTACGTTGCCCAACAGACAGCACGCTGGGCCCAGTTTCCAAGGGCTTGAGGATCTAATGGCGTGTTTGTTTCAATGACTGTTTCGGCCAGGTCCATAATTTTTGCGAGCAGGCTTGCGATATCCAAGAGCTTGTCTTGGCAGCACTGCCACGTCCAGTCCACCACTTTTCTAATGTCTTTCGATACTTTGGTGACAAAGGTCACCATTTTTGGGTCTAGCTCCAGGGTATCGGTCACCTTGCCCTGCAATTCAGGTCTAGGACATTCTGCCCTCATTTTGGACCGGACATCACTGTCCAATGGCTTCCTCATGTGGAGTGTCCGATACTGTGCCACTCGGGGCGATAGCACCCAATCAATGGATCTAGGATGCCTTATTGCCTCTGGGTCGAACATGTCGACTAGGCGTTGGGTAGTTGAGGGGCTTCCTCCTCTTCCCTGCCTTCGTCTGGGGTGTAACCGACATCCTCTTCTTCCCCATCGATTCTCATCCCTGGGGCAGGGGGTCGAGAGCCTGGCATTGTCACTCTCCTTAAAAAGGCTTCTTTCAGCCTGCTGACCAGGTCAACTGACTCTTGAGGTCTCAGGTCTACCCCTTCTTTGTGGCTCAGGGGCGTGTCAGAGTTATTACACTTCTGAGCCTTTTTACAGCCGTGTTGGTCAACCCCTAACTCGGGGTGTCATGCTGAGGTTCCCTCTCTGGGCCTGAGCTCCCTCTTCTTTCTGGACTTCACCTGCTCTGCCTTCTGCCTGTTCAGCATGGCTTCCAACTGATCCAGTCTTTGTGTCAGGGGCAACACCCCTTCTGACACTGCCTGTGACAATGAGTCACCCAACACTTTTTTTTAAACTCTTTTTTAGTAGTGGTAACAGAAAGGCAATAGCATCGTTGCACAGTTCATTTCACAGATACAGCAGAAGTAAATTTGTTCAATACAGTGTTACAAAACAATATTAATGGTGACAAGTCATCATCAGCAATCATATTGCACAGGTAAACTCTAAACGGACCCCAAATGTCTTTTGGTCTGCATGTCGAAGGTTGGGTCAAAACAAACTGCTCCTCTGATTCATTGATATGTGTCAATTCTTGTAGGAATTGGTTAATAGTAGGTGGAAGGGAACTTTTTCATTTTAATAAAATACATTTTTTGGCAACCGCACATGAAATGTTAAATAATCTTCGGATTCTTTCTGAGCGCTTGCCTATGTCCCCGAACAGATATTTCTGTGGGGTTAAGTCGGGGGGAACCTGAGTAATTTCCTCCAACAATTCTGCCACTTCCCGCCAGAACCCCAGTACATATGAAAGGAACCGGCCTGAGGAGCATTGCATTTAGGACAGGAATCTGAAGAATCTGAACAATATCTGGCCCATCTCTCCTCTTCGATGGGAACTTGTAGGTCCGCCTCCCATCGCTCCCTTATCTGATTCACTGTGGGGGTGTGGGTCTGAACTTCTGTATATAACCTAGAGATTCCCAGGCCATTTTTAGCCGTCACAAGCTGTAAACATGGATGTGGTGCAGGTTTATCTGGGAAGAGAGGCCACCTTTTCGGAAATGCAGACCTCATACGGTAATATTGCAGCGTTTTCAGTGGACCATCTCCCAGCGCCCTCAACAACAGATCCAGGTCCAAAAACTGCTGTTGACAAACATATCACAGAGTTTCATTTCACAGTTAGGGTCCCAGGATTCCTGTATGCTCATGTCGTGTGTAGGAGGGATTCCCGGAAAGTTCCACAGAGGTATCTCGGGGTTATAAGGGGCCTCCAGCCCAAGCCTTTTGTATATAGCTTCCCATGCCCTGACTGTGCAGCTAACTGGGTTGTACTCACAAGTATCTTTATAGTGCGGATCGAAAATAACTGATTGTATGTTTGTGGCATGTGTAGTGTATTCCTCTATCCATGCATGGGGTGTGTTGTTTTCGTCATTGTACCAATACTTCGCAAACTGGGCTTGGGCCGCATACTAGTAGAGCTCGAAATCAGGGGCTGATATACCCCCCGAAGAGTAGGGTTCTGTCATTTTTTCCCAACTTATCCTCGCTGTTTTGCCGTTCCAGAGGAATGTTACCGCCATGGATCTGAGTTTGGAAAAGAAGGCTCTACCCGGACATATAGGGATATTGACAAACAGGTACAGAAGCTTAGGCAGGACAACCATTTTAAGAATAGCGACTCGCCCGGCTAAAGAGATCGGGAGCCGCCCCCACATCTCGAGCTTGGTAATTAAAGTGTGCAGGGCGGTCTTGTGGTTATCTGAGTATAATGTGAGCTTATTCCTGGAGACAAGAATTCCCAGGTATCTAATATGGTCTGCAGACCATTTGAGTCCATCTGCCACTGTGGGGCACCGAGTGGCTGGTGTAAGCAGAAATATTTCCGATTTGGCCCTGTTTATCGTGTACCCCGAGTAGTTTGCAAACTCTTGAATCTCTGCCATAATAGGTGATATATTAAGTGCAGGTTCCTTGACATATAAAAGAGTGTCGTCCGCATAGAGCGATATTAGTTGGGTGGATCCCTTCATCTTGATCCCTCTGTCCGCATGTCTGAGACGGACCGCCACTGCCATTGGCTCAATGGTTAATGCGAACAGCAAGGGTGAAAACGGGCAACCCTGTCTGGTTCCCCTCCTGTCATGATCCCTGCTTCCAAAAGGTCAGGACTTACCCAACTCCCTTGGAAGCAGACCCATAACCCAGGTTCCGAGTGCCAACCAGTCCCAATTGGGACCTTTTGGACCCTGTCCTGGTGCCAGTGGCACCAGGCTCATAAATATGCCCAGTCCCAGCGCTGGAAGCGCCGGGCTCATAATGCTTGGGTGGACTTACCTGCAGCAGACCATGCTGCTTACTTACCTGCCAGTTGAGCCTCTAATCCTCTTCTGTTTGGGACTACTTTTCCTGTTGGGTGGGGCAGGAGCCACTCCCTAGGTTCAGAACACTGGAACTCTTCTGGAAAGCAGGGACTCTTTTCTTACCTAGGCGAGGCTGTGGAAGGAGACACCTAAGCACTACAGGAGGCTATTTAAACCACACCCGATGGATGAATCTTGCTTTGCGTTATTCTGCATCCTCTGCAGCAGAACGCTCATTGTGTCTTCTGCATCTGATCCTGGGCCTAAGGGAAAAAGGCTTACCATCCTGAATCCAGTCTTCAGCAACACCTATAAAGACAAGAAAGAACAGGTTAGCACTACGGTCTTCAGTGACAGCGCTTCTCTTACCTGGTCCATCGGCTGTCACCAACGCCTCGCGCTGCATTCCGGCATCTGAAAGACAAAGGCTTACCTACTCTTCGCGTGCTCCGGAGGTCTTCGCACTGTATTCCGGCATCTGAAAGACAAAAGCTTACCAACTCTTCGCACGCTCCGAAGGCCTTCGGCGCTGCATCCCGCATCTGAAAGACAAAAGAAGGTGCGTTTAAAGACATTGGGTAACTTTATACTCACGTGCCATTACTCCTTCCCACGCCGAACCCAGTGGGTATTCGGCACCCTTCAGCAGCTCCGAACTTGTACCTGCAAGATAAAAGGACAGTTAGTGCGCATCGTGAAGCAGGCAACAAGCGCTTACTTACGTGCTTCCAGGCGCTTCTATTCCTCACACGGGTTCCATCCTCAACTCACTTCAGCCCGTCATCCGCCATCCCCGGAACCCTGCAAAACAAGAGACATCATTACAAAAGACTTTTAAAGACATTTGAAATACTCGGAACTTACCGTTCGTGCAGTAAACGACGGACAGCAGTCCTCTGAGGTCAAGAGGCCTGCACCCTTATCCAGTGAAGAAACTGGTTACGGCACCCTGCCCCGAGGCAGATGGAGAGCTCGGCGTTCACTTACCTAAGGTGAAAGCGTTAACCTTTGGGGTTCTACAGGAGAAGAGAAAGGGAAGAAGAGAGAGACACCCAATAACCCCAGTTCATTAATCCCATATTTTCTATCTGCAGACATCTTACTCTTCGAGTCAGACATACAGTGCACAGAGGTCCAGCCCAAAGAGCCAACCGTGTGTTACACATCACCTTTGAAGATACGGTATTCGCCCAGTCAAGACCGGCGCCTCTGCGGGAATCAGGTGAGCGTTACAGAACGCAAAGCCTACCGCAAAACTCCCGCCCAGGCGCTATGGAAACCTCGGATACCGACCAGCTAGCCCAGTTACTTGGGGAACTAAGAGCAGAAGTGCATGCAGCCCGTCAGGAAACTAACGCTCTAAGAAGGGAACTGATTATTTCCAAGGAGCGAACAGACGATCTCGCTAGACAATTGCTACAGTCACAAGCCGGACAGACCCCATTACCCGCATCAGGGGCAAATCTTCCTTCAACATCCTCTATGAATCCAGTGCAAATCAACCTACCTGGGAATGTACCTCTGGCTCCGCCCGAACGATTTTCTGGTGACCCAAAGAGGTTTGCAGTATTTATTAATCAGTGCCGGTTGCATTTCTTATGCCGGCCAGCAGCCTTTCCAACTGATCAAGCTAAAGTAGCTTTCGTGCTTTCGTACCTTAGTGGCAATGCGGCAGACTGGTCGATCCCTCTAGTTAATCAAGATGATCCGGTTCTCCATGATTTTCAAGCTTTTCAGCTCAGTATGGAAAAACTGTTCGCAAGACATTCACAGGGGCAGGCCTTGGACAATGAGCTTCTTTCGTTGCGACAGGGTAATCAAGACCTTTTGGCTTATATTGCGTCTTTCAACAGACTGATAGTGGAAACTCAATGGCCTGAGGACAAAAGGATTACGCTGTTTTATAGAGGTCTACGTGGAGAGCTCAAAGATGTGTTAGCCCAAGTAGTGAATCCCCCGCAAGACTGTTCGGACTATATAGACTTAGTCGTTCAAATAGATCACAGACTGCAGAACAGGAAGGCCGATCGTTCCAAGTTTGATGCTCGAGTATTTTCCAAACCACCAATTCCTTCCAAAGGAGTAGACTCCGGGGAACCCATGCAAATAGGGGGCCTGAAAGGACCACTAACACAAAGGGAGCGGGAAAGGAGAAAACAGTTGCAATTATGCCTCTATTGCGGAAACTCAGGGCACTTTCTTCGAGACTGTCCGGTGAAACCAGCCAAGAAGGCAGTAGGAGCTGCAGTTACCAAGGTCACAAACTCTGAGCAGGGAAACAACCTCGCCCGACAAGAATAGAGGTCCTCTTGCCGAGCGTTAAAACCAGTTCCGTGACCTCGCATTTCGTGATACCTATGGTCCTCATTATCCCTGATCATCCGGATCGATTACATGCGATTGAAGCTTACGTCGACAGCGGTGCCATCGGCAATTATGTGGATCATGAAATGGTTTTGAGGATGAATCTAACTCTTTGTCCCAAGGCTGTAAAGGACGTCATTACTACGGTGGATGGTACGGAGATAGCCTCTGGACCAGTAACGCATACCACTCAAGAAGTGACGCTAGTAAGTCAAGATGGACACCATGAGAAGATCGTGTTCGATGTGATCAAGGCCCCTCAGTTCCAGATTATTCTAGGAATACCTTGGTTAGAGAAACACAATCCTCAGATCGATTGGCGAGCAAGAACGGTTCAGTTTCCAGAATGTGTCTCTACTTGTCACCCTCCACCTGGTGTTGCACTGGCAGCAATTTCTTCGGAGACTCCCCAGTTACCTCCCGAATACCTAGAATTCCAAGATGTTTTCCGGAAGGATCAGGCTAACTCTCTACCTCCTCATAGGTCTTATGACTGCCAGATAGACCTGATACCTGGATCTACTCCTCCTTGTAGTAGAATTTATGCCCTCACCGAGCCTGAGAACCTTCACCTCCGACAATACCTGGATCAATACCTAGCGAATGGGTTTATTCGTCCTTCCAAGTCCCCTGCTTCTTCAGCTTTGTTCTTCGTTCCAAAAAAAGAAGGGGACCTTAGAACTTGTATAGATTATCGCGCCCTGAACCAGATCACCGTTAAGAATAGATATCCGTTACCTTTGATCCCTGAACTCCTGGACCAAGTCAGAAAAGCATGCATATATATAAAGCTGGATCTTAGAGGAGCCTACCACTTGGTACGAGTAAAAGAGGGCGATGAATGGAAGACGGCCTTCCGCACCAAGTATGGGCTATTTGAATATCAGGTCATGCCCTTCGGACTTTGCAATGTCCCGGCCGCCTTTCAATATTTTATGAACGATGTCCTCAGAGAACTCATAGATGTGTGTGTTGTTGTTTACATTGACGACATCCTCGTTTATTCTTCATCGGAATCTGAACATCGGAAACACGTGAAAATGGTTCTCGAGAGATTGCGTCAACACAAACCTTTCGCCAAGTTGGAAAAATGTGTTTTCAACGTGACTGAAGTTGAGTTCTTGGGATTCATATTATCACCTAGCGGAGTGCGTATGGATTCAAAGAAGGTCGATGCAATTCTCAAATGGCCATCACCATCCTCCGTAAAAGGTGTTCAAAGCATGTTAGGCTTCGCTAACTTTTACCGCAGGTTTATCCCCGAATTCTCTCGAATAGTCCAGCCCATCACCGCCTTGTTAAAGAAAAACAAACGTTTTGAATGGTCTACCGAGGCGGATCAAGCTTTCCAGAATTTGAAGACTAAATTTATCTCTGCACCAATTTTAAAACATCCTCGCCCCGAACTCCCCTACATCGTTGAAACTGATGCTTCGAGCCTTGCCATGGGGGCAGTTCTATCACAAAAGGACCCAGTAACCAATCAGTTGCATCCTGTGGCATTTTGGTCCCGCAAATTCTCGCCTCCTGAAATCAATTACACTATTACTGATAAGGAACTTCTGGCTATCAAGTCTGCCTTTAAGGCTTGGCGGCATTATCTTCTGGGGGCCCGACACACCGTTACTGTGATTACGGATCACCGAAACCTGCAATATTTGAAAACCGCAAAAGCCCAATCCTCTAGACAACTCCGTTGGGCACTATTCTTTGCCGAGTTTGACTTCATAATTACCTATCGACCTGGTACAAAAAACGGTAAAGCTGATGCCCTTTCTCGGATGGGAGTGGAAGAACACTTGATCAACCCTAAACCTGTACCTATCATTCCCGAACAAAGAATTCTGGGTGTAATCACCACACAATCCATAGAAGAAGTTAAGGATAAAGCCAGGCAACTTGTAACTCCAGCAGACATACAGAATTGGCATCTGCAGGGAAAGGACTTTGCAGTGAAGGACAACTTATTGTATTTCCAAGAACGATTATACCTGCCCAGCACAGATTTACAGAAAAAGGTAATCTCTTGTTATCACGATTCCTTAATGGAAGGACATCCCGGTATGGCCAAAACCTCAGAAAAGATCAAGCGCTACTTCTGGTGGCCGTCTTGGAAAAAAGATATCAGAGACTTTATAATGTCCTGTGGAGTATGCGCCCAAAACAAGAGTCAAAAGGAAAAACCAGCCGGCCTCTTACGCCCTATTGACATCCCACCTCGCCCTTGGCATACGCTTTCTATGGACTTCATCACCAATCTACCTCCATGCTCCGGATACAATACGATCCTAGTAGTCGTGGACTTATTCTCCAAGATGGCGCATTTCATTCCACTCAAAGGCTTGCCAACAGCAACAACTCTGGCCCGAGAATTTCTCGAAAACATCGTCCGACTGCACGGTTTTCCTTCAGTTCTAATTTCGGATCGATGTAGTCAATTTATTTCTCATTTTTGGCGAAGTTGCTGTCGGTCGGCTCAAATTGATGTGAGACTATCGACCAGTCACCACCCTCAAACCGACGGACAAACCGAGAGGACCAATCAAACTCTGGAGCAGTATTTACGCTGCATGCTGCAACAAACTGAAAAAACTTGGAAAGATATCCTTTGGATAGCCGAATATGCCTACAATAACTCTGTCCACTCGGGAACTGGGAAAACCCTGTTTTTTCTTCTATACGGCAGTCACCCTCGAACCTCGGAGTTGGATCCACTCCAAGATCTTGGAACACCAGCAGTAGACTACCTGCATTCTACAATCACCCAAGCCTTTAAGGAAGCCGTTTCTCACCTTCAAAGGGCTAACGAACAATACAAGAAAGGAGCAGATCAACATCGGAAGGAAGCCCCCCAATATCAAGTAGGAGATCAAGTCTGGTTATCCACCAAATATCTACCTCTAAAAGGACCACGCACATTCAACCCAAGATACCTTGGTCCCTATTCCATCACTACCATAGTAAACCCAGTAGCGGTCAAGTTGGACTTGCCCCCTCACATGAAGATACATCCGGTCTTCCACGTCTCTCTATTAAAACCTGTGCAACCTCAAACCCGACTAACTAAATCTCCAAAACCTATCCTAGTTGATGGAGAACTCGAGTTTGAAGTCAAAAGCATCCTGGACTCCAAGATCTCCAAATCTAAACTATTTTACCTAATTGACTGGAAAGGCTACGGCCCCCAAGAAAGATCCTGGGAACCTGCAGAATATGTCCACGCTCCTCGTCTAATCAAAAGATTTCATCGAACATTCCCTGACAAGCCCAAACCCCCGGAGAAGCCCGGTTTGGGAGGGGCCTTGAGGGGGGGTGCTGTCATGATCTCTGCTTCCAAAAGGTCAGGACTTACCCAACTCCCTTGGAAGCAGACCCATAACCCAGGTTCCGAGTGCCAACCAGTCCCAATTGGGACCTTTTGGACCCTGTCCTGGCGCCAGTGGCACCAGGCTCATAAATATGCCCAGTCCCAGCGCTGGAAGCGCCAGGCTCATAATGCTTGGGTGGACTTACCTGCAGCAGACCATGCTGCTTACTTACCTGCCAGTTGAGCCTCTAATCCTCTTTTGTTTGGGACTACTTTTCCTGTTGGGTGGGGCAGGAGCCACTCCCTAGGTTCAGAACACTGGAACTCTTCTGGAAAGCAGGAACTCTTTTCTTACCTAGGCGAGGCTGTGGAAGGAGACTACTAAGCACTACAGGAGGCTATTTAAACCACACCCGATGGATGAATCTTGCTTTGCGTTATTCTGCATCCTCTGCAGCAGAACGCTCATCGTGTCTTCTGCATCTGATCCTGGGCCTAAGGGAAAAAGGCTTACCATCCTGAATCCAGTCTTCAGCAACACCTATAAAGACAAGAAAGAACAGGTTAGCACTACGGTCTTCAGTGACAGCGCTTCTCTTACCTGGTCCATCGGCTGTCACCAACGCCTCGCGCTGCATTCCGGCATCTGAAAGACAAAAACTTACCTACTCTTCGCGTGCTCCGGAGGTCTTCGCACTGCATTCCGGCATCTGAAAGACAAAAGCTTACCAACTCTTCGCACGCTCCGAAGGCCTTCGGCGCTGCATCCCGCATCTGAAAGACAAAAGAAGGTGCGTTTAAAGACATTGGGTAACTTTATACTCACGTGCCATTACTCCTTCCCACGCCGAACCCAGTGGGTATTCCGGCACCCTTCAGCAGCTCCGAACTTGTACCTGCAAGATAAAAGGACAGTTAGTGCGCATCATGAAGCAGGCAACAAGCGCTTACTTACGTGCTTCCAGGCGCTTCTATTCCTCACACGGGTTCCATCCTCAACTCACTTCAGCCCGTCATCCGCCATCGCCGGAACCCTGCAAAACAAGAGACATCATTACAAAAGACTTTTAAAGACATTTGAAATACTCGGAACTTACCGTTCGTGCAGTAAACGACGGACAGCAGTCCTCTGAGGTCAAGAGGCCTGCACCCTTATCCAGTGAAGAAACTGGTTACGGCACCCTGCCCCGAGGCAGATGGAGAGCTCGGCGTTCACTTACCTAAGGTGAGAGCGTTAACCTTTGGGGTTCTACAGGAGAAGAGAAAGGGAAGAAGAGAGAGACACCCAATAACCCCAGTTCATTAATCCCATATTTTCTATCTGCAGACATCTTACTCTTCGAGTCAGACATACAGTGCACAGAGGTCCAGCCCAAAGAGCCAACCGTGTGTTACACATCACCTTTGAAGATACGGTATTCGCCCAGTCAAGACCGGCGCCTCTGCGGGAATCAGGTGAGCGTTACACCTCCCCAAAAGGAACATCTGGGAAATGGCTCTATTGGTAAGGAGACGAGCTCCAGGCTCTGTGTATAGCAGTTTCACGTATCTTATGAAGTTGAGCCCCATCCCAAACGCCTCCAGAACCTCAAGGAGATAGACCCACGAGACAGAATCAAACGCCTTTTCCGCGTCAAGGGATATGGCCACTGCGCTCCTCGCGGGATCTATTTGCGTCATTATACCAAAGAGTCTACGGAGGTTCAGGGCCCTAGATAGTGAGGGGATTAACCCGTTTTGGTCCGGATGTACCAGGGTAGGGATTGCCGGTAGAAGTCGAGTCGGCAGGACCTTCGCAAATATTTTAGCATCGTTATTTATAAGTGACAGGGGCCTGTAGGACGAAACGTCCTGTGGTGGTCGCCTAGGCTTATGAAGTACGGTTATAATAGCTTCTCTCATAGTCGAGGGCAGCCTGCCGCACTCAAGTGCCTCCTCCCACACCTGCATCAGAATCGGGACGAGTTCGTCATGAAATTCTTTATAGAATTCAGCTCCCAACCTGTCTGACCCTGGCGCCCTGCCTGAAGCTAACACTTTGATCGCTTCTACAATCTCTTCCGCAGTCACCGGCTGGTCCAGCGCTAGGCGTTCTTCGTCGGGGAGTTTAGGGAGGGAGAGAGCATCAAGGTATTTCTTAATATCTGCAAGTGTTTTCTTATCCTTATTTGAATATAATTCCTTATAGAATTCCATAAATTCCCCATTAATGTCTTCATCTATGAGCAGTACCCTCCCTTGTGCATTGCATATACTAGAGATCTGTGTAGGTTGTTTATCATGCTTGAGTAGGTTGGAAAACGTTCTACCAGCCTTATTACCTTCCCCATATCTACGAGCGCGTATAGGAGCTGCCACATATTGGACCTCCCTCATGGCGAGTCTATCAAATTCTTGTAAATGTGTGTGTATGTTGGCCAGTACTGCCTTGTCTTGAGTGTTTGTGTATGTGTTCTCCACAGAATCTAGTTTGCTTTCAATAGTTGACAGCTCGGCTCTCACAGTCTTCAGCATACCCGTGGTTTTGGACATCAACACCCCCCTTATCCAAACCTTAAAGGATTCCCACACTGTTGAACATTTGTCCACCGAACCCACATTGTTGGATAGGAACTCAGTGATCGCAACATGTAGTGCTTCTACTGTCCCCGGGTCTCCCAACAGTCCACCCGGTATCCTCCATCTCCTAAAGGGACACGGGGTATTCCGGAACACCAGTTCCAACAGCACTGGGGAGTGGTCCGACAATGTGCGAGGCAGGATTTCACATCCCCTCACCGCAGCCGTCATGGACAGGGAAACAAACCAATAATCAATCCTAGACTCAGAGTCATGTACTGAGGAATAAAACGTATACCTCCTACCATCAGGATGAGTTTCCCGCCATGCATCAACCAAGAAAAGTTGCGACAAAACATGTCTCAGCCTCAAGCCCGCCCTACTTGGGGTTCGGACCACCTTCAAGGATTTATCAAGAACCGGGTCCAGGGCCAAATTAAAGTCTCCCCCCCCATAACACATTTGGTACATCAAGCGACACAATTATCTGATATACATCCATGTAAAAAGCAGGGTCATCGATGTTAGGCCCGTACGTGCTGACCAGGAGTATCTGTTGAGTAGCCACCTCCCCCCAGACCATGACATATCAGCCCAGCAGATCCACCTTATGACCTCCCACCTTGAACCCAAAGCCTGGATGAATAAGGGTGAGCACCCCTCTGGACTGGGATGAATAGTCAGTGTGAAACCTAAGGGGTCCTCACTTGGGCAATATATGAGCGTTAACCATTCCCACTGCAGGGGTTTCTTGTAGCATCAGGGTTTGAGGATTATGCCTAGCCACATAGTTGGTAATCTTCTTAACCTTAACCTGATTATTTAATCCTCGCACATTCCACGTCAGGAGTTTGACCTTAAGCCCCTCACCAAGGCACTGAGAAGGAGCATTAGCCATTGTCACACCTAACAGGTTTACAGTGATCGTGCAAGACGGTCGGTGCCAGCCTCAATGTCACCATTATTTTACTTTTCAACCAACTGGTGCCCTCCCACCACTTACCACCTGAACAGAGCTCCATAGAGTGGCACCAACTCCCAACAAGATGCCACCATAAGTCAAAACAAGAGCTGAACTCACCAAACCCCAAACCCTGTCCCACCCCCCAACCCTCATCATCACCCCCAACTTGACGATGTGTCCAACCAAACCTATGGAGTATTCCGCGGGTAGCCATGTTGCTCCACATGGCCGCCAATCAGGTCCAACCACTCCACCAACCAAATTGCCTAGTACAGCTGGATAAAGAACTTGTCTTGACTATAGCCCAAGAGAGGGTTGAAAATCGAGTGTACCTTAGTCTGCAGGTCTGGATCTGTTATTTTGCGCCGGTCTACCCCCTCTAGGAGGAAGAGTTATGGAAGTTTCAATATAGTGCGTGGCCTCGGCCAGAGACTCAAAGAAATGGGCCCTTCCTGCATGCTGGATCTTCAGTTTTGCCGGGAACATCAAAGCATATGGGATCTGGCGTTCCCTTAGGAGTCTCTTGACTGGCTCGTAGGATCTTCTGCCTGCCTGAACGCCCGAGGAGAAATCTGGATAAAAGTGGATGCGACTGTCCTCATATTGGAGGGTGCCTGCCTCTCTAGCCTTATGTAGGATTGTGTCTCTGTCTCTGTAATTGAGAAGGCGTGCGATTATAGTGCGTGGTGGTGCGCCTGGTTTAGGTGGCGGGCCAATGTGCGATGCGCTCGTTCTACCAAAAATTGTTCAGAGAATGACTCCGGTCCAAACAGGGTCTTCAGCAGTGACTCGAGTTGCTTCTCCATTTGGCCTTTGCCAAATGATTCCGATACGCCCACCACACGAATATTGTTTCTTCTTGAGCGCGATTCTAAGTCCTCACATTTGTTCTGTAGTTTAACCATGTTTTCCTTGATTTGGGTGATGTCACGGCTATGATGTGAGATAGTGTCTTCATTTGTGCTAATCCTGCTTTCAGTTTCTGTTATGCGTGAACTTTCTTTCTCCACTGTAGCCTTTAAGGAGCCGATGGTGGACACTATGTCATCCAATTTCGTATTGACTGCGCGAAAACCATTCTGCACTATTGTGGTTAGGTTGTTCAAATTCTCACTGGCCTCAACAGTGGGGGCCTCATTAGCATCTGTGTGGGCGTCATCCACGACAGCCAGACTCTGACTGCCTGTGTAGGCGTCCATAGGGCCTTTCTTCTGTTTCCCCGGAGTCTTGGAACTCTTTCCCGGCTTCTGTGGTTCGCCCATAATACTGTCGGGAAGGTGTTCTGAAGCAGTGCGGTATATTGTCAGCTAGGCTTTTATTCACCGTCCCCACTTGCTCCCTATGCCGTGCTCCAGGCCTGGGAGAGGATCAGATGCAGGGGCCAGGGGCTAGAGGCGTTATGAATGATTGCTCCACAATGAGTGGTAGTCCGAGTGGACTGTGTCCCCCCACGTACAGCGCTCCACGTTTGCCAAACACGCAGTGCTCAATGGGTCCGAGTTGTTTACAGGGGGTTCTGAGCCACTTCGGTCTGAAGCTGCAGTATATTTTAGGATCTTCGCCCAGTCCGGTCCCCGGCTAAGGGCGCGCTTCGTATTTAGGCCCGTAACAATGCTGGCCCGCGTCCCCGTGGGTCCCGTGGTGCGTACTATAATGTGCCCAGGAGCCGGAGCATGACAAGTGAATGGGCCCTCAATGGGCCGCCCAGTGTGCTGCAGGACATGCTCCTTGACCCTCAGGGCTCATGATAGTGTGCCATGATCTTTAGTGCTCTTTCACGCGAGATGCCTCAGCTATTAGATTTGCCCAAGGGGTGTCACGTTAGCGAGCTGTGTGTTCTGTAAAGTGTTGCAGCAAAATTAGTTTATTTTTATTTTTTTTATAATCCGATTTCTCTACTGTACCACGCTGTCCAGACAGCTTACACTCCTGTGGTGTAACGCTTTGTTGATAGCCCTTTTGCGTCCTCACCCGCCTCATATGCGGCTAGGTTGCTGAGCTTGCTATCTATTTTTAAAAGCACGCCTTGCCTTCTCTCTGATGACAGAGTGCAATTTACATTGCCCAACAGACAGACAGCACGCTGGGCCCAGTTTTCAAGGGCTTGAGGATCTACTGGCGTGTTTGTATCCATGACTCTTTCGGCCAGGTCCATAATTTTTGCGAGCGGGCCTGCGATATCCAAGAGCTTGTCTTGGCATCACTGCCACGCCCGGTCTACCACTTTTCTAATGTCTTTCGATGCTTTGGTGACAAAGGTCACAATTTTTGGGTTTAGCTCCAGTGTATCGGTCACCTTGCCCGGCAATTCAGGGCTAGGACATTCTGCCCTCATTTTGGACCGGACATCTCTGTCCAATGGCTTCCTCATGTGGAGTGTCCTATACTGTGCCACTCGGGGAGATAGCACAAAATCAGTGGATCTAGGATGCCTTATTGCCTCTGGGTCGAACATGTCGACTAGACTCTCTTCTTCGTCCTCTGGAAACCAATACCTCATGAAACAAATGTCCCCCTATGCAACACGCGTGCGTTTTCACAACTCCTTTCTTAATACGCTGTTCACACTTATCTGTGTTCCCAAGTCATTCCTAACGCATTATTCACATATATATATTATGTAACCTAAATGAAATAAAATCGTAGCTGGATAAAAATTCCACTTATCTCTGTGAGCAGCAACAAAGAAAGAGGAATTGAGCTGGCAAGAGGGCGTACTTATAAGTCATGCCAGAGCCTGATTGGGCGTAGGGACACCCCAGGACTACTAAAGACCCGAGGATTATGGGGATTGGTAGTTCCTAGAGACATTTTACCAGAGGATTAAAACTCTGCCCCCCTTTTTTGTGTCTAGCCCCAAAGGAGCCAGTGGGGAAACAGAAAATGTGTTCATAAGTTTTAAGAAGTTTAAAATGTTATAAATGTGAAAGGCTGTCGAAGCAGTAATAAAAGTACAGCATAATGCTTGCCTCCTGTCTCAACATAAAATTCCCAGAAATGTGCTAATTCCCTTTTACCTTAGAGACCCCCAGCTCTTTTGCTGGACTTTAGAACCTCGAGAGAGTGAGACCTTTTTCCCACTCTCACCTGTATTTTTCTGTGATTTGGAATCTCTGTGTTTCTTTTGACTTTAGAGTCTGCCAAACTCTATAGGCATCATCTTTACATTGTGACACACAGCACCTTCAGTGCAGTGGCACAGGGAAGTCTCTTAGATTTCTCAAAGGTTTAAATACCTTCTCTTGGTAAAACGACTGCTTCCAAGAGCAGTGAAGTGAAATTGACTTTACTTACATTTTGTAAACTTTCTAGACCTAGCAGACACTATCTTACAATGGGGTGCTGGAGGGGTTACTTAGTATCCCCTTTGTCTAGTTTCTCATGTAACATTTTTATGTTACTCTTTCTACAATGAATTGCTGGTGGCTTGGTGTTACTTTTAAACTACAATTGAGTGGGTTTCCCGCGGGCTGCGTTCGCAGCTGCAGTAAGGCGCCCATGGGTGCCCATTTTGTCAAAATGGACCCGGTCTTCTTTTTTTGCCGTTTCTTGTTGGAAACGTCCTTCTTGAGATTTACTCTGTGCGCCAAACCAGGTTTGGTCCCTTTGTTCATTTTTGTCTTTGCCGGGATTCCCGAGTGAAGCCCGCCTCTGGCTCCAGCATGATTGCAGCAAACAAAACAAAAGCAGCCCAATTACCTCTCTCTCACTCATCCATTAGACATATAAAGAGATCTGTCTAAGCAAAATAGAGACTGCAATATCGGTCTCTTATATTTAAGGTTTCCGCTGTAAGAAAATGTTGAACTTATAGCAATGACAGTTTGTTGACAACCAATTTGTGTCACATACTAACCCCATTAGTTTGTACCCTAAATTGAGTTTCTAAGAAACTAATATAATTGTTGATTTTTGTGTACGATGTGCCTTGTGGAAAGCACTCAGAATAAACATCCTGTTTTTTAGAGATGTTATATTATATAAATACATTTTGTTTTAATGTGTTTAAGGATTTGGCATGATTCTGTATGTAAGTTTGTGTCTATGAAATAGTTAACATATTCTCACACCCCATTGCCCAGCTATCAAGGTAGACTGAGAGAGAGGTAATTGGGCTGCTTTTGTTTTGTTGGCTGCATATACGGTCCCTACGCATCCCAATCCCCCTTCACCAAAAAATTGGGAAGCACCCACTATATATCCTCCAGCAGGATTGGCAGAGGCAGGAAGTGAGGGGGTGTCCGAAACTCCCTGTGCTTAATCCCCTTAGTTACAGGAAGGTGATTGGCCGGCTGGCTGTCCTTGGAGGACCACCACCCTGCTGTGTGATTCACAGCTAGGCTGGAATGAATGGGAGAAACCTGCATAAAAGGTGAGGCTTTTGGCTTGGAAGGCAGAGTCTACCACTGGACAAAGGAATCTGAAGAAGAACTTGGAAGAGACACCTGCTGCAACTCCTGGACCATTGGTTTGCCCGGTGAAGCCCTGCTGCTGTGCTGAAGCTCTGAATTCCCTCAAATAGAGAACCCCTGCAAGGACGACTTCTCCTGTTGGGTTGGTGGGACCAATCAACCCCAAAGTGAACTCGCCTGGACATCCTCCCGGAGCTGGCTGTACTTCCATTGCTGCTGCAGGCACCGAAGTGCCAGGGAGAGGAACAGCAGATCGAGTGCATCGCTTTTAAGTTCAGGCCCGAGCCTCAGGAAGATCCTCCGGACTCCCTTGAAGCAGGAGTGACCAAGCCTGAGCGACCTCAACAGAGTGCTGGACTCCAGATGCAAGAAAGGTCTGTAGTGGTATCCGAGAATCGCAGTGTTGCTATTTGCTATAGACGCGAGGAGCTGAAACTGCGAAGTATCGCTGAATTGAAGTTTGCCCATTGCTGCCGCTGACCTTCCCATTGCAGTGCAGGAGTCCCCAGACGTTCTCCCTCTTGTCCCCACGACTGAGGCCCAGGAACAACAGGTCTGCAGAGCTGTACAGGAACAGAAGCCAGCTGGAATCATTTCTTCTAACCAAAGTTAATGTAACACTAAGGGGACTTACCTCTTGTTGTGTAGCCTTACTTGTTCTCAGTTGAGACTTGTCTTGGTTGCTTGCAGCTTTGCCTTTCACAAGCCTCCCAGCTTGTGGCCCTTCTGTGTAACTTGTGTTTTCATTCACAACCCCCTTTTCTTTGACACCAACTAAGTATTGCTCTAAATGAACCAGTGAAAGATTAATGTGCACAGAGTCCTAGTTATTTAAATAACCTCAGGGTGTACGGACCATCTGTGTGCCATCCCAAAAGGGTACTTGCTAATTTAGAGAAACTAAGAGTGTATATTTTGAAGTATACTTGTGTTGCCTATATATTGCTCCCTTCTGAAGAAGGCTTATTGAACTGACTGTAAAATGTATAATTGTTTAATCAAGAAACCCTGAGTATAAGAGTTTGTTTGAACACTTGTCACTGTGAATCTCTGTGTAAAAGCCCTACTGCTCACACTGACCCCTCTTGAGATGATGTTCAAAAAAGCAGGGGTGAGGCGCGCACTCCAATTCCTGGCCAATATATTACCGGAACAAGTGTCCAAAAACACTCACAGGGTTAAATCCCAAAATGTCCAAAATATCCACAGGGTTAAATCCCAATTACTGCCCAATAGTTCACAGGGTTGATTCCCTTTTTGCACTGTTGTACTCCTCCAAGTGCTTTCGTATCTGCAAAACTCCTCAGGGAGGCTGAGTTGCCATTCAATTCAGGTGAAACCAATATAAATGCAGTTGCAGTCTCTAGGAATTATGGTCAATGTAGTGAACCCATTTAAACAATTCAGGTGACCAGTGAAAGACTCCCCTCCAACACACACATCATTCCCTTAGCAAGGGGAGAGGGGGAAAACCATGATTATGGCTCTCCAGTGTAGGGCAAAATAACTCTGGTGCTGCAGCCTCTGGAGTCCGGATCTCCATAAGTTAAATTTTCAAAAAAGCTGGGGCGAGGCGCGCACTCCAATTCCTGGCCAATATATTACCTGAACAAGTGTCCAAAAACAATCACAGGGTTAAATCCCAAAATGTCCAAAATATTCACAGGGTTAAATCCCAATTACTGCCCAATAGTTCACAGGGTTGATTCCCTTTTTGCACTGTTGTGCTCCTCCAAGTTTCCAAAAAATTCACAGGGTTAATTCCCAATTTGCTGCCCAATAGTTCACAGGGTTGATTCCCTTCTTGCACTGTTGTACTCCTCCAAGCGCTTTTGTATCTGCAATACTCCTCAGGGAGGCTTAGTTGCCATTCAATTCAGGTGAAACCAATATAAATGCACGCCTCGCCCCTGCTTTTTTTAACATAAGCCTGGCTGCTCAGCCACACCACCAACCTGTGTAGTACAAAGGTAGGGTTCCTATTGCCAGGAGGCCATGGTTGTTTTATGAACACAATCCTGCCTAACATGCATTGTCATTGTAAGTCACTTTAATGCAAATGTGCCCACAATCTATGCCAATATGGTAACTGTGCATAACTTTAGTGAAGCTGTGGGGGGGGGGCGTGGCTACAGGGCCATGTAGATGGACGTGCTCCCGGAGGACCTTCTGGCCATCCTCCATTGATCCGGCATGAAAGTGCACAAATAACTACTGGAAACACAAGAAAATATCAGCGCACATGTGGGAAACAGTGAGGCTGGCCCGCGGCGTGTTTGCACTCCACGGGACAAAGTAATTCGAAAGATCTGTGCCCTGGGAGATCAGGTCGGCTCGCCGAGAGAGGACCCAAGATGGTGCCCGGCCAAGAACAAAGGAGTGGGGTAAGATAGCAAACGGTCGGATGAATCGGAGCGCACACAGGCGCCGCGAGTGGACCGAGAATGGCGAGGAGGCTGTGCAGCAGGACCTGTGTGCAGCGTCTGTGAGGGCAAGGATGATCCACACTGCGAACTAAGAGGAAATCACCGCCGGTACTGTAAC
Organism: Ambystoma mexicanum; assembly: GCF_040938575.1. NCBI lineage: Eukaryota > Metazoa > Chordata > Amphibia > Caudata > Ambystomatidae > Ambystoma > Ambystoma mexicanum. The sequence continues at coordinate 304,590,853 of NC_090926.1, forward strand.
CCGACAACAACTGCAGGGCAGGCAGTCCGTGAGGGCAAGGACACCGAAACGCGAGGCCCCCAACGTGGCTCCGACCACCCATAAGGGTGAGAGCAGACACAGAACAAAGCAAACCGGAGCGCCAGGCTCCTAGGAAAAACAGCGTGAAAAGCGTGAAAAGCGCAACACACTTCATGAGGACCTCGCCGCATGGGCAGTTCAATAAAACAGCACAAAACAAGAACACTGGCAACAGCTGCAGGTCGGATGGCACAGCGAGCGGAGACGCTCAGGTAGACAAAAAACGGACATGAACGAATGCGAAGCGCCTGCAAAAAACATGGCCGCAAGCGGATGCTAGCCCGGGGTTCTGCTCAACATGAGGGCACCCAAAAGACTGCAGGTGGCACGGAAGCCTGGTACGCGGCTGGGCAGGCATACCAGACACCTCGCCTGGACGGAGGCATTGACGGCAATACATCAGAACACAGCCACGGATAAGCTGAAGACCGCCTGGGGGCCCAAGGAACAACGGCATACAGCGCCTTCACCAAGACAATTGCGAGAGCGCTTGTAGCGCGCTGCAGAGTATGCAAGCGAAACCTCACTGCGCTGACACCGGTAAGAGCCTGAAGAACAGATTAACCTCTGGTGGGCTGCAACCGGAAGAGGGCCGGCGTCCTGCCCGCCCCAGAGAGGAGCCCGAAACATAAAGCAGTACGGGCCAGCGCGAGGGGCGGAGAAGGGTGGCAAGAGATGGCAAGAGGAGGCAGCGTGCAGCTAGAACTGAACCCCAGCCAGTAGAACATAGGAACTGTCCACTACCACAACCTGCAGAGGGAGGATCTCCGAGTCCCAGATCAAGAAGCAGAAGTGTGGAGCCTTGCTGTGGTCCCAAGCAAAGCTTGGGGGGAACCAGGAAGCTGCAGGGCCCTGCAGCCAACCTCAAGGGGGCCCAGAAGAAGATCGGAGGCAGTAAATGACCCGCAGCGGATAACAAGACACGGCCAAGAGGCCAGAAGCACACCAAAAGTGCCCGATACGTGCGCAGCACAAGTGCACAACATAAACAAGCACTAGCCAGCGCATACAGAACTTGCCAAAAGAAACAGATGCGCTGGTAACTAAAGTGAAAGCAGGGCAAGCGACATTGCCCCACGGAGAGCTACTAACATAATTGGCCCGAGCAGGACAAAGGTGCAATACAAGGGCCACGTAAGAGTGCACCTGAGCAGCGAACCAAAGTGAAGCACACAACCCAGAGGAAAAAACACAATTGTTACGCGAGAGAATATAACAGCAGAGGAGGGGCCTGACAGGGCAGTTAAGAAGGGGGACAAGCCCAAGGTGCCCACCCAGAGCAAAATACTGCGACCACAATTGGAACTGCCGGGCCTGATACAGAGCCGGAGAAGGACCATGAACTCCTGAGAGTGCGGACAGTGACACAACTCAACGAGGGCGGGAGTATTAAGACAACAGAAGCATCAGCGGCCAGGTACATGGGAGAGCACAACCAACCCGAGAAACAACACAATAGTACAGGAGGACTTACTGAACAGCCTCCCTCATACACCACAGCTGTCCATAAATCAACCCCGCAGAGTCGAAAACCACACTCCCGATAGCCCAAACAGAAATAAACAACAACATTGAGATGGCGAGCAAACGGACCAAGGCAAAAGTGAACCAACCCACTATGGAGGTATACGCAAGAACACTGCAGCCGACAGAAGGGGCTAGAAACAAGGAGAAAACCCCTGCCACAGACACCTCCATTGCAAGCAAAGACCAGCAGATCCTGGAAGCAATATCGGACCTGAAATTAGTGTGGGAAACCAAACTGGAATCAGCCACCGTCGAACTAAAGGCAGCATTGGAACTCAAAGTTGGCGCATTTCAGGAGGAAGTTAATCTCCTCAGATAAGATGTCAGAGCGCTAGCAGAACGAACGGGCGAATTGGAGAAAGAAGTGACCCCAAACACAGCCACATGTGCGTCCCATACATCGGATATCCACATCCTGGAACCATGCATGAGCAACCTGGAAAATAGAGCGGAAGAAGCGGAGGGACGCGCCCGGAGAAACAACATGCGTATCATGGGGCTGCCGGAAGGAGCAGAGGGATCAAACCCGACACAATACGTCGAGACAATGCTATTGTAAGAAATTGGAAGAGGGGCGCTCACCCAAGGATTCGCAGTAGAAAGAGCGCATAGAGCCCTAACAAAGAGGCCACCACCCGTAGCCCCTCCAACAGAATAATTGCCAAAATCCTGAACTATCGAGACAGGGAAAAGATCCTAGAACACTTCCGAAAAGGAGGCACGATACAAAGGGCATTGGCGAATATTACAGCGTATCCGGACTATAGACATTTGGTGCAGAGACGACGAATTAACTATGGGTCAGTGAAAAAAAGATTGCGAGAGACGGGCTACAAGTATATGCTAATGTACCCGGTCAAACTGAAGGTGTACCACAAAAGCAGAGCACTGTTCTTTGACACCCCAGAGGACGCTTCGGAGTGGTTGGACACCCAGAACTGCCCATTGGAAACAGATAACCAGAAGCAAGACGGAGCAGATAAGTAAAATAGAGACTGCAGTAACCAAGGTGCTGTGGAATTAGACACTGGGACTAGAATATAAGACAGGGCGCAGCCAGCTGAGATGAACACGAGATGGGCTGCATAAATAAAAATGCCTAAGCACAGAGAAATAGTGCAAAATTGCAGGAGACTTGAGGGACTTTCTCTCGCACCCCCATAGATAGATTATTTACGTTACTGATAGATCGGTAACACCCTGCTGGGTTCTTGATATCGGCACACCGAGAAAGAACCGAATTCGGGGGAGCCTGAGATCCAGGGATGGAGCTGGGCAACAGTTGGGGACGGGTAGGGAGGGGAGGGAACATGTGCAGTGAACGTAGTTGGAAAGAATTGGGGGTGGCGGGTAGTTGGGGAGTTTATGTTGTAGTTAGACAGGGAACGAGCTCACATTCACGCCAAGCAAAACCAGAAAGAAGGACGAGGAGGGAGGGAGAAGGGATAAAATACAGATGAAAATGGGAGACCTCTTGGAATGTGAGAGGCCTTAACAGTTACCTGAAGAGGAACAAGGTACTGATGTACCGGAGAAGGCAAAGAGTGGATATAGCATTACTGCAAGAAACCCACCTCACCAAAGAGAAAGTAGAGGTGGTTAAGAAAAAGTGGAGATGGATCACCATGGGAGCCATATACTCGGCTTATGCGAGGGGGGTAATCACCTGGGTGGCGCCACACGTGCCCTTTCAGATGCTCCAGGCCACGGCGGAGCCGGACGGGAGGATGATAGTGCTGCGGCAGCTGCTAGAGAACAGGGAACTAAGCATCATAAATACATACGCCCCCAACCCAGACACAGCGGCCTATTTTAGGACACTATACAGCAAAATCAGCCCCCATGTAGGAGGCGCGATCATATGGGGAGGGGACTTCAACTGTATGCTAAACCCCAAAATGGATAGGTCAGACACAAAATTAGATAAACCAACCCCTGCCGCGAAAGCGCTACAGGCCCTGCTGAGACTTTGGGCTAGAGGACATCTGGAGGCAGCAACACCTGAATGATCAGCACTATTCACATTATGCCGCCCCGCATGACCTGTACACGAGACTGGACTACATGTTCGCTGCCTCGGACCTTGTTGGGGAGATGATGGGCTCAGAATACAAGGCGAGAATATTATCGGAGCATTCCCCTCTGGTCCTGGAGTGGCGACATCAGCCCCCCAGAGCTAGAATCTCAACATGGAGGCTTCGAACCGAGGCTCTGAAGGATACAGTATTTCGTGAGGACTTAAGGGAGGAGACTATTGGGTACTTCGACAATAATACAGGGAGCGTGAAGTCAGAAGGAACCCTAGGGGAGGCCTTCAAGGTGGTAGTAAGGGGGGCGGCCATATCTAATCTAGAGGGCTCCAAGGGGGCATAGAGCGGGAGTTACAGGAGACAGAAAAGAAACTTGAAGAAATCATGAAAAGAGGAGGCACCACACGGGAGGACACCGAACAAGTGAGGCAATTACAACAAACTAGCGAGGGGCTCTGGAAGAGGCTATGTAACCTGAATTACAAAAAATATATCGAAAGGCGACATGCATGGGGGGACAAACCGGGGCGACTGCTAGCATGGCTACACAAAAACAAGACCCCAAGACCAGTAATTAGGGAGATAACGGAAGAAGAGGGCCAGGTCTGGAACACCCAGGAGAGAGTGAACGAGGGTTTCCTCAGATGTTATAAACGCCTTTATTGAGATGCAGGGGAGACATAGGCTTACCTAAATTAAATGAGGAAGAAAGGGAGAACCTGGAGTCTCCAATCACAATGGAGGAATTAGAGACAGTGATATTGCATCTACCCACGAGCAAAGCCCCGGGGTACGATGGGCTCCCCAGTGAATTCTACAAAACATATAGACAAGAAGTGACCCCCCGCTACTGGAAATGCTAAATGAGGCCTTTGAGAAGGGAAGATTGCCAGAATCCCTTAGAGAGGCAGTAATTATACCGCTCCTCAAACCTGATAAGCCAGGCACGGAATGCGGGTCATACAGACCCCTATCCATGTTAAACCAAGATAGTAAAATCCTTACGGCTGTGTTGGCGAACCGACTCAAAAGGGTAATAAACAAACACATACACCATGATCAAACCGGCTATGTCCCAGGCAGAAGCATATCGGATAACCACAGGAGACTCCACCATATCATAGAACAGGCAGAGGGTGACCCAAGTGAAATAGCAATAGTCGCGCTAAATGCGGTAAAAGCCTTTGACTCAGCGCAATGGCCTTGGATGATGGCGGCCCTGAAAGAATATGGGATGGGTCCAGGGTACCTCTGGTGGGTGAAAATGGTGTATAGTTCCCCAACAGCCAGGGTCAAAACGGGATCGATAATTTCAGATAAGTGGCAACTCAGCACAGGCAGAGGATAGGGCTGCCCATGGTCCCCCATGCTGTATATCCTTGCACTAGAACCACTTGCGATCTGTTTAAGACAGCAGTATGAAGAAATAGGGGTCCACACGAAAGGAGGACCGCACCTGATATCATTGTACGCTGATGATATGCTGCTATACCTGCGCTTCCCAGAGGAAAACTTGCAATATATCTTGGAGGTGATAGAGCGCTATGCGACTCTTTCGGGCATAGCGGTGAGCCCCAAAAAGTCATGCATGTTCCCCCTGGGAAGATGCATGGGAGTCCCACAGGAAAACTTACCTATCCTGCAAATACCCTGGCAGATCAAAACATTTAGATACCTGGGTATCAATATATACCATACGATTGCAGACAAATATAAACATAACACAGAGAAAGCAGTGGAAGGCATCAAGAACAGCATGGGGTTCTGGGTGAAGCTCCCCCTGGCCTCCTCAAGATGGTGATCCTGCCCAGACTATTACACTTCTTTACAAATATCCCATATATGTTGCCCAAATGCTTTTTCACTAAACTCCAGAGCTTCCTATGGCACAACTCTAGAAACAGAAATTGAAAAACACGTATGATAGAGGGGGTATAAACCTGCCGAATTTCGAGTTATACCACCTGCTGGGGCAGCTACAAATACGTCGCGAGGCGGTTGTCGGAAGACGAGACAGCAGAGTCTAGACTGCTGAGGAGTGACTGCGACCCTTACTTCCTGAAAGAACTGATATGGCTACCTAAACCAGAGCTACGAGGGCGACCGAGATTGCTGGAACTGGGCTGGAAGACATGGCGCAAAGCGTGCCGAGTCGCAGGAAACCCGACCCCATGCTCCCCACAGGTGCCACTAGTGACACTTTGCGGAGGGGACGAGCAACTGAAAAAAGGGATCCGTAAATACTGGGAACCGGTTGGCCTGGCAACACTAAGAGACATATGACAAGAGGGGAAGGCAATAGACTTCCAAACGCTAGTGGAAGGAACCGGGGTACATACAGGGAAATACATCACATACACTAGAATAATCAAACGAGTGGGGGAAACGTGGTCCGAGGTTGCATTGGCAGAACAACCTGACGCCGTCATTGAAATAATGTATGATATCTCGGAGGGAGGGCACGAAATATCCAGAATTTATGAACTGCTGATGTCCAGAGTGGGTAAGGAGGTACTCCAATTGAGGCGGGATTGGGAGGAGGAAGCGGGAGAACCTATGCAAGACGGCAATGGGAAAGGGCCCAGAGATATCATAAAAAGGTATCCAGGAATGTGAGGCTTCAGCAGATTCAATTATATGTCACCCATAGGCATACATGACTCCTCGTAAAATCGCCAGGTTCGAGAGCGCAGCAGTACAAAAATGCCTCAAGTGTGGGGAGGTGGACGCTGGGATGATCCACATGTTCTGGGTGTGCCTGGAGGTAGGAAAAATTCTGGGAGGAACTCAAATAACACCTATCAGAAAAGGGAATTAAGCTAGAGGTGGAATCGGCATGGGCATGCATGTTGGGGGGATTCACCAGACCACGCAATCTAAAACATATCTGTAAACTTAAAGACCTGGCCTACATGCTGGCTAAAAGGAGAATTGCTATGGGCTGGAAAGCAGCCCACAGACCCAAATTAGAGGCGTGGTGGAATGATCTCCTGAAATGGGCAGATGCTGAGACAGTAGCATGGTATGAGGCAGCTAGTAGAGGAGCGGAGGAGGAAGTGGGACCCCTGATAGCATGGAGACAAATGGTGGCCACACTGTCGGGATCCTTCCCTACTGAATCCAGTGAATATGACGCGTCCGAAAATGGTGAAGGGGATTTACCCCAAGAGAAAAGAAAACCGAGGCACTGAAGTGGAAGCTCGAGTTAAAGGGGAGGGAGTGGGGATAACAGCACTAAACAACATGTAAATGCAAGCTGAGAAATTCGTAAACAAAATGTCTGATGTGCTGGTTATGTTTGATGTGTTGTAAAAAATCAATAAAAATTGTTTAAAAAAAAGAAAACTTTAGTGAAGCTGTGGCCACAATCTATGGCGATATGGTCACTGTAGATCGCTTTCATGAAGCAGCAGCCATAATCGATACCAGAATTCCCAACAGAGCAATTTGATGACTTTGAACAGACAAAATAAGCCTGCATTGTCACTGCAAACATGATTAAATTCCAACCCCTCAGCCCGCACCACCCATTCCAACCCCCGAACCTCCTGGCCAAAACACATTTAGGCGTACACACAGATCACACACACAAAGCAAACATTTAAAATCTTGCACACACATTACAATAAACTCAAGCATGCACTCACTTTGTTTTGTTTTATCTGGCTTCATGTTCACACATTGCTGCTTGCGAGCCAATCCATGCATCATGTCTTCCTTCTCTTTATCATTGTGATTTTGCACTAGTTTTGGTTCCTTTTCTAAGGAAATTCGGGCTTCCTCTTTTTCACAGACGCAAGCCAAAGTCCCTTAGAAATAGACCGAAGACATGTGAACACAAGCAAGAACACTGCAAGGAATCATGATTGTGGGGCTATTGGTATAATTGGGGCCCAGCAGCCCCTGGTCCGCATCAGGGGAACCCCCTTGCACTGCAGCACAGCTTTCATGCACAGCGGAGGCCTCTGCCATGCCAGTGGATTCCTATTCGCTCATCCAACTTGCCCCCCTTCTCCCTTTAGCGCATTGCTTGTACACCTCACAAACATGCCAACATTCTGGTACCCCTGAGAGGGGGATTTCACCACAGGAATCGGGTGAATGCATTTTTCCCCCTAGGATTGCATTGTGGACATAGTTATTTTAGGCAGGAGACCGTCAAATATAGCACTATTTTTAATTAAAAAAATCTGGCCTATGACCTAATTTGTTCTGCTGTTCCTCGGTTGCTGAGTGCTAAGGAAAAAGGCAGAACTTTGGTCAGGGGGGCGCTGTTGCGCCGAAGCAAGATGGCAGCCTGAGTGCCGATCTCCAGACTGAGAGGGATCATATCCTTTGAATCCTGCTCTTCCGTACAGATGCTTAATGCCTATCCTGCAGCGGCCTCTCCGTGAACATATTGTGCACACCCCTGCCGAAGCTCAGCCCCCCAGCTCATCTGTGAAGATATCTGCAACCACTGAGGGAGCCTGGGCGACAGACGGTGGACTCGTCCCGTGTTGTGGCTCTGTGGGAGTCAGCGAGCCCTACCACTAGACGCTGCGGTGGTGCTGGCCCTGTTGGGGGAGGGGCTTTCGGCTCGGTGGTGTGCGCCAGGCCCGAGCCGGACTTCACCCGCGACCTGCACCTCAGGGCAGAGCTCCCACCCCACTCTCCTGGATATACGTGGGACACCTCTACCGAGGATCATTGTGAGTGGCCCGGTTGGGGTCTCCGAGCGGTGGACCCGCTTGGTGGAGAGCCGGATCCGCCCCCGCCACTCCGCCTGCCCTGGAGCGCACAACGCCATCTTCCCGCCTCCTGAACGGACCGGACCGGCATCTGACAAGGTAGGACAGCTCCGGGGGGGGGGGTGTGCGGACCACCACCGCGGTGCCGCGGTCCTGCCTCGGGCAGCCCTGCATCCTCCTACACTCTCCTCCTCCTGCCCAGGCCGTGGGTGGTGGCTGTCGGCGGCTGGGATCGGGGCGCGCATAGCTGGGACATTGCTGGCCCTGGTGCCCTGGGCGGGATGACTTTGCTCCTCCTTGGCTCGAAACCCACTGAAACGTTGGCGACCCTTCCCCACCCGGTCCCAACCAACACGAGCGGCGGCCCCCTGGGGTCTGGGCTCGCCCGTCTCCGGTGGCCTCGGGCTGGGGGGTGGGCCTTTGGATGCTCCACACCGTCGACCTGCCTCACACACTTGCGCGCAAGACTCAACGGTTACCTTTGCGGCAGACAACGGCCCTCCTGGCTGCCACTGCTGACGCTCCACTCTATCCCGAGCCGATCATTGAGTGCCCCGCCGTCGCTACAAATAACTTAATAACCCTATAGTGGCAATCCACAATCAGGTGGCTCCATCTTGGTCCGGCTGGTGGGAGCTGCTGGTACAGTTAGGGCATGGTGGTAAGCCCTACATACTAGCGGAACCCTTTGGTGCTCCGTGTGACCTGGACGGCCGACACGGGCTGGGTCGCTTGCTTGACTTGGCCCTTAGGTGTCTGACCCTGCGGATATATACCACCAGTGCACCCATTGACTCACTTCTAAGGAGCCCCTACCTCCGCATATAAAACCTTGATCTGTTGCTGCTGGTGAGGACACCACCTGAACTGTAACCACAGCGGGCTAGCACTGGGGGACTAAAACGGCGGCGAGCAGCCATATCCTGTGGAGAGGGTTGGGGATCACAGCTCGTTCAAGGGCACCTGCATAAACTCAGCTGCAAGTATAGCCCCTTCACTGCCTGTCCGGACGCCCCGGGTCTGTCATTCACTATCAGGCCACGCCAACACCTCAAGTCACGCTCGCCTAACATTGCTTTTGGAGCCCTATCCTCATTCTCACCATGACTAAAGGCGCGGGTGCAGGGAAGAAGCAAAGTTCATTAAACATGTTTACCAAAACGCCGTCCAGGTCGGCGGCCGAAACCTTGGACGAAATGCCCACCACCTCGGCGCCGTCGGTCCCAGAGGATTCACAGAAGATGCTGGAGTATATTCGGGAGGGCTTCACCACATTACATACTAAACTTGACGACATGAATAGCACCATCTCCTCCATAAAAGTCCATATCACGAGAACAGACGGGCGAGTAGCCGAAATAGAAACTAGGGTGGGGGCCACTGAGGACGACCTGGGCTCTCTCCACGCTGCGGTCTCCACACTCACCAATCGAGTGACGGCAGTTGAGAGGAAAAATGACGATCTCGAATCCCGCTCGAGACGAAACAACCTGCGCATTGTCGGAGTACCTGAAGATAACATCACAGAGCCCATGGAGGATTACGTGGAGCGCATCCTCATGACACTTCTGGATACGCCGAATCTCTCTCCGCAGTTTGCGGTCGAGCGAGCTCACTGATCCCTAACCGCGAAGCCCAGACCGGGGGCCCCCCCACGGACCATCATTGCCAGAATCTTGAACTTCCAGGACCGGGATGCACTCCTACGAGCGGCCAGGATCAAGGGAGAACTCCTTCTCGGGGCAGCCACAGTCCACCTCTACCCGGACTTCTCTGTGTCAGCACAGCAGGAACGCAAAACCTTTGTAGCTGTGAAAAAGAGACTCTGTGATTTAGGAGTCAAATACTCCATGTTGTTCCCTGCAAAATTAAGACTCTAACAAAACGTTCTTCTTCACGATTCCGGAGGAGGCCGCAAGGTTCATCGTTTATCATTTCCCTGGCTGACCTCTCCTTCTCACCACAGTGAAAGTTTACTCCAATGTGATATTCACCACTTCTGCCTAAGCCAGCAGTAGGCTGCACACGGCCTTGCTACTGTTGGTGGTTGTCCTCTCCTAGGACTCTTTAGTTGCCAGTTCGCTTCCTCTTGTTAAGTTGATCCTCAACTTATATGATCCTCTCGGGTCACACTATCTCACTGTGTTTAGCAGATTACTAATACTCTAATGCTATCCCATCCCTAACTACTGGCACGGAACTGATCCACATGTCTCCAGACGTGCTACCAGGGGCCAGACAATATTTGCAAATTTACTGTGTCATTCTAAACCCTCATGGGAATGCATTAGCAGGTTGGCATAGCCCCTCTTGTTCTAACCTAAAACCCTCTCATCGCGTTGTCTACACTAAACACGCTTGCAAACCCTGCTGTATTTGAAATCACCTCACGCTCCCTCCAGTCTGTTGCACCATCGCCAGGCCAGCTAACAGGCCCCCAGGCGCTGATGCCGAGAAGTTTGCTGTTGTTATGGTTGGGTTGGGGTATCATCCCTCGGTTTGGGGGGGGGGGGCGTGGGAGGGGCCGGGAGGGATGGGATGTTATGTTAAAAAAGTCTTGACAACCACCAGATATGCCACACGCAATTCATTAGCATATAACAGATTCACAGGTAGGGTGGCACACCTGCTGAGACCGGGATGGTATGAGCCAACACGTACTCATAGAGTAGCACCTAAGCAGTTTCCCTATACCAATGGCTGATGGCAGCGTAACCTTTATGAGCTGGAATGTGAGGGATCGGGGCAACCACAAAAAGATGCAGCAAATTCAACTCTATGCCGAGCGCCAAGGTGTCCAAGTCCTATGCCTGCAAGAAACTCATGCTTGCGCTGAATATTGCGAGACATTCGCCAAGTAGTGGGGACCCCAGTGATACTACACTAATTACTCCACTCGCCGGGGTGCCCTCACATTAATTCACAGGAGCCTCAAATTCTGTTGCTCCCATTCGCATATAGACCCACTAGGGAGACACCTACTTATTATTGGCAAATTACAAAATCAAGAAGTGGCCATTTTGAATATATATGGTCCTAACATTGACAATCCTGAATTCTACCTCCACCTTGCCTCCGTCCTAGAGGGTTACTCTCAGATCCCGATTATATGGGGCGGCGATTTCAACACGATATTAGATGTTACCCTAGACAGATCAGGTTCAAGACCTCGCCACCTTTCGAAAGCAGCCTACACTATTCTCACAATACTCCCCCCGGCTGGCTGTGGTAGCCGCTTGGCATCTAATGCACCCTGACTCCCGCTTATATTCTTATTACTCCTCAGTTCATGATTCTCATTCTAGAATAGACAGATGGCTCTTGTCGGATATCCTAATCAGGAGCCTACCCCATCTTGCTATCCTCCGCAGAACGCTGTCGGATCACTCTCCAGTGGTCATCTCACTGAACTGGGGCTGAGACTATGACAAATCAAGGCAATGGAAGATGAGGCCCCATTCCCTCCTAGACCAGACTTTCGCCTCCGAACTTGAATCTGCCATCGAGGAATACTTTGAGATTAACATGGATTCAGTATCTTCACAAGCCACCCTCTGGGAGTCCTTTAAGGCGTACACTAGGGGTATTGTCATATCCAAAGGTGGCGGCATACTGAGGGAAATCTGGGCGGAGATCGCTGGCAGCAAATTGACCCTAGCCAACTTGGAGTCCCGGTATGCCCAGGACCACTCCCCTGAAACACTAGCAGCACTGGGGTTGGAGCTTGATAGATTCCGCAACCTGGTGGAGCGCGAAGTTAAGTTCCTGGATAGCCCGCAGGGGGTGAGGCGTTATGGTGAGGGTGAGAGACCAGGCCACATGCTGGCCAGACTGACCCGCCGAGTGTTTGGAGCCCCTAACATTCTGGCGATAGAAAGATCTGACGGAACTCTAGCTACCTCTCCGCAAGACATCAACACATAATTTCTGTCATTCTATACCTCCCTATACTCTAAGGTTGAGGGCCCACATGTCTCAGAAATCGACTCCTATCTTGAGGGACTCCCTCTTACAGTTCTGTCCTCTGATGCCAGCGTTCTCCTTGAAAGGCCCTTCACTCCCGAAGAACTTATAGAAGCCATCGATTCACTTGCGTCCAGGAAAGCTCCTGGACCTGACGGCCTCCCCACAGACTTCTACAAGCGTTATCCCTGTTAGTTCCGCATTTACTTTCTCTCTGGAAGGAGGCATGCAAAATAGGCATACTTCCCCCCACTCTCCGAGAGGTGACGATAACAGTCCTTCTCAAACCCAGTAAACCCCCCACTCAATGCGGTTCTTATCGGCCTCTCTCGTTAATAAACTGCGACGTCAAAATATTCGCTAAAGTATTGGCCAACCAACTAGCTCCACTCATGCCCCACGTCATTCACCCCGACCAGGCAGGCTTCATCCCAGGTAGGTCCACATCCCTAAATCTTAGAAGACTCTTCAATGTAATTAGTAGAATCAATCTAAAGACACAGGCGGTCGCAGCCTCCTTAGATATGCAGAAGGCGTTCGACTCAGTGTCTTGGGAGTACCTGTGGCGACTCCTTGAAAAATGCAAGTTTGGCCCCAACTTCCGAACCTGGGTCAAGCTCCTCTATACCGGCCCTGTGGCCAGGGTCCGTACTGAGGACAGATGCTCAACCGCCTTCAAGATAGCTAGAGGGATGCGACGGGGATGCGACAGGGATGCCCCTTTTCTCCGTTAATATTTGCCATATCCATGGAACCCTTTGCAGACATGATGTGCCAGTTACACTCCCACAGAGGTTTGCGCTCTGTGGGCCAAGCTGACATTGTCTCATTGTACGCCGACGATGCTCTTCTCTACATCCGCTCCCCAGAAACCAACCTGGCGCCAATCCTTAGCGATGTGGCCCGATTTTGGACACATCTCCGGGCTCAAAGTTAACTGTTCTAAGTCGGTTCTAACCCCACTCACAGCCACTACACAACCACCCTCTGATCTAGGGGGATTCACCTGGTCTCAGTTCAGCATCACTTATTTAGGTGTGGCGGTTTCCCGACACACAGAGAAGTTGCGCGCCGACAACTACCAGAATTACCTCGCTAACCTGACCATCAAAACGGCTAGCTGGGCTAGGCTCCCTATTGCCCTAGCTGGTAGAATCGGAATACTTAAAATGGTGGTACTACCTCAACTCCTCTACCGATTCACCAACCTTCCAGTATGGCCAGGCGACGAGTTTTTCAAGACACTACGCGGAATAACGAACACCTTCCTCTGGCACTCCGGTGCAGTTCGCCTTCAACTATCTACACTTACCACCCCCAGGAGCCTAGATGGGTTTAGAGACCCCTGATTTCCTCAGATACTGGGTGGTATCCCAATCCCAGTTCGCCTCCCACTGGTTCACTACCACGGATCCCCATCCTCATGTCCGTCTCGAGAAATTGAGGGTCAGCGAGCGAAAGCTTGGCTCCCTCATCCTCAAGCCAATCCCCCCTGACCTCGACGCGGCAGACCCCGTGCTCAGTACATCATTGGCGCTCACCAGGATATAGGGCTATGGTCGCCACGCCTCACTCATTTCATGGTGACCTCCTGCTCTGGAATTTCCTCCCGGATGTTCCGCACATTTCTCTAGCCATTGTGTCCCGTTGGGCTGAGGCAGGGTTCCTGACACTTCGCAATGCCTATGATCAGGGTAATTTCCTTGAGTGGTCTGACCTCCCGCTGACCCTCAGATGCAAGCCATCAGCGTGGCTACAATACTCCTCGCTCCGGAGGAATCTTAAGGCCAGATACCCCAGTTTCCCCACGTTGCCACTGGACGACCCCATAATTGCTGAACTCTGCTCCTCCGATTCCTTCAGAGGGAAGATATCAAGACTATATAATCTATTACAAACTAGGGCTGCCCCCGTGTTTACTAAACTACGACTCAGGTGGGAGGAGGATCTCGGAGTAGTGATTACCGATGAGCGCTGGTCCCGAATGTGTGCTCGTACCCAGGAGGTTTCCTATAATTCGAGATTTAAATTACTACAATTTAAGGTCCTGCTTAGATTTCATCATATACCAGCCAGGCTACATCACATGTTCCACGAATTCTCCCCTAACTGCCCCAGATGTGGTGCCGACCAAGCCTCGTATATTCATATGATCTGGCATTGCCCACACCTGACTCAATACTGGTCCGAAATATGCTCCACACTGTCCGACATCCTTGATCATACCATACTCCCTTCTCCTATGCGCTGCCTTTTCCATGATTTCCCTAGGTTGGGGGTGCAACGCCAGGAAATTGGCAGGTCGCTGCATGGTGCTGGCGGTATGCTGCATCTTACTGTGCTGGCTTCGTCCCAGAGCGCCCACATATGCGCAGTGGCTCAGAGCAGTCACCTGGGCACATGACACTGAGGAGGCCTGGGGTGCACTGCAACATCCCCACTCAAGGCCGAGAGACATCTGGCGGCAGTTCCGCAACTATATGTCCGCCTTGACCCCCGACTCGGACCTGGAATCTTCCCCCCCTTCCCGACCCCATTTCTGACTCCCCTATATGCTTTGCTCCCCAGTTGGCCCAGATCCCCCTGCTTTATAGTTTTCCCTACCTCTTTGCTTTGTGAGATAACCTCGCACTGTACTGTAATGATTCCATCGTTGTAAATTGCAAATTGCTGTTGCGTTGTGATCATCTCTGCTCTGTTTTTGTTTTTCTGTGGATTGTCAAGACATATAAATAAAGTTTAAAAAACAAAAAAAGAACTGTGGTCATTAGGAAAGCGACTCGAGATATACTCACCCAGATGTCATGTCTGGCATCTGGGCATGTAGGGGACCTGCTCTGCCCCTCTGGTGGCAGAACGTTTCTAAAGACTGCTGGCATTGAAGATAGAATATCTAAGGTGAGGAATCTGTGGGTGGAAGGACACATCTATCAGCAAGAACATTATAGAAATAGAAGTCATTTATTTGTTTTCACTATAACTTTGAGATAGCTATTTGGTTTGTTCTTATAAATGCTATGGGGAAACCTTCTTTAAATTGAAGTCCCTAAAAGTCAAGACAACTACCTACCTGTGAAACATCTGTGTGTTTCCTAAGCGGTCCTGGTTTTTGAGAACCCTTAACTGTATTACTAATTAATTCTAATGATGTTATATGACCTATTATTTGATAAAGCACTTCAGTTATCCATCTTCCTCTTCCCAGTTCTTTAGCATTGAGGGACAGTCAGAACCCGTCAACACCAAAGTTGCTCACGTAGAGTAGTCGACGAGTTCTTCTGACCAATGTACCCCTCTGGGTGATAAAACACGCAGAGGAGTCAATTAGCAGGGAGAAAGGAACACCAGCGGCTGGTCGAAGCGTCTTCCTGAATCCCACCCGATGTCATTCAAAAAGGACAGTGGTGAAAGGTCAGTCGTGAGCTACAACAAGGAATAGCAAGCAAGTCATGAATATCTAGTTGGCATGAGGCAGACAAATACAATGTAAAAAAGGCAAACAGACTCACTAGAGGGCACGAAAGAAAATCTTTCAGGAAGTAGATAACCCAGAAGGAAAACAGCTGTGGTGTACAGGCGTTCCTGCGACAAATAAAACAGGACCTGTTAATATCTTGACAAAACCACAAAGGGTAATTGAACAATGCAAACAGAATTTACCAATGGCCACAAGATCAAAAGAAGTCAGGTGATGGTAGCTCAGAATACCAGGCTATCCCGACGGTACGCGGACACCTAAACTGAGGTGGCCCAGTCTCTAGTTCCCAATGGGGTCACCGGACCCACCGGCACGCGGACGCCTAATGCTATGCACACTGTTCGCAGTCCCAAGTCAATGTGTGCAATTTTCTGAGCCATCATACACCATATCCAGGCAACCAGAAAATCCCAACGTAATCCAAACAATCCCAGCAGCTTACCAGTCAGTTCACAGACGAGCAATTCCAATGGCGAAACGTAGCCCATGCGAAGTCCTTTGAACAATCCGGATTGAAAACCGAGGAAGCAAACAGAATCAAAATCAGCAGGCAAATTGAAGTAATGCAGTCTGAGTTTGGCAACAGGCAACAATAACAAAGGGTTGGAGACGAGGCAGTCTGTAGGAATACAGCGGTCAGTAACCAGAAATTCCAAGAAACAAAAGTAACAGAAACAAGGTACTTCCATGATTCGAAATCAGAAGCACTGAGCACCAGAATGAGTGTGCTCTTATTGGACGGCAATGTCACGTGATCGAGAGGCAGCACGTGACGTGCACCATGAACGTATGGAGGCAGCCAATTTCCCTGGCAACCTCCAACGTTCGATTAGTCTTGCACATCCCGTCATGAAGATCCGTGATCGGGTCCCCCTGCTCTTGGCAGAGGTAAGCGTTTTACAATTACGGTGTAAATGTGTAAATGCCTTACCGCCCCTTGATGCATTAACCGTGCCTGAATATGAATTAACATTGTAACGTCCAACTAGACACGTAGAGCGTTTCATGACCGTACCCGTCCTCAAAGAAAGCCCCACTCTCCGAGTGGCCCAAAAACGGGCAAGCAAAACCGGGGCATGAATGTTACCGGCAGGCTCCCAGGTTCGGTCCTCGGGACCATACCCTTTCCAATCCACCAGATATAATCGTGATCCCCTCCGGACCTTAGTGTCAAGGATGCGATGCAACTCATATTCGTCCAAACCTTGCACTACTAGTGGTGCAGGGGGAACAGTGGCTCTCGTGGCAGGATGAAAAGGTTTGATCAACGAAACATGGAAAACTGGAGGGACCCACCACCAAATGGGTAGTTCCAAATGCACTGCCACAGGGTTCAACACTTTGACAATCCGATAAGGACCCACAAAACGGGGTATCAAAGCTCTACGTCCTGGAATATGCAGATTTTTTGCGGATAACCACACCTTCATCCCAACTTTGTACTCTGGAGCAGGAATGCACCGGATGTCGGCTGCTGCCTTCATATTGACTTGTGCAACAAGAAGTTGCTCATGTACATCAGCACGTAACTGATTGATATCCTGAACGCATGCAGCGACCGCAGGATTGGATGGTGAAGCCCCCAATGGAATGGGAAGAGATTGGGGATGGCGACCACTGATTGCAAAGAATGGTGAAACCCCCGTAGAGCCATGGACTGAATTGTTGTACGCAAATTCGGCCATAACCAAAACGGACAACCAAGTTTCTTGATGTTGAAGAATCAGACATTGCAAAAACTGTTCCAAAGTAGCATTGACACGTTCAGTTTGACCGTCCGTTTGTGGATGGTAAGAACTAGAATACCGATCTTCTATTCCCAAAGAACCGGTCAATAAGTGCCAAAAATGAGAAGTAAATTGGCTACCATGGTCTGATATGATCATTTCTCGCAAACCGAAGAACCTAAACACGTTCCTTAAAAACAAATCTGCCAACAACAGTGCCATCGGCAAACCCTGGCAAAGAACATAAAAGGCCATTTTTGAGAAGTAATCTATGACCACCCATATGTTATCGTAACCCCGGATGACAGGGAGGTCGACAATAAAGTCCATCGATAACATGATCTATGGACGGTCAGGAACGGGTAGCAGGTGTAGTAACCCTACTGGCTTTGTGTGAGAGCCTTTGCTTTGAGCACAAATAGCACATGACGTGATATACTTGGAAACATCATCGGACATAGCAGGCCACCATCACCAACCTTTAAGCAAATCCAAGGTCTTAAGATGGCCAGGATGAGCCGCTATCTTGGAATCGTGACACCATTTCATAGCCTTTGTCCGGGTGACCTCATCAGATATGTAAATCCTACCTTGGACATACAGTAAATCCTGAACCACATCCATGTTATATTCGGATATTTCCACCGGTTTGGAACTGACCCAATCCTGAAGATCAGATTTCATGGACTTCTGTAGTACACA
This sequence comes from Ambystoma mexicanum, assembly GCF_040938575.1. Lineage (NCBI taxonomy): Eukaryota > Metazoa > Chordata > Amphibia > Caudata > Ambystomatidae > Ambystoma > Ambystoma mexicanum. Next base: position 304,609,070 of record NC_090926.1, read on the forward strand.
GGCACATACCACTTGGGTGGGAAGAATGAGATTGCCATCGAATGAACGTGAGGATTTAGCACCATCCAAACGAGACAAAGCATCAGTCTTCGAATGAAGTACCCCCGGACGGTAGGTAATAGTAAAGTTGAACATGGAAAAAAAATTGTACCATCGAGCATGTCGAGCCGTGGAACATTTGATGGACTGTAAGGCAAGAAGATTCCGATGGTCTGTGTAAACTTGGACTGGCTGCACAGTACCCAAAAGATGGTGACACCAAACAAAAAATGTGTCTCGAACAGCTAGAAGTTCCTTTTCAGTGATGGTATAATTTCTTTCATAAGAGGACATCTTACGTGAATGAAATGCTACAGGGTGCAGTTCCTTAGTGTCCATGCATACTTGAGAAGATACTGCCCAAAGCATAATCAGAAGCATCAGCCTCCACAATAAATGGAGAGGCCGGATCAGGGTGTTGGAGGACTGGTGCTGATGGGAAGGCTTTTTTCAGAGTAACAAATCCCAAGTATAAGCCACCTTACTACTAGTCAGGGCTGTAAGTGGCGCCACAATTCTGGAAAAATCCCGTATGAATCTCCTGTAAAAATTGGAGAACCCTAGAAATGATTGCAATGCCTTGACATCCTTTGGGACCGGCCAATCCAAAACGGCTTTGACCTTGGAAGAGCTCATGCAGACACCCTTATTGGTAATTTCATAGCCCAGAAATTCCACATTATTGACATGAAACAGACATTTTTCCAGCTTGGCGTATAACTGATTCTCCCGCAAACGTTGCAGAACAGAAGAAACATGTTTGACATGGGACTCCAAAGTAAGAGAATAAACCAAGATGTCATCAAGATAGATAACCAAAAACCTATCCAGCATGTCACGAAACACATCGTTCATAAAATACTGAAAGGTGGCAGGAGCGTTGCAGAGTCCAAAAGGCATAACACAGTATTCACAAAGACCATATTGTGTTTTAAATGCCGTCTTCCACTCATCACCCTGACATATGCGAATCAGATTGTAAGCACCCCTCAGATCTAGTTTCGTAAATACAACTGCCGAACCAATTGATCTTGTAATACAGAAATCAATGGAATTGGGTACTGGTTGCGAATCGTGACCGCATTTAGGGCCCGATAATCAATGCATGGCCTGAGGTCTCCCTCTTTCTTAGGTACAATAAATAAAGGGGAAGCTGCAGGGGAACGTGAAGGCCGAATGAAACCTATACTCTGTGCCTTATCAATGTATTCCTTCAACACAGCGTCCTCCTTAACTGTGAGTGAATATACTTGACCAGGGGGTATAACCGCCCCAGGTAGAAGATCCACAGGGAAAACATACGGTCGGTGTGGTGGTAGTGTTTCGTCACACTTGGCATCAAAGACGTCCTTATAATCAAGTTTTTCCTGAGGCAAAGATATTCCTATGACTGACCCAATAGTAGGGGCAGCAGCTATTAAAGGAATGCAAGGTGTGGAGGAAACCATAGTCAGAACCCTAACTCTTAGTCCCACAATAACTGGAACTGAAATCAACACACCCACTATGCCAGTCAATCCCAGGATTGTGCAAAGTCAGCCAAGACAAACCAAGAATGAGGTTATACTGTGGGGCTGCAATGAGGTCGAAGTGAATGGTCTCACTATGAAGACCATTGACGACCATCACCAACCCGACAGTCATTTCCGTGATCAGCACTGAAATTAAAGTCATGCCGTCCACCACATTAACCTGTTCAGGTCGTTCTTTGGAGACTACAGGTATACCTAACTCATGTGCGTATTGAACATCCATGTAGTTGCCTGTGGCACCTGAATCCAGCACCGCCTTGACCGACCAAGGTGTTTTACCAGAGAGTGAGAGTTGAACAGGAACCGTGAAGGCTGAAGCCATGGGATCCAAAGACTGGTGACTCGGCATTTGGATCCCTTTCATTGCCGAGCCCTCGCGTTTCCCTGTTTCTTAGGTTTCTTTGGACAAGTTCGTAACAAATGATCAGGTGAGCCACAATAGAAACATAAGCCGGGGGATCTGCGCAATTCTCTTTCAGCAGCAGTTAAAGGGCCTTAAACAGCTCCTATCTGCATAGGTTCGGGGGCCCCAGTGCTTGTTGCCGCTGGAGCCAACGGAACTGACATCTGAGTTCTGCGTTCCCCCTTACGTTCTGCCCTACAGGCATCAATCTGTAAAACAAGATCGAGAAGTTCAGAAAACCCAATGGGAACCACGGTTACCGTAGCCAAGGTATCCTTTAGAGGGTCTGAGAGTCCTTTGTAGAACAAGGAAGCTCACTTCTCATCTGGCCACCCGGATTCTGCTACTAGTTGGTTGAACTTGGCCAGATACGAAAACAAGGTGGAATAACCCTGGTGCAAATTCAACAACTCAAGATCTGTGGACTGTGTCTTATACCTGGAGTCGAAGACCTTGCTCATGGCCGCAATCAATGCGTCACAGTCAAAAAGCAGTAGACTCCCTTCTTCCAATAATGGATAGGCCCACGCGGCGGCAGTACCCCCAAGATGGGACAGAACAAACACAGCCTTCGTGGTGGCATCTGGAAAAGAGCTAGGTCGACAGAGAAAGTGCAGACGGCACTGGTTCAAGAAAGTCCTGAAAACCTTAGGATCCCCATGAAAACGCTCAGGGGGAGCCAAAGGGAACTGCGTGGCCATATATACTGGACTCTGAACTTGGCTAGGAGTAGCGGGCCCTGAAGCGGAAGCCCCCAGAGGAGGGGGAGCATTGACGCCAGAAGAGGGAATAGCTGCCTGCAACTCCGCCATACGCTGTTCCGTGGCGGCATGTGCTGTCTGCATCTCGATACGTAAATCTGCAACAAGTTGCATAATACCAGACAGAGCATCGCTGGCTTCCATGTTGGCTTCTGATTATGTCAGAACCCATCAACACCAAAGTTGCTCACGTAGCGTAGTCAATGAGTTCTTCTGACCAATGTACCCCTCTGGATGATAAAACACACAGAGGAGTCAATTAGCAGGAAGAAAGGAACACCAGCGTCTGGTCGAAGCGTCTTCCTGAATCCCACCTGATGTCATTCAAAAAGGACAGCAGTGAAAGGTCAGTCGTGAGCTACAACAAGGAATAGCAAGCAAGCCATGAATATCTAGTTGGCATGAGGCAGACAAATACAATGTAAAAAAGGCAAACAGACTCACTAGAGGGCACGAAGGAAAATCTTTCAGGAAGTAGATAACCCAGAAGGAAAACAGCTGTGGTGTACAGGCGTTCCTGTGACAAATAAAACAGGACCTGTTAATATTTTGACAAAACCACAAAGGATAATTGAACAACACAAACGGAACTTCCCACTGGCCACAAGATCAAAAGAAATCAGGTGATGGTAGCTCAGAATACCAGGCTATCCCAACGGCACGCGGACGCCTAAACTGAGGTGACCCAGTCTCTAGTTCCCAATGGGGTCACCGGATCCGCTGGCACGCAGACGCCTAATGCTACGCACACTGTTCGCAGTCTCAAGTCAATGTGTGCAATTTGCTGAGCCACCATACACCATAATCAGGCAACCAGAAAATCTAAACGTAATCCAAACAATCCCAGCAGCGTACCAGTCAGTTCACAGACGAGCAATTCCAATGGCAAAGCGTAGTCCAGGCGAAGTCCTTTGAACAATCCGGATCGAAAACCAAGGAAGCAAACAGAATAAAAATCAGCAGGCAAATTGAAGTAATGCAGTCCGAGTTCGGCAACAGGCAACCATAACAAAGTGTTGGTGACGAGGCAGTCCATAGGAATACAGTGGTCGGTAACCAGAAATTCCATGAAACAAAACTAACAGAAACAAGGTACTTCCGTGATTCGAAATCAGAAGCACAGCACCAGAATGATGTGCTCTTATTGGACGGCAATGTCATGTGATCAAGGGGCAGCATGTGACGTGCACCGTGAACGTATGGAGGCAGCCAATTTCCATGGCAACCTCCAACGTTCGAATTAGTCTCTCACGTCGGCACCGGAACTTTGAGTTGGCTTAGGCAGAGAATCATGGAGTGATGAGAAGGGAGCGACCGCGTTGCTAGGGTCCGTTTCTCGAATGGGAACTAGACGCTGAGTGGGAACTAGTCGCGAGTGGCGAGTAGTTGGCGGAGCTGGGGACGGGGTGTGAGTTGGTGGGGGGCGTTTGTTTGCAGTAGGGTAGCTGTTGGTGTGGTTGTTTGCGGTTGGGTGGCTGGTGGTGTGGAATTGGGGGTAGTGGTTGTTTGTAGTTTGGTGGCTCGAGGTTCATGTGGAAGTGTGGGTGTCGCTCGGGTTGGTCGCGGTGGGTGGGCGGCAGCACGCGGTGCCTCGTCTGAAGTGCATGTGTAGGCGTACGGGCTGGGGTCTCGCGGGTCTGCGCGCCGGTCTCCAGGCTCGCTGGGTGGTGTGAGTTTGGGGTGTTGTGACTGTTGGTGTGGATTGGTGGGGTGTGGTTGTTTGCGGTAGGGTGGCTGGTGGTGTTGATTTGGGGGTAGTGGTTGTTTGTGGTTTGGTGGCTGGAGGTTCGTGTGGAAGTGTGGGTGTCGCTCGGGTTGGTCGCGGTGGGTGGCGGCAGCGCGCGTTGCCTCGCCTGAAGCACATGTGTAGGCGTACGGGCTGGGGTCTCGCAGGTCTGCGTGCCGGTCTCCAGGCTCGCTGGGTGGTGTGAGTTTGGGGTGTTGTGTCTGTTGGTGTGGATTGGTGGGGTGTGGTTGTTTGTGGTAGGGTGGCTGGTGGTGTTGAATTGGGGGTAGTGGTTGTTTGTGGTTTGGTGGCTGGAGGTTCGTGTGGGAGTGTGGGTGTCGCTCGGGTTGGTCGCGGTGGGTGGGCGGCGGCGCGCGGTGCCTCGCCTGAAGCGCATGTGTAGGCGTACGGGCCGGGGTCTCGCAGGTCTGCGCACCGGTCTCCGGGGCTCGATGGGTGGTGTTTTGAGTGGTGGGGAGTGTGTGTTTGCGGTGAGGTGGCCGGTGGTGTTGGATTGGGGGGTGTGGTTGTTTGTGGTTGGGTAGCTGGTGGTTTGTGTGGAAGTGTGGCCTGTGTGTTGATTGGTGGGGTTGGTGCACATCATCCTTTAGGATGGGGAAGCGCCTGCGTAGGTCCGCCCACGCATTCGATAATTAAGAAGAAGAAGAAATCTCTCACGCCCCGTCATGAATATCTGTGATTGGGTCCCTCGGCACGTGGCAGAGGTAAACGTTTTAAATTACGATGTAAACGTGTAAACCCCATACCGCCCCTTGATGCATTAACTGTGCCTGAATATGAATTAACATTGTAACGTCCAACTGGACGCGTAGAGCGTTTCATGGCAGGGACACAGAGAGTACCCGGCCAGAACTTGTGTGCAAGCTATATTTTTCCTGAGAAATATTCTCCAGCTAGCCTCTCTCCTGCTACAATTGAGAGAGTTTGGACAGACTTGGTTGTCACCCAGTGCACATACATGTTTGGCTTGAGGGAGAGGGATCTCCTAAACACCCTTACAACAGCTAGAAGAGCATTTGCGATGCAACTGCGCTGTGTCTGTTTATTCAGGTTCCCAAAGAAAGCATTACCATATTGGTGAAGAATTAATTTTTGACTAAAGTAGCTCCAGGTTTTAATTTTAGCAGACAATCCACTAGCCGGTCTTATTTTCTCCACATCGCCCTTTTAAAACTGTTAAGAGGTTTCACAGTTTGGACCCTAGAACGACTTGAAATTTTAATTTCGATGACTAGCTAATACTGGATTGATGATGAGTTATATGTTGGCTTCTCTGGCCCCAGGAATGGCCATTACTAAACAAACAATCTCTTCATGAATACTTATGTGCATGAAGATCTGCTATGACGTGGTGCACAGGGGAGTACCCAAATGACTTTGTGCACTCTCAACCACACAGGCAACTACATCAGCCTTACACCAAGGCAGACCATAGGTGAAAATATGACAAGTGGTAACATGGGCCGCTTTTCACACATTTACAAAACAGAGTGGGCGGCTAGTGGATGTGTAGGAGTAGGCAGGTCAATTTTGCAAGATCTGAAGAGCGCCTTCTTGTCCTTCCCCCACCCCCAAATGGTCTTCTAGCACAGCTATGGGAGTCTTAAATGATGAAACTGTGAGAACAGTGTATTGACCTACCACCTATCCCAGTTAACTATTTGAATTGCTATTGAACTTTTTGCTGTTTCTCTTTTTTATGTGGATTAATTCTGTTTCTAGCAATTGATCACGGCGGGGGGGGGGAGGGGAGGGGAATCGTGGCATCTGAAGGAAGAATAATCATATGCATCTAAAGAGCATTACTGATGGGAAGTTGCTGAGGTGCTTTTTGTACAACCATTAACCAAAAGGGAAGTCAAACCACTCATGGTAAGTAGCGAGGCAGAGCAGTTAGTAGGCTTAACGTCAAGTGGGGGAAAGATACAATTAGTCTGCACACTTATCCAAAGAAAACACACCACACTTGTAAACTGAACAATCTACATCTTTTATTAGATTACACATATATCTATTTGTTTTGTGCGTACTGTAAGTAGACATAAAACATAATATAAATACTGAGTGCATGTAAACAAACATAAGACATAACACTCCCCTATACTTTATTGTAGGTCCACTAGATAGTGATAGGCACAATACATATAGAGACAAGGGATTGGAAGTCAATGGAACCAGACATTAAAATACACATGTATTAAGTCATTACAGGATCTCGGATGCCAAACATAACAGCCGCTGTAACACCAAACCTAGTATTTGGAAAATACAAATGCACAATACAGTAAATGCAGGGCACAAGGGCCGGCGGTGTGGGGAGAAATTACAACACACAGTCAGAGGCCACCAAAAGATAAGATGCTTTAAGTGTCGCATCAAGACATTACCCTTAAGGGGAAAATAGATACATTGTCCAAAGAAATAGGAAGTGTAATCATGACTTTTCAAAGGCACATGAAATTAACACGTGAGAGCTAAAAATTAAGTCTTTGGCCTAAAACTCATTGGACCCAAACTGGATGCAGGAAGAATGTCTAGGGTCTGTTAAGTACCCCCAAAGTAACATTTGAAGAGCTTCCGTTTGAGTAAGATGTTCCCGAAAGAGGTCAACAGGGAAAATGTATTAGGCAAATCCGTGTGTATGGAGAAAAGGAGGTAAGTCACAATCCGGGGAGGGCTGGCTACTTTTGGCCTCGAAGGCTGGTACAACATATGGCCCCACGATTCAGCGACCTCAGGCCTTGGGTTGGTGACACGAAATGACCATTCAATTTGATATTTCATATTAGAACACCCTAGGGGTGTTTCCAGAAACCTGATTGGTCAATCTGCGGCTATTCAAATTGCTAAAAGCACTAGGCCCAAGAGACCACACCTCCCCAGCACTCAGAACTCTACACTGGCTCCCAGTGAGACGAAGGGCCACCTTCAAGACTCTGCATCACTCACTGAGCAGTGCACAAGACCGGCCCTCTATACCTCCAAGACAAGCTAAAACCGTACCTCCCAACCCACACCCTAAGTTCAAGCTCTGCCGTCCATCTGATGATCTCAACAACCAACTCTATAAGGATCGGAGTATCCTCATTTTCGACCTTAGCCCCCTCTCTATGGAACTCACTTCCACCTCACATCCGACACACCGAAGACTATCTGTCATTCCACAAACTACTAAAAACATGGCTCTTCCCATAACACCAACGATCACCCAAAAGATGCGTCTGAAATCCCCTAACAACTCAATGACGAAACACCCAATGAGACTACTCTGCCTGGAATTCAAAACCTCTGATCCTACCCACAGGATAGGATGGATGGAGTATATAGATGGAGTGGACGGAATCACGCAGTTGATGGAGTGAAGGAATAAAGGGAATAAAGAAGTAAATCGAGTTGATAGAGCAAACACGATGTGGATGGAATATATGGTGTGGACGCAGTGAGATAGAATGTATGTAATATATGGAGTGAACCGAACAAATAGACGAAAATGCGTGGATTGGATGGACTCTTATGAGTGAACTGAGTTGGCTGAATCGGACTGTATGTATGGATTGTGTAGAATGGAACGAGTGGAACGAGGAACGGATGGAGTGACTCGAACGGATGGAATGGATGGCACGGAAGGAGTCGATGGAACATAGAGAATAGATGGAACGGAGAGAGTGGATGGAACAGTGGGAGTGGTTGGAACGATGGGAGTGGATTGAACAGATAAAGTCATTGGAACAGATAGAGTGGATGGAACAGATAGAATGGATGGACATACAAGTGAACGAATGGACAGAGTGGTTAAAACATGCAGAGTAGATGGAACGGATAGAATGGACGGAACGGCTAGAGTGGATGGAACGGACAAAGTGGATGGAACGGATGGTGCGGATGTTAAGTACGGTGCGGATGTCACGGACGGTGAGGATGTCGCGGATGCCGTGGATGGTGCGGATGCCATGGATGGTGCAGAGAGTGTGGATATTATGGATGGTGCGGATGTTACGAATAGTGCAGATGTTACGGATGATGCGGGAGTTGTGGATGTTAGGGATGGTGCAGATGTTAGGGATGGTGCGGATGTTGTGGATGCTATGGATGGCACAGATGGGATGGATGGTGCGGATGTTGCAGATGTCATGGATGGTGCGGACATCACAGATGGTGCGGATGCCACGGATGGTCCAGATGTCATGAATCTTATGGATGGTGCAGATATCACGGATATCACGGATAGTGCTGAGGTCACGGATGGTGCGGATGTTACTGATGGTGCGGAGAGTGCAGATATTATGGATGGTGCAGATGTTAAGAATAGTTCATATGTTACGGATGATGAAGATGTTGCGGTAGGTGTGGATGTTAGGGATGGCGCATATGTTATGGATGGTGCAGAGGTTAGGGATGGTGCAGAGGTTAGGGATAGTGCAGAGGGTGCGGACGTCACGGATGGTCCAGATGTCACGGATGGTCTGGATGTCGTGGATGTTACGGATGGTGCAGATATTACGGATGTCACGGATGGTGCAGATGTTACTGATGGTGCTGATGATGCAGATGTTACAGATGGTGCGGATGCAGTTTGCTGATATCGCTATGTACGTCCCCACCGTCCTGCTCACGTGCCTGGTCTCAAGCGCTTTTACTGATCACCACGATATCACACCACTACGCTTACTCTCTTCTATACACTATCATTCAAATAAAACACAGCTATACTGATAATTCGGCCTGGCTGTTCACACACGAACATGACATCACAAACACCTAACCACCCTAATAAAACACAGCTAGCTGAGCACATTCCGGCTAGCTTAGGCGTTCCTCAGGCCTAACGCAGCTAGAACCCAGTCTGGGTGTCCACCCACCAGACTGAACACATCCAACTGATTTCCTCAGCACCACACCTATCGCTAAGAAGCAGCTATCATCCAACAATTACACCAGCTGCACACATACCCGGTGCACCCACGCACCATACAACACTCTCTCTACTGACTTGAACTACGGTTCCTGAGGGCGTTCAACCTACCAGTGCTTTGAGGTCATACCAATGATATATAAGGCGCTATATAAATGCCAAGTAACATAACAGATGACTATAGCTGCTTACCTTCGCCGGCACCGACCATTATAGCCTGGAAAATGTACTTGCTTCCTGCAAGTTAACTGCAGCGTTTTCTGAAGCCGTCCGCGTCCCAATCTGGAACTATACCAGTTGATATTCCACGTTGGCCATGTTGACGTGAGAGCGTGCCTGATGTAGCCCCGCCCCCCTCCAGGTAGACAAACACATTTTACTTTTGTTTTGTGTTTCACTGTACATAAAGCATTGTGCTTTGCACTCCGGCACAACTTAATGCCCCATCTATATGCAGAGACATAAAAAGGGATCATGGTCCTTCCCACCTCTTTTCTCTTGCACCTTCAGCGCACGCCAGAAACTTTCATCTGCCAGTTGTGCAACCCTGTACACCGTAGACCTGCTCCCATTTTCTGTTGGGCAACAATACCGAAAATAATACGAACACACATCGAAAGTAAGTGTAACATATTTTTAAATAATACAAATAAATACCCATATACTAAATGTAAAAAATGTGTATTCATGATACTTTTGTAACTAATTGGTCACTACTTTAATCCTAAATTTGCATGCCTGGAAAAAAAACTTTAAAACTCCACCAGCATTTCATCCAATTAAAACTCCACCTACCCACTGCTAATTACCTACCACAACCATATTAAAAAAGCAAATACCAGGAACACACCGGTAGGGAAACACCTTGTACTTTCTACTCCAACCTCTAACACTTTTCCCAATAAATACTTAATATCTGCAGCATGTATGTGTAATATATCCTTTTTTCTACTTTAATTGATATTGATATTTTATTTCTATCGCGCTCGTACACAAGTGTTTCAGAGCACGACAAGGCAAGGGAGGGGAACAGAGGAGAAAAAAACAGCAATCTTACTAGGCCCAGTGACATTGAGAATGCGCAAGTGCATGGGCGAGGGGGAGGGGAAAAGTGCATGGAAGGGGGGAGAAGTGGAAAGTGCAAAGCAGAGGAGAAACAGATAAATAATAAATAAATAATAAAGGCAGCAAACAGTGGTAGTGCAGCCAGGAATTTGCAAGCGCTAAGTTTAAGGCAGCAGACAGGGTAGGTCTGATAAGTGCAGGAAGAAAAAGGGGGGGCTGTATGGGTACAGATAGAGACCCCAGTGCAAGGGGTGGCCCGGAGGCAGTGCGGGACGGTGGCAGGGTGTGCAGATACCTGGGCCCGGAGGACAGAGGGTGGACAGGTGCACAGTGCCAAGAGAGAACAGATCAGCAGGGGAGAAGGGGAGCGAAGGCAAAAGAAAAGAGGAAGGTCTTGAGGTGCTTCTGGAACCAGAGATAGTTCTCCTCAAGTTTTAGAGTGGCAGGGAGGCTGTTCCAGAGGGAGGCCCCAGCCGAAGACAGAGATCTACCCCTAGCTTGTTTCTTTGAAAAACGACTGACCCTGAGGGAGTTGGAGGTAGAGGAGCGAAGAGCTTGAGAGGGGACGTATTTGTGGAGGGATAGCTGAAGGTATTTTGGACCCAAGCCCCAGAAAGCCTTGTGGACAATGCAGAGGGTTTTGAATTTAATCCGTGCATCCACTGGGAGCCAATGGACAGATTTCAGAGCTGGAGAGATACCATCCCAGGGCTTGAGGCCAAGGACAAGTCTCGCAGTCCTGTTCTGGATTAGTTGCAGAGGGCAGAGAGTAGAGGCAGGTAGATTTAGAAAGAAGCTGTTACAATTGTCAGGGTGCAGGGCGTTGTAAGGGGGAACCAGGGCTCAGTGAGGGTCCCGAGACGCAGAAAAACCAACCACAAAACAAAACAAACCCAAAGGAACAGCCTCCAGCCTTATAGGAGGCTTCTCTGTCCCTTTTGCAGGCAAAAGGCCCTCCGGACCACAACTCCCAGCAGCCTCTGGGGTGGGAACTAATTTTATGTGTGGGAATAGTGTATATATTATTGTGATTGTTGTTTTTCCCCATATGTTCCCTTGCCTGTCCACTTCCCCTCTCCTAACCCTCAATCAGGTTATCCTCTGTTCGAGACCTATCCAACCAACGAGACCGTAACCCTCTTTCCCTGCTGGGGTCTCCGTGGCCTGTGTAAGCCTAGTCTTGCAGGTACCCAGACCGTAGTGGGGGTAGTTGGTTTGCGCCACTCCTGCATCTGGAATTTGGAGTATTGACAGAAGCACAAGCCCAAGTATAACAGGTGCCGGAGTGGCACGACCCAGCTAGGCTATGGAGGAATTAACCAAGGTCCTGCAGGACTTACAAGCCAAGCTCACTGCCACCAGACAGGACTATGCTACCCTGGCCACCCAATTGCGTTCTCTAACAGCCCAAACTGCTCCCCTTCCAGGAGGTGCTACGGCACCCACTCCCGTCCAAGTAAGTGTTACCCCTGAGTCCATAGTCCCTTTAGCTCCCCCGGAAAGATATTCAGGTGACCCGCAGAAATACCAAACCTTTCTAACTCAATGCCAACTCCACTTTCTCACTAAACCGGCGGCATTTCGTTCTACCCAGGCTAGAACGGCCTTTGTCATTTCCTACCTTACAGGGAATGCGGCGGCTTGGGCAAATCCGTTAGTACAAAGGGATGATGCAGTTCTATATAGCTAGGATGAATTCCAAATCGAGTTTGGTAAGATCTTTAATCGTCAAGCCGCCGGTATGTGTAAGGACGGGGAGTTACTCACCCTACGTCAAGGCAATAAGGAATTAGTTGCATATGTGACTCAATTCAATAGACTGGTGGCAGAGACAGAGTGGCCCCGACAGAAAAGGATGTCACTCTTTTATCAAGGTCTTCGTGATGACATAAAGGACCTAATTGCTCAGGTCGACCCTCAACCCCGAGATTGCCCAGCAATGATAGATCTAGCATTACGTCTAGATCATCGCCAAGCG